>NW_020837947.1:73621580-73836580 GCF_003676395.1 Aethalodelphis obliquidens | reverse complement strand
TACATTCAAAACAATTTGTAGCAGCTTATGGTAAAACACAAATATGATAATACTGCAGTTGGGAACCATGAAAGTAAAGTGAGGAGAAGTAGAGGAAGAAGGAAGTGGGAAATTACTTGTATTTATATCAGTTTGTTTCTATGGGCACCCGCCTGCCCCCACCCTTTATTAAATCTACTGGTAGCATCTTTGTACGATCCTGGAACGTAGACCCTGTTCCTTAGGGCTCTGTACGACTGGAGAAGATGAAAGAGGAGACCAAAAGCCTCTACTGAATGAGAAAGTGATGCAGCAGACCTCTGACTTGTTCACATCACCAGTTTAGTTTCCTCTTAGGGTGCTTTCATCATGTTATTTTTCTAGCCGATGACCCTCCAGTTATGTCAGTGAAAGCCAGTTTGTCATTTCTTGATTACTTTGGGTATATCTGTGCCTCTCTTCATTGTTGATCATGGTACATCTTTGGTTTTCTTTTCATGTATCAAAAGAGAACATTTTTGATACTTGGCATCTTCTAGGAATTGAAGATGATTTAAGCAAGAGGGCCCTATAGGCAAACACTGATATTAAAAATGGGATTTTTTTTTTGTTTGTTTAACTATGATTCAGCTTTTCTTTATCTTCTTGAATTCTATAGTATTCAAGATTTATGTTTATTATCTCTTTCAGTTAGTGCTGTGTTTTATCGGTTATTTTTGTCTTATGACAAAATTAGATCCCTCAGCTTTATTCATTACATGTTAAACTCAACACCAAAATGCATCTTTTGGAATACCTAATCATGAAAAGCCTATTAAAGGTAAAAATAGGGCTTCCCTGGTGGTGCAGTGGTTGAGAATCTGCCTGCTAATGCAGGGGACACGGGTTCGAGCCCTGGTCTGGGAGGATCCCACATGCCGCGGAGCAACTAGGCCCGTGAGCCACAGCTACTGAGCCTGCGCGTCTGGAGCCTGTGCTCCGCAACAAGAGAGGCCGCGATAGTGAGAGGCCCGTGCACCGCGATGAAGAGTGGCCCCCGCTTGCCACAACTAGAGAAAGCCCTCGCACAGAAACGAAGACCCAACACAGCATAAATAAATTAATTAATAAACTCCTACCCCCAACATCTTCTTAAAAAAAAAAAAGGTAAAAATAATTTATTTAACATATGCATTAGCATATTGTGCATAGTAAAAGGACTGTGGAATATAGTCACACTTTTGCTTAAGCTTTGAAGCATTGTTTGAAAGTTATAGACTTAATAGTTGCTTGGGGACAGAGAGAGCAGCAGTGGTTTTTATTCCAATTATTTTTTTATTGAGGTATAGTTGATTTACAATATTATATTAGTTGCAGGTATACAACACAGTGATTCAAAATTTTTATTGTTCATATACCATTTAAAGTTATAAAATATTGGCTATATTCCCTGTGCTCTACAATATATCCTTGTAGCTTATTTATTTTATACATAGTAGTTTGTACTTCTTAATCCTTCACCCCTATCTTGCCCTTCCCTCCTTCCCTCTTCCCGTTGGTAACCACTAGTTTGTTCTCTATGTCTGTGAATCTGTTTCTTTTTTGTTATATTCACTAGTTTGTTGTATTTTCTAGATTCCACATGTAAGTGATACCATACAGTATTTGTCTTTCTCTGTCTGATTTATTTCACTAAGCATAATACCATCCATGTCCATCCAAGCAGCAGGGTTTTTGATCATTGCTCAGGGGAGCTACAAAATTGGAGACCTGAGTGGGCCTAAAACCCGTAGTCAGTTTATCTACTCAGTTCTGAACCCGATATTAAAGACCTAAGCTAGCTGGAAGCCACTGGAAAGTAGAACAGAAATTCTCGAGTTTTGAGGTGCTTAGGAGACAGAGACCTACCCTGGGGCCTGGGGGTGTGGGCAGGGGTGGAGTGGCTTAAGAACACCAGTGATGAGAGTGGAAAGGCCTGAAATGAGTGGTAAATTTACACTTACCTGCAGCTACTCTTTGCTTGGGGACACCAGTGAGTCTCCACAAAAAGCTGAGAATCCAGGTGTATAGAACCCTGGTTTCATGGGGCTGGAAGCACAGAATTGGAAACTTGAAGGGTCTTAAACACACAGTTGGATTCTCTGTCTCTCTCAAAATATCAATATTTGCCAAATTCTAAAGCTGTGTATGATGGGAGCTAAGCAGAACATATTTGAAAAGCCAAGCCATCACTTGAGGCTGAAGTGACAAAGCCCAATCATACTCTCAGTGGAGAGCTGTGGAGTCAGGTCTTTGATTAGAGGCAAATCAGAATAGATTGCATCTTCCCAAACCCACATGCAGCCTCTACCCTTCTCAGTTCCTTACTGAATTAATGTAATTTACCTTCTCTGCTCTATCCACCCACCAGAGCAAGGAGGCATCCTCTCATCATGTGGAACCTCTTATCAATCAGCATTCAGTAAAAACATGACTAAGTATATAAAGAGACAGGACCATTTGACCAAAAACAAGAGAAAACAAACCAATGAAAGCAGAAACTCAGGTGATCCAGATATCGGAGTTAGCAGACGAGGACTTTAAGATTATTATGTTTAGGAACATAGAGAAAAAAGGGACAAAAGTGGTAAGAAGGTGGAGAATTATGCTAGAGAATTGGAGTGTGTGTGTGTGTGTATCAAACATTGTGGAAGCAAAAATTTTTTTGATAATAAGAACTCAATGGATGTTTTTAAAAACATATTAGCCTTAGTAGATGATATGATTAATGAACTAGAAGGCAAGTTAATATGTCCAAACTGAAGCACAGGGAAGAAAAAAATAGACTAAAACAGAAAAGAGCATGAAAAACATTTGGGATCTGGTCAAAGGATCTGTCCTATATACAATTTGAATATAGAAGGAGGAGAAAGAATGAATTGGTCAGAAACAATATCTAAAACTATTTCTCATGAAATTTTCAGAACCAACTCATATATTCAGAATGCTTTGTGGACCTCTAAGAAGGATATATTCAAAGAAAACCACACCTAAGTACACAATGGAATGGCATCTTAAATTGCCGGAGATGCCAACCTAGAATTCTATACCCAGAGAAAGCATCCTTTTAAAATTAAAGTGAAGTAAATACTTTAGGCAAATGGAAATTGAGAGAATTTACCACCAGTGTATTTTCACTAAAAGAAATACTACAAGGGAATTCTTTAGGCAGAGGGGAAAATGATCCTAGGAGAAAGTCAGGATAGGCTTACATGGAGTTAAAACATTCTGTTGTTCTAGGATTGTTAGTGTAAAGTTTGTATTAGATTATAATAAGTCAAGGATGCATGTTGTAATCTCTAGAGTGACAACTGAAATAATAGTGAAAGTATATATCTAGCAAGTTAAAAAGGGAACTGTAGATTAATAGAAATATTTGGTTAGACCAAAAGAAAGAAAGAAAAGTATGTACAAAAAACAGGTGTGTCAATAGAAAACAGATAGTGAGATGACAGATAAAAATCCAGGTATATATGTAATTAGATTGAATACAGATTAATTAAATAATCCTAGTAAAAGCCTAAGATTGTCAGACTTCATTAAAAAAAATGAAACTGACAAACATGCAGATTAAAAGAGACATACTTTAAATATAAGGACATGGAAAAGTTAGAAAGGGGTGGAAAAATAAAGTTGGTGTAGTTATACTATCAGTAATTTCAAATACAGCTTTAAGGCAAGGGGCATTACTAGAAATAAAGAGAAACATTTCATAATGCTAAAGGGATTAGTCTATCATGAAGATGTCACAATCTTAAATCTGTATGTCCTTAATAGCATATCTTCAAAATGCATAAAGCAAAACAAGCAAAACACAAAACTTAAAGGAGATACACATATCCACAATCAGAGTGGGAGACTTTGACACCCCTCTCAAAGACTGATCAAGCAAGAAGACAACATCTGAAGAGTTAGTAAACTTGTGCTGATTGTACACCCAACTATTCAAGAAATCATTCTTTTCATTTGAATATAGAAGATTTGTCAAAATTGACCAGATGCTGGACATAAATATAACCTTAACAAATTTCGGAGTTTGAAATCATTTAGAGAGTGTTCTCTGACAACAGTAAAGTTCAGTTAGAAATTGAGAAAAAAAAAAAAAAAGACAACCAGAAAAGCCCCAATTTCCTACAAATCAAATAATTTGTGTTTAAATAACCATGGGTTGTAAAAGAAATTACAACAGAAATTAGAGAAGATACTGAACTGAATAGTTATGAAGATACTACCTATCAAAAGTGTAAGGATTAAAAAAAAAAAGTGTAAGGATTTAGCTAAAGTCATGCTTAGAGGGAACTTTATAGCTGTAAATACGTTTATTTAGGAAACAAAAATAATAAAAAAATTAATCTGAGTTTCCATCTCCAGAAAGAAGATCAAACCTAGAGAAAAATAAAAGAAATGAAGTAATAAAGAGTGGAAATCAGTGAAACAGAAAATATACAATAGCGGTATTTAATAAAGTAAATTTTAGATCTTTGAAAAGATTAACATACTTGATAAACTTTTTTTTTTTTTTTTTGTGGTACGCGGGCCTCTCACTGTTGTGGCCTCTCCCGTTGCGGAGCACAGGCTCCAGACACGCAGGCTCCGGATGCGCAGGCTCAGCGACCATGGCTCACAGGCCCAGCCGCTCCGCGGCATGTGGGATCTTCCTGGACTGGGGCACGAACCCATGTCCCCTGCATCGTCAGGTGGACTCTCAACCACTGCGCCACCAGGGAAGCCCCTTGATAAACTTTTAACAAGACTATTTGAGTAATACATTTGGTAAATGTTTAACAAGACTAATGAAAAAAATAGGTCAAACATAAATGGCAAATATCCCCCTAAAGAAGGGGAAATCACAGCAGAGTCTACAGACATTAGAAAGGTAATAAGAGGGTATTATGAATAATTTTACAAATAAGTTTTGGGTGAAATGGACAAATTCCTGGGAAAATACAAATTTTTCAAAATTAATAAAAGAGGAATTAGGAAACCAGAATAGTCAGGGATCAGAGAAATTTAATCCATTTTTATCAAGCATATATGGGGCAAGCCTTAGGCCCATATGGCTTTACTAATGAATTCTTTAAACACGGTTTTCTTTGTTTTTTGATTGAAGTATAGTTGATATACAATGTTGTAAAACACAATTCTTAAGCAAACTTTCACAGACAATAGAACCAGAGGGAAAACTTCTAAATTCTTTTTATATTTTATATATATAAAATTCTTTTTATATCTTTTTATATAGCATAATCTTCATATCATACCTGTTTAGGATTGTACATAAAGCAAAATTATAGACACATTTTTCTTATGAACAAAGATGAGAGAATCAGAAACAAAATATTGGAAAGTCAAACCCAGCAATATGAAAAGGCCAACATGAGGGTTTATTCCAAATATGCAAGGGGTGTTCGATGATCACAAACATTCACAAAGGGGTTGCTACAATTCCCCACTTGAACAGAAAATGGCAAAAGCAATCTTATTATTTTAATAAAATCGTTTGTTAAAAGTCAATATCCATTCATGGTTAAAATTTCTTAGCAACCTAGAAATGAAAGGGAATTCTATTAACTTGATAAAGAGTACCTTTATCTTGTTTTATAAACAAGATTTAATCTGATAAAGAATAAGTTATCTTGTAGTTCTGAGTAGCTACAGAAAGCCTGTGGCTGAAATATTTCCCAGTGAAATTTTGACAGTTTTCCCCTTGAGATCAGGACTGCAACAGGATGCTTATACTTCTTTTGTTTTTTTTAAATTTTTTGGGCTGTGCTGCGCAGCATGTGGGATCTTAGTTCCCCAACCAGGGATGGAACCCCTGCCCCCTGCCTTGGAAGTGCGGAGTCTTAACCACTGGACCACCAGGGAAGTCCCCAGGATGCTCATACTTAAAGGCAAGAGACATGACAATCATATGGATTCAAAAGGAAGAAATAAAACTTATCCGTAGATAGCATGACGTGTATATAAGAAAGATCAGTAAAATCTACAGGCAGATTATTAGAATTAAATGAGCTTACCAAGGCCCCTGGAAACAAGGTCAATATACAATAATCAACTGTATTTTTATATACCAGCCCCAGAAATTGATAATAATTGAAATTGATAATAATGAAAATACTATTTGAAATTAATTTGAAATATTATTAATTCAGAATTAATTTTTAATTAATATTAATTAATTTTATATTAATATTAGTTTTAATTAATATTAATAATATTTTAAAAAGCATCCAAAATCATACACCTAGGAAGAAATGGAGTGATGTGTGTTGAAAAACTTTATTCAGAAAAATAACAAAATATTTAGAGAAATTAAAGAAGATCCAAACAAATAGAAGCACATACCATGTTAATTGATTGCCTTGGCTCTTCTTGGCCTTAGAGTCTTGAAGATGAATAAAGCTAGAGGACTTAATTATCAAATGTGTTATAGGCAAGATGTGTCACAGGGCTGTAGGAATTAGAACATTGTATTGGTATAAAGATGGACATATAGACCAATGGAGCAGAATAAAAAGTACAGAAATATATCTGTTGGTCATTTGATTCAGGACAAAGGTGACTTTGCAATTCAGAGACGACAAGATGGACTTTTCCATAAATGATGCTGTTTTAGTTGGGTACCACAGAAAATAATGGTAACCCGTAAAACACATGTCAGTTCCAGGAGAATTGCAGATCTAATTGTGAGAGAGAAAATGAAAAAGCTCTTAGGAGAATAGGTGAATATCTTTATGATCCTGTGCAGTCAAAGATTTCTTAATTAGAAAAAACAAAACAAAAACTCAGAAATATTAACATTTAAAAAAAGGCTGATAAAACTGGACTTCATTAAAATTAAGAATTTACTCAACAAAACGCCTCAGTAAGAGACTAAATCGACACATGTGGAGAAACTCATGGAAATTTATATTCAGAAATATAAAGTACTGTTACAATCAAAAGGAAAAAACAGACATCCAATAGAAATATGGGCAAAAGTCCTGAAAAGGCACTTCATGAAAGAATATATCCAAATGGCTGGTAAACATATGGCAAATTATTCAATTTCTTTAGACATCAGGACATGCAAAAAAAAAAAAAAACCCACAATGAGATACCACTAAAGACACAGCATTCTGGCTAAAATGAAAAATATCCCTCAGAACCAAGTGTTGCCAAGGATGTGGAACAATCCATCTCTCATATACTACTATTGGGAATATAGATTGGTACAACCATTAAAAAAAATTGTTTGGCATTATCTGGCTGAATCCTATGACCCAGCAATCCACTCCTGTGTATATGCCCAACAGAAATGTACAAAAGATAAGTTCAAGAATGTTCGTAGAAGCACTATTTCTAATAGCCTCACACTGCAAACTACCTAAATGTACACCAGCCAGAGGATGAAACATAATAGGATATTTTCGGCAATGACAATAAATGACTTACAAATTGAATGGAACACTGTATTCACCTCACAAACAACGTGACTTAAAAAGGCTAGGCCCGAACGAGTACATACTGTGTGATTCTATTTATATAACGTACAAAGATAGACAAAACCCATCTATGGTGTTAGGAGTCAGGTGATTGTCATATGGTGGTTAATAAATTGGAAGGGGGGCCTGAAGGGTATGGGATGCTGGTAACAGTTTCTTGTTCTGAGTGCTGGTTATACAGGTTCAATTTTTGAAAACTGAACAGAACACTCATTTTGTGTGCTTTTTTGTGTATGTTAATCTTCAACAGAAAGTAAAAAAAGAAAAGAATGAAATAATAAAAGCATTGTGTTCCCATTGATTAGTTTCTTGAATTTGTATTGTAATGGACCTTTCTGTAGACTCAGGGAGAGCCTTGGTGAGCTCTGGCCAGGGGGGGAGTTTCTTTTGTTATTCAGGGCTGTCCTAACAAAGCTCAGCTGTCACACTGATGAGAAGCAGGACCTCTCATCCCAAGAGCGGTAGAGCTGCTCTTCCCAAGCCTTCCCAGGGGTAAGAACAGTGGTTAAGTGTTGTGGGTTTGAACGGTCTTTCCTGCTGAGATACAGACCACATTCAAAATGCATTTAGAAGTGAACTGCAAGCTACAAAGCAGTGGCCAGGCACAGTCCTTGAGCTGCTGTCCAGCTTGAGATGAAGATTCTTTTTTAATGAGTGGAAATTCAGAGAAGCTGCCCACAAAAAACAAAACAAAACTTGATTTTGGCAAGAGAATGACAGGCTTTGCAGGAAACTCGAGATTTCAAGAATCATATTGTCATTCAACTTAGAACGCTACGTTCAACACTGCAAAAAAGAAAGAAACGACCATTTTCAAGGTGTGGGTGATAGAGAAGAGAAAATTGGCACCTAATTTTGACGTTCTTACACTTTAATTGAAGATTAAATTATGCTAATTATTGAAATAAGTAAGGCTTTGCCCTTTGCCTTTACATCCTGGCGGCTTTGATTTCTCTCTCTCTCCTGCTCTGCTTTCCCACATTCAATTCCAAAGCAGATCCTCCTGGCTTTGTCTACACAATATGTCCAAAATTTGACCACCACTTCTACTGCTATTACCCTTGATCCTGGTCCAAACCACTAGCCTTTCTCACCTGGGTTTTGGCTGTAGCCTCCTAACCACTGTCTCTGCTCTGTCCTATCCTTGCCATAGGCAGAGATGATCCTTTGAAACATGAGTCATATAATATCCCTTCTAGTCTCAAAAGGCCTTGATGGCTTCCTATTCAACTCAGTGGAAAAGTCAAATTTCTAACCAAGGTCTACAGGCATTCACCTGATCTCACCACATTCCACACCCCTCTGCCCATCCAGCCTTCAGGAAATGCTCCTGGCTGACTCTCAACCAAGTGATTCTGTTAGGTCACTACTCAAATATCATTTTCTCCTGAAGGCTTCCCCTGACCAGCTTATATAATAAATACTGAGTCCCATCCTTCCTGCCAAGACTCCTTTTCACCTCGTCTTTCTTTTTCTCTAAAAGGATGAACACGATCTAACATATTATGTAATTTTTGTATTGTTGATCTTCCCCCATTAGAAGGTAAATTTTGTGAGGGCAGGGGTTTTATCTGTTGAATTCTTAGTCCCTGAAACAATGCCTAGCTGGAGGCTTGGTGTTCGATAAAAATTTGTTGAAAAATTTTTAGGAATATCAGCAAGAGAAAGTTTGACAATATGCTGTGAAAATGGTTGTAATATTGAAATGTTTTGAATTTGGTGCCTTTTTCTTACTCTTGATGCTTTATACGAAAGTTCAAAAGTGACCCTTCTGAGTATTGCTCTATGAATAAATCCACAAATTTATTCTAAGTTGAAACATTTTTTTAAGTCTTAAGTTTTAGTTTGACCTTGTGTTTTATTTTTTTAATAAATTTTTTTCCTGATGGTGTACAGAAATTACTCATTTGAATTCTATTAAAATAGGACCAATATACCTATTCTAAAAGTCAAAGTGAAATTGACTACAGTAAACGTCAGCCGTCTGTAGTTTCCGAGAAATGAGTCCTTACGGTAATTAATTTTTCTACATAGATGAAAACTATTCTGTGTAGCCATTTTTAAAACTTCTTAACCTTTTGGATGTCAAAATTTCTAAAGCTTTTTCACGTATATTTTCTCAAGGAAAATATAATGTATATAATTTCATCTTTTAAAAATAGCTTAGTGCAATAGAGAACAGACTGGTGGTTGCCAAGGGGGAGGGAGTGGGGGAGGGATGGAGTGGGAGTTTGGGGTCAGCAGATGCAAGCTAGTATATATAGAATGGATAAACAACAAGGTCCTACTGTATAGCACAGGGAACTGTATTCAATACCCTGTAATAAACCATAATGGAAAAGAATATAAAAAAAGAATATATATATGTATAACTGAATCACTTTGCTGTACAGCAGAAATTAACACAACATTGTAAATCAACTATACTTCAATTAAAAAAATATTAAAGCTGAAAACGAAAACAAAACAAAAACTTAGTCCAGTTTAACTTGGATGTCATACTATATTGATATTTACATTTATTGAGGTATTTAGCTATTTATTTCATTGATATGTTTTTGTGCTTAATTTTTATGGTTTTTAAATTTGTTTTCTTTTATCCTATTTTTTGCTGTCGCATTATCAGCAGCTGTGCATGGGATCCAGATGACCAGACTTTGTAACCGAGACATGTACATTGGCCAGGGAAGGCCTGTAAAGTTTTCTCATGAATTGAGAACACATGCTTCACTCTTCAAACCTTATGATATCAATTTGGGCTCTTCCAGAAGCCTTCTCTTCTCATTTCCTTGTCTGCATTGCAGGTGGGTCATGGTCATGGAATTTAGAGCTGGAAGAGGTCATTCTGGGCCTGTTCCCTTTGGCCTTCCTGCTGGTCCCAGGAGTGACCTGTGACTTCTGCATCCAGCACAGCTCTTAGGCACTGCTTCTGATCAGGAGTTTTCTCTGTTCAAACGCACTGTGGTACAAGAAGTGTCTCAAAGCCTTCCCCTCACCCCCAAGTATAACCTAATTTTTTGAGTATAATCTATTTGGGAGGTGTTCTTTTTTTTAAATTAAAAAAAATTTTTTTTAACAAAGTTAGGACCTGATATAAAAAGAATCTTCTTCTCTACCCCTTCCACTCTTCTCTCCACCTCTCTCTCTTCTGCTTTCACCCCTCCTTTCTCTCTCTTTTTTTTTTTTTTCTTGCAGTACGCGGGCCTTTCACTGTTGTGGCCTCTTCCATTGCGGAGCACAGGCTCCGGACGCGCAGGCTTAGCGGCCATGGCTCACGGCCCCAGCCACTCTGCGGCATGGGGGATCTTCCCGGACCGGGGCACGAACCCGCATCGCCTGCATCGGCAGGCGGACTCTGAACCAGTGCGCCACCAGGGAAGCCCCCTCCTTTCTCTTTTAAACCTAAATTACGTAGCAAAAGATGATGATGTGCCCAGAGATACAAATGGTTGTTCTTAGGCTACATATTGAGGCAGTTGTAGTCTCAGAGTATTTGGGGGTTAGGCTATCATGGGAGCAGGGCAGGGCCTCAGTGTTACTACAATGTGAGACAGAAGCTAGAAGTAATTCAGCTGGGGCACGAGGCAGGGACCATAGTTAGGAGGTAGGGCTCAGGGTCCCTAGATTTACCATCCTTTCCTCCTACCCTTTCACCCTAACTGTTTCCATTCTTACTTCAAAAGACTTCACTGGGACCCTTCATTAAGGTAAGGCAGTAGGAAGGCTGGCAGGGAGGAGTGGGTGTGGAGAGGTTTTGGGAGCAGAGGGTCCTTCCATAATAAAGGAAAGGGATATTGTACGAGTGAAACTGGGAAGGAGTTAAATGTTGGTCACCTGGACATGAGTAATTTATATATAAAAAACCAAGTTTGCTTAGTCTTTGTATTTGCACCTGGCGTTAATTAGTGTAACTGAATAGTGCAAAACGTTTAGAAGATCCATGGTCCCACTGAAGATAGACATAAAATGTATGTCTTATATTTTATGACTTTAATTCTTACTTAATTCTGTGTTTAAGTTTGTTTTCATCATCACGAGGTTGGTTTAGACTACCATAGATTTCATTTTTATTAAGACGGCTAACACGAGCAAGGTAATGTTAAGGTCTATACTCTGCACTGAATGGCTCTAAATTGGTTTTATGGGAAAGTTGGAGAATTTGCCCTTAGAGAATCCACAACGGTGCAGTACTGCCCGTTATGTACATCTTTTTAGTTGATTTCTTGGACTTGATTGAGTAGTTTGGTGATTGAATACTAGCTATTTTGCTTGAGGCTTTACATTTGTGAGGGAGAGGGGAGAATATGAGAATGAATGAGAACAGGACGTTACCAAGGGTGGGGTTGGGGGGTGGGTGGGAAGGGGAGCTAGTACCTTCCATCACCACTAGAGGCCCCTCTTAAACCAAATTTCACAGTTAATAGCACCAGGTTTTCATAGTGGGGCCTGGCTCCGTCATTGTAAATTAAGCATATTTTATGTTATCGTTCTACATAAGTAGTATGACAGTACTTTTATTCTAGAGCATATATTATAATGCAACCCAAGTGGTTTCTATAAAGTATATATTAGAACAACTATGATCTATTAGATTGAAAACAAATTAGGAATCTTTCTCTGCTCTTCACTTTCAGTCTCTAAATAAGCTTTTAGTGAAAACATGTAATCAAAGACTATGGCCAGATGAAAATTATATGTCTCCCCGGCAGTGCAAGGCTATTTAGGTTTAAGATTATTACTGATTTAATTAACATGCGTTTAATCACTGAGCGTTTTTCTGTTGGTAGACTATAAGGTTGTTTTAAGTTACATGCTAAAAATTACATGTATTTCTTTTGTGAGTATAAGCAGCTTCTAATATCAAAAACCTACTAAGGAAATGATTCAAAACTCTTTCTTAGACTTAATATTATCTGTGGTAAAATTAAATGCTTTCCTTTAAGAGTAATACACATATTCTCAGCTTTTAGTTTGGAATTATTCTGGATGTAGGTTGACCTCACCGAGAAAGCAGGCAGGCAGGGCAAGGTCATCTTGTCTGATGAGGATGGTGGTTCTGTTCCAAAATAGAGAGGCTGACAATTTGGAACTTAGTTCCACCTTCTGAGTTCTTGTTCCTGTTGGATTTTTTTTGTTGTGACCACAACTAGTTAGTTGTTGTACTGAAAAGAACAAGTTCTAGGTTGTTGGATGCTATATTTGGGATGTGACTAATATATTTATCTCCCTGTGTGATGCCCTTTGGCCAATTACTCTGAGTTCCATGAGGGCAGGGAGTTTTGTGTATTTTGCTTATTGCTGTAGCCCTAAGGGTCTTGAAGAGTGTCTAGTATGTAAAAGATCTGCAGTCAATTTTTCTTGAATGATCATATTGAATTGCAAAAAATGACATGTAATATGTAATAATAATTCGGTTATTCAGTGAAAGCAGTTAAAGGAGAAACTTGTAATTCCTGTAGGAAAAGATACGTGGAGAGTATCACTCCTGCCACCTGGCAAATTTTTGGTCTGACTTATGTTTTGAAGAAGATTAAAATAAAAAATGATCTCTGATCTAATTTTGTGTTATATAGTTTATATAATGAGTCTTAACATAGTGTCTGGTAATTGGTAAATAAAGGAAGTTAAAATGATGTGTTTTACCATGTCTCCTTTAGTGTTCATGACAGTTCTTCTAATTAGGCATGAGGGTCATTATTTTACACGTGAGGAAACTGAGGTTCAGAAAAGGTAGACGAACCTGCTGCAGCCAACACAGCTGATGAGGGGCAGAGTTGGGGCTCCACCCACGTCGCTGGACTCAAGGGCCTTTCCCTTTTTTTCTTTTCTTGTTTTTTTTTTTTTTTTTTTTAACAGCATGCAGCTTTTCAAACAGAGTTTGAGCAGAATTTTATAAATATTTTTCAAGATGTGATGAAATAACTGTGATTTGTGACGTAACTTGGAAGTATAAAAGATACTGGCAATAGAAATGTATTTCCGGAGAGGGGTAGTACTTTTTCGCCCATGTTTATTTCATGTGGGCTTTCTGTCAGGACTCTGTGTAATCTGATTTAATCCTTTCAGTTGTCCTATATGCTAAGAATTATCACTCCCATTTTAGAGATGAGAAAACTGAGTCTCAGATTAGAAGCGTCCCTTAGCCTTTCTGCTAATAAGTGGCAGAACTACAGTTCAATCTCAGGTCTTAAATTCTTTTTTTTTTTTTTAATTGAAGTATAGTTGATTTACAATGTTGTGGCAATCTCTGCTGTAGAGCAAAGTGACTCAGTTATGGCATACAGACATTCTTTTTTATATTCTTTTCTATTATGTTTTATCCCAGGATATTGAACATAGTTCCCTGTGCTCTACAGTAGGATCGTGTTGTTTATCCATTCTATAGATAACAGTTTGCATCTACCAACCCCAAACTCCCAGTCCATCCCTCTCCCTCCCTCCTTCCCTTTGTCAACCACAAGTATGTTCTCTATGTCTATGAGTCTGTTTCTGTTTTGTAGATAGGTTCATTTGTGCCTTTTGTCTGGGTATATTCCCAGGAATAGGATTGCTGGATCCTATGGGAATTCTATTTTTAGTTTTCTGAGGAACCTCCATACTGTTCTCCATAGTGGCTGCACTAACTTACATTCCCACTAACAGTGTAGGAGGGTTCCCTTTACTCCACAAAACAGGGATTTTTTTTTTTTTTTTTTTTGGCCGTGCTGCGTGGCTTGTGGGATCTTAGTTCCCCGATGTGGGATTGAATCCACAACCTCGGCAGTGAAAGCGTGGAGTCCTAACCACTGGACTGCCAGGGAATTCCCAGAGGTCTTCAATTCTTGAACCCTGTTTTGTAGTAAAACAGTGCCTCCTGTTAGAGTAGTTATTTTACAGTTAACTAACTTCATACTTTAAAAAGTATCATTTGAGTTTTGCTGATGAAAGGCTTCTACATTTGAGCATGCAACATCTCTAATTTTCTTTTACATTTGCCCACCTGTATAATGCTTTTAAAAATATGACATTTTTACATACTGTATAAACCTTGTAAATCATATTATCATATTTCAATTTCGTTTGGCATTGTTTTTCTCCTTCTGTATGGAACTGGAGAGAGAGCAAGATTAAACTACATAATTATATTTTTCTATTTCTAATCCTTTTTGACGTGTCCTCTTATACAGGCATCCCTCACGTTATTGTGCTTCACACTATATGGTGTTTTAAAAAATTGAAGGTTTGTGGCAACCCGGCATCAAGCAAGTCTCCTGGTGCCATTTTTCCAGCAACGTTTGCTCACTTTGTGTCTCACTGTCCCATTTTGGTAATTCTTGCAGTATTTCAAACTTTTTCATTATTGTTATATTTGATCTGATGGTCTGTGACCAGTGATCTCTAGTGTTATTATTGTGATCGTTTTGGGACACAAGGACCTGAGCCCATATAGCTGGTGAACCTAATCCACAAATGTGTGTGTCCTGACTGCTCCACTGACCAGCTCTTCCTGTCTCTCATCCTCTTCTCAGGCCTCTCTCTTCCCTGAGACACAGCAATATTGAAATTAGGCCCATTAATAATCTTACAGTGACCTCTGAGTGTTCAAGTGAGAGGAAGTGTCGCACGTCTCTCACTTCAGAAATGCTAGAAATGATGTAGCTTAGTGCGGAGGGCACGTCCAAAGCTGAGACAGGAAAGCTAGCCCTCCTGTGCCAAACAGTTAGCCAAGCTGTGAATGCAGAGGAGTTCTTTTCTGAATTTTTTCCTTGGCTGCGTGACTCGCGGGATCTTAGTTCCCCAAACCTGGGCCCTCGGCAGTGAAAGCGCAGAGACCTAACCACTGGACTGCCAGGGAATCCCCGCAGAAGAGAAGTTCCTGAAGGAGATTAAAAGAGCTAGTCCAGTAAACACATGAGTGATAAGAAAGCAAAGCAGCCTTATTGCTGATATGGAGAAAGTTTTTGTGGTCTGGATAGAAGATCAAACCAGCCACAACATTCCTTTAAGCCAAAGCCTATTCCAGAGCAAGACCCTAACTCTCTTCAATTCTGTGAAGGCTGAGAGAGGTGGGGAAGCTGCAGAGAAAAGTTTGAATCTAGCAGAGGTTGGTGTGTGAGGTTTTAAAAAAAGCTATTTCCATAACATCAAAGTGGAAGATCAAGCAGCAAGTGCTGGTGTAGGAGCTACAGCAAGTTACCCAGAAGCTCTAGCTGAGAAAATTAATGAAGGTGCCTACACCAAATGACAGATTTTCAATGTAGACAAAACAGCCTTCTGTTGTAAGAAGATGCTTCAAGGGCTCTTACAGCTAGAGAGGAGTCAACACCTGGCTTCAAAGCTTCAAAGGAGAGATTGACTCTCTTGTTAGGGGCCAGTGCAGCTGGTGACTTGAAGTTGAAGACAATGCTCATTTATCATTCTGAAAATCCCAGGGTCCTTAAAAAATTATGCTAAATCTACTCTGCCTGTGCTCTGTAAATGGAACAATAAAGCCTGGATGACAGCACATCTGTTGACAACATGGTTTACTGAGTAATTTTAGCCCACTGTTCAGATATACTGCTCAAAAAAAAAAAAGATTTTCTTCAAAATACTACTGCTCATTGACAATGCACCTGGTCACCCAAGAGCTCTGGTGGAGATGTACAACAAGGTTAATGATGTATTCATGCCTGCTAATATAACATCCATTCTTCAGCCCACGGACCAAGGAGTAATTTTGACTTTTAAGTCTTTAAGAAACACAGTTCATAAGGCTACAGCTGCCATAGATAGTGATTCCTCTTATGGATCTGGGCAAAGTCAGTTGAAAGCCTTCTAGAAAGGTTTCACCATTCTAGATGCCATTGGAGCATTTGTGATTCGTGGGAAGAGGTCAGAATATTAACATTAACACGAGTTTGGAAGAAGTTGATTTCAACCCTCATGGATGACTTTGAGGGGTTCAAGACTTCAGTGGAGGAAGTAATTGCATATGTGGTGGACTTAGCAAGAGAACTAGAATTCAGAATGGAGCCTGAAGATGTGACTGAATTGCTGCAACTTGATGATGAAACTTAAATGGATGAGGAATTGCTCTTATGGCTGAGCAAAGAAAGTGGTTTCTTGGGCTTCCCTGGTGGCGCAGTGGTTGAGAGTCCGCCTGCCGATGCAGGGGACACGGGTTCGTGCCCCGGTCCGGGAAGATCCCACGTGCCGCAGAGCGGCTGGGCCTGTGAGCCATGGCCGCTGAGCCTGCGCGTCCGGAACCTGTGCTCCGCAACGGGAGAGGCCACAACAGTGAGAGGCCCGCATACCGCAAAAAAAAGAAAGTGGTTTCTTGAGATGGAATCTACTCCTGGTGAGGATGCTGTGAAGATTGTTGACATGACAACAAAAGATTTATAATATGGGATAAACTTACTTGATAAAGCAGCAGCAGGGTTTGAGAAGGTTGACTCCAATTTTGAAAGAAGTTCTATGGGTAAAATGCCATCAAACAGCACTGCAGGCTACA
This sequence comes from Aethalodelphis obliquidens, assembly GCF_003676395.1. Classification (NCBI taxonomy): domain Eukaryota; kingdom Metazoa; phylum Chordata; class Mammalia; order Artiodactyla; family Delphinidae; genus Aethalodelphis; species Aethalodelphis obliquidens. Next base: position 73,819,621 of record NW_020837947.1, on the reverse strand, counting down.
GAGAAATCATTTGTGAGAGGAAGAGTCAATTGAATCGGCAAACTTCGTTGTCTTATTTTAAGAAACTGCCGCAACCAGCCCAGCCTTCGGCAAACACCACCCTGATCAAGTCAGCAGCCATCAGCACTGAGGCAAGACCCTCCACCAGCAAAAAGATAATGACTTGATGAAGGCTCAGATGATGGTTAACATTGTTTGAACAATAAAGTCTTTTTAAATTAAGGTCTGTACTTTTTTTAAAATTTATTATTTTAATTTATTATTTTTGGCTGCGTTGGGTCTTTGTTGCTGCGCGTGGGCTTTCTCTAGTTGCGGCGGGCAGGGGCTACTCTTCGTTGCAGTGCGCGGGCTTCTCATTGCAGTGGCTTCTCTTGTTGCGGAGCACACGCTCTAGGCACGCGGGCTTCAGTAGTTGTGGCTCGCGGGCTCTAGAGCGCAGGCTCAGTAGTTGTGGCGCATGGGGTTAGTTGCTCCGTGGCATGTGGAATCTTCCCGGACCGGGGCTTGAACCCATGTCCCCTGCATTGGCAGGCGGGTTCTTAACCACTGAACCACCAGGGAAGCCCATGTACATTGTTTCTTTACATTGTATTTTTAGACATAATGCTATTGCACACTTAGTAGACTACAGTATAGTATAAGGATAACTTTTATATGCACTGGGAAACCAAACACTTTCTTGTGAATCACTTTCTTGTGATACTCACTTTATTGCAGTGGTCTGGAACGCAACCCACAATATCTCTGAGGTATGCCTGTACACTTAAATTATTTGAGTTCCACTCAAGATTTTCATTTCATTTAAACTATCTGCTTTTGCTTTTAGGATCAGCATGAAAAGAAAGAAATTCATCACCTCATTTCCTGGTGAACAAAGATCATAGGTACATTGGGTTCTGAGTTTAACATTTGAGGTGTAACGTAAAAAAAAAAAATCTACATTTGTTGACTTTCTGTTTTTCTCTTTGATGGTCGTTTAACTTACTTTCCCATTAAACTGTACTTAACACTTGATGAAATTATAGTATTTATGCTATATAAAATCTGTAAGATTTTCTTGCCTTTCTAAACACCCCAGTTTTGCAGTTAAAATTTAACTTAAAAGTTATTGAAACTATGGTCTATAAAGGTTTTAAAAAATAAAATTAGGATGGATGCCACTTCCCTGTTTAATTTTTCTACTTCAGAATGGAAGCTGCTATTATCAGTCATGGGCAGCCAACCCTTCCACACACCTACACCTCCTGTCACACACTTCTCTTGATTTTTCTCCCAGGAGCTTGGTTTTTCTCTCTGCTTGTTTATATTTTCTTTTATATCTTCAATTAAGCTATATAGTTTCTTACATAGCTGTTCCACATTTTGTTTATTTTTTTATTTTATTTTTAAAATTTATTTATTTATTTATTTATTGACCATGCCATGCAGCATGTAGGATCTTAGTTCCCTGACCAGGGATCGAGCCCACGCCCCCTGCAGTGGAAACGTGGAGTCTTAACCACTGGATTGCCAGGGAAGCCCCTTAAGTTTATTTTTTAGTATTTTATTTCTGTTGATATTGTGAATAGTATCACCGTTATTACAGTTTTCCCTTTTTCACCCTCCCTTTTTTTTTGAGTGTGACAGTAGAAGAGATTAAGATAAAGTAATACATTAACATGGTAACCAAACATACAGTACAACAGAGCTTGTTATGCAAAACAGTGTTTTCCATCCCTGTCCCTAGGCCCACCCCCCTAAACACAGCCACTTTATTTTTTTTTATTATTGAAGTATAGTTGATTTACAATGGTTTAATTTCTAGTGTACAGCAAAGTGATTCAGTTATACATATATATACATTCTTTTTCTATATTCTTTTCCATTATGGTTTATCATAGGCTACTGAATATAGTTCTCTGTGCTGTACAGTAGGACCTTGTAGTTTATCCATTCCATATACAATAGCTTACATCTGCTAACCCCAGCCTCCCACTCCAACTCTCCCCCAAGCCCCTCCCCCTTGGTAAGCACAAGTCTGTTCTCTAGGTCTATGAGTCTGTTTCTGTTTCGTAGATAGGTTCATTTGTGTCATATTTTAGATTCCACATATAAGTGATATCATATGGTATTTGTCTTTTTCTGTCTGGCTTATTTTACTTAGTATGATGATCTCAAGTTGCATCCATGTTGCTGTAAATGGCATTATTTCATTCTTCTTTGTGTAGTAATATTCCATTTATATATATACCACATCTTCTTTATCCATTCATCTGTTGATGGACATTCAGGTTGTTTCCATGTTTTGGCTGTTGTGAATAGTGCTGCTATGAACATAGGGGTGCATGTATCTTTTTGAATTAGAGATTTGTCTGGATATATGCCCAGGAGTGGGATTGTAAACACAGCCACTTTTAACCATTTCTCTGTTTTGTTCTTCTGATGGCTACTTCCATATCTCTAAGTAATACATTGTACATTTCTACAGAAATACTCACTAAAAATAACAGGATTAATGGAAAAAACAGGTTGGGCAGACCCCTTAAAACCTGTCACTTTGTAACTGGAGCAAGGAAAAGTTTGTAACTAGAGGCAGGAAAGATTCAACCTGCTGAATTATGGAGTTAAGGGCAAAATGCATTGAAGTCAGGGAAAACCATGTGGTAAACACTTCTGAAACAGAGCAGATGGGCCAGCCTGAGCCAAGAGCCATTGTGTATGGACCTGTCTTTCTCTGAGGCTCTCACCTCTGTGGTTATGCTTTGCCTTTTACCGTGTTTCTTAGTGGCACGAAACATTAGTGTGCTGGGGCAAATTGCATGTGTGCCAGCATGCCTAGGTTAGTTGCTGCTGCCTCTGGCCCCACAACATGTTCCACGCCTTGTGCCTGAAAATTGGACTCCCCTTGCCCAGTCCCTCATGTGGCTCACTGATGAATTAGACTTGGTTGACAGAGGCTAGGTCACATCTTTATCTTAGCTGTGATGGTGACTGGAAATTAGTTTCTTACATTCTACCTTGAGAAAGTGGGAGTAATAGTTAGGGAAACTGTCAAAAGTGGAGAGTATGTTCAAAAGTTTTGGGTTATCAGGTATAGTCCAACCCACACATATGTGCATATGTATATTCACACACATGTATATCCATGAACTTAGATCTTCATTCATCAATTTTAAACGTTATTTTTCCCCACTCTGACACACGAAGATGCAGTGTGCTTGCATTACCTCTAGCTTCACCTCATCATCTCTGCAGTTTTGAGTTATAGCATTTTATTTCTTCTACTATTTGCCTTTTGATTTTCAATTATTTCTTTAAATCTCTATTTTTGTGTTCTATTAACTCTTCTCATTATCTGTTGACCTTTAACTGTGTAAGAAGGTGACATTAATATCCTCTGTCTCACCTCTCCACCTCTTTCTTCCCTTCCAGTTTCCACTTTCTATCAGCTGTTTATTTTTATGTTGCCAAGACTGATAACATTAAATTCTGTTCTGTGACTGCAATTAAATCTTCCAATCTTTGTCTATACATTGATTCTAAAAGTTAAAAACCAGCAAATAATACTCTTGATAATATTATGGTAACATAAATATTTTTCACCACTGAGTTGACCAAGGGAATAAGATTCTGTTTTTTTACATCAGGCCAAGTGTTCTCTGCCCTCGGGCCCCTCAAAGGAGATGTTCTTGGCATCCAGATCAAATGGTTTGCCTTTTCTTAGAGTGTGTAAATTATACAAAATCTTGCTACATTTTAGATGCTTCGTATTTGGGCCATTGACATTCTTTAAGATCATTTTGGATTTTTTAGAGTTTCGAATTACCTTTCCTTTTCTCCTTGAGAAGGCGTAACTAGCCTATATCTTGCAGAGCAATACTGTGTCTTGGAATCTACTTTACTTTCTGCTTCTCCAGGGAGTCCTCTGGTCTCCAGTTCTAGGCTTGACTGCCATTCTCTAAATCTGCTGCATGACAGTCTTTGGAGATGTTTATCCATTTCACTCTTACAGACATTGTTTTATGGGTCTTTCCTCTTCCGCGGTTTTCTCCCTCATTTTGCTGAGGGAAGTACATAATTAACTTCTTCAAGCAAAAAGTGTATGGACAAGGGAGACTTGTATTTATTTTGGACTCACACTTGATTGATACTTGACTGTGCAAATTGTGTGTGTAGAATTCTGTGTTCACAAAAACTTTCACTTAGGACTTTGAAGAGGGTGCTTCATTATATACTTGTATCATATTGGGATAAAAAAGTTTCATGCCTGCCTGCTTCTCATTCTTTTGTAAGTGATCTCTCTCTGTGTTTGTTTTTCTGGAAACGTTTAAGATTTTTTTTTTTGTACTTTTATACTGAAATACCATAGGTCTGTTTCTAAATGCATGTCTGTTCCGTTCATCTTGTTTTGCCTCTCATGACTTTCCTCTGGGGATTTATTACTTATTTTAAAATAATTATATCTTTTGTATATTTGCTTTTCAAAAATCTCTTACCAGTTTGGTGACTAGACCTTCTCGATTGATTCTCTGTGTCTCTCGTCTTCTCTGTCCTAGTTTTTGTCCCATTATGTTCTTGCAGTATTTGGGACATTTCCTCTATTTATCTTTTAATTCTTGCTTTGCCTATTTTAATTTCAGCAATCAGAATTTTTTTCCTTATGCTCGGTTCTTTTTGAAGCATGCTGTTTGTGTTGTTTTATGCCATAGCTTCTTCTCTTGCTCTGGGTGTACTAATATAATATAAATTCCATTTATATATATTATAAAATAACAATAGTTTTTGCAGTTCTGTTCTATACATTATCTCTGTTTCTTCAGGAGTTTTGGTTTTTCTGGTAATATGTATTTTTTTCTCCCTGTCGATTGTTCTGGAGAGCAAACTGGTACAGTTTTCCCATAAGTCTCTCTCCTCAGCAGGTGCCTCTTCCATGGAGAGAGTGCACAAGGGTGAGACTTTGCTATTTAGGGTGAGTGAATGGGCAGGACGGGGTGCCTGTAGATGTACAGTAGAGCTAGGATTAACTCTTGGACATCAACCCCTCCATTAGAGGCCTGTCTTTGCAGGCGATTTGAATGGTTTTGTGAGAGACTGGCTTCTTTGCCGGGATTGTCTCTGGGGCCGGGGTTGGAGAGATGTGTTTTATTGGGGATGTGGGGCAGCTGGTACAGCTGCTTTATATAATTCCCCTGTTTTCATTCCCAATTCTTACACCCACCTTCCAGACCTGCTCATGAGCCCATCTGGGGTCTCTGGGGACCTTAACTTCCTCTGCTCCTGTCCACCCCCTCTGCACCCCCATGGGTCTGGGCTTTAGCTTCCTCTGCCCTTAGTCTACATTCCATCCCACATCCACCAGAGACTTGTTTCAGTCTCCTTTGCCTAATTATCACTACCGCTCCCCCACTTTGTTGTTTTGGCTGTTACAGGTTTTTTCCCCCTTTGTGTTCATTTCCTGCCTTAGGAGAGAAGGAAGACAAAAGCGTACATTCAGTCAGTCATCTTGGGTTGGAAAACTTCTCTATTATGTTTTTTTTTTCCATTTTTTAACAGAAACCCCGATGATTTGTCTGTCTTAGTCTATATATAATTTCACCAAAATCTTACTCATTTCAATAGTTTCTTAGTTGATTTTGTCTGATTTTCTTGGTTGGTAATCTTATCCTGCAAGTGAGACCAATTTTGTCCCCTCTTTTTTAGTCTATATACTTATTTTTTTCTCATGTGGCCAGAACTGCTGAACAATGTGGAATGTCAGCCATGATGGCGCACATTGAATGTGGTGTTTCTAAAGCCTGATCTTGAATGGATCGAATTGTTAAGTAGACCATGAGAGTATCTTCATTATATAGATTTCTGGCTTACTGAGAAGGTATCAGAAATCTCCCGCACAGGTAGTGTTTTTGAGTGAATGGATTTGGCATTTAATGGATTTGGCATTTACAGCCTGAGTACCTCTTATACTTCTTTTGCCAATAACCCCAATTGCAAAATTGGCGATGGGAAAGAAGGGAAAGTTAGCTTTCTAAAATAATGAATCCTTCCAATAGAGTTTAGCAAATTTTAGATGACAAAGGTGGTAAATCATCATTGGGCAGCAAAATGAATATTATTTCTTGACAGTAAATCAAGCAAAATAAGATTGACTAGCAGCTATAATGGATCTTCTTCCCCAAAGCCAATAAAGACCTAGTGAAACAACCGTAACTGGAGAGATTCCGACATGTAATAAGTATGGCCTCCCTGATTGACAGCTAAACAGCGGGTCATTGCAAGGACAAAAAGATCTGGTTTTTGGTTATCATGTAGAAGAAATTAACTGCTTGATTTATTTTTATTTTTTAAAGGTGCTTTAGGAATTGCCTTGTAGATATTAAAACCGATTCATGATGTGAAAATCCAGAGTATAGTATTTGGAAATGCCAGGAGGAAGTTGTGGGGAAGCAGTTTTATGTCGAAGAGACTGTGTATCACTTTTATCCATAAAGGGACTATAAATCATTTGGAACTGTCAAAATGAGTGCCCCTTGTGGTTGTGAGACCCTCATTGATGGGAGAAACTTGATGATCATCTGGCAGAAACGTTAAGAGAAGAATTGGGGAGTGTTGTGTGAAATGAAGGAGAACCATCCTTTAGCATTTTGAATATGAAAAATATTGGGTTGGCCAAAAAGTTCGTTCAGGTTTTCTGTAACAGCAGACAGAAAAAACGAACGAACTTTTTGGCCAGCCCAATATCTCAGTATTAAGTAATGCAATAAAATAATACAGATATTATGAGAAGTTCTCCATTTACCTTTTATGTTTTACACAGGATTTCTCTCATTTCTAGTAAAATGCCTTGTGTCCTTAGACTTTCCTTTTTGCAAAAAATGATTTCATGTTATTTTATTTTAATTAATTAATTTTGTTTTGGCCACACTGTGTGGCATGCGGGATCTTAGTTCCCCAGCCAGGGATCAAACCAGTGCCCCCTGCAGTGGAAGCGTGGAGTCCTAACCACTGGACCGCCAGGGAAGTCCCCCTTAGACTTTTCTTTTGCTAACTTTATCGTCTTTTTACCATAATCGAGTGGTCAGTTATTTCTCCAGTTCTGAGTGGAACTGAGATCCACTCACCAAGTTTTATAGTGATTTTATTATAAATCTCTGGCATTTGCCTTTTTAACTTTCCACAGCTGCTTTCCCCCCACCACCTCACTCCCCCTCACCCCCCAGGGTAACCCACTTTGACTTAGACTGGATCACCTGCAGTATCTCTTTTTTTAAAAATAAATTTATTTATTTATTTAATTTTTGGTTGCATTGTGTCTTCGCTGCTGCACGCGGGTTTTCTCTAGTTGCTGACAGCAGCGGCTACTCTTTGTTGAGGTGCGCCGGCTTCTCATTGTGGTGGCTTCTCTTGTTGCGGAGCACAGGCGCTAGGCGCACGGGTTTCAGTAGTTGTGGCACACGGGCCTCAGTAGTTGTAGCTTGCGGGGTCTAGAGCGCAGGCTCAGTAGTTGTGGCGCATGGGCTTAGTTGCTCTGCGACATGTGGGATCTTCCCGGACCAGGGATGGAACCCGTGTCCCCTGCGTTGGCAGCCGGATTCTTAACCACTGCTCCACCAGGGAAGCCCACCTGCAGTATCTGTTGAACTGTTTGTTCCTTCCGCTCTCAGTGCCTTACTCAAGCCATCATGATTTTTCTCTAGGACATAGTGTCCTCTTGCTCCTTTAAAGCTCACACTTTTGGCCAGGGTAAGTTTTCTAAACTGAAAAACCGCATGAATCCCTACTCCTGTAGTTCAGTTCTGTCAGTGGTTTGGGGTCGCCTTCAAGACAACGTATTATAACATATGGGTCCTCCATTCTCTGTCCCTGGTGTGCTATCTTATATCATCTTCTGCTGTTTTCTCCACACACGTGTGATAGCCTAGCTCTACCAAGTTGACTATAGTTCCCTGAAAACATCCTGCTCTTTGTGGCTGCAGCCCGTTAGCACCTGTTGTTTCCTCTGCATCTCCTTCCCTAGATGGATCTGAGGTCTGATGAGCCTTTCAGCACTCAGTTTACATGTTTTCTCCTCCAGGAAGCTTTTCTGGACCTGTTTTCTCATTGTCCTTTACGTCTTTCCTTCCATCTCTGAGAGCAGGTTTCCCTTTGTGTTTTTTTTTTCAGTACGTGGGCCTCTCACTGTCGTGGCCTCTCCCATTGCGGAGCACAGGCTCTGGACGCGCAGGCTCAGCGGCCATGGCTCACGGGCCTAGCCACTCTGTGGCATGTGCGATCTTCCTGGACTGGGGCATGAACCCGTGTCCCCTGCATTAGCAGGTGGACTCTCAACCACTGCGCCACCAGGAAAGCCCCCTTTGTGGTGTTTTTAATGTCCTCATCTCATTCCCATTAGACTCTGCCTTTTATGTATCTTTCACAGCTATTACTATGAGTGGCATCATATAGCAGGTGTGAAATCAAAGTTCATCTCTTGTCCCATGATATATGAACTCTCCACTTATCCAGAGGTTAGAATCCAGAGGTTAGAATCTTTTTTCCATGATGTGGCTAAGTAGGTAGAAAAAGAATTCTAAGTAGCTTATGGTCGGTTGCCTTAAAACCTGTTCATAAAAGCACACACACACTGATTCTATGAGGTCCTTAATCATATCCCTTCAACTTTTACTTTACATAGAATTCTAACAAACTTGTTTACTTAGTGTCATAGCTCACATTAGATTAGAAGCAACATATTAGAAGATGTAGAAGCAACACATTCGAAGGTGGGGAAAAGTTATGTTGACAAAGGTAAGGATGTTGACGAGACTAAAGCCGACATACTCGTAGCCTGAAAACAAGGCACTCTATGGGAAAAGAAAAAAAACTATTAAAAGTATGTAGAATATTGAAAAAAAAAGTCATAGTAGTTTGTAGTTTTTTAATGTAGAAACAAGGTAGACATCTACCTTGATTGCAGTGTATTATATTTGATGTTCCAAATTCTGCCTGCCATGATGAAGAGATTCATTGCTGCTCTCCACACTTTGTTTGAAATACAATCTTATTGCTTAAAGGTATGAGTGGGGTGAACTCTCAAATATGTTGAATAACTCAGCTCCCTACAGCGCTGGATAAATGAGTTCTTGCTGAGTTTCCTTCTAAACGCTGCAGGGTGACTGGTGCTTTGCTTCTAATCATTAATTTCCCTTTGGTTATAATCACATTACTAGTAATGTTATGTAGCGATCTTCTGTTAGGGCATTTTTCTATTAATTTCTGATTTCTCATGTCACACTTGGAAAATAATAAAATGACCCCTTTCTCTTGGCTCTTCTTTTCTTTTTTTTTTTAGTTCTTTCAATCATGGAACTGCTTATGAATTTTTGATGGCAGAAACCTCAGTATGTTATTAATTTTGATACTATTTGTATTAATTTCCTCCAACATTTTCCAGACTTTGCTTTGACTGGATTGGTGGGGAAGAAAGAAAGGGGAGATTAAGTCTTCATGTTTGTAGATTGAGATACTGATGTGTGACAGGTGCCATGTGCAGTAACAGTACTGCAAGTCCCTGTGCTGGGGCTTGGGGCTATTAATCTCCTTGGCGTGACTCACTTGAGGCATGATTCTTCTGTCTCCTGGTGTGGTTAAACTCCTCCAGGGGAGGCTGGGCTGGTGGTGCCAAAGGGTGGAGGCAGGTTGGCTAATCTGTTAAGTAGCCTTTTATCTGAGAGTCTAGTTTCTCATTAGTATTTCTGACCAAAAGGGTTGATGGTTGGAAATATGGATTTTATTTTGTTTTTAATTGGTCTCTCTAGGGATGAGAGGCTTATTTTTGAAGACTGGAATTTTAAGGAAGCCTGACAACCCCAATTTCCATGTGACTGAAACATTTTGGCAGCTGAAAAAGCTTTCACAAGTAGGAGGAAGAGCCGGACTTTCCACTGGGAGTGAGACTCACGCAGAACCTGTCCCTCTGCTCTGGGTTTACAGCGGTTCCCTTGGGACATTTTAAAAAATTTTTTATTGGAGTAGAGTTGATTTACAGTGTTGTATTAGTTCAGGTGTTCAGCAAAGTGATTCATTATACATATACATAGATTCATTCTTTTTCAGATTCTTTACCCATATAGGTTATTACAGAGTATTGAGTAGAGTTCCGGGTGCTGTACAGTAGGTCCTTGTTGGTTATCTATTCTATATATAGTGGTGTGTGTATGTTAATCCCTTGGGACTTTCATGCTCCTGCCTCCCTAACAATTCCGAAGACTCTCACAGGGCTCTCATCACATGCATTATAAAGGTCTTCACTATTCCATCCCGTATTTATGCGTTTTAATCAGGTCAGCTGATGTCTCCGACAGGCACAGAGCTGTCTAGTGCTTCATCATCTCTACGAGAAAGGTATTTTCCTCCTCTCTTATATATACCACCATAAAATTATCTTCTGCATTACCACAGTTTTACAACTTGAGAGGTAGAGAGATTGGTTGTTTTGCCTAAGATGCTGGAGGAAAATAGAGAAGTAGCCAAAAGTGAACAGCCTGGCTCCCTGTGCAAACTAGCACCCTGATGACGGTCCTCAAGCTCCTTCTAGACTCTTCCCATAAAAATGAGGTGAGCAGTTTTCTTGTCCCACAGCTCTATTTGTTAGAAAGACTTCAGCTGAAATTTGCTTTTCTCTAACTTCCACCTATTGACTTTTTTTTTTTAACATCTTTATTGGAGTATAATTGTTTTACAATGTTGTGTTTTACAATGTTGTGTTGCATACAATGCTGTATAATAAAGCGAATCAGCTATACGTTTACTTATATCCCCATATTCCCACCCTCTTGCGTCTGCTTCCCACTCTCCCTATCCCACCTCTCTAGGGGGTCACAAAGCACCGAGCTGATCTCCCTGTGCTATGCAGCTGCTTCCCACTAGCTATCTATTTTACATTTGGTAGTGTATATATGTCCATGCCACTCTCTTACTTCGTCCCAGCTTACCCTTCCTCATCCCCGTGTCCTCATGTCCATTCTCTACGTCTTTATTCCTGTCCTGCCCCTCGGTTCTTCAGAACCATTTTTTTTTTAGATTCCATACATAGGTGTTAGCATACGGTAATTGTTTTTCTCTTTCTGACTCACTTCACTCTGTATGAGAGACTCTAGGTCCATCCACCTCACTACAAATAACTCCATTTCGTTTCTTTTTGTGGCTGAGTCATATTCTATTGTATCACCTATTGACTCTTATTCATCTCTCTCATAAGACCCTGTGTGCACCTACTTCTACACGACTTGTCTTCGAATATTTGGGCAACTTCCAAGCCTCCTCTTAGTCTTCTCATCTCTAGACTAAATGTTCTCTCCATCCCATTCCACCATTATTTCCACCTTTTGGTTTCCAGATTCCTCACAGTACTGACTGCTCTTCTCTGGACATACTGTCAGTGTCCTATGACCCTTTTAACTTAAGGTGGCTTACAGATGATACTTGAGATATTGTCTGTCTAGCTGAATGCCTAGAAGGACTTATTTTCTCCTGAGACCTGACCTCTATCATAACCGAGAGGGAGACTTACGATTTTTTTTTTTGGCGGTACGCGGGCCTCTCACTGTTGTGGACGCTCCCGTTGCGGAGCACAGGCTCTGGACGCGCAGGCTCAGTGGCCATGGCGCACGGGCCCAGCCGCTCCGCGGCATGTGGGATCCTTCCGGACCGGGGCACGAACCCGTGTTCCCTGCATCGGCAGACGGACTCTCAACCACTGCGCCACCAGGGAAGCCCTGATTTTTATGTTTCTGTTTTGGAATACCTGAAAAGAAGTGAGTTCCATGTCATTGGATATGTTAAGCAGATGCATGTGATGTTAGGGAAGTTATAGATAAGAACAAAGAGAAAGCACTTTGGGAGTGTAGTGTCCTTGAAAAAATAATTTAAAATGTCTATTTTTAAAAACACCTTTATGAAATACCAACTCTAAAATATAGGGCATGTTAGGAGATGGTTTGGGGGTTGCTAGTCTACCATATTCCCAGGTTGCAGCCTTCCTGAATAAAGCACTTTTCTTTATCCACCAAAAAAAAAAAAAAAGGGGGCATATTAGAGTGCATAATATTGGGAATAATACTTGGAAATATTCTTCTCTTAGAAGTGATAATATTATATCACTTAGATGCTTTTGTTCTTTGACCAATCACCGAATCAACTTGGAGGGATATTTTGCACCTGTGAAAGGCAGCATCTTTTGTCAAAAACCTTTCGTTCACAAAAATTTCATTGATATTTTCCCTTCATGTCAACATATAGTGCTTTAGTTTTGTCCACATTTGCCCACGTTGTTTTACTTAGTTCTTTATAGAGTCAGCATTTAGGGCAATACAAATAGGTTGTTACAATCTTAAAAAAACCCTTAATCAGTATTGTTATTAGCATTGTTTTGTTTATTACCAACTAGTCACCCTTTTCTTGTTCGAGGATAATGTTAACTGTGCTGTGTTAGATGATCTGAACCATTTATCAGTGACATTTTTGTAAATGGAATATTGTTTACTCTTAATTCTAAAGTCAAATTATTGAAATATGTATTGACCTTACTATAAATTCGTGACTATGTAGCTGATAGATTTTGCCAAATTATTACAATGAGAGTTTTTGTGGTGTCTCTTTTGAGATAAGTAATTCTTTAGTGACTCTGTTAACAACATTACCCTGTAGTGTATAGGGTCTTATCTTTTTTCCATGTAATTTTTTAAATGTGTGGCCGTTGTGAAATATTTAGTCCAATAATGTTGCACATAAGGACACTCGGTGAGAGGGCTCTTGTGTTACAAGGCAAGGATGTTGAAAACCCAAAATCTCTCAAGCAAACTGTGGTCTATAACAGTTCCACCCTCAGGAAAGGGAGGCTCCTTGAAACTTCCATGACTACTAATCTTGAGAGAGAGCATACATGGTCTGGTTGGACTGAATCCTCTAGCCATCTTATCAAGCCAGGGCTATGAAAGTAGGGTTAATTTGCATCCCTTTTGGGCCCATTAATCAAAGTGAAGATGGTAGGAGTACATGGATGGCATATTGGGTCCTTTGACAAGCAAGTGCAGGGTGTGTGTCATGAAGATTTCCCATTTCTTGGTTTTACCAACAGTCTCCTCAAAGTCACTCCCCAGAAATGTACAGTAAGAAGTTGGATTTGCTTGGATCACTTAACTTTTTTTGGAGAATGCGTGAAAAGGGGCTTCCAGCTTGATCTATCCGTATTTTTCTACAGCAGGCCCCTGCTTTAGCCTTTTGTGAGGATAATCTGATACCCTCCTCCTTTTCTTTTCTTTTTTTCTTTTCTTTTTTTTTTTTTTGCTACCGTGAAGTATCCCAGCTTGGTTTCTGTAGGTCCCCCAAGCTGTAAGGCCGGCTGCACTGTCTGGGTAGTTCACAGAGCTCTGGGCTCTTCTCATGGAAGAAGGAACTCAGGCCCTAGCTGCTGATGACCTTGGGCAAGTGAGTCAACCTCTGCTCTATTTCCTCTCCTAATTTATAAAATTAAGACTTTCTTTTTCTCCTACTCTTAAAAAAAATGTTTACAATAACTAAATAAAAGATAAGTTTCTTGAGTGAGTTAACATCAATCTGGATACTTTAGCTATATATAGATAGGGTGACTTTTCAGATTACTAGAATAAATTAAACAGAATGCCCCAAATGGGTTCAATATGTATTCCAGATTGTCTACGTTAAATAAAAAGTGTGAGTCTGGTCTAATTTGTAGAAACCATTTCAGTCTCTTTCGAGAAAAAGCAATGTAGTTATTTATGTTGTCCATGTAAATTATATTAGAACATTGAAGAACTTCAGGGGACACTGAAGAATTGTTTAGTCACTTAAAGCCTTAAAGTCCCGGGCTTCCCTGGTGGCACAGTGGTTGAGGTCCGCCTGCCGATGCAGGGGACACGGGTTCGTGCCCCGGTCCGGGAAGATCCCACATGCCGCGGAGCGGCTGTGCCCGTGAGCCATGGCCGCTGAGCCTGCGCGTCCGGAGCCTGTTGCTCCACAATGGGAGAGGCCACAACAGTGAGAGGCCCGCGTACCGCCAAAAAAAAAAGCCTTAAAGTCCCTTCGGGGAGTCTAGTTGATTCATGTGGGCCCTCCAAAATCATCTAGTTAACCAAATTTTAAAATTGCATCAGGATTATTGTATCTCTTTAGGGCTCTCACTTTTTAATTTAATTTTCATCTGTTTAAAAAAAAAGTGACTTCTGCTTAGCCTGGAAAAGGATAAACTTAATTCCAGTTTTTGTATCCCAGAAGTCTTATTTTGCCTTTATGGTCCTATTAGCTCATTAACACTCCATTTCTTATAATTGGGTGCCCTGTGGACCTATAGACTTCAGTAACCTAAGCTGCAGTCTGCAGTTTAACAATGCAGTCTGCTCTGAGGTTTTGATCATAAAGCTCCTTAATGAGACTCCTCTGTTTGTGGATCTAAAACTGTCGTACTTGAGGTAACAGTGAGGCTAAAGTCTGATGTGAGAAGGTTTTGAAAGTTATAAAGCACTCTACAAACGGTAGAACTGTCAACTAATGAGAGTCAGTCTGTGACTCACTGTAGTTCCCTGGCTTTTTCTTTTCCGTGAACCATAGAAAGAACCCACTGTAGGGGGTTGGAAATATTCCTTCTTAGGGTTGTGGCATGACAGAGTGGTTGCTTTTTCCAACCACCATATGTGGTGATTAGGCTGTTCGGAATGACATTGGGGTACTCTCTGAACAAACAGCAAAAGCCTTCCAAATAACTTATAATAAAGGAAGTATGTAAGACGTTTTCCCCAGCCAGATGTAATCTTCAATAGGAGAGGAATAAATTTAAAGTGACCTTCTACAGGAAAATTTGGGATAAATAGCTAGAAACGGAAAAATGGCCAAAAGACCCTATTCATAACAAAAACAAACTGTAGTGCAAATACGTTTTACAAAAGAGCTGGTGAATGTATGTAGAAAATAATAAAATCTTAGGAAAGGTCTTAAAACAAGACTTGAACATACTGTGTTCTTGGATGGCAAATTAATAAACACCATTTAATACAACCCCAATTCCAATCCTAATGGAATTTTTTAGTTTTTTTTAAAAACTGCCTAAAATTATATGAAGCTTTATATAGAAGAATAAATGCCCCAAAATAGCTAAGAAAGAAGAGCGAAGGGGATTTTCTATTAGCTGAAATTAAAACTAACTGCAAAGCCATGTGAACAATCTATGGCTAGTAATTAACAGATAGGTCAGGGGTTAGCAAACTTTTTCTGTAAAGGACCAAATAGTAAATATTTTTAACTTTATGGGCCATGTAGTCTCTTGTCTAACTCAACTCTGCCTTTATAGCATGAAAGCAGTTATATGGGTGTGACTGGATTTAGTTTTCAAACTGCGGTTGGCCAATTCGTGATATAGATCTTACAACAAAATAGTGCTCACAAGCAGATAGCAAAATATGTGACAAAGGTGATATTTACAAGTCATTTGGAAAAGAGAGTTTGTTTAGTAAGTGGTGCTGGCAAAGTTTATATTAATCTGAAAAAACTAAAATTCCTAAAATGTAAAAATAAATTCTTGGTATATAAAGGTTTAAATATAAAAACTAAACAATAAAAGAATATAAGAAAATGTAAGAGAATATTGTACAATCTGGGACTGGAGGTTGTATTTTTAAACAAGTCAGCAAATAGAGAAGCTGTAAAGAAAGAAACATTTGACTACGTATAAATGAAATTTTGTTTGTGGCAAAGTTACAAAATTTGATGACTTATAAACAAAATATGATAACATATAATCTATAAACAAAGAAATAAAATGGCAGCCTATGAAAAATATTTGTAACATATGTGAAGAAAAGGGCTAATGTCCATAACGTGCAAAGTGCCTCTACAATTAACTCAGTAAAAAAAAAAAAAAAAAAAAGTGCAAAGGGGGCAGTTCTTGAAAAGAAAACTAGTGGCCAGTGGCTACAGGAAAAGATGCTCAGCGTCACTAGAAGCTGTAAAATGGGATAATTATAGTACCTGCCTTATAGTATTGTTTGAAGGATTCAATCAAATAATACAAATAAGGTATTAAAGTGCTTGGCACATAAGATGTGCTCCACAAATGTTAGTGTGTTACCCTGTAGAAATAAAGGCACAAGTAGGCAAGGACTGCTGATAAAGGATAGTTATGCTGTTTTGTTTGTAGTTGGCAATAGCTGGAAACAAACTAATGGAAATTAACTGAAGTATAGTTAATTTACAATATTGTGTTAGCTTCAGGTGTACCGCAAAGTGATTCAGATTTCAGATTCTGTTCCATTATAGAGTTTTACAATAAATTATGTATCCTTACTATGGAATTTTATGAAGTTATTTAAAATAACTATTTTAAATGATATCCATATAAGTTTAGAAAGTGTTTTATGATGTATTGTGTAGGAGAAATGCAGGTTTTAGAGAAATATAGAAAGTATGACTTCAGTTTTGTAAAATGGTAGGGCAAAAATCCTTTGACGTGTTTTTATGTGATGCCGAAACATTCTACATTTAAGAATCATGATGCAGAATATTCTAAAAACAGACTAATACAGTACACTACCTTCTTCCAGTACACTTTTCAATATTTGGTCTCTCATTAGACCTCCTCCTCCTTCTTGATATTCTGAATGTGCATCAGGTTTTATTCAGAGGCCTCTAAAAGAGGTTATACCTTGTATTTACTGAAATTCTAAACTCCAGTAAGTCAAGCAGAACATAAAAAGCAACAGTTGTATAGAGCACATGGGGTCAGTCACCACCACCTTGCGCCTTTTTTATTATTCCATGAAGAAACCAAGAAAATAGTTTTAAAAGAGCATTGTGGGACTTCCCTGGTGGCGCAGTGGTTGAGAGTCCACCTGCCGATGCAGGGGACACAGGTTCGTGCCCCGGCCCGGCAGGATCCCACGTGCCGCGGAAAGGCTGGGCCCGTGAGCCATGGCCGCTGAGCCTGCGCGTCTGGAGCCTGTGCTCCGCAACGGGAGAGGCCACAACAGTGAGAGGCCCGCTTACCGCAAAAAAAAAAAAAAAAGAAGAGCATTGTGGCTATTTAGTTGGATATTGGTAGTTGGGAACCTAACTTTTTGTTGGCTGTGATCAGAGATGGAATCGTGTGTTTCAGCTGGAGGGGCAGGAGTTTATATGTGTATGTAAATTCAGTGCTCCGGGGAAGGTTTTGAGTAGATTAGTAGCTTGATAATAAATGCTATCTTAAAATTTTATTGTTCTTTAGTTTTCAGAACAGATTTTGGCAACAGCAATAACAATAGCTAATACTTCCAGTGTTGGGCATTTGCTGAGCACATTACACTCACTCCTGTTTTAATCCTTCCAACCTTAAAGGGATAGATGCTGTTATCATTTCCTTTTTTAAAACAATGTATTTATTAATTTATTTATTGAAGTATAGTTGATTTACAATATTGTATTAGTTTCAGGTGTACAGCACAGTGATTCCTTTATGTATATATGTTTTATATATGTATATATATTTTTTTTCCTCATTTCCTTTTTACTTTTGAGGAACAGATGCTTAGATGAGTTGAGTAACTGACCTTTGGTTAATTGTTGAAAATACAAAATCTATTTCCTCTACCAAGTAGAAGAGATTATTTTTGAATTAGTGTCTGAGCTGAGATTTGATACCAAAGCCTGTGTATGTTGTTGATCTTCAAGGTCTATTTCTTCTCATTTGATTGCCACATTAATTCTGCCCAAAGGCCAACGGCAGTTAGTAGATTCTGTGGAAATAATTATATGGAATAAAAAAGTTGGGTCCTGTCAATTCTCCTTTTAGTTCCTTGTAGAGTTGGGGATAGGATAACTTAGGGTCACATCCTGCTTCTTGAAAAGTCTTACCATGTTACCTTTGAGCTTAATATAGCATCAGATGGCAACAGAACAACAGTCAGTCTGATTCCTCTAAGGCACAGAGAAACAGTGTTGGAAGTTGATGCTTCTGTGAGCCCTGGCATTGGGAACCACTGCTTGGTCATGCCACGTTGATGGGAATGACTGTTTAGCTATGGAACCTTGAGCGTCAGTGGCCAATTGCCAATAAGATGAGGCTGCTATTGTCAGCCAGGCATGTGGACGGGTTGGTTTTGTACCCCTTCAGGTTTAGATGTGAAATATAAAACTAATTTATTAATACTAGTTTATTCAAAATATGATTCAAAAACACTTGTTCTTCTCCAGCCATTTAGATGTTCTGTTATTTTTAAATAAAATATAAGGCCATGAATTAATTGTTGTCTCATACTTTTATTGTTGTCTTGTTGTATTCCCCCAGTACTTTATCCATACAACTAATGCGTTATCCATATTATGGTAATTTGTTTACATGCATATTCCCAGCTTTGCCAAGGACTGTTTGAAAAAGGGCTGTCTTATACAGTTTTGTGCTCTAACAGGTGACAGACTTTTAGGTGATGAGTTAGCGTTGAACTGATTTGAATGGTAAAGTCAATGTCAGTGTTTTGTCTTTGTTGTTCAGAACGTACATACACATTTGCTTAAATTTAACCCAAACTACAGGTGTCAGTTTAGCTGGAAAAATGAAAATTTTATCTATGAATATAAATGTAATTTTAGGTCTTACGGTCATATTTTTCCATATATAGCCCCAGGCTCTCTATTATTTATATGGAAAAAAGGTTAAAGCCATCACTCTATGTCTGTTTCAAGCGTTTTACATATAGTAACTGATTTATTTCTTACCACCTCAGCATGAGGTAGCTGCAGTGAAAATACTGAGGTATGGAGAAGTCAAATGACTTACCCCAAGCCACATACCAACAAAGCTTGAGCTAGGATTTGAAACTGGGCAGTACAGCTCCAGAGTCTGTGCTCTTAACCAATGCTCTATGCTGCCTCATTGATTTGTATATGGTGCATGTGTGTATGTGAGTCTATATCCAGAAAGAGAAAGAGATTGAAAGAGATGTTCTTTGATATTTTGTAATGGACTGCATTATCACTTTTTGGAAAATATATAATATTTTGCAGAAAAAACTCTGTTTTCCTAAGGTCAACTTTTAACAGGAAGTAAAATAATTGTTTTTCATATAGATTTTCTTTCAAGAGGAATTTAGATGACTTGGAATGAGTTTGGAAGGGAACCAACAGAAGAGTAAGGAAATTCAAGTCACGTTATCATAGGAAACGTTGTCGAGATTTCATTTTAAGACTGTTTTATAAAGGAATTGAAAGTGTCTTTCAAATATGTAAGGGTAGCAGTTGGTGGAGAGTTTAGCTCAGTTCTTTGTAGTTTGGGCAGAGAAATTTAGGACCACTTGGTAGATGCTTTAGAGAAACAGCTTTTTGCTCAGTATAAGGTGGAACCTTCTGCATGGATGGGCTGACTTAGAAAATAATGAGCTTTGTCTTACCAGAATGATCAAAAATAGGATGGAAACAGGGACTCCACTGAGAATAATCAAGCATTTGGCTGATTGAATAATTGAACTTGGTGACCAGATATGAAGTTCCTTCTAAACCTGAAATTCAGTGATTCTAACAACCTAGACAGAAGGGATTCTGCTTTATTACTTTACTCTTATTACACACCTCACCAACCTAGAAAAGTTCTATGTAAGTGATTGCTAGTGGAACTCATGCTTATTCAATCCAGTGGTTGAGAAAATTTTGGTGAACTGTTAGGGAAAAAAATCTAACTGCTGTGTGTTTAAGAGAAATAAAAGGAGAGGAATAGAAAACTGCTAATGCAGAAAATTGTCAAGGAGTTTTTTGGCAGAAGGGGAAGCAAAGGAGGATGGTATAGGATGATGGAAGTAGGCTCAAGAGAATGTTGTTATTTTCTTTATTTTAAAGAGGTGGGATAAATAAAAACATGATGGGAATGATCCAGTAAGAGCACAATTTTGAGTTATTTGCTTATATATATGCCTACATTTTTTCTAATTTATTCTGCTAGTGTTCTATTGTATGAATATCTTAACATTGATTTATCTGTTCTCTCCTTAATGGAGATTTAAGTTGTTTTCTGGTTTTCTCTATTGTATATAATGCTTTAGGGAATATTTTTATGTTTTCTTGTGTGTGTATGCAATATTTCTCTCTTGTAAATACCTGAAAATGAAACTTCTAGGTCATACTTTATCTGTATTTTCAACTTTAGTAGATGTTGTCAAAGTGTTCTACAGTGTGGTTGTACCATTTACATGCTCACTAGCGATATATGAGATGTTTTGTTGTGATAAATCCAGTTGTGTGAAAATGGTAACCTGCTGGGCTCAGTTCTGCATTTCTGTAACTACTGTGAGGTTGAATGTCTTTTTTTAAGTGTATTGGCCATTCTGGTTCCTCAATATAAATTCTGTCCTATTTTTCTACTGGGAAAAATTTTTCTTAATGATTTGTGGAGTTCTTTATATTTTCTACATGTGATGATATATATCTATATCTGTATCCCTATCTCTATCTATGTATCTGTCTATCTACCTATCTATCCCTATGTATTTGTTTTCAGTCTGTGGCTTGCATTTTTACTCTTTTAATGGTATCTTTTGATGTACAGACGTTTTATGTTTTGTTGTAGTCACATTTATTATCTTTCCATTTATAGTTTGAGCTTCTTCTGTCTCCCTTAAATCCTTCCTCATCCCAAGATTATAAAAATATTCTTTTATATTTCTTTGAATAGTTGTAAAGTTTTACCTTTCCAACTTAGGTCTTTGATCACTTTTAATCACACTTGATGTTTTTAGTGTGGTTTAAGGTAGGAATCCTGTTTTGTTTTGGACTCCCCCTATTTATTGACTAGTCTGTCCTTTTCCGTGATATGTGATGCATCTTCTGCCAGTAACTAATTGTCATGTATGCATGGGTTTGTTTGTGGGATCTCTGGTGTGTTTCTTTGCTTCTTTTTAGAGCCTTCCACCAACACGTCACTGTCTTAATAATATAGCTTTGTAATAAATCTAGGTATCTGGTAGAGCAAGTTTCTCCGACCTGCTCTTCCTACTTTTTCTTGGCTAGTTTTGGTCCTTGTGGTTTTTATAGAAATTTGGAGATTAATTTGTCAAGCTCCCCCCCACCCCCCCACACACAACCTGTTGGAATTTTGATGGGAATTGCATTTAATTTATACATAATTTGGGGAATATGACATTTTGATAAAATTGATTCTTCCTGTCTATGAATATGTTTTATTTCTCCATTCATTCAAGCCTTTTAATCTTTTGTATATTTCCCCACACACTTCTTGCTCATGTTTGGTTAGATTTATTTCTGGATACCTTAGAGATTTAATTGTTGTGATGAATATGATCTATTTTTCCTATTACATTCTCTTTTCCTACTACTGGTCCAGAGGAACATTATTTATCATTGAATCCTGAGTTATATGGGACTTGAGTGGATTAGTTATGGAAAGGGCGATTTGGGGGAGGCAGTGGCTCCTAGAATGGAGAGACCATACTGAGGTATGAACCACATAGCATCAGTGAGAATGGAGAAGAGGGTTCCATAGCTGTCTGAGGCAGGCAAGCTGGGTGACTGGGGAAAGCGAAGGAATAGAGACTGGGGGACGTGATAATAAGCGAATGCTGAATGAGATTGGGTGCATAAGAGGAAGTGTTGAAGAGGGATAGTTGAAAGTTCATTTGAGGACTGCATTTCAGTCAAGCCCCTTTGATTGTAAAAACTAGAATTCATGAGTGTTAGTTTAGGAACAGTACGGACAGCACTGTGTGGATCAAAGGGGTGCCTGGGATGAGTCCTGCTGCAGGAACTGGCAATCCATCTGGATCTTAGGTCTCTTTGTCAGGTGGGTTTTGATTCTTATTGATGTTCGTTTGATTCTCCACTTTCCATGTACCAGCTTCTTCATCATCCTGGCTTCTTCAGCTCTGATTCAACCTTTCAATGCCAGCACCCACTACCAACTGGCAATTTTCCTACACATCTTATTTTAAATTGCAAACTGTGATGTTGGCCCAATCATCTTTGTAACCAGCCTCCCAGGTTGCTGGCTAGCCCACAGATTGGCTGTTTTTCCTTCTGTTTGTTTTTGGTCTGGTGCTCATCATTGGTTTAGTCCTTTGTAGGATGACTGCACATCCCAGTTTGCCCAGCATAATTATTGTTCCAGAGCAATTATTATTTTTTCTCAGTGTTTTAAAATTGAAGTATAGTTGATTTACAGTGTTGTGTTAGCTTCTGTGATTCAGTTCTACGTACATATATAACTATTTTTTTCAGATACTTTTCCCTTATAGGTTATTACAAAATATAGAGTATAGTTCCTTGTGCTGTAGAGTAGGTCCTTGTTAGTTATCTATTTTATATACAGAACAGTTGTTCATAATACCTTCAAAACTGTCTTGGTTTGGACAGTACATTATTTGGTTATACTACTCATTAGTCTCTGGAGCTGTACAACATGACTACTTATTCCGAAAGCAGGAATTGTGGGACAAGAGTGTGGTGCTGATTGGTAACTAGGCTGGGGAGGGTGGTACTGAGTAACATCTCTGCTCCGTGTAGGGTATAGTAATGGTAGCCTTGAAGAATCTGTGAGGTGTCCAGAGATACTCCACTGGGGATAGGGTCTCATGCTAATGGAAGGGAGCAGATAGAGTATGGCATGTAGGGCTTCCCTGGTGGCGCAGTGGTTGACAGTCCGCCTGCCGATGCAGGGGACACGGGTTCGTGCCCCGGTCCGGGAAGATCCCACATGCCGCGGAGCGGCTGAGCCCGTGAGCCATGGCCGCTGAGCCTGCGCGTCCGGAGCCTGTTGCTCCGCAACGGGAGAGGCCACAACAGTGAGAGGCCTGCGTACTGCAAAAAAAAAACACACACACACACACAAAAAACGAGAAATGCCTTTGTTTCGAGGGAAAAATGGGTAACAGGTGTTTTGTTTGTGAGGTTTGTACTTTTGTATGTGTGCGTCTACCGTAGAGTAGCAGATAATGTCTTTTTACAACTCATGGGAAGACTTACTTTCTTCTCTACCAAAACGCTAGCCTTGTGGAAGCTGACAAAAGTCATTATTATGATTTTTGACTCAAGAAAATAATGATAACTTGGAAAAAGTGAAGGAGTGTGGCAATGAAAGAAAGACATCTGTAATGCAACAGACAAATTATTGAAACAAAAGATACAGTGTTTCTTTAATTGGATTCTCATGGCCTATTGGTTTAAAATATGCTGACCAAAGGCACTATCTGGAAGAAAGGAACTTTGGATTTCTAAATCAGTTTTTCCAGTTTGGGTTTAATAGAATTCAACAAACTTTTATTGAGCCTCCACTCCGGAGCCAGACAGCCTGAGTTTGATTCTCGACTTTATTATTCTACCTCTCTGTGCAGCCATTTCCTCATCTGCAAAATCGAGAGGATAACAGTAGTACTTACCCTCTGTAATTACTTTGACGAGGAACTGAATTTTGATTATGTATAAAGTATTCAGACCTGTGCTTGCCGCTTTGACACACAAAGTCAACTCAATTAGAGACTGGGAATTTAAAGATACTCGCACTGTCTTTGTGAGAGAGACAGGTAAGCCAGGTAAGCGACCCCACAATTTCAGTGTTTTCTGATGGAGACAAGAAAACATTTGTCAAAAGCTGCTGTGGGCCCTGAGGTGGAACAAGCAGCAGGCTTAGGGGAATAGTTTTCTGGAGTAAAACTCAAGACAGATTTTCTGTAGGAAAGGAAAAAAAAAAATTCCTCCGAAAAGTCCCAGAAACAAAAAGTAGACGAAGCCGTAGGCTGGGAATCATTCATTTGCAGCTTTTTGAACTTCCTTCCTTGCTGGGCCCATCGCTGCCTCTGGCCACTGTGTAGACACTTGGTAAAACCATGACGGAGACGGTTTTAAGTTCTAAGTTCATTTGCGCTCTTAGAGTCTCGAGTGTAATGGCACTGTGATAACTGGAATAACAAATAACCATTCGCAGCCTGGTTCTCTGGACTGCTGGGTAATTACTGACTTCTGGGTTGGGTTAGAATAACGCCATGAAGAATGACCAGCATTTTTATGTCATAGATCTTCTCCTCTACTCTCTGTCAGCTCTAATGAATGAAGAAGAAGAGAGGTGAGTATTGTTAAAAAGAAAAGAGAGAGGAAGACGTTTTTAAGACCAGTGTGTGGGAGTGATGCTTTAGGATAACCTGGGTGTTGTAATAATTTGTGATTCTCTAACCTGTGAAAACTGTAAACTGTTCAGCAATATAAAGTTTTTATACATTTGTGGATGTGCAGAAATGGGACTTTATTTCTTTGTAACTTTATTTCTTTGTAACCCAATTTAGTTCTGGAAACTTTTTTTCTGCCATTAGTGGGAAACCATGTAATATTGCTGCTTCAAGTTGGTATCTCTTTATAATGCCCTTGGGGGTAACTATTCAGTCAAATTTAAGATGTGATGCAGTCTGCAAAAGTCTCAGTCATTCTTAGGGCTGCTGTTCCCATTCTGTAGTTCTTCTCCCACCCCTGCCTTCACCCCAACTGCAGCAAACTCCAGATGGAGTCTCAGTGGCAGGGAAGCACTGGGGGGAGGAAGGTGTCCATCCAATCCATGGTCCCATGGCCTTTGCTGTGTGTCTCATCCTGCTTGGCCTTTGGCCTTTGTCTTCATGTTATTCCCTGTTGCTATGTCAGAAGCTGGGGCATCTTCCGGTTGATTTTTAGGTTGAGATAAAACCATGATGACTGCTTGCTGATTCATTGGCCGACTCCATGGTTCTCCATGCTCAGAATCCTCACTCCCTACCCCGAGTGCTGCAGCGAAAGCTCTGCCAGGCCTCCCTTGAAGGGGCCTTGGGAATGATTCTGGATCTCTGACAGTCCACTGCAGCCAGGAAGACAGGGAAACTTAGAGCTCTCAATCCCATCCTGCCCTGCCATACTTCGCCACCATTGCTGCTGTGACGTATCTACCAACACTGAGTGGGAGGATGCATCAAAATTGTTCCCCCAGGGCTCCCCTGGTGGCACAGTGGTTGAGAGTCCGCCTGCCGATGCAGGGGACACGGGTTCGTGCCCCGATCCGGGAAGATCCCACATGCCGCGGAGCGGCTGGGCCTGTGAGCCATGGCCGCTGAGCCTGCGCGTCCGGAGCCTGTGCTCCACAACGGGAGAGGCCACAACAGTGAGAGGCCCACGTACCGCAAAAAAAAAAGAAAAAAAAAATTGTTCCCCCAAAGGGATTCAGATAGGAAGCTGGGCAAAGCCTCTGATGTTTGTGGATACCCTCAGTCAATCTGAATTTCTTTTACCGTCTTACCACCCCATCTCCTGTTCAGCCCCCTGCAAGACGCACACTTGCATACACACACCTTTGAGGACCTTGATGGTGTTTAAACTTCAGTTATAGACTTTGGTCCTTACCTCTTTCTGCCAGCCCATCAAACTTTTGTCCCTTTTCGTAGAGCCAGGAAAACTGCTCTAATACTGTGTTGCGCTATTGCCATGCTCTTTCGATATCTTTCATATGAACTCTAAATTCTGCATGTTCCAAGCCAAATGCTTTTGGAACATCAAACATACCACTTTTCTTTCAAGCTCTCACAGTAGAAAGTGTGGGTTCAAGACAGTTGCTTTTGCTGATCTCATTTAAATAATTCTATCTTGAAAGTTAGAATTGAACAACTATGTCTTTGTTCTTGGCTGTATGTGCCTGTCCCTCTAAGCTGAAGCTGTCTCAGCTTTACTGGGTAGAACAACAAAATCAGTAAGAATGAAAAACAAATCAGATGATATTAAAAGAAACCCAAAAAACCAAACCCACCTCACCTGTTAAATCTTATTGCTTCCATCTGAATTGTTATCCCACGCGAGGGGAGTACTCAATCATTTATAGCCCTAACTTTGTGATGGTGAGTCAGGCTGCAATCCATGCATATTTATAAACCCAAGTGTTAGTTTGTCATGATGTATTACAGATGAGCTAATGTTAGATACAGAGGGGAAACTGTTGGTCAAAGTTTAAATTCTCCTCTCTGATTCACTTGGATGTCTTTACAATTTATTGAAACCGTCTGGAATCTTATCTCTAAAAGAGACATAATGACTCACTTATGATGATAAAGCATACTGTTGGTGCTTCTGGAGATGATGGAAGGGTGTCACCAGCCAACCAAATTCTATTATCAGAGACGTAAAATGAATAGAAATGGTTCTTGAAATGACCCCTGTGTAGTTCCTGAAATAGCAGCTCCTTGGATAATCACCATTGTGAATTGCTGCTGATGGCTTTTACCGGAAGTCTTTGGGGTGATAAGAACCACTTGAACACTGACTGTGTCAGGGTGGTTTGATGCTTTGTGCTACTTAACATTCAGAATGATCCATGGTTGTTTCTAAATTGCTATTCAAAACCTCAGGATCTTAAGTATCATTGCCCAGTAATTATAAGACCTGCTTGCCTCAGTTTTTCAAAGAATAACGTAATATATGTGAACATTGCAAACTTCAACTTTGTGCAAGTGTTAGGTGATTGTTACTATTTTTACGAACTCCACTACTGTATTCTTTTTTCCCTTCATCTATTCCTCTTTCTTTTCAGTGCTTTGGGATAGTCATGCCTATTAAGCTCGAATTTTAAAGAAAGTCGCCTTCTTTCAGAGTCAGCACCCTAGCTGGTCAGTGTCATCTGTATCTTTTCCACCTTTTGAGCCATGCCCTGGGACTTCTTTGGTTCTTTTCGGGTCTGTGATGCTGTGTTTTTTGAGCATGGGATACATTTCCAGATGTGCTGCTTTTTTGTGCTGAACTCCATTCTCTGCTGCCTGGTTTTGTTTTATTTATTTTTTCTCCAGTCTTCTTTGGACTTATCACTTACCAACTGGTTCGAAAGATTAATTCGTATTCAACATGTGGGTCAAATGCCAAGTATGTGCGAAGTGTTGTGATTGTTCTGGGGAGGGGGGTGAGCCTGGGGGCCCAGGCTTTCCCCTCGGCCAGGGGTAGTGCTGCTTGCTAAGCCTGGGAATACAGAGGTGAAGCGGAGAAGGAGGGGAGGCTTGGGGCACAGTCGGGGTGTGTGGGGGGGTGGGAGTAGAGAGACAGCGCTGTTAGCTTTGGATGTGGGGGAAGCTGGAGGTGTCCAGTGTGTGAAACGTGGGAAAGGCTTTGACTCCAAGTGGCAGAGCTGGGAGTTACTAGCATCCAGACTGTGATTGAAGCCAAGGGAATGAATGAAAGAAAAGGAAGATGAATTCCCTGTTGAATAACTACCAGACTTGCCCTGGTTATTCTTCCGTAAGCAGATATCCTGGTAGGGGAGAACCCCTCAAAATAGCTAGAGCCATGTTGAGGTATTTATGTGCTGAGTGTCATTGACAGGCTTTCTGGAAACTACAGTTTTGAAAATCCATGACAACCTTAGGACAGAGCTTCTCAGCCTTGGCACCGTTTGCGTGGTATTTCAGATAATTCCTTGCTGTGCGGGGCTGTGGTGTACACTGTAGGGTGTTAGCAGCATCCCTGGTCTCGACCCCCTGGGTGGTGGCGGCATTCCATTTCCTGCCCCTCCCACCCCCAGCTGCGACAACCAGAACTGTCTGCAGACACTGCTAACCGTCCCACGGGCTAGATGATGCCACCTAAGCAGGTTCTTCTCTGAGTTTACGTCAAGAATTTTGGGAGAAGCTCCATTAGCTCTTCGGTTCCAAAAAAGCTGAAAAATGAGTTCACTTCTGCAATTATTCTGACCCCATTAGGAAACAGCTTACTCATCCTGGAGGATCAATTAAGTCATTTTATAGGGTTTTTTTTGTTTTTGTTTTTAAATCATCTACTGCACAGAAAAGCACTGATAGTGTTAGTTTCAAATCAAATCCTGTTTTTCTGTATGTGTGTATCAATATAGAAATGAAGGAGAAGCTGTATTCTAAACAGTGAAATAGCTTGTGGTGATGACGCAACCATTTCACAGGACTTGCTGTCAGTTTCTTATTATCAAACATTTTAAGGCAGACCGTCTAAAAGGGTTACCTGAGAGTTATCTTGGGGATGGAGGTAAGAGGGTTTGGGGTTCAAGTGAAGCAAACCTTGTTCTAATAATTTGAATGTAAAAAAATTTAAACACAAGGACTAGAACTTAATCTTTTTAAACTTACATTCTTTTGTAGTTCATCAAGAAAAAGAATATAAGAAAGTCACTTAGTAAATTACCTGTCTTGGTAGCTGAATTAACTTATAGCTTGAAACCCTCCTCTTAAAGTTACTCAAGTTTACAGAAACATTGATAGGGTACATTGATTGCAAGCACGTGCCTGTATATGTGTTGCTCGGAAATGGTACTGCTTGGCAGCCTCTGAGAACGGTTAGCATCTTGTTTGGCTCTGTTTCTTCCCTGACCCCTGCCCCCTGCCTCACAGCCTGGTGTTCCTGACACTCCGTTTGGGGAAGGAGCTGAGGGAAGGGGTTTAGATCATGGTACATCACCTCTTCTCACAGATCTTCCAGCATTTCTTCCTAGGCTCACATAAAATGGTAGCTGCTGAGCATCTTATATGCCTCATAGGATTGTGGCTATAGACTTCTAGCTCCCATCTTAATCTTCTTCTGCCAAATAGAGGAAGAAAGAATAAAATGGATTCTAGCCTTTGCAACATGTACTGAGCCCGCACTCAGAGACCCATACCTGCCCTCTCAACATTTGATCATATCCCTTGATTGGTAGAAGTAGGAGGGAAGGGGGCAAAGGGAGGGAATACCAGAATTTGGAGGTCTTTCTACTGCTTTTCATCTTAAAGATGGGAAGAGTAGGACAGCTGGGGAAGGTGAGGGCCTTTTCTCTGTGCTACTTCTGCTGTCATTTGATTGGAATGACTAAGGCCACTTTGCAACCAGCAGCTATATTTTATTGTTTAAGGTGGAATTGGATTTGGGCTCATCTAGTCTTATACAGTACAAGGAAGATGGAGTGAAGATAGTATGGTAACCAAGAGTCTTATCGCAGGGGAGGCTACATGGTGCAGTGGAGAGAGCATGCTTATCCTAACTCCCTGTGTGTACTTGGTCAAGTTACTTAATGTCTCTGGTCCTGACTCCTGATCTGTAAAGCCCACTCAGGGTTGTGAGGATTTAATGTAGTCATTGTGTAAAGCACTTAGTAGTTGTAGCAGCAGTTTTTATAGTTTAAATGGTGAATATTTAGTTTATTTGCTCAGGAATTATGTGATAACTGTTTAAGAATCGTTCTCTGTTCAAGATTCGGATTCCTATTTTGGCTTCACCACTAACTAGGTAGTATCCTTGGCTAAATCATTTAATTTTGTGGACCCTGCATTTCTTGTAGTATTCAAAACTGTTAAAATTGATGACCTTTCCAGTCCAGTGGTTAGGACTCGGTGCTCTCACTGCGGGAGGGGACCTGGGATCCATCCACCTTCGGGGGGAACTAAGATCCCGCAAGCTGTGCGGCAAGGCCCAAAAAAATAAATAAAATAAATAAATTGATGACCTTTCATTTTCTAAGCTCTGAAATTTTATTTTGTTTTGCTACTTAAAAACCTAGACCTCTTTTTGTTAAAAAATACATCTATTAACTAATTGGAGTTTGACTCACCTGCTAGGTTAAGTAGCCATGGCAATCGTTAAGCCTTTTACAAATAAACTTATCTTTTTCTAGATAAGTATGCACAAACAGAACAAATTGCTTAACCGGTATTTTACCACTTAATTATGTATTAAAGGATCCTTTTTAAGGTTAGAGGATGATATAAACTTATTTAAAATGTCTCCAGAACACTCAGCCTATCACAGGAATATGTGACAAAGGCAAAATTCTATTAAGTGATATTTGTAACCAAATGCTTTTAATTTCCAAGCAATGTGTTGCTGCAGCGGGGGTGGGGTAGGGGGTTATGTGTCCTTTTTCTGCGTTTAGATTTTTTTCTCTGTCTGACATATGTTTATTGTATAAACCAAGGAGAGTACGTGTCATTAGGAGACAACAACTCTCACTCCAGGCCTCAGTTTTCAAGTATCTCTCATACTCTCTCTTCTCATGGAAAACTACTCTTAGGGTCTTAAAAACCAACTTTTTCTTTTATGTATTTCTGTTTGTTATAGTGTGTGCAACAAGCAACATCGACAGATGGTGGATTCCCTCATATATAATATTTTTAAAGATAATGATAGGGAGTTAAGTTATTCAGCCTCAAATCTAACCCACAAAAATACTTCCAGCGTTAGCTGTATGCAGATTTTTGATTGAGGTATTAGCTTATTGGACTTTGCTGCTACTAAATAAAAGTGGGGATTTTATCATGTAAGTATTGAAAACCTAACATAGACAAAGAGAATATGAATTGACACAGAACAAAAACTCAATTTTACGCCCTCATAACAGCTCACATTATAGAACGATTACTGTGGTTGCAGGCATTGCGTTAAGAACTTTAAACATCCCGACAGTGCTTCTAGGTAGGTGTTAATATCCCATCCATCTTACAGACCAAGAAACTGAGGCTCGGGTTAAGAAACTTGCCCATGTTCACACAACTAGTCAGCGATAGGGCTGAGGGTTGATCCAAGCTGTCCAAGTCCAAAGCCCGTGATGAAGTTGTTTTTAAGATCCAATTTCCCAAATTTCCCTCATCCAACCCTGAGACTTATTTTTGTTTATATCAAATGGAGTGGCAAATTGAGTGATTTCTGGAGAAATTCAAGTCCAAACAGTGTTATTGCTGAGGTCGTTCAGATTATTTTTGTCACTAGCATTTGATAAATAAGACTGTGTCATGAACTAGACATGGTTATAGACGAATTAGGAAAGTACCTTAGTCCTCCACTCACTGGCATCTCAGTTGTAAAACCACAATTTGACAAGATTATTGGTCGCAAGTTATTTTAACAGACTTTCCAAACTTAGATTTTCTGAAGTTAATAGAAACTGAGAAACTTTTGAAATAGTTTTTTTTCTGGCCGCAATGCGCAGCTTGTGGGATCTTCATTCCCCGACCAGAGATTGAACTGGGCCCACGGTAGTGAAAGCGCCGAGCCTTAGCCACTGGACCGCCAGGGAATTTCCTAAAATTGTTTTTCAAAAGCATCAAATGAACTGAAAACAATAAAGTGATGTACTCTGGACAAAACTAGGGTGCTCTGTGGCCACCATCTTAGATGGTTACTTATCCATGAAAATATAATGTCTAATATTTAAAGCAATCCAAATCTAATTTCTTAACATTGAAATTTCTGCAAAGAATGATTATATATAAATCCAAGAGATACTAAAAGAATAACAGATACTAAAAGTAACAGATATATATTAGGCATTAAAAAAGTAATTAGACAGCTAAAGCCTATTGTCACACAATTTAAACCAAAGGCATTTAAATACACTTGTTTGTAAAGTCCCTTACGTTGTAAACTTTCTTCCTCTTCCTTCTCTTTCTCCGCCCTTTCCTCTTATCAGTATCGTGATCTTGATCATTGCCATCATCTCCATCACCATCCTCTCCATCAATTGCCTCCTAATATCTATATCAGTACTTAAATTGCAAGCAACAGAATCCCACTCAGGCTTAATTAATCAAAGGAGCAGTCTATTTGGAAGGATATCTTGTAATTTGTAGTTTGAGCACAATCTGAAGAATCAAGTCCCTTGGAGCTGTGCCAGGGCACACGGATGTGCTTGGAATGGGCTACAGGTGAGAGTAGATATTGATTCCTCAGTCTAAGGTCAGCTGGCTGGGTCCTGGGACCGTTACTTCTAGCCTGTGAGCAGTCTAGCCCTCTCACCCCAGTGTGCCATGTAGATGTTAAATTTTTACGTATGCTAAGACTTAAAAATGGCTGGAAAGTATCTCAGAACAGAACACAGAGCAGATCTAGAAATGAAGGAAGATTGCAGGAAGGTAGTGGATGGTCTTTTCAGGTTTTGACCTTTGGGGTCAATGAGATTTTGATCCTTGTGCAAACATGCTGTTTACTCATACAATCGGCTTCCAGGAAAGAACCTTACTTTGGGGCCATGTGTCCAGAGAATGTTGGGTGCTTTGGTTGATAGCCCTTCCAATATGTCATCTTATGGAGGGGGATAAACTTCCAAAAGGAACGTCACCTAAAGGAGAGAGGACATGAATCGTAGTCAGAGAAAATAGTAACATGTCATGTTGTGCCATATCACTTTATCGTGCGTAAAAATAATATTTCTCTTAATATGTTAATCACAGATGATGTTTGGCCCAAAATTCATGGCGACATATATAGTGTTTTCTGAATATTATGTGGTTTTCACAGTAAATCTTGGAGAAAGAAGATTTTCAACCATAACTTGTTTTTAATTCTAAAAGAGAAGGCAGAGGTCATTTTAGCTTTTATAGATCACTAATTCCTGTCAAGGTTCTAAAATTTAATTATGATGAAAATGGAACTATGTTTTAAAAAAATCTTCAGAATTTGACTTAAATTGTCTTTAGGCAAAATTTCATAAGTAATTATTTCTTTGCTGAAATGATCATGGTCATTACTTTATTATTACATAATAACTGCCTGGGATGTTGTATCAATGATAGTATCTACGTTTGATTCAGGCTTATGCACTGTGCATGTAGGGTCAGCAGGATGGGCCATAGAACCACCTTTTCCCTTTTCATAATCAAATCTAAAAAGGCAATAATTTCTCCTCTGATTTCTTAGTATCCTAATATAGTATTAGTACTTTATGTCTGCTACTGTTTTATCCTAACTCTGTCCCCCTCTCTTTTAGTGTACCTGTTGTTTTTTTCCTCACATGTCATATTTTTTTAATCGGATTCTTTTTGAGATGTGGTTTTCCTCTCCAACTTCTGCATTATGAAGTATGATTGTAAAGTAATGTTAGTGATCTTTTTAATTGTTCATAAACAAATTTTAAAGATAATTCTGAAAGAAAAGTTCCAAAATATTCTGCAAAAGCTTTATGGTTAGAATAACAGTATCTTTGGGTAAGTATTTTGAAGAACAATATTCATTGTTTGTTTAAAAATGAGTCTGATTATATTATCATTACAGGTTATATTTGCTTTTTCTATATACTTTAAAAAATGTATTCAACGAACTTCTAGATTGTCAGCTCCTTGAAGGCCAAGCCCAAGGGTTATTTGTTTTGATTTTGTACTTTATTGGTTTTTGTTGATTGCACATTGCCCTCTATAAGCTGCAGTATGGAAAAGAGATAAGTGCCATGTATAATCCTTTGTGAGAACTATAACACAGTAGTTATTATAATTTTTTTCAAGTTCAATTAAAAATAGCCATCCTTCTACAGTTTTCCCAAAGTGAATCTTCCACATGAGAGTTTTCGTATACCGTTCCTTTCTCTCCACTAATAGTGGCCTCTGTTTTTCTGTATTTAAAAACTGCTATGGTATTAATTTCTCAAATACTTTGATTTACAAAAAATAGAAGGATAAAAATTCAGATCACCACAGTTTATCACTAAGGAACCTGACATTACTGTATAGCATGTAGCAGCGAGAAACTAAATATGGAGAAAACAGTTTTCCATGTTATAGGATCATAAAACTAGAAGCATTTTACCACCGTCTTTCAGTGTATAGTGATGCAAGGAATGGGTTTGGCTCCATGTGATTAGAGAACGATGGAAATTTAGTTTTCCAAATCGAATTGTGTTGTGTAATTTCCGTGGAATATGTTTTAGCCTCCAGAGCATAAAGGCTATACCTCATGTACTGTGTGTGACGTTTCTTATTCTTATTAGAGAAAATGTAAAGGATATAAAAATCTTAAATATATTATCCTAGTCACTAAATTTATTTATGGGCAACTAATAAGACAATAAGCCAGATGCAGAAATTTGACTTTGGGGTTTTGGTAGCATGACTCTGCCATCAGGGAAGTGTATCTGTGCCCTGATGCTATGTGCCTTTGTTCATTTCCCCTGTATTAGAAAAGCCTCAGTCTTTCCTTCCCCTGGGTGTCTCCTTTACTTTCTCCCTACTACCACATTCACAACACTTCTGACACTTCTGGTCACTGAATGTGTGGGGTTATTTCCTGACACCAAGCAATTCCTTGACACCAGATGGGTGTCCTAAAATTTAACTCAATTCTGATACTGTCTACCTGGAAATAGTGTAAGATCCCATAGATTAAGGGCCCAGTCCCACATGACTGCTTTCACCCCACTTCAGATGCCAGCTGCAAGTAGCAGGTCTCTACAGCTTTTGTCTGACTTGGCTATAAATAGGAGTTTCCCACAACCCCTTCCTTGGGTGTGATTAATTTGCTAGAGCAGCTCACAGAACTCAGAGAAACACTCACTTAGGTTTACCAGTTTATTAAAGGATGTGATGAAGGATACAGATGAACAAAGAGCCAGATGAAGACATACGTAGGGAGCGGTCTGGGGGTGTCCTGAGCTCGGGAGCCTCTGTCTCTGTGGAGTTGGAGTGTCACCCTCCTAGTACACGGATGTGTTCTCCCACCTGGAAGCTCTCAGAACCCCATACTCTTGGGACTCTTATGGAGGCTTCACCACATTGGCATGATCGATCATTAACTCCATTTTCAGCCCTTCTCCCTTCTGAAGAGAGTGGGCAGCCGGGGTTGAAAATTCCAAGCTTCTAATCATGTCCTAGTTTTTGAGGTGACCAACCCCTATCCAGTAACCAAATAGAGGCCACCCAGAGTTGCCTCATTAGAAAAAAAGACACTCCTATCCCCCAGAAAATTACAGGGTTTCAGGAGCTCTGTGCCAGGAACTGGGGGCAGAGACCAATATATATTTTCTATTGTCTGTAGAAATGCTAAAAATTCACACCCCCAAAGGTTGGAAGTTCTATAATATGCTTGTCTTTGAATTGAGAAGCCATTCATTTCTCTTTGGGTCTCTAGGTTGGCAACAAATAATAAGTTTAAGTCAAGAAAATTCAAAGTTGGCAAAAATGGCCTATTATTTAACTTCCTCTTCCTTTAATGTCACATTTTTATGTTTTAATATAACCTATATATATGCATGTGTGTATGTATATATATACTTATATGTATGAGTGTGAGTTGTATATATGTAAAGTTGTATGATTATCTAAGGAAACTTTGATTTAAATTCACAAAGGCACCATTTTATTTAAATTAATTTATTTTTTATACAGCAGGTTCTTATTAGTTATTTTATACAAATTAGTGTATACATGTCAGTCCCAATCTCCCAGTTCATCTCCCCCATCCCCCCACTTTCCCCCCGTGGTGTCCATACGTTTGTTCTCTACATCTGTGTCTGTTTCTGCCTTGCAGACCGGTTCATCTGTACCATTTTTCTAGGTTCCATATATATGCGTTAATATGCGATATTTGTTTTTCTCTTTATGACTTACTTCACTCTGTATGACAGTCTCTAGGTCCATCCACATCTCTACAAATGACCCAATTTCGTTCCTTTTTATGGCTGAGTAACATTCCATTG
This sequence comes from Aethalodelphis obliquidens, assembly GCF_003676395.1. Classification (NCBI taxonomy): domain Eukaryota; kingdom Metazoa; phylum Chordata; class Mammalia; order Artiodactyla; family Delphinidae; genus Aethalodelphis; species Aethalodelphis obliquidens. The sequence continues at coordinate 73,784,232 of NW_020837947.1, read as the reverse complement.
TATATATGTGCCACATCTTCTTTATCCATTTGTCTGTCGATGGGCATTTAGGTTGCTTCCATGACCTGGCTATTGTAAATAGTGCTGCAAGGCACCAACTTTCATAAAGCTTTTTACAGTTTAGTTTTTATTTGGAAAGACAACAGTTTCATGGTAGTTCTTCCTAGGTTCAGCTGAATAGCACTTTCCTCTGTGCTGGTGAAATCAGCTAGCCCCTTATTTTAGGCTTCAGCCACACTTTATAAATTAAATACACTGTGATTGACACCTTCTGATGGCTTAGCTTTTCAGGCAAGAGATAAAATTGTTAATAATATTTAGTCATGATAAATGTAGTTTTCTCATAGTACATTTTTTGGGGACAACAATATGATTCAAAACAGAGACTTGTAATTAGACAATTATTGGGTAACAGGAGAGGATGTTTTCAAATTTGTGTCCTGGTGGTAGATGGTTTTACTCTAAAATCTAGTAGTTTCCTGATGTAATTTTATAGTTTCTAAAGCTGCTTACAAATGTGAATACCTACATTATTAAGGATAAATTGCATACAGAGAAAGACAAACACCATATGATCTTACTTGTATGGGAATCTAAAAAAGCCCAAACTCATGGAAAGAGAACAGACTGATGGTTGTTGCGGTGGAAGGAAGTAGGGGTTTGGGGAAATAGGTGAAGGTGGTCAAAGGGTACAAACCTCTAGTTAAAAGATGAATAAATTCTAGGGATGTAGTGTGCAGCATGGTGACTATAGTTAATAAACCATACTGTATACTTGAAAGTTGCTAAGAGAGTAGATCTTCAAGGTTCTCACCACACACACACACACAATTGTAACTATGTGAGGTGATGGATGTGTTAACTAAAACTAATTGCTTTGCAACATTTTGAGATATATATCTCAAATCATGATTTTGCACATCTTAAACTGTTATATATCAACTATATCTCAAGAAAGCTGGGAGAAAAATAATGTCTATCCATTAGTGTTATAGTTTCTTTTTTTTTCTTTTGTTTTAAATTGAAGAATAGTTGATTTACAATATTGTGTCAGTTTCTGGTGTATAGAATAGTGATTCAGTATTACATATATATTTTTTTTCAGATTATTTTCCACTGTAGGTTATTACAAGGTACCTGTGTATACCTCCTTGTTGATTATCTATTTTATGTATAGTAGTGTGTATCTGTTAATTCTAAGCTCCTAATTTTTCCCTTCCTTCTCCCTTTCCACTTCGGTAACCATAAGTTCTTCTATGTCTGTGAGTCTGTTCTGTTTTGTAGTAGATTCATTTGTATTATTTTTTAGATTCCACGTATAAGTGGTATATAATATTTGTCTTTGTCTGACTTACTTCACTTAGTATGGTATTCTCTAGGTCCATCCATGTTGCTGCAAATGGCAATAATTAATTAATTATTTTATGGCCGAGTAATATTCCATTACACACACACACACACACACACACACACACACACACGCACGCACTCACATTTCTTAAACCAATCATCTGTTGATGGACACTTGGGTTGCTTCCATATCTTGGCTATTGTACGTAGTGCTGCTGTGAACATTGGGGTACATGTGTCTTTCTGAATTAGAGTTTTCATCTTTTTCAGATATATGTCCAGGAGTGGGATTGCTGGATCATATGGTAGCTCAAACTTTAGTTCTTTAAGGAACTTCCATACTGTTTTTCATAGTTGCTGCACCAATTTACACTCCCACCAACAGTGTAAGAGTATAATTTCTTTAATGTAACAGTATAATTTCTTTAATGTTATTAATGAGACAACTTTTAAAAAGGAAAATAATAATAATGTTTAGTCCTTTAACAAATGAGTTTATTGAGCAGCTACTATGTACTGAGGCATCAAGGCCTGGCAGTAAAAAAACAAAGTCCCTTCTGTCGTGGGGCTTATATACTTACATTGGGCTGGTTGACTCCTTTTGATGTAAAATCCTAGTTTCTCTTGTCTTAATGTCACACTCTCTCTGTCCACCCACACCTGCATACCCATCCCCCCCAATATATACATACATATGCATGCATTATACATATGATACTATCTATATACATATATATACTGTTACATTATATGTGACAGTATATAATGTAACAGTGTAAATATCCTGTGTGGGGCAACCCATACATATATTTTTCTGTTTTTGTGTTAAAACCTATAAATCAGGGAATTAATTATGTATAACTATAATACATACTTTAAGAATTTGAATTCTGCCTTTAAATATTCCCTGTTATGTATCCCAAATTTTCTACTTAATGTTCTGGCTCTGTAATATGTCTGTCTTCCACATGAATTTGTTTACAGACTTTGTCATTTTCCTTGTTTGACTGAAACAAAGCAAAACATAGTGATTGGTTTGGTTGTACTGTTTCTGCCTAAAAGTCCAGAATGTTCAAAGATCAGGGACAGGTTCTGTTTTCCCCAGCTTCTGCTCAGTTTTTCATAGTGTACGTGCATAAGGAGAAAAAGTCACCAAGCTGAGCTAAGGATTCATGTTTTCAGGGGCTTTTGGAGCTTGAAGGGACTTTGACACTTGTTTAATCTCACTCAGAAAAATCAGGTAGAACTCTGATTATAAATAGAGGACATGGCAGTGGGTTAAGATACCCCTTTCTTTGTTTAGAAGGATACCAGAGAAAATCTTCAACAAATTTTATCTTTACTTAAAAAAATTCAACCTTGTAAACATCTTTTATCTTTTCATCACTAGCCTATAGTTCTATGGAATTCTGAAGCCACAAACAATGACTGCTGACCCTCCCTTTCCTGCCTTTTGTGCATGTTGTAACTTGTTCTACTTTGCTCTTGTGGTAGGATTGATGCATTGGGCTTAAAAAGAAGGGGCAGGCTAAGCACAGGCAGTAACCTCATTGACATCAGTCGTAGTGATGTTTTGGTGGATCTGACTCCAAAGGCAAGGGAAACAAAAGCAAAAATGAACAAATAGGACTACATCAAACTAAAAAGCTTCTGCACAATTAAGGAAACCATCATCAAAACAAAAAGGCAACCTATTAAATGGGAGAAGATATTTGCAAATGATATATCTGATAAGGGGTTAATATCCAAGATATAAAGAACTCCTACAACTCAACAACAAAAAACCAGACAACTGATTAAAAAATGGGCAGAGGATCTGAATAGACATTTTTCCAAAGAAGACATACACATAGCCAACAGGCATGTGAAAAGATGTTCAACATCACTAATTACTAGGGAAATGCAAAGCAAAACCACAATCAGATATCACTTTACACCTGTTAGAATGGCTATTACTGAAAAGACAAGAAATAATAAGTTGTTGCTAAGGATGTGGAGAAAGGAAACCCTCCTACACTGTTGGTGGGAATGTAAATTGGTGCAGCCACTATGGACAACAGTATGGAGGTTCCTTGAAAAATTAAAAATAGAACTACCATATGATCCAGGTATTCCACTTCTGGGTATTTATCTGAGGAACATGAAAACACTAATTCAAAAAGATATGTGTCACAGGGAAATCCACTCAATACTCTGTGATAGCCTATATGGGAAAAAAAATCTAAAAGAGTGGATACATGTATATCTGTAGCAGATTGCTTTGCTGTACACCTGAAACTAACACAATATTGTAAATCAAACTATACTTTGATAAAGATTAAAAATATATATGCATGCACCCCTATGTTCATTGCAGCTTTATCTACAATAGCCAAGATAGGAAAGCAACCTGTGTCCATTGATGGATGAATGGATAAACAAGACATGGTGTACACACACACACACACACACACACACACACACACACACAATGGATTATTACTCAGCCTTAAAAAAGAATGAGGCTTGGTTCAAGATGGTGGAGTAGAAGGACGTGCTCTCACTCCCTCCTGCGAGAACATCGGAATCACAACTAACTGTTGAACAGTCATCGACAGGAAGACCCTGGAACTCACCAAAAAAGACACCCCACATCCAAAGACAAAGGAGAAGCCATAATGAGATGGTAGGAGGGGCACAAGCACAGTAAAATCAAATCCCATAACTGCTGGGTGGGTGACTCACAGACTGGAGAACACTTATACCACAGAAGTCTACCTACTGGACTGAAGGTTCTGAGCCCCATGTCAGGTTTCCTAGCCTGGGGGCCCAGCAACGGGAGGAGGAATTCCTAGAGAATCAGACTTTGAAGGCTAGCAGGATTTGATTGCAGGACTCCAACAGGACTGGGGGAAACAGAGACTCCATTCTTGGAGGGCACACACAAAGTAGTGTGTGCATCGGGACCAAGGGGAAGGAGCAGTGACCCCAGGGGGGACTGAACCAGACTTACCTCCTAGTGTTGGAGGGTCTCCTGAAGAGGCAGGGGGTGGCTGTGTCTCACCATGAGGACAAGGACACTGGCAGCAGAAGTTCTAGGAAGCACTCCTTGGCGTGAGCCCTCCCAGATTCCACCATTAGCCCCATCAAAGAGCCCAAGTAGGCTCCAGTGTTGGGTCACCTCAGGCCAAACAACTAACAGGGAGGGAAACCAGCCCCACCCATCAGCAGACAAGTGGATTAAAGTTTTACTGAGCTCTGCCCACCAGAGCAACACCCAGCTCTACCCACCACCAGTCCCTCCCATCAAGAAATTTGCACAAGCCTCTTAGATAGGCTCATCCACCAGAGGGCAGACAGCAGAATGTGGCCAAAAACACATTCACAGAAAGATAGACAACACGAAAAGGCAGAGGGCTATGTACCAGATGAAGGAACAAGATAAAACCCCAGAAAAACAACTAAATGAAGTGGAAATAAGCAACCTTTCAGAAAAAGAATTCAGAATAATGATAGTGAATATGATCCAGGACCTCGGAAAAATAAAGGGGGCAAAGATCGAGAAGATGCAAGAAATGTCTAACAAAGACCTAGAAGAATTAAAGAAGAAACAAACAGAGATGAACAATACAATAACTGAAATGAAAACTACACTACATGGAATCAATAGAATAACTGAGGCAGAAGAATGGATAAGTGACCTGGAAGACAGAATGGTGGAATTCACTGCTGTGGAATAGAATAAAGAAAAAAGAATGAAAAGAAAAGAAGACAGCCAAAAGACCTCTGGGACAACATTAAACACAACAACATTCGCATTATAGGGGTCCCAGAAAGAGAAGAGAAAGAGAAAGGACGCGAGAAAAAATTTGAAGAGATTATAGTCGAAAACTTCCCTAACATGGGAAAGGAAATAGCCACCTAAGTCCAGGAAGCGCAGAGAGTCCCATACAGGATAAACTCAAGGAGAAACATGCCAAGACACATAGTAATCAAACTGGCAAAAATTAAAGACAAAGAAAAATTATTGAAAGCAGCAAGGGAAAAATGACAACATACAAGGGAACTCCCATAAAGTTAACAGCTGATTTCTCAGCAGAAACTCTACAAGCCAGAAGGGAGTGGCATGACATACTTAAAGTGATGAAAGGGAAGAACCTACATCCAAGATTACTCTACCCAGCAAGGATCTCATTCAGGTTCAATGGAGAAATCAAAAGCTTTACAGACAAGCAAAAGCTAAGAGAATTCACCACCAAACCAGCTCTACAACAAATGCTAAAGGAACTTCTCTAAGGGGGAAACACAAGAGAAGAAAAGGACCTACAAAAACAAACCGAAAACAATTAAGAAAATGGTCATAGGAACATACATACCAATGATTACCTTAAACGTGAATGGATTAAATGCTCCAACCAAAAGACATAGGCTTGCTAATGGATACAAAAACAAGACCCATATACATGCTGTCTACAAGAGACCCACTTCAGACCTAGGGACACAAACAGACTGAAAGTGAGGGGCTGGAATAAGATATTCCATGCAAATGGAAATCAAAAGAAAGCTGGAGTACCAATACTCATATCAGATAAAATAGACTTAAAAATAAAGAATGTTACAAGAGACAAGGAAGGACACTACATAATGATCAAGGGATCAATCCAAGAAGAAGATATAACAATTATAAATATCTATACACCCAACATAGGAGCACCTCAATACATAAGGCAACTGCTAACAGCTTTAAGAGAGGAAATGGACAGTAACACAATAATAGTGGGGGACTTTATAACTCCTCACTTACACCAATGGATAGATCATCCAAACAGAAAACTAATAAGGAAAACAAGCTTTAAATGACACAATAAACCAGATAGATTTAATTGATATTTATAGGACATTGCATCCAAAAACAGCAGATTACACTTTCTTCTCAAGTGTGCATGGAACATTCTCCAGGATAGATCACATCTTGGGTCATAAATAAAGCCTCGGGAAATTTAAGAAAATTGAAATCATATCAAGTATCATTTCTGACCACAATGCTATGAGATTAGAAATCAATTACAGGGAAAAAAAAACACAAACACATGGAGACTAAACAATATGTTACTAAATAACCAAGAGATCACTGAAGAAATCAAAGAGGAAATCAGAGAACACCTAGAGACAAATGACAATGAAAACACGACGATCCAAAACCTATGGGATGCAGCAAAAGCAGTTCTAAGAGGGAAGTTTATAGCTATACAAGCCTACCTCAAGAAATAAGAAAAATCTCAAATAAACAATCTAACCTTGCACCTAAAGGAACTAGAGAAGGAAGAACAAACAAAACCCAGTTAGAAGGAAAGAAATCATAAAGATCACAGCAGAAATAAATGAAATAGAAACAAAGAAAACAATAGCAAAGCTCAATAAAACTAAAAGCTGGTTCTTTGAGAAATAAACAAAATTGATAAACCATTAGCCACACTCATCAAGAAAAAGAGGGAGAGGACTCAAATCAATAAAATTAGAAATGAAAAAGGAGAAGTTACAACAGACACGGCAGAAATACAGTGCATCCTAAGAGACTACTACAAGCAACTCTATGCCAATAAAATGGACAACCTGGAAGAAATGGACAAATGCTTAGAAAAGTATAACCTTCCAAGACTGAGCCAGGAAGAAATAGAAATATGAACAGACCATTCTGAAGTAATGAAATTGAAACTGAGATTAAAAATCTTCCAACAAACAAAAGTTCAGGACCAGATGGCTTCACAGATGAATTCTATCAAACATTTAGAGAAGAGCTAACACCCATCCTTCTCAAACTCTTCCAAAAAATTGCAGAGGAAGGAACACTCCCAAACTCATGCTACGAGGCCACCATCACCCTGATACCAAAACCAGACAAAGATACTACAAAAAAAGAAAATTACAGACCAATATCACTGATAAATATAGATGCAAAAATCCTCAACAAAATACTAGCAAACAGAGTCCAACAACACATTAAAAGGATCATACACCATGATCAAGTGGGATTTATCCCAGAGATGCAAAGATTCTTCAATATGCGCAAATCAATCAATGTGATACACCATATTAACAAAATGAAGAATAGAAACCATATGATCAATAGATGCAGAAGAAGCTTTTGACAAAATTCAACACCCATTTATGATAAAAACTCTCCCGAAAGCGGGCGTAGAGGGAACCTACCTCAACATAATAAAGGCCATATATGACAAACCGACAGCAAACATCATTCTCAATGGTGAAAAACTGAAAGAATTTCCTCTAAGATCAGGAACAAGACAAGGATGTCCACTCTCGCCACTATAATTCAACATAGTATTTGAAGTCCTAGCCACAGCAATCAGAGAAGAAAAAGAAATAAAAGGAGCACAAATTGGAAAAGAAATAAGACTGTCACTGTTTGCAGATGACATTATACTATACATAGAGAATCCTAAAGATGCCAGCAGAAAACTACTAGAGCTAATCAATGATTTTGGTAAAGTTGGAGGATACAAAATTAATGCACAGAAATCTCTTGCATTCCTATACACTAATGATCAAAAATCTGAAAGAGTAATTAAGGAAACAGTCCCATTTACCGTTACAACAAAAGGAATAAAATACCTAGGAATAAACCTGCCTAGCAAGATAAAAGACCTGTATGCAGAAAGCTATAAGACACTGATGAAAGAAATTAAAGATGATACCAACGGATGGAGAGATATACCATGTTCTTGGACTGGAAGAATCAATATTGTGAAAATGTCTATACTACCCAAAGCAATCTACAGATTCAATGCAATCTCTATCAAATTACCAGCGGCATTTCTTACAGAACTAGAACAAAAAATCTTAAAATATGTATGGAGACACAAATAGCCCCACAAAAGACCACACAAAAAGACCCCGAATAGCCAAACAGTCTTGAGGGAAAAAAATGGAGCTGGAGGAATCAGAGTACCTGACTTCAGACTATACTACAAAGCTACAGTAATCAAGACAATATGGTACTGGCACAAAAACAGAAATATATTTTAATGGAACAAGATAGATAGCCCAGAGATAAACCCACGCACCTATGGTCAACTAACCTGTGACAGAGTAGGCAAGGATATACAATGGAGAAAAGACAGTCTCTTCAATAAGTGGTGCTGGGAAAACTGTACAGCTACATGTAAAAGAGTGAAATTAGAACACTCCCTAACACCATACACAAAAATAAACTCAAAATGGATTAGAGACCTAAATGTAAGACCAGGTACTATAAAACTCTTAGAGGAAAACATAGGAAGAACACTCTTTGACATAAATCACAGCAAGATCAAGATCAAGATCAAGATCACAGCAAAACAGATCAAGATCTCTTTTGATCCACCTCCTAGAGTAATGGAAATAAAAACAAAAATAAACAAATGGGACCTAATGAAACTTCAAAGCTTTTGCACAGCAAAGGAAACCATAAACAAGATTAGAAGACAACCCTCAGAATTTTAGAAAATATTTGCAAATGCATCAGTGGACAAAGGATTAATCTCCAAAATATATAAACAGCTGATGCAGCTCAATATTAAAAAAAAAACTAATCCGAAAATGGGCAGAAGACCTAAATAGACATTTCTCCAGAGAAGAGATACAGATGGCCAAGAGGCACATGAAAAGCTGCTCAACATCACTAATTATTAGAGAAATGCAAATCAAAACTATAATGAGGTATCACCTCACACCAGTTAGAATGGGCATCATCAGAAAATCTACAAACAACCAATGCTGGAGAGGGTGTGGAGAAAAGAGAACCCTCATGCACTGTTGGTGGGAATATACATTGATAACAGCCAATATGGAGAACAGCCAATATGGAGAACAGTTCCTTAAAAAACTAAAAATAGAATTTCCATATGACCCAGCAATCCCACTACTGGGCATATACCCAGAGAAAACCATAATTTAAAAAGGCACATGCACCCCAATGTTCATTGCAGCACTATTTACAATAGCCAGGTAATGGAAGCAACCTAAATGCCCGTCGACAGATGAATGGATAAAGAAGATGTGGTATATATATACAATGGAATATTAGCCATAAAATGGAAGGAAATTGGGTCATTTGTAAAAGCGTGGATGGATCTAGAGACTGTCACACAGAGTGAAGTAAGTCAGAAAGAGAAAAACAAATATCATGTATTAATGCATATATGTGGAACCTAGGAAAATGGTACAGATGAATTGGTTTGCAGGGCAGAAATTGAGACACAGATGTAGAGAACAAACGTATGGACACCAAGGGGGGAAAGCGGTGGAGGGTGGTGGTGGTGGTGTGATGAACTGGGAGATTGGGATTGACATGTGAACACCGATGTGTATAAAATTGATGCCTAATAAGAACCTGCTGTGTAGAAAAATAAATTCAAAAATTCAAAAAAAATGAAAAAAATTTAAAAATAAAAAGTAAAAATAAATAATTTGAAAAAGAATGAAATCCTGCCATTTGGAACAATATGGATGGACCTTGAATGTATTATGCTAAGTGAAATAAATCAGATGGAGAAAGACAAATACCTTATGATTTCACTCATGCGTGGAATCTAAAACAAAAAAACCCCTCAGAGATACAGAGAACAATTTAGTAGTTACTAGAGGGGAAGGGATGGGGGGTGGTGGGTGAAGGGGGTCAACTGTTGGTCGTGATCACTCTGTACTGTGTACAGATGTTGAATGATAATGCTGCACACCTGAGACTTACATAATAATAATAAAAAGTTAAAAAAAAAAAAAAAAGAGGATAGCTACCTATATGGCTCTGAGTCTCACCCAAGCACCGGGAGAGTAAGGAACTGCCTTTTCCCAGCCCAAGGTTCCTGGTCTGGAGGCTGTCTCCTCCCCAGTGATCCTGACAAGAATAGACAATGCAGGGTAGTGTGAGCATGTATTCCATGAAGACAGAAGTTAGCAGAAAAAGCAACAGTTTAGCAGCCACAGTACATTTCTATGACTGAAGCTCAAGTTAACACACAAAAGCATAAGCCACGTGCTTCACATTTATACTGTAAGTCTTTGGTTTGTAATGCTCTCCCATACTCCTCCCTAGAACTTTCTCCCAAGCTGGAGCTAATTAGAGTGGATGTCTTTATGCCTCTAATTATGGTTTACGTTATTTGCATGTGTTTTTTTCTCAATAGAGGGCCATTACTGTAAGAAGTCCTAGCGGGTGGTATCCTATGCCTGGGGCTCTAGGAATGGAGAATGCCTTGTGTTATTACGTGGACCAAGATCTTTAACTTCTTTTAGGTCAGATCCTGTCCATGTTCTTGACAACCTTTCTCTCGTGGCCTCTTGAGCATAAAGAATATGATTCATATACTGTGTATATGAAAACACAGTAGTTAAAGCAATGTAGTTCTTTTTTAAAAAAGTAATTTATGTATTTATTTTTGGCTGCATTGGGTCTTCATTGCTGCACGCAGACTTTCTCTAGTTGCGCCGAGTGGGGGCTGCTCTTCATTGCGGAGTGTGGGCTTCTCATTGCAGTGTCTTCTCTTGTTGCAGAGCATGGGCTCTTGGCACGCGGGCTTCAGTCGTTGTGGCACTCGGGCTCAGTAGTTGTGGCTCGCAGGCTCTAGAGCGCAGCCTCAGTGTTGTGGCACATGGGCTTAGTTGTTCTGCAGCATGTGGGATCTTCCTGGACCAGGGCTCGAACCCGTGTACCCTGCATTGGCAGGCAGATTCTTAACCACTGCACCACCAGGGAGGTCCCAAAGCAAAGTTGTTCTGCCATTACCTTCTTGTTTTGAGTGTACCTCAGGGACTAAGACTCAGGATGTGGCATTAAGTTAATATTATTGTTACACATTTTATTGCATTTTTAAATATGTTGTTTGAAATTTCCTTTAGGGTTTTATAAGAGCTATTGGCATAAGGAGTTCATATTTTTATTTTGTGCACATTTATGTTTTGTAAGAGTAATTTAAATTTATAGATTAGTTTTGAAAAGTTTTCTTCTAGAGGGGTGTTTTATCAGAACATTATTCAAGTTGAGAAATGCTGGACCAGGGCCTCTGTGAGTGCAGGTTGCACAGTATTGGCTTGGAGGATCGGCCCTGGGGAAGCAAACTCTCCTCTCTCTGGTAGACTGTTGCAGGCATTATGCTAAGTGAAATAAGCCAGTCACAAAAGGACAGTATTGTGTGATTGCACTTAGATGAGGTTCCTAGGATAGAGACAATTGTGAATTGGGTTCTGCAGTTATACCCTCTGCGTTCATTGAGGGCTTGGAACCTACTAGAGCCCAAAGGTCACCTTAGAAATCACTTAATTCAAATGAGATTCAAATTTGATTTGGCATAATAATTTTTATTTGACTCTCAACGTTTGTATTGCTAAGGCCATCCTTTTAAGACCAATTTCCCAATCTTTAAGTTTATAATAGGATAATTTGGTGGTGATGATGATCGTAATAATGATAACAATGTCAACAGCTACCGTATAGTGAGTGTCTTCTGCATGCCAGGCATGTCATGTATGGAATTATTGGTTTCACAGCACTCTTGGAAGTAGGCAGTACCATCCCCATTTTACAGATGAAAACCGAGGCTCAGAGAAGTGAATTTACTTACCTTAAGCCACACAGTTAGTAAATAGAGAAGCTAGATTTTATTTGTAAATCCAGTCTTTCTGCCCCCATCCCTCCCTGCCGATGTACATTTCACTGTTTTTATTGTCTATATTTCAAAACTAAATGTACGTTTTTTAAAAGATGGGGATGTATGCTAGGGACTGCTACTTGAGAATGGCACCTCTCTTTAGAGTTCTTTGTTTAAAAATGATGATTTCAGGGACTTCCCTGGTGGCCTAGTGGTTAAGAATCCGCCTGCCAACGCAGGGGACGCGGGTTCAAGCCCTGGTCTGGGAAGATCCCACATGCCGCAGAGCAACTAAGCCCGTGTGCCACAGCTACTGAGCCTGCGCTCTAGAGTCTGCGAGCCACAACTACTGAGCCCACGTGCCACAACTACTGAAACCCGCGCACCTAGAACCTGTGCTCCACAACAAGAGAAGCCACTGCAATGAGAGGCCCGCGCACCGCAAGGAAGAGTGGCCCCAGCTTGCTGCAACTAGAGAAAGCCTGCACGCAGCAACAAAGACCCAAAGCAGCCAAAAATAAAATAAATAAAATAAATAAATTAAAAATAAAAATGATGAATTCAGACTAGACGCCAGCTCCCTTTTCTCGTTTTCTGGTTGCCTTCTTATCTTGTGGTTTGAAAAAGTAGTGCCGAAACAGTTCAGTATCGAAGGTAGTACGTACATGTTTATTCATATTACTGATCTCACCACTTCATTTGATTCAGAGAAATGGCCTTTGACATTTTTTTCAGATTGGATACTGGCTCTTAATCAATGCATCTTATTGAGAATTTGCAGATTTATGTCTCGAATGTCTTTTCCCAGCCCCACTGCCTTGCTCAATGAGCAGGGATAACTCACTGCTACAGGCCAGCTTCAATATTATGGTTTCAGTGTCAGTCATTCAGAGCCAGCTATGTTCTGATTTCAGAATGATGGTTGTCTGTCCTGGTGTAAGGTGATCCACTCCAGCATCATGAAACTGTAGGATCAGGGAGCAGAAGGTTACACTAATATGCCATTGTCATGGAGTTTTCCTGGTTCCACTAGGGCTGAGGTTTAAAATATGTGAACTTCAAACGATGTAGATAAAAAAATGTGAAAAAAGGTGTGCATATGTAAATACAAACACACACATTTTATATGTCATACATTTTTTTTTCTACAGTAGATGTGAGAAATGATTATTTTTCTTTAAGACAGAGATTTAGAAGTGATTTAAGTTCTTTAGGACTGTGGATAATCACAAGAATAACAAAACACTCGTATGTTTCCCTTAATTTATTGGAAGTAATCATAACGTGAATCACTGTCAGAACTGAAGGAGCAGTGTATCACAGATTCAGAAACATCAGTTTAGCTACTTAAGAAATGAATTTATGATTAGTAAAGGCCAAGATCCAATCTGAGCATTGTTTTTGAGTCTAGTTAAGATGTGCCAGGTAGGGGGTTGGTAACCTCCGGGAGAACAGTGGGCGGCAGTGATGCTGAAGTGATAAAAACCTGTGATCCTGAGCCCACATCGTGACCCTCTGAGGAGAACCCATAATCTTATCCTCATCATTTTGATCTTTGGATTTTCCAGTCCTTTTCCTGTGTGGGTCTTGAATAAATCTGATTATTTTCATGGTGGCCCCTTCATTCTCTTCCACTACTTTAAAATGTTGGCCATGGCGTCTGTGCTTCCTCTTCATACCTGTTCCTTGTGGCTGAGACACACACACCAGCTCCGGTCTTCATCTCATTGCTGTTAACCTGGCCCAGCTCCCAATACTGATGGCCAAGTTTAGCAATTTACGTTTTAAAAGACCGGTTCAGGTGGTGGTGGTGGTGGGTATGTGTGTAGGTGGGGGTAATACAAAAGAATTCTATAGATTCCCTTTTTTGTAAGAAAATTTTCTAGAAAATTATATTTTGATAGAATTATTAAAACTTAATAAACAAAAATGCATCTCACCTGTTGTAGACATTCTTGGTGCAGTATTTCTCCTAAAAGGACTAAAATTAGTCCTTTAGGGACTAAAATCAGGGAGCAAACTGACTTTATTCTTTCACCAGCATGTACACACACTGGAGGTCCCCTGATAAGGCCTTGAAGGATGCTATAAATGCTTCAGGTGCAAGGTTACCGAGTGCATTGTGGGGAAGAGTTTCAGAGCTGTAGGTACTTTTTTCCTGCAGATTGAAAATTTCAGATGCTGTAATTGTCCACTTACGATGTCATTTTGGAACATACAGGAGGACTCCTGAAAGCTTAAACTTACACATTATCTTGGATAGCTTATTGTTTTTCTGGGTTTTAGAAACATGTGATGAAGAAAGGGCTCAAATGGCCTCCTTTTGAAACACTGGGTCTGCTCTGCTAAATGTCACGTTCTGCGAAATGGATGTTTACACGGGTCAATATCCACAAAATGTTTGGGAAGGCCAGAATGGAAGGCTGCCTAATTCAGTGTATAATTTTGTGGGTAAAGATAACATGGCAGAGAGTACATCCTGGCGTTTGAAAAGAAGGGTCGTCTCGCCAGAAAGATGTTTCCTTTAAGTATAGGTTGCAAACGCTTGGGCAGAATCCGGCTTGGAGACATATTTTGCTTGGCTTTCACGTGTTGGGAAAAAAAAAAAAAAGAGCTCAACCACCTAAGCCAGAGATGGTGTTCTCTGGTTGTCCACACTACCCGCTACTTGTTACTGACTCTGATATTCACCTCACTTCCCGGGGTCCTGAGACGCTGGTTCTGTGTCACTTGCTAAAGGAAAGCTCTTTGTAGTCAGTCTCTGACTTACTCTTTAAGTTGCGGTCAGACTGGGAAGAGGATCCTCCCTTCCGCTTCCTGTTCCCTGCTCCTCTTCGCTCCAGTTCAGGCAAAAGCAGACCCTTCGGGGAACTGGGGAATGGAGGGAGGAGGGGCGGAAGGCCTGTCCCGGCTTCTCCAGCTGTGGTCCTCATGTGTTCGAGGGGATGCGGGGAACCCAGGGAAGGTTCCTCACTGCTGTGCTGAGGCCAGGAAAGGAGACATAGACAACCCCTGTTACCGTGCCCTCCTGTCTGCTTACCTCTTGCCCCTGTATTTTTTTTTTTTTTTTTTTTGACACTTTCAGGAGGCCGGTTTATCCATACTCATTCATTCCACAGGTAGTTTTGAATTCCACTGAGTGGGGGAACACTATATCGGGCTAGCAGAGGGCAGATACCCAGGTACCCAGATCTACCACCCCTGCAGGCTTTAGTTTTCCCAGTGTGGTTTTAGTTCCCATGTGAGACATTCAGGTCTCATCTGTAGCCTTACGATCTCCTCAGAATTTTTATTCCTGTCTCTTGGAGGTTAGATCTGGTATTCTCTCTCTCTTTTTTTTAATTGGAACATAGGCGATTTACAATGTTGTGTTAGTTTCAGACATACAGAAGAGTGAATCAGTTATACGTATACATATATCCCCCTTTTTTTAGGTCTGAGTTCTCTTGAATGCACAATAGTTAACATGTTCTTCTGGATCTCAAGTAGATCATTTTCAGAGGCATGCTTTTCCTTTGAGTGATCAGGATAATTTCCAACGTTTTTGTTTTGTTTGTTTTTTTTTTTTCCAATAGGATCTATGGTTTACTCTATGTTTTGCTTCCTTTATTCATCTTTGAATAGGGTGATATTCATTTTGTCCAGACTCCTTTGCCAATAAGCAGAATGTGGGGCTTCACTCCGATGATTCTGTTCTCTGTTCCCTGGGAGATTCCCTTTCTCAAATTTCCAAGCCGAAGGGCAGGCCGTGGCAGCTCCCAGCCTGGTCTTTCAGGACCAGAGCTCTGCTTACGGGGAAGAGCTTCTCCTACGCTATCAGCCCTCTACCTACTTCCCTGCCGCTCCAAACTAGGGGCCATCAACTCAGGGGCCTGAAGAAGTTAGGCAGATGAAACAAAATTATTGAAGTCCCTGGTTTTAGACAGTATGCACTGTATAATAGTTGTGGAAGGCATTTAAATGGAATATTTCTAAAGTGCTTTGCCCTTTTAAACAGAAGTAACTTTTTTGACCCAGTACATACAAACAATACACAAGATTATCTTTTATTTTATTTTAGTTTGTATTTACTTAATATTTTAAAATTTAATTTTATTTCACATTTTGGTTTTCTTTTTTACTCACAGCTTTACTGAAGGATAATTGGCATAGGAGGAATGGCACGTGTTAAGGTGTGCAGTCTGATAAGTTTTGACAGGTAGACATCTGTGAAACCATCACCACAATCCAAGATAGTGAGCATGTCCATCACTCTTCCCTTTCACCCCCCAGTCTCCAGGCAACCTGTTTGTGTCACTATAGATGAGTTTGCATTTTCTAGAATTTTGTATAAATGAAATCATGCACCAGGTACTCTATTTTTTTTTCTGGCTTTTTAAACTCAATATAATTATTTAGATATTCATTTTATTTTATGTATCAACATACACTTCATTCCTCTTTGTTGCTGAGTAGTAGTCCCTTATATGGATAGACTGTAACTTGCTAATTCATTCACCTGTTGATGGACATTTGGGTTGTTTCCAGTTTTTTTTTTTTAGGTTTATTTTAAATTTTTATTTATTTATGTATGTATCTATCCGTTAATTTTTTATTGAAGTACAGTTGACCTACAACACTATGTTAGTTCCAGGTATACAACATGGTGATTTGATATTTCTGTACATTTCAAAATAATCACCATAACTCTAGTTACCATCTGTCACCATACAAAGTTATTACAATATTGTTGACTATATTCCCCATGGTGTACATTTCAAATCCTCATGACTCATTTATTTTGTAACTGGAAGTTTGTACATCTTAATCTCCCTCACCTATTTCACTCACCTGCCCCCACCCCCTCCTCTCTGGCAGCCACTTGTTTATTCTCTGTATCTATGAGTCTGATTCTGTGTTGTTATGTGTGCTCATTTGTTTTGTTTTATAGATTCCACATATAAGTGAAATCGTGCTCTTTCTCTGTCTGACTTTTTCACTTAGCATAATATCTCTAGGTCCACCCATGTTGTCACAGATGGCAAGATTTTATTCTTTTCTTATGGCTGCATAATATTTCATTTTATCTATCTATCTATCTAATCATGTCTTCTTTATCCATTCATCTATTGATGGACACTTGGGTTGCTTCTGTATCTTGGCTATTGTAAATAATGCTGCAACAGACGCAGGAAGGCATATATATTTTTGAATTAATGTTTTTGTTTTCTTTGGAAAAATACCCAGAAGTGGAATTACTGGGTCATATGATATTGACATTTTAAATTTTTTGAGGAACCTCCATATTGTTTTCCATAGTGGCTGTACAGATTTATATTCCCACCAACACTGCAAGAGAATTACCTTTCCTCCACACCCTTGCCAACACTTATTTCTTGTCTTTTTGACATAACAGTGATTCTGACAGGTGTGAAGTGATATCTCATTGTGATTTTGATTTGCATTTCTCTGATGATTAGTGATGTTAAGCCTCTTTTCATGTGCCTGTTGGTCATCTGTATATCTTGTTTGGAAAAATGTCTATTCAAGTCCCATTCTTAAATTGGGTTGTTTGTTTTTTTTTGATGTTGAGTTGTATATGTTTTCTTTGTCTATTTTAAATATCAACTCCCTATCAGATATATTGTTTGCCAATTTCTTCTTCTATTCAGTAGGCTGCATTTTTGTTCTGTTGATAGTTTCCTTTGCTGTGCCAAAGCTTTTTAGTTTGAGGTAGTACCGTGTTGTTGATCTTTGCTTTTTGTTTCTCTTGCCTGAGAAGACATATCCAAAAAAATATTGCTAGGACCAATGTCAAAGAGCATACTACCTATATTTTCTTCTAGGAGTTTTATGTATTGAGTTTATTTTTGTGTATGGCGTGAGAGAGTAGTCCAGTTTCTTTTACATGTAGATGTCCAGTTTTCCCAGTACCACTTACTGAAGAGACTGTCTTTTCTCCATTGAATATTCTTGCCTCCTTTTTCATAGATTAATTGACTATATACGTACGGGTTTATTTCTGGGCTCTCTATTCTGTTTCATTTATCTGTGTGTCTGTTTTTGTGCCAGTACTATGCTGTTTTGATTAGTGGAGTTTTGTGGTATAATTTGAAATCAGGGATTGTGATACTTCTGGCTTTGTTATTTTTTCTCAAGATTGTTTTGTCTATTCAGGGTCATTTGTGTTTCTATACAAATTTTAAATTATTTGTTTCAGGTCTGTGAAAAATGCCATTGGTATTTTGATAGGGATTGCATTGACTCTGTAGATTGCCCTGGGTGATATGGTCATTTTAACAATATTACTTCTTCCAATCCATGAGCATGTATATCTTTCCCTTTGTTTGTGCTGTCTTCAGTTTCCTTCATCAGTTCTTATAGTTTTCTGAGTACAGTTCTTTTACCTCCTTGGTTAGATTTATTCCTAGATATTTTATTCTTTTTGATGTAATTGTAAATCAGATTGTTTTAGTTTCTCTTTCTGGTAGTTTATTGTTAGTGTATAAAAACACAACAGATTTCTATATTTTAATTTTGTATCCTACAATTTTACTGAATTCATTTATTAGTTCTAATAGTTTTTTGTGTTTTTTTTGGTTCTAATAGTTTTTTGGTGGCATCTTTGGGATTTTCCATATATAGTGCCACGTCATCTGCAAATTGCAACAGTTTTACTACTTTCTTTGCATATTTTATTTTTTTTTCTTGTCTACTGGCTGTACACATGATCATTTTAAACCAGATGTCCAATATTTTACATCTTTTGTATTCTTTTTTGAAGATAAATCTAGAACTGACATTGTTTATTCTAGGAATCTGAACAATTATTAGCTTTTGATAAATGTATTCCCAAAATGTCCCTCAAAAGATTTATGCCAGGCAATGTAAGAAAGATTTTACTATAGCCTTCCAGAATTAAAATTTAAATTATTTTGTGACTTTAATGGATGAGGTGCCATTTTGTTCTTATTTTTAAACTTATTTTAAAAAATTGTTAGAACACTGGAACATTTTCATTGGTTAGTAATGATTTTCTCTTTTATAATAATCTTTGTTGCTCTTTGGTTCATTTTTACTTTTATTTTTAATTATGTAACCATTTTGTGAATATAGTCTTAGTGCATAGTTTTATGAACTTTAGCACATGTATTGATTCCTGTAATCACCAATATTTTTATGTTACAGAACAGTTCCATCACTTCAAAAAATGTCCTTGGACTCGTAGCCACATCTACTACTAATCTGTGGAAACCACCAACCTGTTCATGGTCACTGTAACTTTGAGTTCCTGAGAATGTCATATAAAAGCAATCATACATTATGTAATATTTTGAGACTAGTTTCTTTCATTTAGCCTAATGCCTTTGAGATTCAGTCAAGTTATTGTGTAACTCAATAGTTCTTTTTTAGTGTAGAGTAGTATTTAATTATATGGGTATACTACAGTTCTTTTTAATTGAAGTATAGTTGATTTACAGTATTAGTTTCAGGTGTACAACATAGTGTTTCAATATTTTTCTTTTTATCTTTTATTTGCTATTTTTTATATATAATTTTTAAAGGTTGCAGTCCATATAAAGTTATTACAAAATATTAGCTATATTCCCCATGTTGTGCAATACATCCTTGTAGCCTATCTTACAACCAGTAGTTTGTACCTCCCCTTCCCCTATCCCTATATTGCCCCCCTCCTGCTTGCTAACCACTAATTTGCTCTCTATATCTGCAAGTCTTCTTCTTTTTTTGTTATATTCACCTGTTTGTTGTATTTTTAGATTCCACGTATAAGTGATATCATACAGTGTTTGTCTTTGTCTGACTTATTTCACTTAGCATAATGCTCTCCAAGTTCATCCATGTTGCTGCAAATGACAAAATTTTGTTCTTTTTTATGGCTGAGTAGTATTTCATAGTATGCATATGTGTGTGTGTATGTATATGTGTGTGTGTGTATGTATAAAACAGCTTTTTTTATCCATTTATCTGTTCATGGACACTTAGGTTGCATCCATACCTTGGCAATTGTAAATAATGCTGCTATGAACATTGGGGTGCATGTATCTTTTCAAATTAGTGTTTTTTGGATATATATCCAAGAGTGAAATTGCTGGGTCATATGATAGTTCTATTTTTAGCTTTTTGAGAAACCTGCATACTGTTTTCCACAGTGACTGCACCACTTTACATTCCCACATCCTCCTCAACATTTGTTATTTGTGTTCTTTTTGATGATAGCCATTCTGACAGGTGTGGGTGATATCTCATTGTGGTTTTGATTTACATTTCCCTGGTGATTAGCGATGTTGGAGGATATAGCAAAATGACCAACTTATGGTAAAGTAAGTCAACAAGCATAAAATCTCCTCAGATTACTCTCCAAAAAATGCTCTTATCATTTACAGCCTAGGTTATTATAGGTATGTCACACTGTCTGTGGTGTAATGGCCATGATCATCTTACTCTGTTTTATGAGTTCTTGTCAATAAAAAAGTTGCAGAATAGAAAACTGTAAATCAAACAGGAGTGGATTATTAATATTTTTGTAGTTTACAAGTAAAGAAACTTTCAAAGTTTTTTCCCTGAAAAAAAATAAAGCTTAAGTCTAAATTAATTTTTAAATATTGAATTATATTTCTGGGTAACTATTATTATTGCATCTTAACTTCTCATGAATATTCCATTAGTAATGAAGTTTGACACTATAATTCTTGACCCAGAGATTTCTATGCCTCTGTGCCCCTCACCTATTCTATCAAGTAATCAATGAATGTTTTGTAGACATATTATTTCGGCTAAAGGAATTCTTTTCCTAAATCCACCTGTCATATAAACAATTTCTCCCCATCATCTTGGTTTTAATGGAAGTATGACATTTATGTACTTTATTTCTGTCTGCACCATCTTAGTTATATATACTGAAAAATATATGTGTAACTTTTGCTGAAACATCCTATGAGTTTTACTCTACCACTTTTTTTTTTTTTTTTTTTCCTGGTACGCGGGCCTCTCACTGTTGTGGCCTCTCCCGTTGCGGAGCACAGGCTCCGGACGCGTAGGCCCAGCGGCCATGGCTCACGGGCCCAGCCGCTCCGCGGCATGTGGGATCTTCCCGGACCGGGGCACGAACCCGTGTCCCCTGCATCGGCAGGCGGACTGTCAACCACTGCGCCACCAGGGAAGCCCTACTCTACCACTTTTTTGAGTCATAAAAAAGAACCAAAAGATTTTAAGCTTTGGTTATTATGAACTACATGTATTATGAACTACACATGATTTTTGTTTTGTAATGAACTAAAAGTCCATTAACTCCAACAGATTTGGACCAGGTTTTAGAGAATAAAAGCATTTATCCATGGTGATGCAGAGTGTAGCAGTGTTTATGCTTTTGATCATTCCTTAGAGAAGTGTTGCCTTGGTAGACAACCAGCTGGCTTTAGAGAAAATTGTACCCCAGATACATGCTTAAAACAGCAGTTTAAACTGTAACTGTCTGACAGTCTTGGTTTTGGTTGGGGTCACTTTTTTATTCACGGTATTCTGGGAACACAGGGTATGATGTCAGTTTGTACCCTTAAGACTCCTATGATGGCCAAACATAGTATTTTCCTCTGTCGTCAACACTTGAGAAAAATTTACCAAATGGAGACTTATGAATAGAATGGAAAAGAGTATTAGTAATGGTTTCTTTTAAGAGATAAAAATTCATTTTTTCAATGTTATTTTTAAAAAGACCTTAGGTGTTGAAATTTAAAATAAAAAAATTGTTTTTACCAAATATAACTTGATTTTTAATTCCCGTATTCTGCCTTAACAATCTTTAAATTAATTTCTTTCGTTCTTGAGTATGTCTTGCCCTAGGACATTGTGGCAACCCATATTACATATTAGGGACCCATATTAGGGACCTGGGTTAACTCATCTGTGTTTCCCCAGTATTGGCACATGTGAGTGGCTCAGTAAGTTGTTTTTGACATGAACCAGTGACCTTTGGAACTTATATAAGATTAAAAGCTATATAAGCTTATATAAGATTAAAAGCTGGGAAATTGCATGTAATACTCAAATAAGATGATGATGGTGATTGTCTGGTTTGTACCAATGTTTCAAACTGTCTTAGTTGGCATTAGTCTGTCTTCTAGTTATTAGTCTGTCTTCTAGTTATTGGCAGAGTATGGACTCCAAGCTTCTATAGTATGTAAGTAGATTCAGTTGTTCCTTTGGACGGGGGATTACTGGTGCTGTTACTGATTACAAGTTATCTTTGTGATTCCAATTAGCTGATTTACCATTGAAGATTTTTTGATAGAGGAGTGCTGTCTTACATAATCAGTTGGGCAAAGGATCTATGTGACATAAGTCATCTTAGGAAAAAATGTCCTTGTGTCTGTTTCAAAATGGAGGATGATGAGGAAACCAGATGTAATGCTTTTTCAGAAAAGAAGACATAGTGAACAGTTGAGTTTGATGATATATTTTTTCATAGGGTATATAATATTCTGAGATTTTATTTCCGGTCCCCAGAGGGACCAATTTAAGGAATTTGATGCATTAAGCACTTTGAAAACACTATTTGTATCAACAATAAAAATCAAACAGCCTGATTAAAAAATTAAAAAGGAAAAGATTTTAAAAATTAGTGACAAACACCACCAATCATTAGGGAAATGTAAATCAAAACCACAATGAGATAACATCCCATACCCATTAGGATGGCTACTATCAAAAAAATTAAAAAAAACAAGTGTTGATGAGGATGTAGAGAACCCTGTGCATTGGTTGTGGGACTGTAAAATGGTACAACTGCTATGAAAACTAGTATGGCCATTCCTTAAAAAATTAAACATAGTATTACAGTGTGATCAGCAATTCCACTTCTGGGTGTATATATATATATACACCTAAAATAAATGAAAGCAGTGACTCAAACAGATATTTGTACACCCATGTTCATAGGAGCATTATTCACAATAGCCAAAAGACAGAAATAATCCAAGTGCCCGAGAGCCTGAATAGATAAACAAAGTATGGTTTATAAATACAGTGGGATAGGATTCAGCTTTAAGGAGGGAAATTTTAACACATGTTATAGCACGGATGACCGTTGCAGGCATTATGCTAAGTGAAATAAGCCAGTCACAAAAGGACAGCATTGTATGATTGTGCTTAGATGAGGTTCCTAGGATAGAGACAAATTCATGGAGTCGGAAGTAGAATAGTGATTGCCAGGCCCTGGGGGAGGGGAAGAATGGGGAGTTACTGTTGAATGGGTACAGAGTTTCTGTTGGGGAAGATGAAAAAGTGCTGGCATTGTATGGTGGTGATGGTCGTACTACCATGTCAATGTGCTTAATGCCACAGAACTGTAGTTAAAAATGATTAAAATGGTGAAACAACTAAAATTCTGTACATGGCATTTTCATTCAGCCCGTAATCATAACCTAGGTGCTAAACTAGGTACACGAGTTATCTGTGAATTTTCAGCCTCTTCCCACAACATGCAATATATATATAGTATCATGGTAACAAAAGAATAGTACTTGAATGAAGGTAAGCTGCCTAAATTAATAAATAATCAATGTAGTGAAATGGCCCTGCCAGGGGTCTTTACTACTAGGTCAAGTTCTGGATTTGCCAAGTAGTGTGTATAGCAATTGTACTACCACTTTCTCATTTATTATAGAAATATAAGCATATTTGTAGTAAGGTTAAATTACGTGGTAATTCTGAATGTTTCCTGCTGTTGCAAACTTCAGAGAAGCAGCCTGGAAGAGCTCAGGATGGTTCTAAAAATAGAAGCTGTAGGAGATACAACACCCTGATTGTCAAAAGTACAGCTTGGCTTTTTAATTGTCCTTGTCAACAATTTTATAAAATTCTACAACATGGAAGTCAATAATATTAATATCCAAATGACATGTTATAATTTCTCCTTTTCATAAAAGGAAATGGATAAGAGTTGAAGTGGAGACAAGTTTATGGAAATATTTTGAGTCCTGCTGAGAAATGATAGGGCAGTGATAAAAATGCAGATCAGAAAACAAGTTGGGAAATGGCTACCTCAGTCTTTGAGAATTTGCTTTGGCACACACAAAAGTAATGTTGATTCCTGTAGGTGGCTATGCTTTGCATGATGTTTAAGCTAATGCGGAAAATGAAAAAAAAACTTTTAAGACATATTTATTTACATATTTTCCCATGTTTCACTACATATCTAATAAACATCTACCAGTACAATACCTTTATTACCATGGTAACATGAACTCTTGTCAAAAGGAAAGGAAATTTATGTTCAGTACCAAGGAAAGGAAATGTTCTGTGTGTTTATTACAGTCATGCATTTACAAAAGATCTACATAAAAACAGAAACATGTTTAGTACTGCTAACTTCTTATTCTAAAATCAATCTAGAGTAGGAAAAATAGATGGAAAGAGCTGGCCCAGGGTAGTCCTCTGTTAGAACTAGAATGATGATTAGAGCTTAGTTTTTAGGACTCCCTTTTTATAGCATGATTGGTCCCTCCTGACAGCTTCAAGCCATCAGAAAATTGGAAGCTTGTTAGTGATTCATTTAAATCACTGTGTCTAGATGCTTTTTTTTTTTTTAAGCGGTACGCGGGCCTCTCACTGTTCTGGCCTCTCCCTTTGCGGAGCACAGGCTCCGGACGCGCAGGCTCAGCGGCCATGGCTCACGGGCCCAGCCGCTCTGCGGCATGTGGGATCTTCCCGGACCAGGGCACGAACCTGCATGCCCTGCATCGGCAGGCGGACTCTCAACCACTGCGCCACCAGGGAAGCCCTGTCTATATGCTTTTTACAAAAATCAATATTAAGAACATTTATTAAGCGTCCACATTTATAACCATATATTAGGTATTATAGTTAGGAATAGAATACTCGATACTTTCTGAATTTTGTGCTCTTGAATGATTTAGAGTTTGCTGGAGGAAACAGTATAGAGATAGAGATACACACCCTCCATAAAAAAGAGTACTCCCCCAAACAAAGAAACAAAAAGATGCTTAGGTACTTTTTCAAACTTTTAAGTTTAATAATGTATGCATGTGTCCCCAAATAATAAAATGAGCATAATTTGCTCAATTTAATGCATATTTGTCATATGCTATGTTCTGTGGTAGACACAAATATGGATAACAGAGTCCCCATCTTTGAATATGTGGTTTTGAGTGTGGTTGGAAGGGCTAATGGGACAGATGTACTCAGGGCTCTTCTACAAGGTAAATTGCTCGTGTTCCTAAGAGGTATAGCAGTGAGTGCTGCCTTGACCATGTGCCTGATTCTTGCCTTTGAACCCTGGTTTTAGGACTCAAAGAATATCCTTGCCTTGTCAGCCACCTCAGATTCTATTAGGAAGTGATTGCTAGGAGGTATATAATATGATAAGAAAAAGAAGGAAAAGGGTAACATAGGGTTTAAAATAAGGGAAAACCTACCAAGCTGGGGAGACCAGGGAGGGAGGAGTTGTGTAAGATGGGTCTTGACGGGGTGAGGGTTAGGGTTAACCTCCAGAATTTGGGGAAGGAAGTCAGAGGCAGGTAAGGTTGGGTCACAGTCGTGGAGTAGGGAGTAGCCTGACATGACTGGAGCCTGCAGGGACTGTGAAGAGACAAACTGGGAAGGTAAGGTTGATTGACAGAAGCACGTTTGTCTGACTTTTTTTTTTTTTTTTTTTTTTTTGCGGTACGCGGGCCTCCCACTGCTGTGGCCCCTCCTTTTGCGGAGCACCGGCTCCGGACGCGCAGGCTCAGTGGCCATGGCTCATGGGCCCAGCCGCTCCGCGGCATGTGGGATCTTCCCGGACCGGGGCACGAACCCGTGTCCCCTGCATCGGCAGGCGGACTCTCAACCACTGCGCCACCAGGGAAGCCCCTGTCTGAGATGTTTTGAAGTAGCTTTCAGAAAGATGTCTGCTTTTAGTTTTTGCAAAAGCGGTTTTTCCTAGGCTCGTCAGCTCTGATTATACCAATAATTCAGGCAAGAGAGAACCAGGGAGGATGTCTGAAATTTTCCCAAACACTTCATGCCTTTGTTAGAGTGATTTGCTCGTTCTTCTTCTGTTGACTTTATTCAGTTCTCTTTATGTTCTGCTTGCTCCCTTACCTACTTTTTCCACGTGGGTGAGAAAGCTCTGAGGATTTACTCTTTCTCCATTTACACCAATTTCCTATGATACCAAACTCTTTGTACCCCATCACTAAGAGCCTTGCCAAAATGGACTTTCCCGAACCATCTGTGGGGTTCATGACTCTTCTTTCTCTTTTAGCGTTGGTATTTCTCCAGAGGAACATCAGCCAGTGATCTGATTGTGTGTGACGCTCATGCTGATTAATCATAGTTGCTAGGCATATTCTAACACATTGTTAACTTGTGATTAATTGTGAAGTTTTTCTAGCTAACGTGTCAAATGCATTTGGCTACTAAACAAGAGAACATTTCAGAAACTTAATTTATCTGCAGAAATATTTGAGGCTAATTAAAATCATGTCCTTAATGCTTCTACATTATATAATTGTTATGAACACGCTCTTGATTGATGAAACAAAGGTGTACGACTTTACTATTACTTCCGCTCATATGTATTTATAAGCAGATTTGATTTCAAAAGGAACTGGTAAAGGCCAGCTTTGATGTTTCTTTTGCTTTTCATTAGCTTTTATTCAGATAGAAAATGTTAAACGGGCTGTAAATTGCCTATCCAAAGTGTTGCCTTTCCTACTTTATCTTATCAGCCATCAGAATAGGCCACTGAACTTGGTGTTGGTTAGGTTGAATTACTTTGTAGGAAGAAAATCTTGCCATAGGTTTTAAGTAAGAGATAAAAACTACACTTCTGCTTTTTGAATGTGCTGCACTTTCAGGCATGTGCCAGCTTAATGGTCTGCCTTTCTGTATCATTTTCTCCTGGAATGACAGCTTAACAGTTTTCCTGGTTGGATTGTGTTAAAATCTTTAGAGGCTACATTCACTAAAACATGTGTCCCACGTTTGGGCAGCCAAAATCTGTGCAATCGTTTTGATGGAGTTTAACTTAGCAACTCTGCTATTACCACAGATAT
Organism: Aethalodelphis obliquidens; assembly: GCF_003676395.1. Taxonomy (NCBI): domain Eukaryota; kingdom Metazoa; phylum Chordata; class Mammalia; order Artiodactyla; family Delphinidae; genus Aethalodelphis; species Aethalodelphis obliquidens. The sequence goes on along the minus strand of NW_020837947.1, from coordinate 73,757,201 downwards.
CTTATTGCTAAAGCCCCATTAAAATGTCCTCAATTTGGAGTCTGTTATTTCATATTTACATTGTTCTGGGATGCGCTGAAGTACGCTTTTGCACTATGTTAAAAATGGATTTTGCACAGTGGTTTTTAATAACATCTAAGGGAAAAGAATCTGAAGAAGAATTTATATATATACGCACACACACACATACGTATATATAACTGAATATATGTATGTATAACTGGACCACTCTGCTGTACACCTGAAACTGACACAACGTTGTATAGCAACTATACTTCAATTAAAAAAAAGGACTTTGCTAAGAAAGCAGTAGCTTCAGGACATTAAAGAAGGGCGTGTTTAATATAGTTAAATTATTTTAATAGATTTTTATCTAGTTAACTTTTCTTGAGTGGCTACCACGGTCTGAGCATTGGGCTTAGGTATCCCTCATGGATAACTTGACGTTATGGCCATTAGTAATGATGTCTGGGCAGAAGATGGACTAAGGGGAAAAGTCATGAAGTGGCCAGAGCAGGAACAAGGTATCTTAAAGTTTCCATCAGAACGGGGGTGTCGCAACCTGTTGGTTGTTGGCAATGTCATCGTGTGTTCAGCATTAAGATTTGATGCCTCCTCTTGAATCCGATGGTGCTGATGCCCTTGGGGAGGGGATGACAGAAAGAGTGAGAAAGTGAGAATCTCTGGGAGAAATCCAGGGCAGACCAGTGCTCACCAACTTAACAGCCATAGGCTGTTTCACTCCTTGCCTTTCAGAATTGTTTTTTAAGTTTTCTTGACAAATTTCTCAAGGCCTTGTAGGGAACAAAGCTGTTCTGTTTCATGGTAGGGGACACAGAGATGGGTCCTCATCTTGAACTGGTTCAGCTTTCCCTGGTGCCATTAGCTGCTCTAACTCACCGCTACTCCCTCTGGGTAAGTCCAGAATCCTGGAGCAGATCTTAGTGGCAAGAAGTTGAAGAGGCAGATACTGGAAAATCCAGCCTTATGTGATCTTTCCTGGCTGTGATAGGTTTAGCTTTCATACTGAAAAGTTGTTTAAACTCTTAAAAATTTTTTTCAAGTGGTGAATTACATTTATCTCAGAAGAAAACTTGAAACTTGATATATCACTTTTTTTCTAAAGAAAAGGAATTTTCGATCCTTATTAGCGTTTATATCTATAGTGATTTATTTTTAAAAGGTTAATGGCTATCTCCATTGAAAGGCACCATATTTTTACTCTCTAAGTAGGTCAAAATGCTAAATTTGGCTAGAAAAATTTCCCAGCAGTTGGATGTCATTGTGCCTAAATGTATGAAAATGAAATGCCTGTTAAAGTTGACAAAAGACATAGATTAATCAGAATGCCTAGTTGAATCACAGAGCATGGAAAGAGTAACACTCTCTTCAACTGTGTATATTTGCAACGATCTCATTATCATAATATTAACAAAGTGTTAATATGAACAATTTCCAAAATAGAAAAGAAGCTATCTTCAGAAATTTTAGTAAACTGAAATTGTGAATGATAAAAAGCACATACCAAGTTGAATTTGTATTATACCTTACAAAATCATGGGATTCTATTATAGTCTCAGCCTTTCATGATGTATGCTAATTCTTTGAAACTGTCAGTGTTATGTCTATAGGCATTTTTCAGAATTTTGCTGTAATTTCATTTTATATATTTTAATACTTTTCAGGTACTAGATGATTTTAAGAAGCAGAAATGAAATTTAGGTGCTTTCACAATTCAATGAAGTAAAGTAAAATACTCAGCTCAGAGCCTAACACACAGCAGCTCCTGTGACAAGCAGTTGTTTATGATTTTGATCATTATTTCTGTGACTTCTTGTGTTGCTGTCCCCTCTCTCTCTCACTGGTTTGCTTGCTTTGACAGTTTCAAGAGCCTCATAGCATTATCACTTCTCATCTTGTGTCTGCCCTTCAGCTCTTGGTATTTTAGAAATTTCCAGAATTCCTTCCAGAACTGTCAGCATACAGTTCCTGATCCAAGAACTCACATGTTTACCTAACACACTTGCAGAGCTGTTGAAGAACTTGCCCTTCTTTGATACCAATAGCTGATTTCCCATTTTGTCTGGGGTCCAACAGCTTGAAGGTCAAGAGATGAGCTGGATATGATCTCGACATACAGCTATCATACAGAGCCTGGCGTGGGGGGGTGGCTGATTCCCTATGTTTTCACTGTGCCTCTTTGCTGCTGGGGTTTGGGACCTCAGGGTTCCCTTGTATCTGAAGCTAGTCCTAAGATAACAAAAAAAATTACGTTTTTTGAGATTATGACTGCAATGTCACATGTATTTGTTACCTTCAGCATTCATTTAAAAGGGCTTTCCCTTTGTTTTTATTTATTTTAGACTTATTGAGAATATTTTCAGTAATATAAAAATACTTTTCATTTAAAGTAAAACAAAACCAAAAGTTCTTTCCCTACAATTCCTTCACTGTCAATCTTCAGGAGAAACAAGTTTTAATAGTTTGGAATGAATCCTTCCAGACTATTTACACATGTTGGCTCAATATATATAGCTATGTTTACTGGTGTCTGTTTTTCACAAAAATGAGATCATATTATTCTGCAATTTGCTTCTTTTACTAACTAACTTGGCATGGGCACTGTTCCACGGCCTCAGTCTTTTTCATGGCTGTATAATACTCTGCTGTATTGATGTATCGTGGTTTATTTAGCTTTTCTCCTGCCGACAGATTTTATCTGCTCACACATCATGTTGCATGGACTCCAGGGCTTGGTAGCTTTTGTCCTGGGTACATCTGTGCTTCGTTTCCCCACTACATTCTGCAGGCTAGAGGAAGCCTGGAACATTTGCCTTGGTTGCTTATTGGGTTGTCATTTGATCTTGGATTGGCCTCAGTTCAGAGAAAAAGCACCAACTCTGTTGTGTGGGGTTTGAGGGGAACAGCAGCATTTTTATAGCTGTTTCTCATTTCTCCCTTCTAGCTGGGTTGTACCATCTAGCTGGGATGGATTTTGGCTGTATCATTCCTAGATGCTCTTATGTTGGCAGAGTTCTGGGATTCAGAGCTATAAGAAAGTTCTGATTGTCAAATCTGTTTCTTTAATCGGCAATCCTTAAAGTCAGGACATCTTTTTAGGGAATACTTTGAGAATACATTTGTTTTTTTCATGATTGTAGAATATTTTTGTCTCTTTATATTTCTAACCAGGTGCACTGAAATTTAATTTGTGACTTTCACATTGGCATAATTAACCACAGTCATAAATTCAAATACCAACATATTCCAAGGTTCATATTTCATTGGCGGGGATGGCATTCATTAAGGTGTTCAGAAAATTTCATATTCTTAAGTCACTATTCACTTAGTAGATACGGTAACTTATTTTTGTCATGGCTACTGGCCATATCTTGGAGTTTAACATCTGTTGGCTGAAACTGCTACACACTTTTGAAATTCTAAACCCTAATTGCCTAGAATGAAAGCAATATTTTAATTTATATACAGGCATACCTTGGAAATATTGAGGGTTCGGTTCCAGACCTCCAAAATAAAGTGAATATTGCAATAAAGTGAGTCACACAAATTTTTTGGCTTCCGAGTGCATATGAAAGTTATGCTTATACTATACTGTGGTCTGTGTAATAGCATTATGTCTAAAAAAATGTACATATCTTAATTTAAAAAATACTTTATTGCTAAAAAAAAGTGCTAACCATCATCTTACAATGCAGGGTTCAGTTTGTAAAAACTGCAGTTATGTGCAAAGCACAGTAAAGTGAAGGGCAATAAAACCAGGTCTGCCTGTAAGTTTTCTGTTTGGAAGATTTTTATTTCATGTTCCTAAAAGAGTAATGTAGAATTTAAAGAAGGTGATACAAAATTATTAGAAATGTAGAGGAGAAATTATGACTTCTCCTTTGTAATAATATGGTAACTGGGTAACATATTTTAAGCAGTAACTTGCTGTTGGTTTTAATATTTTTTACCTTCCTCCACACTGGCATCCTGCTATGATATCATAGCTATACTTTTTGATTTATTATTGTACAGAGTGTGTCATGCACAGTGGGAACAACCACACCAAGCCAGTGTCGAGAATACATCCTTATTTTCTGTGACATTTTCTAGTTTAAAATGGAGTTGTGGTCGTTAACCATATTTTAATACACTTGAACGAAGAGTTGTAACCCTTTTACTTTCCCGGTGATTTCTTCATGCTCGGTTTCCTTGAATGTCTAGTGGCTTGAGCTTTTCCTTTGCTACAGTTTTTACACTCTATTTTTGTGTTTTCCTTCTCCACACAAAAAATGTCCTAAGACTATTTATTTATATGCAAATATACTCCCAAAGGAACAAAAAGGCACTTTCATTCTTAGAGCTATATGAGGAAAAAAATGATATTCAGATACAAAAATGTGAAATACATTCAGTTTATAACACAAAAATATAATAGAAGGCATTTTTAATGACATACATAGAATTACAAATCTCATTTTTCTTTTGCACTAGGATTAGCTACTGAAAACTTTTTTAACTGCAAAAATCAAAGAACAGTCCAGCTGAAAGGGAGTTACAGCTTATTTGGCATAAAATTGAATTGCTAATTTTTAATTATTTATTGGATTTAAATAATTTATTTTTATTACTTAATCAAAACTACCATCATATACTTGAAAATATGTATTCTCTTCAACATCAGACTTTCCTTTTCTCTTTCAGTCTGTGATCAAAACAGGGCGGCTGCTAGTTAGTCACGAGGCTCCCTTGACGGGCGGCTTTGCCTCTGAGATCAGCTCGACGGTTCAGGTAGAGTAACTTTTTGGCACTGATGTGAGCGTTTGTGCATTTGCATGTGTCTATGCGTTTGTGCATTTGCATGTGTCTATTCCAAGAACAAAATTACTTATCACAATATATAAAAGCATGCACTGTTTAGAAAAGTACATTTTCCCGTCTGACTCCAATTCACTGTCCTTTAGATAATGGTCTAATTACATCTTCTAGAAAAGAAATCTTAAAAGCTGAAAATTCCTTAATAGGAAGAAGGAAGTTTGAAATAATCTTAGTAAACTAATGTCAGTTATGTTTGCTAGGATAAGAGGAAAAGAAAACTCTTAAATTTGAATGGGATATTTCTCTTTTAATAAAACTTATCATGATGAATCTTATCATGAAACGTTTGATTTATAAAATTGATTTAAACAGCCTTCACCTTAGAAAAAATGAATCTGTCAAAAGTCAATAATTTAAATTCAGTAACAAATTTCACAATCAATAATTTAATTCATTAATCTGATTAATCATATGCTATTGGCGACACTTTAGGAATGGTTTAAAAACATTTCTTTTAAAAAAGGGTTCAGTTAAGATGCTGCATATCAGGAAAAAATTCTACAAACCTCTTTATGGAGGATTTTTACTTAAAACTTTCATTCACATTTATATCATAGATGGGAATAAGATGACAAATGTTTCATTTTTCCTAACTTTTTAAATTAAAAATTAAATAACTATATTTTAAATGGAAAGTTTGTATGCATTTTACATTCAGAGTATCTTTGCAGCTAGCAAACATTTTACTTCTCTTTACTGGTGGTAAGATGATTTTATTGTTAATATACATATAAATTGAAAATTTCTTTAAGAGTATATGGTTAAAAACTTGATATAAAATTATGATATATGAGCACTAATGATTTCTACCAATAAAATATCTTTAAGTATGAACTGACAATGTTATAAATATTTTAAAATTAGATGAATCAAATTTAAACATAAATATTTAAAAAACTAGATCAAAAGAATTCATAATTATGATAAAAAATTATGCTGTTGTTTTTACATGTGGTATACATTTTTCACTAACAAAATTAAGAAAATACTTGAGTTTTGTAGATTTGTTGTCTTCCTTATTATAGAGACTACAATTTGAAACATATTGCTTATCATTGTGTAACATAAATACCTGGTATTTACTGTGCATTTTATTCATTGAGTAGCCTAATGTAGTATCCCTGTAAAGAAAAAAAAAGGGGGGGCTTGCAAGAATGAATCACTAACACCAAGATGGTATTCCAAGCCAAAGGCAAACTGTAAAGAGAAACTGGGATTTTCTGATTCCTAGTTAATATGTGGTCCACTAAACCCATCTGGCTGTTGCTAATGGAACTTTATCTGACAGCTTTGTTTCATTTTGCCCACTGAATGTCATCTTATTGTTATCTCAAAACTTTCACTTGCATTTAAATGTAAAAGGAAAGTAAATAAACATGGAATTAGAAATTATAACTAAAGTCCACTTTCTCTAGACGTGCTTTTAAAATTTGAATTCCATTGATTACTATAAGCTGCATAGAATGTAACATATTTTTTGGCTTGGAAAAGAATTAGAAAGATTATCTAGCCTAGTGTCTACTGGTCTTGAATAATATGTGGATTCGTGTCAAAGGAAAATTGTCTCTCGGGCTCCAAGAATACATTTGTGAATTCCAGTTTGAGGAACATCATATCATGAGTTAAATATAGTCACAATAAAAAGCTTACACCATCAAGATCATAAACACTGTATCAAAAGCAGATCCTGAAATTATATGATAGTAATCAGTGGTTAAGGTTGTGAAAGAGATTATACAGAATATGGTCATATTTTTTTTCATAATATGAAGACACCAAAACAAAGACCACACCTTATAATACTCAGACTCCCAAAATATGCCCACTGATCCTGGGTGTCTGAGGTCTGAGAAACCCTGACCCAAACCAGCTGGATTCCTTTAACAGATGAGTGTTTCTCATTCAAAGTGCTTGTGATTGACCTGATTTTAAAATTAAGTGGAAGATTTGGGACTAGGACAGGAGTCTTGAGTAAATGTTGAGTATGTACATATGCATTCTTTATTCAAAGTTACCCCCACCCCATGAGGAAGATAGAAGTTGGATTCGTTATAAGATGTTCTCTGTTTTCCATGTTTAAATCTTTCAACCAACTAACCACAAAATAAATTACGGAAATAATGTAAAATTTGTAGAGAGGTCTTAGTTTGATATTTTGAGGAATTAGAATTTAGATTTATTAATATGAGGAAGAATTACAAAATGCTCACAGTTGATTTTGCTTAATCAGATTTTACTTGTACAAATGGAAAGTGTGGAAAATGAATTTTAACAAAATATAATCAACATTGGATTTCCAAATGTTTGCCTGTGTGGCTTTTATGTATTGACAAGGAAGGAAAAAAAAAACTAGACACCTTGTTGGTGTTCTGTTTTGTTTTGTGTTTTTGGTTTGTTTGTTTGCTTTTTTGGTAATAATGTTTGCATACAATATAGGGTAATCTGAATAATGCAATCTACTTTTCAGTAATTGTTTCATGCACATATTCCAATAAATGCAGCATACTGTATTGAGCACCTTCTTTACGGAAGGCCTCATTCCCTATTGTAAGTGAAGCCTGTATCAAATTATCCAAGTGCCTGGGCTTCTTTGAACTGAAATCACTTAAGTGTGAGGTGCAGCTGCTTTCACCACTTGGAACGGTTCATGTTTCTGTATTTCTTTTTGGTTGTGTATACTTTGTAACATTGAAGAAGATAAAGCAGGGTTAAGATTTTGAAAGCAATTTTCTGGAAGGGCAGGGAAATGGTACATAGAGAACTTTTCATTGTTGTCCTAAAGAAGTTTGAAATTAGGGGTGAGAATGATCTATACGTTTGAGCACTATGGATTAAAATGCTGAGTTACTCTCATTGTATCAATGTAAATTTTATGTGAAAGTAAGCACACGCAAAAACAATCTGCTCCAAAACCATTGTTTTGTGGAAGGTATTTGATAGCTCTTTGAAAGTTCATGGTTAATCTTACAAAATTGCTCTTAATATTACAATATTTTAAGAGAATGATTATTAACAATAAAACTACTGTTTTAATACATTAAAAACTGAGAGTACCATTTTCTCTTTTGCTCAAATTTTAAATTAATTCCCATATTAAAAATCCTGAAGAGAATACAGCATTTTAGACAGTATTTCTTTAAGTTTATAATTGATATTTTTAGATAGAAAAATTATATCATGCTCTATAAAATGAATATCAAGTAAAGGAACTTTTTTTTTTTTTGCTAGCTATGGGAAGTATTGCTGGCTTTACTATTTATTATTTTTAGTTAGACAGATAAAATATGAGAAGAATGAATATAAAATATGTTCATATTTTATTTATATAACTTTTCAATTTATAGCAGATGGCTCTTCTATCATAAAAGGAGTTCAGTGTACACAAGTATTTTCATGCCCGTTGCTTCTTTTTCATAAACCATTTATTTTATTATTTCAAAAAATATTTATTGTTAGTCTCAGTTTGAAGTAAGTGAAAATCACAAAAGTGATTAGGAGACTATATTAATTACACATAACATTGTAAACTTATATTGATCAATAGCTTCTTCATAAAATTTATATAAAATGCTTAGAAAAATCAAAACCAATCCACTGAATCTGAGAACTGCTTTGCATTCCTATTGGATTAATTTGGAAGCAAACTGGGAGGTGGAACAAGCTGAGTGAGGTCTGTTATATCTGGCTCTCCTCTGGGGAAGATTTCTTGGTCAGTCATCCAAAGCTTCACTTGTCTCTTCCCATCTAATTTTACATTCCCATCTGTTCTCACTTTGGGGTGAGGGAACTTTTTCCTTCTCTCCTTTGACACATACCGAAACTTGGAAAAGAACTTGATTTGTGGAAAAGTGCAGAGACAACAGAGTTTAGCTAATTCATTGACCTCACTGTGGAGTTTGAGCAAAGATTTCGTTGTTTTGGAAAATTATATGACTTAGTTTGATGTGATGTTTGTATTCCTCAGCTTTATGTAACCATAGTTTAAAAAAAAAAAACAAAAATTTTACTGTGCAAAAGAGAATATGTTAACCTCATCCATTTAAATATTTTGCCCAAATTAATTTATATTATAATTCTCCAATGAAGTATTCAAAATAAGCATTATTTATGAATATTAAGACCAAATAATTCCTGGCATTTTAGTAGCTTTAATCAGTGTACTTTCTTTAAGCCTTGTAGAAACCAATCTTTATTTTTAATTTCTAATACATTCCCATAATGATGAACTAAATCTTGACTCTGATAAGCTTGGGATAATAATACAAAAAATGTTTGTTGTTTTTTTTTTTTCCTTTCTGGATTCAGTGCTTAATAAGAGTGCCAAAAATTTTAGGGATTGGGGTTGGCTTAAAGATTTGAATTTTTTTTTTTTTTTTTAACACATGGAAGCAATAAGTCTGCAATAAAGAGTCCAATTGGAGAGTATGGTAAATTTCCATACCATTGTTCCATCCTTTCTATGCAGTCTCTATTCGTAGGATAAGAACTCAGAAATTGTGCATACAGACATATATTTTTAAGGTAATCATATTCTAAAAGTTTGAGAGGGTTTTATAGGGTTTACATTAATCATCGCGTAAAAGGAAACTTTCCTAATTTTCAAGTAAAGGAATTTTGCTTTTCTCACTCTTTCATGTTAGAAAGGACTATGCAGAAGGATTTTTTTTTCCTATAAACTTATTATTACCACCAAATTTACCAGCACTCTGTTTACCAACGTCAATCTGAAGAAGAGGGATAAGGTCTTAAATGGTCTTGAGATTTTTACACTGTGGAAAATATGTTTAAATAAAATTACCATGTTGATAAAGTAGGAGTCATCAGAGGAAGCTATAAGGGCAGTAATTTGGTGAATAGTTTACTGCAATTTAATAATATTATTACTATTTAAAATTTTTTTTTTAAATTTTACTAGTGATTCAAAGCATTTGCCAACAACGAAAATAGCGATCAGGAAATGCATACTCGTGTACTATCATCTATCTAGATGGAGCCAAAGCATCAGAAAAGCAGTTCAACATAGAGTTATTCAGATACACGATGACCTTTTTAAAATGGAATTTTGCCCTGAAGCCTATCAAGTGTTCAGTAAACAGCTTCCATGGCCATAAATATGAACCGAAGACTAAATCTTTCCGGGGATGCATCATGGATAGATGTGCTGTATCACTGTTTGTGGTTAAGCCCATGTTTCACTCTGTGGGTCCTCCCCCTTGCCCTGACCCCACCTTGTCTCCCTCAATGTCTCTCTCTCCTTTGCTCATTAGTGTACAGGTGGCCAGGCTTCTCCCATCAGCACTCTTCTTCCTCTCCCCATTCTCTCCTGGGCAGTCTCAACCATTTGCCCGGCTAGTCTTCAAATCTGAAACCTTCAAGGTTGGCTCTGCCTGTTGGGCCTCAGACTCAGAATTCCAATTTCATGCTAGTTTTGGTAAGGATAAGAAATTTGTGGACTTCGCTGGGGGCACAGTGGTTAAGAATCTGCCTGCCAATGGCAGGTTCAAGCCCTGGTTCGGGAAGATCCCACATGCTGCAGAGCAACTAAGCCCACACACCACAACAAAGAGTAGCCCCCACTCGCCGCAACTAGAGAAAGCCCACATGCAACAATGAAGACCCAACGCAGCCAAAAATAAATAAATAAGTAAAAATAATAAAACTGTAACTCTATATCCTTAAAAAAAAAGAAATTTGTATGATAAAATGGTTTATGTGGAAGGATTTTAACATGAAACGGGGAGAAAAGGTAGACATCAGCACCTGGATATCTGCCAGTTTCTGGAAATCAGCTTATCTCAAAATGAATTCTGTTTCTCCTCACATCTTTCTGGGCTTCTTAAATTGTCTTCTTATCTTGGCCTCTAACGTCTTATCACTTTACTATCCATTATTTTCTTACAGGACACATCAAATGTTGTCCATCATCTGTTTGAAAACCTCCAATAGATCTTCTCTGGAGTAATAAGATCTTTAGGTCAAGATCCTCAGCTGCCCAAACCGATGTTTCCAATGTTATTTTTCATATCCTTTTATGATTCTAGTATCACAGTGATCACACTGGCCTACTAGACATTTCCTGAATGATAATTAATTTGTACAACCAGCCTTTATTGAATACTCTGGGCATAGCCTTAATTTGGGCCTTTCATTCAAGAAATAGAGTTCTTGTTTTATAGACACTTAAGAGTTCAGTAGAAGAAATAGATGCTAAACAGATAATTATACTGTGGTACATACTAGGATAGAAGAATATTCAGAAGACTGTGGGATTATTAAATACTTGATCACCTAACTCAGATGTGATGGTTGAGTTAACTCTTGGAGGAGTGAAGGTGGATGAGGATTCAGGCAGAGGGCACAATATAAATAAGGAGGCAGAAAAAAAGATATGATATTCTAGGGGTTACAGTGGTTTTGGTATGGTTGAAGAGTAGTATGTGAGGTTTGTAGCATGAGGTAAGTATCAACAGGTAGGTGAGAATTAGATTCTAAAGAATCTTACATGTAATAGCAAGTAATTCGTTTTTGTGTAGAGGAAACTGACAGGACAGAGTAAAGCCAGCTCGCATAGATATAAATTCCAGTTTAAATACATTATTTATGTATTTAAAATACACCTTATAAACTTCCTAGTAAAAAGGTAGTAATACAAACTCAAAAAACAATGGTCACAATTATCATTATTTAAGACAAAGGGGTGTAACTAAAGGATTTTAAGTAGGAGATTAACATAGAAAGATTTACAATTTAGAAAGACCTCTGGCATTTATGTTAAGGATACATTGGGAGGGGTGAGGCAGGAAGTCACAGAGATTAATTAAGAAACTATTTGAGTAATTTAAGGGTCTTCTGAGCCAAGGACACAGGAGTGGGGTTGGAGAGAAAGGTGAATTTTAGAGAGAGAAGGAAGAGTATGAAAGAAAGACTTGCTGACTGATTAAGTAGGAGTCGGGCAGGGAAGGCTTAGCTTGATTTCTAGGTTGGGTGAATTTTGAATGGAGGTACCCTTTCACTGAGTTGGGGACTATCATTGGAAAACGGGTTTAAGCACATCGTCTATGGAAGATGATGAATTAATTTTAGACTTGTAGAATTTGAGGTGGGGATGGAAAATGTGTCTCTGCAGCTCTGGAGAGATTCTAAGGTATAGGAAAAGATTAAGGACTCATCATCTTATAGTGATGGCTGAGGTCATGGATATGGGTGTGATCACACAGGAAAAGGATAGTCTTAAGAAGGGAACTTGGTGAAGAAGGAGTCCTCACCCACATTTACGAGCAAGAGAGGAAGAGCTATAAAGGAGGGTGAGTTGGAATGTCCAGAGAGAAGGAAGGGAGGAAGAGAGAGCCATTACAGAAGACTAGCAGGGAGACTTTTACCATGGAATAGGTGGCCAACAACATTAAATGCATCCACGTTTGTCAGCTAGACTGATGGTTGTACCTTGAGTATAGCAACCGGAAGACATTGGTGACTTTGGTGAAAGCAAATGCGGCCCCCGTTACATTGGGGCTGGTGAGTGAATGGTGAAGAATTAAAGCAAGAGACGTAGACCACTATTTCAAGAAACATGGCTTTTACTGAAAGGGAGAGGGGAATAAAGTAGTTGGAAATGGGCTCAATCTCTCAGTGTCATTTGCTCAGCTTGAAATGCCACTTTCTCAGTTTGAAGCCCTCTCTGGCAGTCTCCTTAACTCCCCCGCTCCCTTCACCTCCTCCCCCCATGCCCATCCTCTCCCTTCCACCTCCATCCCATCTAGCAATCAGGTTTTCAGTGTCTCTCAAATCTGCCCTTTGCTTTCTATTCCCCTAATAAACTCTAAATGAACCAGAAAAAAAAAAAAAGAAGAAAAGAAAAAGAAAAGAAAACCAAACCACAAAATCTAAAGGAAAAATGTAGACAATAACTGATATTGAGATGGGCAAGCAATTCTTGAGCAAAAAATTAAAAAGCAATAGGATCAATCATATTATCACAGATTAATGTATTTGCCCAAAGTGAAAAATATTTGTGTGACAAAAAACAGGCACAACTGAAAGGAGAATGACAACTGGGAAAGTGTTGGAACATGTGACAAAAAATTGATATGTGTCCTGTATTAAACATTCCTAAATGTCAATAAGGAAATTAGTAGCCCCTGTATTTAAAGGTCAGAGGCGGATTGTTTTTAGAACTATTAATGGCTAGTAAACATAAAACTATTTTAGTTAAAACTATTTTAAAATTAAAATAGTTTTAAAAATGCAAATTTCAGAATGGGATATCAGTCTTCTTTGTTACCCATAAGAGTGGCACTGCTTAAAAATTTTAGTGTTGAGATGGTGCAGGATAAATGTGGAAATTGATTCATCTTTCCAGAAAATCAGTTTGGTAATGTGTATCAAAACTCTGCTTTTGGAGTTACTCACTTTGGAGTTACAAGAATGGATAAGGGCATTGTCCTCCATGCCATTCAATTGATTAATAAAATATTGGAAGCAATATCAGTTACAACAGGAATATAGTTGAATAAATTATAATGAACATTGTGGATTTGTTAAAATCATTAAAAGAATAGTTAACAACATTGTAACATTTGTATGGATGTAATACTAAATGAAAAACTCACTAGGCTAGCCTGCAGGTGTTTTACTTGCCCAACTGTGTGAAAAGAAAAACAAATTATACATTGATATAGGCATAGGAAAAAAATCTTCAAAACAAGACTTCTGTTGATTTTTATTTTCTTCCTCATAATTTATTTTCTATGTATGTATATCATAATTTATAGAATTAAGAGCTTTCTTACAATTAGATGTCTCTCCCACATGGCATGGTAAGTCTTTGAGTTCTTCCTAAATTGTTTTAAATAAGAAAGCTCATTTTGCTCACTGAGTTCATTTTTTTAAATTTCATATTTCACGGCGTGTTTCTTAATCATGGACGTTTGAGTTTTGGGCATTGTCATTCATAGTGGTAATACTCAGGTTCGTGATGTGGGATAGTTTTAAAACCAGAGAAACCCCACTGCGTAGATTGGGCCATTCTGCAGGTTAGTTCTATCCCCACTTGCATGGTATATTTGATTCATTGCTCTCATTATGAAAGTGAAAGCACCATAATGTTGGGATATTCAGATTATTTCATTTTGCTGTGTTAAACAGTCAGTGATACTGAGACTAACTGGTATGTAATGATACTAACATTGGGTCCCCTGCTTATTTTTCTTCCCTCCTTTTGGTATTAGCTTTACGATGGATCGCTATCTATCTTTTTGAAATCTTTCTGGACGTAAGCTAGTCAGAAAAAAGATCAACCGCATTCCATCTCTCTGGGTAATGATAAAGTGCTCAGTTTCTCTCATACAGTCATTCTTTTTCCAGTCAGAAGTAGTCCCCTTTGAATTCAAAGGTGCATTCATACCAGACCTCCTGCACTTTTTTCTCCCTGTTTTGTAACCTCTGGTTAGTATTTTGTTGTGTCCTTTTGGTGGTGTCCCAAGATCACTCCTGTCCATCCCTCTTAAGACCAACTGATCTGCCAGTTGGATGGAAAAAATTAACTCTGCTGGAAGGTTTAAAAGTAAATGTGCTCAACTGAAAGGTTATGTTATAAAAGTGTAGTCCTAAATCACGAGGTAGATGTTATTTAAAGGAGTATGTGGGTTCTCCAGTAACCTCAGTTTGGAAATAGCCCCTCCACCGAGGGTCCCCGATGCTGCATCTGCAGTAGCTCCATAACGCAGAGGTTTCCTCCATCACATTATTTTGTCTTCCTGTCCTCATAGCCCTTGAAATGTCTGCAGGTTTCTCATTGATTTATTTAGTGTCCTTCTTGCCTCGATAGAAGGCAAGCTTCATGTCTGCTCCTGTAAGCCTGGTGCCTAAGATCCCTGCCTGGCACTAAGCCGGCACTTGATAAATAATTTAAATGAATTGTTTGCCCCTAGGCATCACTGTTGTTAGCAGTTTCTTTGAAGAGTGACCTTCTTGCTGCCTTACGTTGTATATAGAAATTCCTAGTTACAAAACCCGCTAGACTGGACTGTTGGCCTTTTGTATATCACCACTCCAATTTGTTGTCCCCTAACCCCACCAGAATAATTTGCTTTGTATTTGTTGAGTTAACCTCCAAAAGGAGCACTGATATTATGTGCCGTTGTCTTTCAAATTTCTATTTCGCATCCTTTCGGCAAAGTGTTATTTCTTTTGAATAACCTAGTGTTGCTTTTTTCCTCCCCGTAATTGTCTAGTGAGGCTATAGAAGACACTTACATTTAAATAGTTACCAATGAAGTTTCATAGCATGAACAGACTGTTCAACAAGTAAAATAGGTTCTCAGAAGGAAAGCATTACTTTCTTTTAAAAGTTAGTTTGGGGATTGACATGTACACACTACTATATTTAAAATAGATAACCAACAAGGACCTACTGTATAGCACAGGGAACTCTGCTCAATACTCCATAATAACCTAAATGGGAAAAGAATTTGAAAAGGAACAGATACATGTAAGTGTATAGCTGAAACACTTTGCTGTACACCTGAAACTAACATAACATTGTTACTCAACTATACTCCAATATAAAATAAAATTTTTTTTTTAAAGTTAGTGATTTCTATGATATGGTACCTTTAAATTGTGTTTCAGCACCTAGAGTTGTAGTTGCCTTTTGAAGCAGTAATTCTTTAATATCTGGTTGTATTCCCAAAGAAAATTATAATTGATTTAAAATATTTCATTTCCTTATTTGGTGTGAAACAGTTTCTCGTATTTAAAAAAATCATTTTGTAATGTACGACCTTGTCTTAATATTTTTCAAACTACAATAAGGTTATTTAAAATTTTGTAAATGAGAGACAGCAGAGCCTGTATCCATGATGTGGCCAATCCTTTTGGCCACCTTGTACAACGTCCTAGGCAAATACGGAGAAGCATGTTAAATCAGGCAAGAAATTTTAGGCAGGTTTTATCAGCATTGTGTTCACTATCAATTAGGGGCTGGTTGGCCTCCTGGAGATAGAACTAAATTTCTCAGCTACTTTGTCATGCCTCTTGGTGTGCAGTAAAGTTGCTGTTGTTGAAAACTCATTTTATTTTGGTAATCTCAAGTAATTAAATTTATAGCTCCAATTAGTGTACATGTTGTTAAAAGGCCCATCATCTCTTTCCATGAATGAGTTCATAGCTCGCCAAAACACAGTTGAGTTGAAAATGGACATGAAAATAGAAATTAACTACTGCTAATGAATTTTCTGCTCAATTTGAATCTAAACACTTGTGAAAAATTAAGACAAGTTACAATCAGCACTTAACCACCCAAACAAGCAGTTGAAAAGGAAAGCTATAAGCAGAAATCATCTAGTTTAAAACTGTTTTGATTTTAAAAATCTATCATTGTTAGTGAAAGTGTTCAAGAGGTTGTTTTAATTTGCAGAAATGTCTGAAAAAACTGCATTTGATTGGGGAAGTGTTGAATATTTGATTATTTTCTTTAAAGTCATGTTGAAGAAGGGGCTTTATTTTTAATTCTTGATCCGTTTGAAGAGGCACACCTTTCTGTTTTTAATCCTTGAAAGGATCATAGTTTTATACTGCAGATGGCACCAAGAATCAATTTGTCTTAATCAAAATTATTAGGCGAAAATGATAATTCATGAGTATACTTTTAGGAGCATCTAAATATTTGTGTTTTAAGAAGTCATTGAGATGACTAACATTTCATAATTCATGTTTATAACATCCACAATGTACTATTGTTTAAAACAAGCTCTGATTATTTTCTCTTTTGATAGGATTAGTTTAACCTCATAATAACTACATTTCTGCGTTTCTGTCCTGGTCCAATTTTAAATTCAGAGCTTAGAATACAGATAGTATAAAATACTTGCTATGCCTGTATTATTGAATGCTTTCTGGACCAGTCAATCTCAGTTCTCCCTGAGATGGCTTGTATTTTTAAATGTTCTAGCACCATTTTTCTCCTTTATTCTGCTTGTCTTTTAAAAATAGTGCCAATGGTTATTTCTATATTAGCAGTTAAGAAAATTGAAATTTAGTCTTACCTTTACAGCTCATTATGGAAGAATCTCCAGCCTCTGCACTCTGATAATAAATTTATGCTTCATTTTTTTAACCATGAACTTTTCTGGGCATAGATTTCTACCGAAGTGTGCGCAGCAGACCCAGCTGAATGTATTTTGTGAATAATATTCCAACATCACACAGTCCTATACTTTATTAAAACCAGCTTTCCTGTGGCAGTTCCAAAAACATAGTTCAGGCACCTTAGAAATAATGAAGTACTATACAAATGTTGATAAAATAGTCTTTTAATATGATGGAATGTTTTATTATGTATGCAGCTGTCAATTTACCTAATAAGTTAAATACAGTATTCATTTTAATAAAACCCATGTGCTTTACAAAACTAGGATGTTGGTTCACATTGAGTCATGGAAGCCACAGGTGAAGCTAAGTCCTCCTGTTGGTGAGGATGCCACCTGGATGCCTTCTTAGCCCTTCAGAGAACCACAGAATCTTTTTTCTCTCCTTTCCTTCCTTCTTGCCTCCCTCCCTCCCTTTCTTTCTTTCTATTTTCTTTTCCTGATAGTATTCTCTAGTATTCTCCATGCTGGTCTCGCCAAACCCATCGATCTTTGCAGCAAAGCTATGATTCTGCTCTCACCAGGGGCTAACTAAGCATCATTCTAGGTAGTGTCTGCTTACGAAAGCCTTCTCCATCCTAGTCAGCAAGAATCAGAAGTACCCTGTAATACTGGAAGAAGGTGAAAGGATAAGGTTGGATGTAGGCATATATTTTCTTTTCACATGGTTGATCTAAAGTGATATTTTTAAAAATTATGGAATTACTTAATACCATTTGAAAAGCATTTCTAAAGTGGATCATCTATCAGTACAAAGTGTGTGTGGGCGTCCCACCAAAGGATATATGAATTAACTTTTTTACCAATGGTTTTTTAAAACGGTATCATGGAATAGGGTGTTATATATGAAACTTCTGCCTATGTTGTTAATTTCCTCCAAGGATAGCATAGCTAACGGTAGTTTTAATGATGCTGTTAGAGGATAATTTGCTAAAGTTGAAATGAGGGGGATCATTTTGACACATAATTAAGAAAGACATTCTTTTCCAAATATCAAGTGAAGAAAAAAAACAAGTGGGGTCCATAAAACATTATAAAATGATTTCTCCTAAGAATAAGCCGGGTTTTCATTTTTTTCCTTCAGAACAAATGTCCTGAGGGGAAGAAAGAAATCTCATCTTGAAATGTTGATTATGCCATTTGAAGAAATTTGCTAAGTACTTGAAAAGTTCATGTAGTATGACTTTTCTTGCTGCTTGCCTTGTTGCTGAAAATTAGGACAAGGTATTGCTGTTCACCGATGAAGCACCTTTTAACTAAGAGTGTAAAGCAGAGTTATTACTAACATCGTCATTGTGTTACTGCTATTAAAAAGGTTCTTTTAGAAGGATGGCTTAGCTCACTTGCTACCTGGGTAATGAATTTGTTTTCCTCGGGGACAAACAGCCTTAAAACAATGTTTTCTGCGAGGATAGAATTCCATGTTATACAAATAGAGATGCTTCCCTTGAGATACTGGGAAGGCTCGGTGGGCTTATCAGGTGACTACTAGTTTGTTGAAAGTCCTTTGCCTAACAAATGTGAAGCCAACAGTCTTTCTGTTGTCTATAACATTTTAAATTGATAACTGTTTCATAGATAAAATCTAAAGTCCTTTGTTATTAGTGAAGGCTTTTATTAGTGAAAGTTTATTGTGTTTTTTGGTGTCACAGGAGTGGAGTATTATCACCCGTAATAATATTGATCTTTTCATGCTGTATGCAAGTCAAGCATTTTAAGTGCGATTTCATATTTCCATTGGTTTTCATGAAGCCCTTGGTCACCTGTACATCAAATAGAGCAGATGTTTGTATTAGGGTACGTTTATCTAAAGAAATGTTCAGTATGTACAGTAAGTGACCATAGAGTTCCAGCTTCCATGTCAGGCTAAGGAGAGGTGAACTGGTAGGGAGATGGGAAATTAGACCCACGCCTGTTGGTCTAATAGCCCCACTGTTAAAATAGTTGTTCTCATTTCCACCAATTCTCATTTCCTATTGTCTGGATAGGAAGCTTGTCAAAGAAACAGAGAAGACTTGAGGTGGTAGTGGAAAAAAGATGGTCATACACTTTATCTTCCTAACTTGGACAGAAGGCATAAACTAGGCATAAATCCTCATTGCTAAGGAATTATTGAATGGCCGATACATATATTTCTAAAATTTTCAACCCCCCTCCCTTTTTTTTTGTGAGGGAGGGGAGTTTCTTGGAGTGTTTGGTTTTTTTTTAAATGATTCCAGTAAGGCATTTTAAATAATATGGTTGCATTTTAAATTTCATTGTGTAGTCTAAAATATTAGCTAAAAACAGTCGTCTTTTCATTGATTCCATGAGCCCTTTAAGGGTTGTATACAGTACAATGTTGAATTTGTCCCTTCGTTAAAAAGGTAAGCCTGCCGTTATATCAGCAGGTGAAGTAATCATCAAATTGCACTGATTAATTGCAAGAAAGATCAAGGAGTGAACAAAACATAGTGATAATAATAAGTTTTGTCAAATAGTGATCATTTGTAATCTTAAGTGATAAATAGCTAACAAATAATTTGTCACTTGGTATAGTTGGTCAGTTCATACAGCATCTTGTTTTGCTATAGTAGAAAGATTACTTGACTATTTTTAGGGATGACATACTATTCCACATATTACTACTTTTATTGATGGATAATTCTTTTGGGATTTTTCAGGGAAACCATTGGATGCTAAATAACTATCATCAAAAGGGACTTCTGCTGTACACTGTAATTATATTTGCCTTTTTTTTTTATTGGAGTATAGTTGCTTTACAATGTTGTGTTAGTTTATACTGTACAGCAAAATGAATCAGCTATATGTATACATATATCCCCTCCTTTTTGGACTTCCTTCCCATTTAGGTCACCACAGAGCATTGAGTAGACTTCCTTGTGCTACTCAAGGAAGAACGGTAGGTTCTCATTAGTTACCTATTTTATACATAGTAGTGTATATATATTTGCTTTTTATAGTCACTCTTTGGTAAAATCATTTAAAGAAGGTTACTTTTCAGATCCATTTAGTAAGGTTCAAAAGATATATTCTAAAATATTAACAGATGTTTTTTTATTTCTTGGTAGAGGGAATATATTATGAATGATTTTCATTTTCTCCTTTATCCTTTTCTCCATTTTCCAAAATTTCCAACTGCTTACTTCCTATCTCAATCGGGCTGTCGAGTAAGTGTCTCAAAGGGGAAGAAAAAAAAGTTCAAACCCACTACTGTTTTCTCAGTGTTCCCTACCTCAGGACAAAAGCCTGGGAAGCCTCATAAAGGCCTGACTTTCTCTTACACCCTGTATTCATTACACCAGGAGGAGCACGACTCTAAAAACAAGTCTCTGACCCGACCATTTAACTTAGTACCTCTGCTACCTCAGTCAAAACCACCACCTTTCTTCTCTGAACTATCACTTTCCTTTCATAAGTGCTTCCTACAGAGTAGCTGGAATGGCCTTTTCAAAGTGCAGATGAGATCATGGCAATTCCTTGTCCCCATGGTGTCCCGTCATCCTTACAGTGAAACCCTAACTCCTTATTTTCTAACCCTCTTTGCCCCCTTCATTCTTCTCTATCCTCAGGGACCTTCTTGTTCCTTGAATGAATGTAATTGTGGTCAAAAAAACATGAGGCTAAAATCATGTACTTCTGACCATAGCTTCGAATATCTTACAGAGCAAACAAAAATAGAAAAATTGGTCCAGATAGGACAAAAATGCCCTGGATAAGTGACTGCAGTTTCTTATGGTGGTGGTGTTATTTTTTTTAATCTTCCTCTTAATATCATATTTGAATAACATTTAGAACTTGTGATATAAATATAGCTATGCTGATTTATGTAATTATGAAAGTAGCTAGGAAAAAATTCTCTTTTAGTTTCATAGATAACTGTTACATTTGGTGGCATGTGATTAAAATTTTCCTGTAATTTTAATCACTAACTCAGTAATCATTCAACAGAAATTCAGTATATGATTTTCTTTTTCTTTTTAATTGTTCTATATTGGCTTTTATCTCTTTCAAATGATGATGAGAGTGGTCCTCAATTACATTATATTAATACCGTTGCAAAGGTTATGTTGTAATTGAAGGAGAGGAGAAAGCTAGGAAATCCAAAGACATAGATACAATCTATAGATAAAGACAGTACAGCCAGAGAAAAAAACTAAAACATCACATACAGGGGATTACACTACAAATGGTGGCTTATTTCTAATCAGAAACAATGAAAGCCAATGAATGACATTTTTAAAGGACTGGAATTAAAAAAAAACCTAACGGGGCTTCCCTGGTGGTGCGGTGGTTGAGAATCCACCTGCCAGTGCAGGGGACACGGGTTTGAGCCCTGGTCCGGGAAGATCCCACATGCCACGGAGCAACTAAGCCCGTGTGCCCTCAACTACTGAGGCTGTGCGCTAGAGCCCGTGAGCCACAACTACTGAGCCTGCGTGCTGCAACTACTAAAGCCTGCGCGCCTAGACCCCATGCTCCACAACAAGAGAAGCCACCACAACGAGAAGCCCATGCACTGCAATGAAGAGTAGCCCCTGCTTGCTTCAACCAGAGCAAGCCCACATGCAGCAATAAAGACCCAACACAGCCAAAAATAAATAAAATAAAATGGAGTACGTTATGTTAAAAAAAAAAAAAAACTAACAGCCTGGAAACCTGTATTCAGTCAAACTATCCTTCAAAATAGAGGAAAAATAAAAAATTTTCAGATAAACTAAAAATGAGAGAATTCACTGCTATCAGATCTGTTCTGCAAGAAATAGTAAAGGAAATTCTTCGGGTTGAACGGAACACTACCAGATGGTAGCTCAAATCCATAACTAAAAACTGTAGAACATACATTCTTTTAGTGCACATAGAATGTTTGCCAAGGTAGACCATATGTTGTGCCATAAACAGCTTTTAATAAGATTTAAGCATTTCAAATTGTTCATAATATGTTGTCTGACCACAACGAAATTAAATTAGACATTAGTAGCATGAAAGACCTAGAAAATAAACACATATTTGGAAATTAAAAATACAATTCTAAGTAATGATAGGTCAAAGAAGAAATAACGAGAAATTATAAAATCTTGTGAAATGAATAATAGTCAACACACAAAATAAAATTTGTGCAGAGCAGCTAAAACAGTGCTTAGAGGAAGATGCATAACTATAAATGCTCATATTAGAAAGAAGAAAAAAAAAAACCTTAAAGCAATGTGCAAAGTTTCCACCTTCAGGTAAGGAAAGAAAAGCAAAATGTACCTATAGTAAGTAGAAGGAAGAAAATAATAAAGATAAGAACAGAAATCAATAAAATAGAAAAAAAGACAACAGGGCTTCCCTGATGGCGCAGTGGTTGAGAGTCCGCCTGCCGATGCAGGGGACATAGGTTCGTGCCCCGGTCCGGGAAGATCCCATATGCCGCGGAGCGGCTGGGCCCGTGAACCATGGCCGCTGAGCCTGCGCGTCTGGAGCCTGTGCTCCGCAATGGGAGAGGCCACAGCAGTGAGAGGCCCGCGTACTGCAAAAAAAAAAAAAACAACGGAGGAATTAAAAAACCAAAGAAAAAAGAAAGAGAAAATTGGTGTTTAGGAAAGATTAATAAAGTTGATAACCCCGTATTAAGACTGATCAACAAAAGGAGAGAGAAAACAAAAATCACCAGTATCAGGAATGAAAGT
The DNA here is from genome assembly GCF_003676395.1 of Aethalodelphis obliquidens. NCBI lineage: Eukaryota > Metazoa > Chordata > Mammalia > Artiodactyla > Delphinidae > Aethalodelphis > Aethalodelphis obliquidens. The sequence continues at coordinate 73,734,505 of NW_020837947.1, read as the reverse complement.
AGGAGTATCATTACAGACCTAATAAGCATCTAGGAGATGTGAGGGAATCCAAAATCCGGATGACTTTACGTATTGGACATTCCTTTGCCTGGGTGGTCTAACAGTGGTGGAAGGCCAAGGAGCAGGGCTTGGGAGGGGTGGGGTAGGGGAGAGAACTCTTCCAGCACCTACTATGTGCTCGTTGCTCTGTGGGGAATTTACACGCCTTCTTTTATTTAATCCTCTCACCCTCTTAATGAAGTATCTGTTATCCTCTTTTTTACAGATTAGATTTAGGCTCAAGAAGGTGACTCATTTTGCCCAAGGCTAGATAGCTGGCAAGCGAAGGAACAGGAAACCACAGCACATGTCTCCAGGGCCCATAAGCTCCCTTGACTCTTTTAATGTGTTGTGAATATAGCAATAGTTAATCTCAGGAAACAAAGTACAAAGCCAAGGGGGCACATGAAACTGGATTTCCTGTGTGGGGTGTTACTCAGATTTCGGATGACCATGTTGTTTCTTCTTGTTTATTTATTTAATCCAAAATATAATTGGTCAGGTTTAGGATTCTCAACACCCATTTTCTCTATTTGTGCAATAAAATCCATTTAAATTAAGCTGAAGTTTGTTACAAAACAAATCGAATGTTAGGAAAACTTTTCTTTTGCCGTAAAAATGAAAGTGCCCCCTCAGCCCTCACCTCGCAGCATGGACATGAACATCATTTTAGTAATTTAAACGTTCATCTTATAACGGAGGCGTAATAGCACTCTGAAAAATAGATTTTCTTTTGTTTTCTTCTAGGAACTGTCATCAGAAAACGGCAATTAAGCTGTTTGCAACTCTTTTTTATCTGATATATTAGAAAAAGGAGGCTCTTTTTTAATGGCTGTTTTCCCCATTGAATCTGGCAAGTAGAATGCAAAATATTTGGGGGCATATTTTAAAATAATGAAAAGAAAAATGGAACACATTTTTGTAGGTATTCTTTTACGGTCTGATTAAGCTTATAGTATTGAAGCATTTATTAGGAGATGAATTAATAGTGGTTCAGTGATCCATCTCAGAAATGCATGGGAAGCTCATGTTGAAAACTCTAGGAGAAAAGTATCTTTGCATGTATGGAAATATATTTCATGTTAATTACATAATTAAAACTATTATACCAAATTATTTTTGAGAACAAACCATAGAGTTTCTTACGAGTTTTGTAAATGATCTCTTGCGAATGCCAAAAGCTTATTACACACCTTTTTATTTTGCAAAATGTATAGTTCTGTGATCTTGATATAATCAGTGTGAAACATATCGGAGGACTGGGTGTGTGAGATGCCAACTTTTCTGGCAAAGCCATATGTTGTCAAGTAGGTGATAGAAGCATTTTCTGATACAGCTAGCTCAAGGTATGCTTGTTATGTGTCAGTGTAATCCAAAGGAATTTGAATTTTCTAGCTGGTCAGCCTTTGAAAACAACCACCAGTTCTACCATTAACTGCACTTTTATTTTTGTTTCGCTCTAAACTATATTTTGGATTCGTTGTTTTCTTGTTACATTTTAAAGGGAAAAGGAAAAATATTATATGCAGTTGTGCTGAAACAAAATTCTGAAATAAAGTGAAATATGAGCTCTGCTGTGAAACAAACATTGCAGTGTGAACATATGGAATGAAGCAGCATTTATTGGAAAGCTCAGATCTGTGGTGTGACAGCTCTACTTATGTTTGAGATTCACAAATAGCAGCGCTAGCTTAAATGAGATGACGATGCTTTAAAAGAAAAAGAGGGCAGAATGTGGAGAAAAAGGAACCTTCAAGCACTGTTGGTGGGAATATAAATTGGTGCAGCCACTATAAAAAAAACAGTATGGAGATTCCTCAAAAAATTAAAAATAGAACTATGATTCTGCAATTCCACTCCCAGGTATTTATCCGAAGAAAACAAAAATACTAATTAGAAAAGATATATGCATCCTATGTTTATTGCAGCATTATTCACAATAGTTAAGATATGGAAGTAACCCAAGTGCCTATCAATAGATGAATGGATTAAGAAGATGTGGTACATATGTACAATGAAACATTACCTAGCCATAACAAAGAATGAAATCTTGCCATCTGCGACAACATGGATGGATCTAGAGGGTAGTAGGCCAAGTGAAATAAGTCAGACAGAGAAATGCAAATACTGTATGGTTTCACTTATATGTGGAATCTAAAAAAACAAAACAAATAAACAAACATAAAACAGAAACAGAGTTAGAGATACAGAGAACAAGCAGGCAGTTGCTGGAGGGGAGGGGTATGGGTGGAAGAAAGAAATGGTGAAAGAGATTAAGAGGTATAAACTTCCAGTTGCAAAATAAATGAGTCACAGGTATGAAATATACAGTGTGGGGAATATAGTCAATAACTATATAATATCTGTATAATATCTGTACGTATAATATGTAACATATCATTAACTGGATTTATCATGGTGATTATTTTGAAATGTATAGTAGTACAAATCACTGTGTTGTGTAACAGGAACTAACATAGTGTTGTAGATCAATTATACTTCAAAAACAAACAAATATAGAAAAAGAGATCATGTTGGTGGTTACTAGAGACCCGGGGAGGGGGGGGGGAATTGGATGAAGGCAGTCGAAAGGTATAAACTTCCAGTTAAAAGATAAGTACTAGGGATGTAATGTACAACATGATAAATATAATTAACAGTGCTGTATGTTATATATGAAAGTTAAGAGAGTAAATCCTAAGAGTTCTTATCACAAGGAAAACAATTTTTTCTATTTCTTTAATTTTGTATTTATTTGAGATGATGTTTACTAAACTTATGATAATCATTTCACGATGTATGTAAGTCAAATCATTATGCTGTACACCTTAAACTTATACAGTGATATATGTCAATTACATCTAAATAAAATTGGAAGAAAAAAAAAAGGAGGGCAGAATTTCCAGTGGGGATAGGACTTTATTTTACTAAAACTAGGAAGTAAAATAAAATCATACAGGGAAAAGTCTTCACTATGCTATTACCTGAACTCAAAGGATAATTCTCTTGTATCTTATGGCTTCAGTTAGTGAGATTTACATAATCCTATGTCAAGATCCTCTAGTGTTGAGGTAGGGCTACTGTAATAAATCATGGAGAAAAGAAAGTATTTTTCAAAACTGGCTAAATCCACTTATGAGTTGTAACTAATAATTAGGGTAGAACATATGAAATTTAAAAAAAAATCTTAGAGAATGTCCAACTCAACTTCCCACCTCTGCTCTGATCTCTCTTGATCCCCTTGTAATTTCTTTGCGTGCCCATAAGTCTGCCTCCAGAAAAGTACATGTGGGACAAACAGGCATCTGCATAAAAATCAGGAAGGGTCTTTAGGTCTAGAGCAAGTTAGGAGGAGAATCTACAGAGAGTCAACTCTGCCTGTGCCAAGATCGCTCTTTCAAAAAACTAGTCCGTGATAAACAAGAACAATCAGAGTGTTGTCTCTGTCTCCCCTTCCCCCTCCCTCTGCCGCCCTCCCCCCCCCCCCCACCCCACTGCCCGCCGTACCTCCTCCTCTCTCTTATGGAAATAAAAACTCTTCAGATATCCACATCCTTCCTTTGGAAGGTCAGTTCTTCATCCTGTGATTTCGTTCATCTTCTATTTGTGTTACATACATTTTTCAGCAATTTGTCAACAATTCAGTGAGATGTCCATTGCCCATTTCTTTCTTTGTTTTTGTTTAGGAAATTGTGTCAATTCATAAAATAGTGCTATAGACCAATTTTTTCATTATCATGCAGACATTTTAGCTCATTATAGCTATGTCTCTATTTTGTCTTTGCTTTTTATTACACAACTAAAAGGTCCACTTAGGTGACTCTCCAAGAAAATAATTAACAGGAACAGCCTGTCCTAAAAGGAGTGTTCCAGGAATGTTCAAGATTTTTAGTAATTTTTTAAAAATCTTACACATTTCAAGTTTTTAAAAATGTTGGAGCTAAGTCATAAGAATTCAATTACAGGTAATATTGGGCCATTGAAGTCCAAACTAGGTAATTAATTTGAAAGAGATACACTTTTTTTCTAAAGGGTTTTTTTTTTTTTCCCCCTGTAGTTCATTTTAAACCATTTATTGTTGATTTGCTGGTAGGGTAGTCTGTTTAGGGAAAATGGGAACCATGAAAAGTGAAAATGTAGCAAAGGATGTTTGGCCAACATTTATTATGCCAGGCGCCATTCTAAACTCTGCACCTGGGTTATTTCATTTACAATACTATTAACCCAAAACTATAACAAAAACCAACGCTATAAAATAGGAACCACTGTCGTTTCCATTTTTACAGATGAAGGGACTGAGACACAGAGTTGTTTAGCTGCTTGATCAAGATTACACAGCGAGTGGGTAGCGTTGAACTTTGGCCACCTGATTCCATATTGCTAAACTTCCCTAAAATCTGTCTCTGACAGAAAACCAGGTGCTGTATCTTTGGTAAAAGTTGAAAAGCACTTATATTAAATATTTGTGAGCATGTTTATAAGAATTTGGACCCCTGGAATTAGTTGTACAATGGCTTTTTAGTCTGTTTTAATATGTGACTGATACAAGTTTTATTGATAAAAAAATATTATAAAGAATTCCTAGTTTAATAATCCTTTTTGTGGGTAAGCATTATAAAATTATCAAATTATACAACAGCTGATATCATAAATTTTGGCCAGTTTTTTTTTACACAAGTAGGCATTATTTATAGCATCATGTTTGTGATATATATATTTTTTTCCTTTAAGAACTAGAAGATTTCATTATCTTTTTAAAAGGTTGTAGGTAATCTAAGTTTTCAAATACCAATAAACTTCCATATTACTGATAGGAGAAATTTGGCTAGCAGACTTTCTGGCCTAGTTTACAGTCCTTCAAAGGCAGTATAGATAACTAATTGTTAGATGGTATATCTGTATGCTGTGAGTTCTGAGTATGAAGAGTTTGATCATTAATTTCATGTTCACCTTGTAATGTTATTTCTTAGCATTGGTTAATAATCTTCTTCTGTAAGATAACCAGATCCTCACCTAAAACATAGAAGCAAAACTCAAGGAATCTTTTCTATTTTTAATATCCTTTAAATCTTTTATTTTGCTATGTTCTGGAAGAATGGAAAAGCAATAATTTTTAAATTAACACTAACTATAAAAGAAGTGAAATATATAACAAGTTCATTGTATACTGTCTCTTTTTTAAAAAAATTGCTTTTACATTCTCAACAAACGTGAACAGAAAGCTACTAGATAATTAAGATTCATTGTGATGATATACTTTGGAACAGAGTGTAGGTTTTTTTATTTTTGTCACGTAGTTGACTCAATTAAAAGTACTCAGTTAAAAATAACAGCATCAAGAAAGCACAACTGACTATTCTGTGCCAAGTACTTTCTAGTCCCTAACTGGTTTCTTTATTTTATTTCTTTATTTATTTATTTGGCTGCATCGGGTCTTAGTTGTGGCACACTGGCTTAGTTGCTCTGCGGCATGTGGGATCTTAGTGCCCCACCAGGGATCGAACCCGCGTTCCCTGCATTGGAAGGCGGATTCTTTACCACTGGGCCACCAGGGAAATCCCCGCTAACTGGTTTCCCTGGACTCATTATGTGATTTGAAGTATTTGAACATTTGAAGTATTCACAAAACCTTGAGGAAAATTGTATCTTACTGTATTCGGAGCACTTTGAGATGGTGCGTTGTTTGCCGGTTAAGCAGAGCTTATAACTCAGGCCTCAGGATCGGATGCTGTTACATCCTTAAGCTATAAGTTTCCCTCTAGGCAAGGGAGAAGGGAGTGAGCTCCTTGCTTCAGGTCTGTTTTTACTCTCAGCTTTGTTTTCAACTTCCTGTTGTCCTAACCTCGTTATTGTACCATCTTTATATTTTCTATTAAATGTGTCTATTTCAGTGGGGAGAAGAAATGGTAGACATAGTGGTTCTTAGATTAGTTTGTTTGCCTGGGCTGATATTTTAGGGAAATTGGCTAACTCTGTTTCTACCAACGCCATGATGATGGAGGTTGCAGGAACTTGTAAAATGTCAGAGTGAAAAAATTGGACATGACCTCTTAACAGCTTAGGGAAAATTGGATGCAGTTGAAAACCATCTGTGAATGCTTTTGAGACTGTCACATATTCTTTCTTTAGTATTCCTCCTTGTTCTTCTCAATTAATGAATTCCTCCCCCACTTCCTTTCTCACTCTCTTTCTAAACACTACTTTCCTCACATTACACCTTCTTGACATTTACTGTTTCTTTCATATGCCTTAAAAAAATATTTTATAGGCCATTTAAGTGTCCTTCTGGGGGCTTCTTAGTTGACGTTGAAAATTCCTTTCAGTTGTGAAGTTGATTATTGAGTTGCTTGGTAGCAGTTTGGGAGCTCAGTGTGACTACTGATTGAATTTATCTTGGTCTTGAAGATAAACAGGTGTCACTTCTCTTAAGACAGCTATTGTTGTCTGAAAATGTTAACTTGAGTACTTTTTAGAAGGCTTGTAGAAAATATAACTTTTATATTCCAAATCCCTTATGGTGTTTTAGAAAATGTAGCAGGCAGTAATTTTTTTCTTCCAAGATTCTAAAGTACTCCTTAAAGTAACATCAGTTCTCTAGTGTGAGGCTTTGACTGGAGGGGGAGTTAATTGGAGGTGTCATGAAGCGATGCTGTGTACATTTTTTTAAAAAATATTTATTTATTTAGGCTGTGCTGGGTCTTAATTGCAGCATGCAGACTCTTAGTTGCGGCATGTGGACTCTTAGTTGCAGTATGCATGTGGGATCTAGTTCCCCGACCAGGGATCGAACCCAGGCCCCCTGCATTGGGAGTGTGGAGTCTTACCCACTGGACCACGAGGGAAGTCCCCTGTGTAAATTTTTAACTTACAAGTTCCTTAATCTATTTGCTCTACCTCACCTCTCTTTTCAGAAATTCAAAGGAAGAAAAGATAGGTTGCCGAAGCACATCTGGCACATACATATATGGATTTATAATCTTTTTTTCTGATTGACATACATGAAAACCTAATGTTTGATTTTAGTTAAGAGTGAGGCATGACTTTACTTGCTGTCATAGTTTTATGCAATTTGACCAACATCTCCTGAAGTTGGGCTACTAATTTAATGGGACAAAAGTAAAAAAATGGAACCAAACTGAAGATTGTTTCCTATAAACAGAAAGGAATATTGAAAAAAAAAAAAAGTTTAGAAGTTAATCTATAATTTGCTGAAGATAAGGAAGGCGATGGTAACAATAAGTGATTAATTCAAAAGTCGTTACCCTCCAAAGATCAAGCACTCTAAATACATTTGTGAAAATGTCAAAAAAGTATAAGAAAACAGACATGTCATCAATGTTATGGTACTTTCATTGGTTCTTTACTTATGAGGGGCTTTTGGCAGATCTGACTGTCACTGTTATCTTTGGTGGGGTAGAGGTCAGTTGATCATCTTTCACCATTGCTGCATTTTGGATTTTGGATTTGGGGATCTGATTTAGTGAATTTGCTATACATTTTAATTTGTTCTCTAATGCCCCCCAAAACTTCTGAATTTGATGTTTGTGAATGTCAGTTAATTGTGTACTTCTGATTTTCCTAGAAAAGTAGAAATTATCAAAATTGACATAAGAAGAAAAAAAAACTCACATATTCTTGTAGTATGAAAGAGATTGAGCCAATAGTTCATCTTCCCTTAAAGACAGCATCAGGCCCAATTGATTTTATAGGTAAGTTCTACCAGAGTTCAGTTTTATAGACAAACTCTTTGAGAAAATATTTAATAGAAGAAAGAACCTGATCCCTCTTATCTTATGAAGTTAGTATAACTTTAAAGCCAGACAAGGACAATTCAACAGGAGAAAACTGTAGACCATTCTTACTCATAAACTTAGATGAAAAGTTTTTATAGCAAACTGAAGCCAGAAATATTCAAGACTGGGGCTTCCCTGGTGGCGCAGTGGTTGAGAGTCCGCCTGCCGATGCAGGGGACACGGGTTCGTGCCCCGGTCGGGGAAGATCCCACATGCCGCGGAGCGGCTGGGCCCATGAGCCGTGGCCACTGAGCCTGCACGTCCGGAGCCTGTGCTCCGCAACGGGAGAGGCCACAGCAGTGAGAGGCCCGCGTACCGCAAAAAAAAAAAAAAAAAAAAAGAAATATTCAAGACCAAGTTGAATTTATTCCAGGAATGGCAGATTGGTTTAACAGTACACAATCTATTAATATAATTCATTACACTAGCTGACTAAAAGAAGAAAAACTACACAATCATCTCAGTGAATCTCATCTTCAAAAATTTTTAGCACCTGATAATAATGGAAAGAAGAAAGTAAAATTCTTAGCAAATTAATAACTTCCTTTACCTGATAAGGGTTATCTACCAAAAAAACCTATCACAAACATTGTATTTAATCCTAAGTGTTGGAAGCATTACTTTTGTGTTGGAAACCAGGAAACCCACTGTGACTAATTATGTTTATTGTTGTACTGGGTGTCCGAGCCAGTGCAGTAAGATGAGAATATGAATTAAAAATTTATAAGAACAGGAGAAGAGAAAGAAAAATGCCATTTATTAACAAAGGGTATGATTTTCTACATAGAAAACCCAATTTAATCTGTATATTGCTTATTAGAATGAAATGGAGAGTTGAACATGTTGTTATAGATAAACATCAAACACAAACATCAGTATCTACAGTAGTAATTATAGATGTGTAGGAATAATCTTTAAAAAATCATTTGAGACCTTTATGGAATAATTATAAAACTTCAACTCAGAAGAACAATTTCAAATGATGTTTTTTAAAAGATTGTGTTCACAAATAGGGAGATTCATTATAATAGTAAGTTATTGTCTAATTGATCTATAGATTCAGTCCAACTTCAAACAAAATCCAAGTAGGTTTTTTCCTTGAAACTTGACAAATTGATTCTAAAATATCATGGAAGAATTAGAGCCCCAAATACTCCAAACAGGTTGAACTAGGCGAGGGATAATATCTGCTACCTGTTGATGTGAAGGGACAGCCCATCCGTGGATAATGTCGGCACCATTCACGTCTGTGTTGCTCACAAGGCACTCAGACACACAGCCCTGATAGCACCTGCCCTCCCACTCACCTGCAGAGTCATGGGACTATATCAAGTAGGTTCCACTTGACTTCTCCTCCTAGCATGTTCCTCCTATCTTACAGACTGCTTCCAGGGATTAAATGGAAAGCAATCTATAAATCACCAACAGGGAGAGCTTTGACTGTCAGTGGTTCAGAGCAAGGACTCTAGAGCCAGACTGCTTGGATTCAAATCCCAGCTCCACCCCCTATTTGCTGTATGATCTGATGGTTATTTAATCTTCCTCTGTTTCAGTTTCCTCATCTGGAAAATGGGGGAAATAACAGAACTTCTTGCATAATGTCATTGTAAAGAGTAAATGAACGAATGCGGTAAAACTAGCAGAACATTATCTGGCACACGGTACTCAGGAAGTATTAGCTATTACTGTTTTTATTTCTTTACACTGTTATTCTTTTTCTCAAAATGCTTTCATCAGTTTGTCATCTTTTGACACTATTTTGCTAGGTTTAATTCAATGTTAGATTGCTGGTGTTCAAACAATATGTTCCTTAAGCGATTAAAAACAATGACTAGTGGGTTTAACAAATGAATACAAAACCTTCTTTAAAAGCTGGGGTTTAAAAAACTGTCAGGCCAAAGATCACTTTAGTGGGGAGAGACATTTGTCAGTGAGACACCAGGACAATGGGAATGTGTACACAATACAACCTAAATACAGAGAAAAGGTGCCTGAAGGAACCTAAGAAAATCAGTCCTGAAGAATGTAGGATTTTCTCTGAGATTTGAACAATGAGGAAAATTGTCCTGGGCATGTAAGCAGATAAGCTGGGGTGGATATGACCAGAATTCCATTCATAGGAAGTAGGTGTTTAATGACCTTTACAAGGTTGGGGCAACAGGATGTGTGTTGATGGAAAGACACCATCAGACACAGGTAAAGAATTTAGTTTCATTAATGGAAAATGATAGAGGGACTTATGGAAACGAATGAGTCAGGTGATGACATGGCATGGTCTCACTTGGAGGTATGGCTTTGCATTTTCCCCTGGAGTCATGCCACTGTGGATTGACACAAACCCCCTTTGCCTTCCTCCTGACCCCAGCTTCCTCCTGGGAGTTGGCTCCCTGCCTCCGGGAGATTCTTCTGGAAACCGGCTCCAGGTTGGCCTGCTACCTGAGAGCTAGTGGCTGGCGCTGGTAAACCACAGCACGTTTCTGACTGTTTACTGTGAGGCTGAGTGAGGTGAAGGTCACTTTCAAGAAGCATTCCCCATCAGGCCAAGCGCCAGTCCATCTAGATCTGTTCATGAAACGCCTTCTCTACCCTTGAAGCAGAACCTTGGTCCTCAGGCCTCTCCTGTCATTTAAGTGATGTAACCAGCAGCTTATCTGCAACTTGCTGCTCATCCCTTCAGCTGGTCTTCATCACCAACTTATCCTTCCAGAGAGGTGTAATGACATCAGAGAAAAAGGCTTTATTTAATTAGACTGACTCGGGTTAGAATCTACCTCACAATAGAAAGTTATTTTCTTTTCTAAATCTCAGTTTTCTTATCTGAGAAATGGGAATGATCAATCCAACATACAGGGGTGACATGAGATAATGTATGCAAAGTGCATTGCCAAATACATCATAGGAACACAGTAAGTTGTTTATGCTTTCTCTTTTTTCCATATTCTAAAATTGGACTGTAACAACTTTTAAATGTCTCCCCCAGCCCCTGTCAGTTTTCTTTGCTTTACAGTGCTAGTGATTTTCTATTACATTTTTTGCACACACATCCCCTGTGAAAGTATGCCTCGCTTTTAAAATTTCAGTAAATTGGGCTTCCCTGGTGGCGCAGTGGTTGAGAGTCCACCTGCCGATGCAGGGGACGCGGGTTCGTGCCCCGGTCCGGGAAGATCCCACATGCCACGGAGCGGCTGGGCCCGTGAGCCATGGCTGCTGGGCCTGTGCGTCCGGAGCCTGTGCTCCGCGACGGGAGAGGCCACAGCAGTGAGAGGCCCGCGTACGGCAAAAAAAAAAAAAAAAATTTCAGTAAATTGCAACTTTTAAAAGCCTCCAGAGGTGTCTAGTAATGACTACAAGAATACCTTCTAGTGAAAAATATTAATATCACACTAAAAGGGTAACAAACTGCAAGATATATAGACATTTTTGAAAATGTATAAGTTATTTGTGTTCACTTTAGTCATATTTAATTTTAATATGGAACATGACCTAAATGTCTAAAATTGACATTGATTAATTCTTGTCTCATTCTTTTTAGCAGAATGTGAATTTCACACACCCCAATGAAGTAGAATTTTTTTTTAAATTAGGATATAAACCCATTTAAAGAGAAAAAATTTACTGAGATTGTAGATTATTCAGAAGATAATCCATTCAGATGGAATTGTGTCCAGATGTGCTTTGGACCACTTACTGCTGTAAATGTGTCTTCAAATAAAAGAAACTTTAAAAGATATACAAACTCTTCTTAAAGTAAAATCATAGACTACCTTACTCTTCATTCAGTTTAATTCAGCAAAATGTTGTGAATACAAAATACTGCAGGGCTTCCCTGGTGGCGCAGTGGTTGAGAGTCCGCCTGCCAATGCAGGGGACGCGGGTTCGTGCCCCGGTCCGGGAAGATCCCACGTGCCGCGGAGCGGCTGGGCCCGTCGTGAGCCATGGCCGCTGAGCCTGCGCGTCCGGAGCCTGTGCTCCGCAACGGGAGAGGCCACAGCGGTGAGAGGCCCGTGTACCGCAAAAAAAAAAAATACTGCAAATGTCTCTACAACTGTAACTAAGGGATGGTCCTTGGCCCCCCAAAGCTTACAGTCTAATGAGGAATAAAACATACAAATTAATTATAATATAGAATAGTATAAAATGAGCAAACTTGGAAAAACAGAAAAGATTACACCGAACTCTTAAGGTCCCCGAAGCAGTGACTATTCCTTATCATATTTGTCTCTGTGTACCTAAATACACGTGTATATTGTTTTGTTTTTACACTCTTGGCAGTGTCGTGCGTGTCTTTTGTTTCCTGTTTTGTTTTGTTTTCATTTGGCATTATATCATGATGTCCTATATCCTTAATTATGTTCAAAAATATTATTTAATGGCTGTCAAGTGTTCCATTATGTAAGAGAAGTTTAAACCACCTCTTGTTGACCATTTAGTTTGTCTATTCACCACTTCAAGCCTCAGTAGAAAGAGCAAAATTTCGCTAATGTTGATTTTGAACATAGAGTGTATTCAAATATATTTTCTACTACATACACCAGAGTTTACTAAATTTGATCATTACATTATATTTCAATAATAAGGGTCAACACCTTATAATTGTTAAACAGTACTCTTCAGATGAAATGAGAAAAATAGGTAGATTTTGTTATTTACTAATTTAGCTTGCCATTCATATATATATTATACATGCACATATGCACACTCACATGACTTTTATGGTTTTCCTCAAAGTAAATAATATAATCTGTTGTGTACCTGCTATTATTTGTCATAATATTATTTTATTACTTGTTAAAATATTCCCTTATAATAAACCTTGGTTATTTTCTGGTCTACTCTTAAAAATACGGATCATTGAATCTGAAAAGCAAGAATGCATTTTACCTGTTATTTTTTGTCGTGTACCTTCTGTAGCCTCATTAATTTTATGAAGTTATTTGCTTTGAAATATTTACTTGTTGTATAGCATTGACTTTTAGTCATTTTTAGTTAGAGAGGAAGTTAGAGAGGAAGTAGTATTATCCTGTATTTTAGCTTGTCGTTTTTTCATTTATAAGATGTAGCTCATAGTGTTTCATTGGGACGATGTGAAGAGTAAATTCTTTAAAAATGTGTAAAGTACCCACCACAATATCTGACATGTCGTAGGCCCAAAAGAAATGACCACTTCATTCTCTTTCCTTTCTATCTGTACCATAAGTTTGACTGTCAGCTGGTCTGTAGAAGAGTCTATGTGGAAAAATCCTCTATCAATTGGAGCCTTTTGTTTTTGTTTTTGTTATTTTAATGATGATAATTTAACGAAGGTGATTGATTAAATAGTTATTGAAAGATTAAAGGTGTAAAAGAAAAAATGTGGTAACATAAAGACATAGCTCCACACATTACAAGAGAAAAAAATTATAACTATGTGTGGGAATGGATGTTAACTAGATTTAATGTGGTGATAATTCACAATACGTAGAAATATTGAATCATTGTGTTGTACACCTGAAACTAATGTAATACTATATGTCAATTATGTCTCAATAATTAAAATTATTCAGCTTTTTAGTTATTGTTATAATGGAGTGGCAGCTTCCAAGCTCCTTACAATCTGGACTCAACAGTCTACTAATGGTTTTTGTTTTTTAAGTTTTTACATCTTTATTGGAGTATAATTGCTTTAGAGTGTAATTGGAGCCTTTTAAAAAGTGAAAATATCTGTCTGGGATGTCGCTCCCATCAGGCAAGTTGCTGGACTAGAGTGACTTCTCAGGTTTCCTACATATTCTGTAATTTCAAGGTTCTGAAACAGTGAAAGTAACTGGTAGGCTTCTCTAGGTAGTACAGTCTTGAGTTGAGGATAATTTAGTTTGACAGTTAAATCATAAAACAGATGTTAAAACATTTACAAACCTCAGTGAGCTCTTTTTTAATTGAGTCCAGTCATCTTAAGAACTTAAGCTATACTTGTCTTAGATTTTCCTTGAATCATAATAATTTAATTTGTTTATAAAAGTAATGCTAGTTCTGTATCCTTATGAGACAAAGTATTCAGTGAAACTCAGATATGAACTGGTTATTTTTTTCTCATTTTACATCAGATTTTCAACCAACCCCTACTCCTTCTCACTGCAGCTTTGCTCTTTAAAGAGCAGTTCAGGGTTCCTAAAACCAGATGAGAAATTTAATCATTCAAATGTGCAGGGTGTAAGGGTAATCGGGTAAGAGGTGTGGTCCCTGACCTCAAGAAGCTAATAGTCTAATAGAGAGATGTGCTGTGTACGGGATGGATGTATGTACATTTGTGTATATATATGTAACACGTGTTTGTGTGTGTGTTATAACAGGAGCTCAGGAAAGGTAATACCTCAGGTCTCCCTGGGGGGTTCAGGGAACGTTGTTCAGAGGACGCTGGGTTTGGGTAGCCAATAGCAGGACCACCCTGACAAGAGAAGTCTTCTGCTTTCCCTCAGTCTTTATGGAAAGAGCTATGCTTGTGGAATTGTCAATGTGGAAGAGAATTACAAGTCACAACTGGCATTTTTCTTCTCTCTCTCACCCCTTGTTTTTAAAGGGAACCAGTAGGAACCAGAATACTGGCTGACAGCTTGCCAAGAGTGTGGACTTGCGCAATTTTTTTTTTCTGTTTTCCCCCTTGTGGTACCCAGCTCACCACATTGCCGTATTTGAATGAGTTAATAATGTTAAGCTTTCAGAATGGCATACAGCATGCAGAAAGCATTCAATAATGTCGTTGTAAGGTATTGATGTCACCGTTTACCAGCCTGATCTCTCTTGAATTACTCATCACTTTCCTGCCATAATCGTATGGAAGAAATCTCTTGATCTGGGCCACCCTTTCTCGTATTTATGGTTCATGAAATGTTAATAGAAACATAATACCTTCTTAGAGACAGTTTTTTTGGCCACTGATTCAATTAAACCTTCCATACTCTCACAAAAATGAGATATTTTCGCACTGTATCTGGGATATGGCCCCCCAAAAAAGTATATAATGAATAAAAATCTAATAAAAATACCGAGGCACACACACAAATATCCTGACCTAAAGCAAGTTTACATTACGAAAGTGGTGACATTTTTAACAGATAGAAAATTAGTATACAATTGACCCTTGAACGATGTGGGGCTTAGGGGCACTGACCCTCCACACGTAACTGTATCTGTGGGTCCACATCTGGGTGTGTGTAGTACCTCGTATTTATTATTTAAAACGATGTGCTTATAAGTGGACCCACGCAGTTCACACCCCTGTTGTTCAAGGGTCAGCTATAGTTAGTCTAGGTCAGGCAGCTTTCACCGCACGTGCAATCCCCATCACTCTTGGTAGGAGCTACCTAGAGTGTGTGCTGAGAAGGCTCCTGGGCTCAGAGAAGATGGGCGCCAGCATCCGTTAGCGACATGCACTGCGGATGTGGACTGTCGGCCCTGGAGGAGGAGTGCCTCATGTTTTCCATCTTTTTTTTTTTTTTTTGCGGTACGCGGGCCTCTCACTGCTGTGGCCTCTCCCGTTACAGAGCACAGGCTCTGGACGCGCAGGCTCAGCAGCCATGGCTCACGGCCCTAGCCGCTCCGCGGCATGTGGGATCTTCCCGGACCGGGGCACAAACCCGTGTCCCCTGCATCGGCAGGCGGACTCTCAACCACTGCGCCACCAGGGAAGCCGTCATGTTTTCCATCTTTAAATGACTGGGTGGGAAGGGCCGTGGAGAACTGTTGCCCTCTAATCTTCTGATTTGTAACTTGGGATCTTTCCCCAATTCTGTTGGATAACCTTTCCTGGAAAACCCTGCTTCTGTGGTCACATCATTCCTCAAGGAAGATGCTCTGAACAGGACGCCTGGGGAATGAATGGTCATGGTAATTTAATACACCTGGAAATAAATGAGTGGCCATCCATGTGGTCATGAGAATGATGTTAGATTCCTAATATGCTCTTTTCAGACCTAAAAATGTTTATGTGTTTCATTAACATGACCATAATTTACTGAATCCTGAGAAACTTTCAGAGAAGTCAGCTTGCCTACATATTAAAGAAGGAATTATACCGAAATGAAGAATAGTTCTTTACCTTGATGGATTATCGTCTTTAATGTATCTCAGCTGATGTGAAATAGGAAACTAATGTCTAATGTCCCTGAGAGCTGTAAAATATTCGCTAGTAATCAAAACATAACACATTCCTCTCCTGATTTTCTGTTCCTCTCTCCTACCGATCACAGCTCGTAAAATATAAACAATTACACCTGGAAGTTCCAGTAGGAAAAGTACAATCGTGAAATCAAATGTGTCTTCTCACCTCATATATGTATTGTAGTATTTTGGTAAACATCAAACTTTAAACAAGCTCAGCAGATATTTACATGGAGTGGACCACGTGTGGTGGGCAGTAGAGAAGCAATGATGGATAGAACAGGGTACCTGCCTTGGAGGAGCATTCATTTAAGAGAAGAGGTGCTCCAATTTGGATCACCACTATCTAAAGCAGGTATATGTACATTATTTAGCAGCTGTGAGGTGAGTACTTATGCAAAATACCGCCATCATTTCTCCTTTATTTACTACAAAGCTACCATTTTCAAGTCCATGGAAGGCAGTCCATGGTGTGTGTGTTCTAAACAGAAACGGAGCCATTAGGAATTGGGATCTGCCCAGCCACCTTTAGCTAGAGAAGACTTTGGCTTAGTGACTTGTGGTTGTGTGGAAATGAAAAGCAGAGTTATTGGGAAGTATATTCACAAACGGAGGACTATAAAATTGCAAAAATAGCATGAATCATGAATAGTATAAAATCATAATTTTTCCATCATTACCAGTAAACATTTATGGAGACCCCCCAGAGGGACTGGTTCCGGATTTTATATCTTAGGTTAAACTTGCCTTTGCCTTCTGTTCTTGCTGTCCCATAATTGCCCCAAATGTTCTTTGTTAATTTGCCAATGACTTTTTAAAAATATAGCCTAGTGTATCTGTGGGTTTAAAAAAATTTTTTTAAACTAATTTTGGTGAATCCATAAGAATTTATAAAAAGAGCATGACAATTAAGAACACAGGCTCTGACATGGATGCATCTAGAGACTGTCATACAGAGTGAAGTAAGTCAGAAAGAGAAAAACAAATATCGCATATTAATGCATATATGTGGAACCTACAAAATGGTACAGATGAACCGGTTTGTAGAGCAGAAATTGAGACACACAAGTAGAGAAAAAAACGTATGGACACGAAGGTGGGGAAAGCAGTGGGGGTCGGGGGTGGTGGTGGTAGGATGAATTGGGAGATTGGGATTGACATGGATACACTGATGTATATAAAATGGATGACTAATAAGAACCTGCTGTATAAAGAAATAAATTAAATTAAATTAAAAAAAAAAGAACGCAGGCTCTGGAACTGGACAGAGCTGATTTCAAATATTGTTTCTGCCACATGCAAACTTGGACCACTCACCTGCCTTTCTAAACCTCAGTTTCCTCTTCTCTAAAATGGGGATAATGAAGCTTCTTCCCACTCATAGGGTTCATGAGGATTAATGAGGTAATGCAGGTCACATGCTTAACCAGCTCCTGGTATGTGCTCATAATATTTGTAATAATAGTATTATTTCAGCTACAGAAAAACAGCTTCTTAATTTGTTTTCTGCTAGTAATGCCTCTTGAGTTATCGTATCACTTGTGAACACATAATACAAATTGACCTTTTTTTTTTTTAGAGTGATCACTTTTATCTCTGCACAAAAAAATGATAAATTCTGTTATCCCACATTTTCTTTTAACACACACACTACCTCCCAACACAAACAAATTTTAAGACACTAAAACACCTTAAGGAGCTTTTCTCAATCAGAGTTTAACAAGTGGGTTTACACTCGAGTATAGAGACCCATTTCAAACTGTTTTGCAGTAGAGAGAAATTTGTCGACAATTTTGTCTGCAGTGAATTCTCCTCTCTCCCTGTCAGCATTCCCCTAAAGTGTACTTTCTCAAATGGTATTGTTTTCCCTTTAAATTCTCACACTTTAGCCATCATTCTCACTTCTACATTCCTAGAGCTCTTTCCTGCACATTGATTTTGCTAATCCTCTTTTTCCAACTCTATGGAATTGTTATTAAGAAAAATACTATTTCTCCTAGTTGGTGACTATTTTCCCCACTTGTTCAGCTTAAGTTAGAGACAGCGGAGAAACAAGCCTTGACTTCAATGATTCAGAGGTCATTTGTAGCAGCCGTTTAGCAGTGTACTGGTTCTCAATCCTGGCTGTACATTGGAATCGCCTAGGGTTTTAAAAAATCCTGATCCCAGAATAATTAAATCAGAGCTTTGCAGGCAGGAGTGGGACGGAGACATCTATTTTTAAAGCTCTCAAGGACTTCCCTGGTGGTCCAGTGGTAAAGAATCTGCCTTCTAGTGCAGAGGATGCGGGTTTGATCCCTGGTCGGGGAAATGAGACCCCACAAGTCGCAGGGCAACTACTGAGTCCGCCCGCCTCAACTAGAGAGCCCGCGTGCTGCAAACTACAGAGCCCACACACTCTGGAGCCTGCACGCCACAACTAGAGAGAAAACCCACACGCCACAGCTAGAGACAAGCCCGGATGACGCAACAAAAAGCCCGCATGTGGCAACTAAGACCCGACGCAGCCAAAAATAAAAAATAAGTAGTTTTAAAAAATAAAATAAATTAAAAAATAAAGCTCTTCAAGTGATTTTAATGTGCAGCCAAGTGAGTCCTACTCTAGGATAGGGTTCTGTAAGGCCCGAGTAGATTGGAGTCATTGCAGGAACAAGTGGTGGGGAGGAAATCAAACAAGAAATGTGGACTGCCATGTTGATATGTTTTGGTGGGAAAGGGAAAAAGAGGGATGAGCCTGTACTTCAAGGAACTCCAGCAATAAATACAGCATCCACATATCAGGAACAGCCCACTAGCATGTGTGTGTTTGCACATATAGCAGTGAGGCTCAGCCACTCCCTTAGGGCGGAGAATCAACCATTTAGGGGTTGGGGGTGAACCTGTAGTCTGCAGAACCTTCTAGGTGATTTTAATACATCTGTACTTTCTGCATTCCCCTCCTTTTTCTCCCCATCCTTCTCTCCCCGCCTCCCGCATGTGGCTACCTTGTCCTTTTCCTTGTAAATCAAGTGGGAGGGGTCTGAGTATCAGATGCTTGATCTCAGAGCTGACTTCCCTCATGGTGGCCATAGATTTATAACAGTTCCAAGCAAGAGTTCTAGATTCAGCCCAATTAGACCATAGAGGTCACCCTTCCTGAACCAGTGACTGAAGTCAGAGGAATAGAATATGCCCATTTGCTAAGTCAGTGGAGGCCCACCCCTGAGCTGGGGGAAGTGTCAGCTTCCCTCCAAATTCATGGGAGACTAGAGGAAGAAGAATGGAACCGTAAAGGGAATCTGGATACTAGGAGAAGAGGAAAAGATGGGAATGGGTGCTGGTAGACAGCCAGTACTGCCCACTGCGTACATAGAAGTCACAGGGATTCAGTATGTTGAATTACTTTACGTATGAACGTTATTGATACTTTTTTATGGGGACATTTTGAATGGCATACAGAAAATACTATAGTGTTAACTAGAACTTTTCACCATTTATCCACACAAATATCTATATTTGTGTGTGTGTGCGTGTCTGTGTGTGTATGTAGTTCTGTGCAGTTTTACCCCATATATAGACTTGGATAGACACCACCATCATGATACCCTTTTATATTTACACTCTCCCCCATCTCCAGTTTACTGGCAACCACCAACCTTTTCTCCATCTCTATAGTTTGGTCACTGCAAGAAGGTTTATAAAAAATGGAATGTTTTGAGACCTGACTTTTTTCGTTTAGCATCATGCCCTTGAACTCCATCCCTGTTGTTGTATATGTCAATAGTTCATTCCTATTTATTACTGATTAGTTTTTCATGGTAGGTTTGACTATACCACAGTTTTGTAACCATTCCTCCACTGAAGGACACTTGAGTTGTTTTCAGTTTTTGCTACTGTGAAAAAGCTGTTGTGAATATTTGTGTACACATTTTTCGTGTGGATATAAGTTTTCACTTCTGTGGGATAAAGGCTCAAGGGTGCAACTGCTGGGTCAGATGGTAAGTTTAGTTTCATAGGAAACTGCCAGACTGTCTTCCAGAGTGGCTGCACCATTTTGTATCCCCACTACCCGTGTAGTCGAGATCTCCTCATCCTCACTAGTGTTGGGCGTTACCACTGTCTTTACTTTTCTGTTCAAATAGGTGTGTAGTGTTATATCATTGTGGTTATAATTTTCATTTCCCCAATAGCTAATATGTTGAGCATCTTTTAATGTACTTATTTATCTATCTACCTTTTTAATGAAATGTCTGCTGTTCCTGTCACTTGCCCACTTTCAAATTGGACCATTTCTTTTTCTTTTTCGTTTATTTTTTGGTTCGTGGGCCTCTCACTGCTGTGGCCTCTCCCGCTGCGGAGCACAGGCTCCGGACGCGCAGGCTCAGCGGCCATGGCTCACGGGCCCAGCCGCTCCGCGGCATGTGGGATCCTCCCGGACCGGGGCACGAACCCATGTCCCCTGCATCGGCAGGCGGACTCTCAACCACTGTGCCGCCAGGGAAGCCCCTCACCCATTTTGTTTATGGTGATAAGATTATTTTCACCAGTATGGCCAGCACTCATGTGCTTTTTGATCTTGTTACTGTGAAGCTAGCTCCTTTCAGTATTTATTCAGAATAATACCTCAAACAAAAACATTTTGTAACTTCATAAGGTCCTAGGGATTTCTTTTGTCTTCTTTGTTTTGTTTTGGCTGTGTGGCCATCTGTATTTTATTGTTGCTTTTTGCCATTTAAGTGTCAAAATTGTCATCGGAGACAATCAACTGAGTCTAAGCTTTGTCAAGAATTTAGGGAGAAGTCATTTTTGCTCGAAATCTGCTGCCTCTGTTATCAGTATCGAAGGGCTAGCAGCTCTGAAACCCTTGCCTTTCTCCAGCTGGAGAGATGTGAAGATAAGTGAAACCTGGAATTTTTCAGGTGAACCTCTAATTAGTGCGTACCTGCCGTGTGCCAGACATTGCTTGCTAGGATGATTTCTATTAAAAAGATTCAAGAAAGGCATTTGTTCTTTCAGCAACTGGAGTTTGATTTCCTTTATCATCTTGCTGATCAATGTCTACCCGCAGTGTGAATGATGGAGGAGAAAAGCTAGAGCCACACTGGCTTGCCACTTACCTAGTTGGTACCAGATTCAGGACAAGGACCCAAGTCTTCTACTCTTTAGAACAGTATTAGTCTAAAGCCCAAAGAAGTCATGATGTTTTGTCATTGGAAAACATTTTCTTCACAACACAAAAAGATAGCTAATTAGAATTTACTGGAACTTTCTAAGAGATTCCAAATAATAGAATTTTTAAACAACCAATTAAAATAAATGCTAAGGAAAAACAAATATACCCTTCTAAACATTGGCTAATTGGATACCCAGAAAACTTTCTAGTTATATTTTGCCTTCATTTTTAGATTATCTCACAATCACCACAAGCTGCTAGTTAGCAAAATTATTATGGGGCTAGCTCAGAATTTGCTATATTGGAATCAGCTTTGGTGACAGAAAATCCAGGGGGGACATGAATGAGGGGGAAAGGTTTCTCTCTACTGCCCCCAGATAAAGTGTATGAAAATCTGTTTCTATCTGCAGTGGATTCCTACTTCTCTCGCCAAAGGAACAGTAGATACTGTGTCCAAAGTATGATCTCTGTACACGTTGCTAGGTTACTCAATTTGGAGCCTTTCTCTTTACAGTACATAATCATAAAAAGCCACTGAGAGAGAGAGAGAGATACGAGATAGGGAGAGGAAATCAGTAGTGTGAATAAATGGGAAATTGATATTGTCATTAAGACACTGGATATGGTAATAAGTGTGTGACTAGAAAAGACGTTTGAATCCTAGCCAAGACAGCGTTCCGTTTAGCCACAAACTCCAGTAAAATATTTTCAATTCTAAAACCTCCTATTTTTATTTTCCTAACTTCCTCAGAAGTGGGCAGTTCTGTGTGGATCCTTAAAAAGTTTTCCTACCAAACGAAATGGCAATTTCCTCCAAATGACACACAAAAAGCGATCTGTTCCTTTTTGTGTACTTTGAATCACTGCCCTCATCTCTGTAGTGTTTTGTGTCTCACTCAGATTATCAGCAACTCTAGCATTCGTCTCTAATGCTATTTCTTATTTCCTGTAAATGAGCCCTGCATTTACCTGGAGAATCTTATAACTCTACATGGCTACTCTTGTGTGTTCTCTGAAGGCTACATATACGTAAAATATCAGAACCATCTGTCACTGTCTTCCTGCCAGGGCTGGTCTGTTGGCCATCTGGTGTCCCCTTCCCTCCTCGTTCCTCTGTTGTCCCTCTTTTTTTTTTTTTTTTTTTTGCGGTACGCGAGCCTCTCACTGTTGTGGCCTCTCGCGTTGCGGAGCACAGGCTCCGGACGTGCAGGCTCAGCGGCCGTGGCTCACGGGCCCAGGCACTCCGCAGCATGTGGGATCTTCCCGGACCGGGGCACGAACCCGTGTCCCCTGCATCGGCAGGCAGACTCTCAAGCACTGTGCCACCAGGGAAGCCCCTGTTGTCCCTCTTTGCGTGTGTACTCCCCCACCCCCAGGCTGTGGTCCCAGGGGCCTTCTCTCCGTCTCTGGGTCACACGAGCTCTTTCCTGCCTCCGTGCTTGTTGTATGACCTGCCAGGGATGCTCCTGGACCCTCATGGTTTTCAGATGCTGCCTCCTTAGGGAGCCCCTCCCTGAGCACATGAAACTTACTGTCTATCACAGACCTCTGCCTGTTCCCTTTCTAACACTTCCTCATACCTGTTTCTCCCACTAGAATATAAAACTCTCTGGAGGTGGGGACACGCTGGGCTCTGAAATATTTGATTGATGAATGATGGAATACATGAATTTTTTAAATTTCTGTTGGAATATAGTTGATTTACAATGTTGTATTAGTTTCAGGCATACAGCAAAGTGAATCAGTTATACACGTACATATAGCCACTCTTTAGATTCTTTTCCCATATAGACCATTACAGAGTATTGAGTTCCCTGTGCCATACGGTAGGTCCTTATTAGTTACGTTTTTTGTATATAGTAGTGTGTATGTGTCAATCCCAATCTCCCAGTTTATCCCTCCCCACCTTGCCCCTAGTAACCATAAGTTTATTTTCTACATCTGTAACTCTATTTTGTAGATAAGTTCATTTGTAGCTTTATTTTAGATTCCACATATAAGCGATATCATGTGATATTTCTTTTTCTCTGTTTGACTTACTTCACTCATTATGACAATCTCTAGGTCCCAAAGGCTTCTTGGAAATGGGTACTTGAGCTGAATTTGAAAAGTGATCTTTGCAAATGAGATCATCTATACCATTTTTCTAGATTCCACATATGTATGTTAATATACGATATTTGTTTTTCTCTTTCTGACTTACTTCACCCTGCGTGACACTCTCTAGGTCCATCCACGTCTCTACAACTGACCCAGTTTTATTCCTTTTTATGGCTGAGTAATATTCCATTGTATATCTGTACCGTATCTTCTTTATCCATTCCTCTGTTGATGGACATTTAGGTTGCTTCCATGTCCTGGCTGTTGTAAATAGTGCTGCTATGAACATTGGGGTGCATGTCTTTTTGAATTATGGTTTTCTCTGGGTATATGTACAGTAGAAACTAACACTACATTGTAAAGCAACTATACCCCAATAAAA
Organism: Aethalodelphis obliquidens; assembly: GCF_003676395.1. Classification (NCBI taxonomy): domain Eukaryota; kingdom Metazoa; phylum Chordata; class Mammalia; order Artiodactyla; family Delphinidae; genus Aethalodelphis; species Aethalodelphis obliquidens. The sequence goes on along the minus strand of NW_020837947.1, from coordinate 73,710,903 downwards.
ATTAATTTTAAAAAAAGTGATCTATGTGAAGACAGCAGGAGATAGAAAAATCAGAGCGTTTTCGACGAGAGAGGTTTGTGTGAAGGTGGCGTTATAAAATAGTAAGTTTTGGGACTTCCCTACTGTCCAGTGGCTAGGACTCTGCACTTCCACTGCAGGGGGCATGAGTTCCATCCCTGGGCCAAGAACTAAGATCCCACATCCTGCATGCTGCCCAGCGCAGCCAAAAGGGGAAAAAAAAAAAATAGTAAGTTTTGGAATGGAGGTGGGCCTGTGTGTGTCTCTGCTGGGCTGGGAGGGAAATGGTGATAAAGTATAAGCTCTGGGGAGCTAGCAAAAGCTTCTAACCAGGGGAGGGACCTCATCACAATGGCAGCAGTGTGGGGTCTGGTACATGAGTAAGAGGGTTCAGTTTTAATCGCCAAGGAGTAAAAATCTCTGCACCCCACTTCCTGTCTTGTTGATTTTTTTTGCCTCATCAGTGACTAAGCTCCTTGACACCCCAGAGTGAAACAGAATAGAAGTAAAAACTGGAATGGTTGCGTTAGCAGATATTTACAGATGCCTACTCTGTGTCAGGCATTGTACCTCTAATACTGTGGGCTGTGAAAACCAGTGTACAGGTTACTTTTCAGTGGTGGTTTTCCCAAGGTAAAATGAGACACATCTTAAAGATTTAGCTATTGGTGCCTGAGCCAGTGAAGACAACTTCTTACCTCCTTAAATAGGAGGGAGATGTATGTAACTTAATAAATGTAATCAATGTATGCATTACCTTGCACAGTAGGTAATAATTACTTCACACACACAGTAATAATTACGTATCTGGAGACAACCACAGATAAGAAACAGAACTATTGAAATATGTGCTTCTTTTAAGAAACTTCCAAGAGCTGCATGGAAGCCTCTGTTGTATTCTTGCTGTCAGTTTTGCTTTCGACATGTCATCTGCTCTCCGGAAACCTGACTTTCTTCTTCTGCCTGGACCCCCACACTATAACGTGTTCCAGCTGTAACATCCTTAGATTACTTATGCCACAGATTTTACTGTGTTTTGAAACTGAACTGGAGTACAATGGCTGATTTCACTATTTTTTGCATTTATTTACAAAGCTGCATTCTAGGGAAATAATTCAGTCAGCAAAGATATTTGTTTTGCACAAAAAGTGGTCATTTCAGTCTTGAAACTAGTTCATGTTGTTATCACCACAGAAAGGGAAACCGTTTTTTTTGTTTGTTTGTATTTCAGAATAGTAGGGTTCAGAGCTGTTGCTTATTGATAGGGGAAGGGCAGTTGCCATAGCAACCTAACCGCCTCTGGAGGGAATGTGGTCATGGCCTTAAGCATCCGGCAACCCACCCAGTTTGGAGAGCCCCTCTGAAAAGAATTTCCTTTCACGGAAATCGAATTACTGAAATAAAAAGAGTTGAATTTCTGTAGCTCAGATGTGTCCGTAGGTTCGTGTTGCACACTGACTGTAATGAAAAGCAAAGCATTTATTAGTTGTGTACATACACAATGAGACCTAGAAGGACACATCAGACGGTAAACTGCTTGTGACTATGGATGACTTTGTTCTTTGCTTCTTTTGTTTTGCACATGTTAACTTTTAAGAAATAAATGTTATTTTACAAACCTTAAGAAAAAAGCATTTATAATGAACACAGTATATGGGATTTTCTTGAGGAATGAGGTTCAATCTATTGCACGCTCATTATTCCCTAAATAGGCTCTCAAACACCCAAAGCCACCTTTATTCTTTTTTCACGTGAGCTACAGAGCTTGAAAGCCATTTCAACAAGATGCTGATCGAAAGTTTTTATCAATATTTGGGGCATTCAGTGAGTGTTCTTAGGTGGAGGAAGCTCATGGCATGTAGAAATCTGCTCAAGCTGTGCTGAGTGAAACAAGTGACTTAATACGCTCATCTAATCATCATGTAACAGAAACCGGCAATCGGTGGGTCTGCCTCCAGAATTGCTCGCAGGGCAGATTGACATGTGAACACTATATTTCCAGGACCAAAACCCCACTACCTTTGCTCTGCGGCTGTGTTTAATGGTTATCAGTTTGGCACGCGGCATGATTGTTTTGGAGAGAGAATAGACGCTTCAGATTTCCTTTTGGCAATTCTGGAGTCACTGAAATACCTACTGCCGAAGTGAATCATATGAACTTAATTAGATTTGCTACATCATTAGCATTTGAGGAAACCTAAGGAAAATCCTTGTGGGTTGGTGATTGGTTAGGTCAAATAGAAGCACGCTTATTGAGGGGACTGGAAATTGAAAAAGATGAAATTCTAATGCCTCGTAACCCAGATATATTATCTACATAAATCATTTCTTAATCCAGCTGTCAAAGTGATACTTTCCCAGGGATGACCGAAATGCTTGTCTCAGACCACCGGGACCTCCCTGCTTCCAGGCACAGGGACGGACTCCTCTGCACACGGCCAAGTCCACTTGATGGTATGTGTGTGTGGGCAATGAGCTTTACACCTATAGTGAGAGCTCACGGCTATTTAATAGACACCCCAGGGCCAGCCGGGCAGGCTGTGCCGGTAACCACTAATTGAAGTTGGCAGACCTCATACCGCACTTAAATTTACATTTTAACTTTAAGGTGAACTTCATTGCAATGTATTGTCTGTTGTTTTCATTGCAGGAAAAGAACTTAATTTTCTTCCCAAAAGGCATTTCTTTAAATGCTCCAGAAATTTTCTTCTGTACTTTGGATTCTGCAAAGTGACTTAATCGTGGAGAAGAGCCATAAAATATTTACTGTGAGGAGAGGATTGCATTTCGTATTCCAATTTAAGTTAAGGCTAGGATACAACCTGTAACCTATGTTTATCGAAACGATTTTTCTAATCTATCAAAAAGCCGTCACATTCTTTATCAAATGACTTAGTCACCTAAGTTCATCTAGATGTTATCAGCGATAGGGAAATAAATGAAAGCAAGTAAATTTAATTTCCTGGTGAAGCACTTGAATGATTTTTTTTTTTTAACTTTTAGAAGAAGAAACTTTAAACCTACAGCCTACCATAGATTGAACATACAGTTTTTCCTGAAAATTCAGGATCATCTTCAGAACCCCAAAGTGGCAGCTTCTGCTCTGCAGTCAAGCAAGTTGCTGGTAATTAACCAGAAACAAGTTCCAATCTTGTCCGCTACACCTTCCCCTCAGTGTCTCCCCAGTGAGTACATAAAAGATGCAAAACATATCCATCCGAGCTTAACCTCCTGTAACTCTAATTAAACAGACCCATCTATTCCTCCCCGCCCCCTCCAAGGCACTAAACTGCTAAGCTTTTTATTAAAATTGAAAAAAAAAAATCTTGATTGGAATTGACATAAACGAGCAGACAGTTTCACCAGTTTCTCTTTCCCGGGTATAATGGTAGCCCAGGATACAAATTTTACCTTGTATCCAAGCAAGACTCTTTTGCCCACTTATAAAGTCTTGCAGCACACTCAAGGGTAACCAGGCCAGCTGGTTCAAATACCGCCAGGGCTGCATCTACCTCTGTGACCTCAGTCACCTCATTTAACCTTCATCAGCCTGGGCGCCTCACTTGCTGCCACCACCTAGGCTAGTTGAAAGGATTAAGTGAGATGATATACATAATTATACTTGTTTATTATTAAAAAAGAACATCTCTTGGTTACTATTTACTGAATCTCTGGCTTTTCTGTTCTCTGTCTACATGTATATACTCCTTTTCCTGAACCTATAGGCATAAGGACAAACACATTTTTTTTCCTGTAGCTTCCACGTTGTTTCTTGGGATATTCATCACGCGTTGCTTAAAGACAAAATTATTTTTCTGTGTCCGTGTGTGCTTGTGCACATTGTTATCTGTGATATATGACAAATAGGGAATCTCATGTGATCTCTTTGGGGGATCAGTGCTATGTGTCTTAGCCTGGTGCCTAATTGAGGGACCTGATTAAATTTTTATATAGTTCAGCTCCAAGTAAGGAGATTAAAAAATAGTAAGTAAATGCTCTGGTCCATTCAAATAAAATATGTGAACATCACCTATTTATAGAAACTATATAAATGTAGTTCATCAAAATGTACTAATGAACGGTATCTCTGGGCATTTCTAATATTAAATTTTTGTACTTAACTATAAAAGTAACCAGAACCAGGTCTCAGTTACTAACTACACCTTCATTAGTGTATCTGTGGTTTAATCAGGCTTATTAGAAATTTGTCCACACTGAGCATACAATACAGACCTTGTGAGAATATGTGCAGAACTGGGTTCATCTCATCGGCCTACAATTTATACAAAGTTGGAAGTAGAAAAGGGGATGTGCATTATCCCCCTAATTCTCAAATATCTGGATTCTTGAAATTTCAACATGAAAATGTGTGTATGCGAATGTATAGACATTCAACCTGAAAAGCTTCTTTGCAAGAAATATTAACCAACTGTAAAGGTAGAAACATACATATGTAAATACAGTAAAGAAGAAAATATATTTTGGATACTGTATTATATTTTTTTTGGATGCAGACCATAATTACAATGGCTAGATTTGTTTTAAGGAATAGGTTAAACTCATCATATTAGCAAAAGTTATCTGCAAATAAATAATGAGAGCTCTTATAGGTCTTTACTCAGTCAGAGATTCCTGCCAGAAGCTTGTTTGCTTTGTTAATTTGTTCAATTATTAAACTTTGAGAATGCTACTACTACTGGGATCTACTTAACAAGTTTGGGAATAAACCTCCCTAATAATTGATGGTAGCCTAAAACATTTATTTCTGTGCTTTTCTTATTAAAATTGCAGTGATCTGGTGAACAGAATTAAACGGCTGAAAAATAACTTGGTCTGATTTATTCATTCAGCAAAACCAAGCTTAAAGGCTGTGTTGCTATGACACCCAAGATTAACTTAAAAAAAAAAGTATGCTTAATTTCAGTAAAAACATTGACACATCTCTTTTGGCATTATGTAGATAAAATAAAGTTGATTTTTCCCTTTTCCTTGATTTTTTTTTACATTTAGAAAGTTGTTTTAGCATTCTTTTAAACATAAACTAGAAATTTAACATATTAAAGAGTAAGAGAAAACAGTAAAGAAAAACCCATTATACTGTAACAAAAGAGTATCATTTGTAAAATAGTAAATATTTTAGCCCTCTTTTTTTAAATTTTCTTTTTATCCAGCTTCTTAAATTTTTTAGAAAGATGGTGCCAGATGGGGGAAACCACTCTATTCCAGTAGTTTCGTTTTATAATTAGTCTTGAAACTTAAAAAATAGGTTGCAAAATTGGGACAGTGACAAATCCTACTAGAAGTTTTCTGAGTGCAGGTTCAATCCCCCCGACTCTAAAAGAATATATTTTCTATGCCATGAAACAAAGGAATCATCAGGTCGCTTTAGCTAGAATAGATTTCTGCCTTCTGAGCACCATTTGGTGTTGCGAGAATACTATACAAAGAATTTTGTTGCAGAACAAGCAGAAAAATCGAATGCTTTGTAGGATCATCAAAAGTTGCTTTACAGGAGCATTTTAAATTTCCTAGTGCCAAGCAAAGCAAAAATCCTACCTTACAGAGAGCGATCTGTTCAAGAGACGACCAAGTGCTGCACTCGCTTATGTTTATCATTATGCATTCACATTCTAGGGAAATTCCACTTTCAAACTTTGCTGCCGTGTGGATGCTTTCTTCTATAGAAAGAATTTTGAACTATAAAATTTGACCAGCTTCAGCATCTGTGGAAATTTGAGAGCGTTGCCTTTTTTTTCCCTCTCTATTGAATGTAAAGTGTTTTAACAAAAGCATTGTAGCCACAGTGCATATTAAATGTCCAAATTCGCACATAGTGTATCTCAAAAGAATTTAGACTTTTAACTTTTTAAACCTCAGAATATCTTTGGAGACTGATAGCAGCAAATCAACAGGATGTGTTATGGGAAGATTTAATAAAGAAATGGTTTTTTTTTTTGGCTCTCAGTTGAAAATGATGAGGCTGCTTCAGGTCATAGCCCAAGACTGTATCTGGGGGAAAGTTTGAAAACAGAACCAAACCAAAGTGGTTTGGATGGGGTGCTAGTTTTAACTTTGTGATTGCTAATTTAGTGTTTATGAAAAATTAAAATGAGCTAATATTCGTAAAATATTTAGTACAGTCCCTGGGCCAAAATGAGCACTGTGTACTTTTTTAAAAAGTGATTTCCGATAAGATTATAAATTATAGAAAGAAGTTGTCACTTGCTTTCACTTATTTCTGATTTTAAAATAGTGAAATTTATTTATATAATAAATTATTGACTTTAATGTTAAATTTTGATTTTAAAATTTGTTCTACCTCAGTTTCTACAGTACTGTAGAATTAATGTATAGAGATTCATAGATAATTTTATATTAAGATTTTGTATATTCTGACACAGCTGTTGAATTTGAACCATGAATCATTTCTATGTATATTTTAATATCATTCTCCAACTTTGTGTTAGGTAGCTAGACTGTATCCAGGGAAAGCCATTTAGATCAGAAATAATATTTCTGTCTAACTTCAGAAAAGAGGCTTCCATTTTAAAAATGGAGTTTGAATTTAAATGACTATCCTAACTGAGAATTCAGTTCCATACTTTAACTAGCTGAAAGAAATCTTGGAAAACAAAAATTGTACCAAATTGCCAGTAATTTGCATTAAAGAGGAAGAATTGGACTTTTTATTTTTAAGTCAGCAGCCATTGAAGATATTCTAGTGAAGTTAAGTAATAGAGATCTTAGCTTTTAATTTAGTCAAGATTATGATTATAAATGAAAGCTTTGCTGAAATAATTGGGATTGACTATAATGTTTTAGGTGCTCTACAAATCTGGATGAAATTATATTATTCATATACTGTCTTATTTAGTTATGTTGTTTCAACTGTGTCTTAAAAGTGAGAGACCTCATATCAACAAGTGTTTGCATCTCATGTGCATGGTGTTAGAAAAATAAAAAACATAGCTGTAATGATGGGGGAAGCATCCTGTTAGTTTGGAGGTAGATTAGGGACTCCGCTGTCTGAAGAATAAATTTCATAGGTCTGTGCTATATACAAAATTGCTACAGACGTAAAATGTATATTTTAAGCTCTGTTTTAAAACCACGATACATTCTGTTTAAACCATTAGCTTAAATGCAACATTTTATTTTACATTAGTAAAGTTGTATTTATTTAATTCAGCAATGAAATTAATTTGGAGTTCCTGGCACAGTGCCTTCACAGGTTTCTGTGACTCATTTGTCATTCAAGACACCAGCACCATTTTTTCCTCATCTGCTGAAACATGTTCTGGCTGTGGGCGAGTGTTCATGGTAGATTTAATACAAATTTTCTCTGATAATATTTGGAAACTGGGTGATGTCTAACCTTGCGTAAATAACTAGGGCTAATCAACTTAAAATCAAAATGTAAGTCTCGAAGTTCATGGACTTTAAAGCTATCAAACATGCATCATTTTGGTATATTAATTTAGTTTTTCTCATAATATTTTGGGTTAACTCTTGCTCTGCACATTAAGATCCCTAGACAAGGAATTGCATTCAGAAGCAAAACCTGTTGTTTATTGTTAAATAACAACTAACAAGGACTAAATGGAATTGGAGTTTAGGTTTAAAACTTCACAAATCACTTAAAGCTATTTCTTAATGTTTTTCCTAGAGAAGAAATGATAACTCTATGATCTGTGTGTCTTGTTCAGTGCTTGTTACATTTATAGTTTAATTCACCCTCACTCCCAGCGCCCTCTTAGAAACAAAATGTATTCTCCTAGTTTAAATGCATTATGGTGGCGTAATAATTATTATGTGATATAACCCGGACCTTTTTGTTTGCCAAGTAATTTAAAAAACAGTTTTCTGAGTTACTACTTTGAAATTAAGTTGTGGATTGATGTTTCTCATTATTCCAAGAAGGAACATGAAATCTGGATTTATCAGATAATCTGATAGACAATGTATTTTGACTTTGATGTGTTTCTCATTGCAGTGACCTGCATTTCTGACTTTCCATTAAATGTTTAGGAAAATTAGTTGAATAGTTTTTCAGGAAAGTGAAAGGGATTCATCATCCTGTATCAACTATAAGAAAGTAGGAACACACATGAAAGACCTAAATTGTCTTATCTCACTTTAGACTTCACAGTTTTCCAACTCGAGGTGCTCTGTAGTCTTCTGCAATGGGCTGTATCCAACTTTCTGTCATTAGAAGGACTGAAAAAAAATTATTCCAAAATTGTTCTTACAAAGAAATCTGAGTCTGAAATTGCCTTGAATTAAAAAACAAACGACTGCTTTAAAAATAAATCAAATGATATTTTATGGGCTTTATTCTTGACTTTTTTGAAGTGTGTGTGCCTCGATTATATTCAGTTATCTGTTGGGCTCTTTTACTTGGAATCTTCCTGTAACTGACGGACAGGCTACTTTTCTATAGTAGCAATGCTTGGAAATTAAGTTCTTTCCGGGGGAATGGGAGGGTGGGGTGGATTTTTTAACCATTTCTGGAGCTTCTGACTTCCTGATCTGGCCACACTTACTAACCTGTCATTCTAGGCCCAGGAACTGGCAGTAAGTGTGTAGGCTCCCTGCTTCTCACCAGGGGGCAGCATCAGATCCTGCCTTTCACTGGATGCAGCCTGGCTCCTTCAGTAGCTTCAGTGGTCTCCACCCTCCTTGCTCATACAGCACGTAAACTTGTTTTGGTATTTTCTTGCATTTTTTAAGGCTCAGTAAGTGTCCAATAAATGGTAGCTGTCAGGCACTGTGTTACAATGGATATTACTTCTCAGTGTTGACTGTTCTGTATACCAGGATCTTGTCTTCAGTGATGTTTTGGGCTATCATTTCAGATACCTTGTGTTTATTAGAACTTGAAAAATCTTAAGAGGAATACAAAGACCTAGCAATTATTAGGTCAATTATACTTCAAAAACAAACAAACAAACAAACTCACAGAAAATGAGATCAGATTTGTGGTTACCAGAGACGGGTTGGGGGGAGGGGAATTGGATGAAGGTGGTCAAAATATACAAACTTCCAGTTATAAAATAAATAGTACTAGGGATTCGCTGTACAACATGATAAATATAATTAACACTGCTATTTGTTATGTATGAAAGTTCTCCTCACAAGGAAAAATTATTTTTCTATTTTTTTAATTTTGTATCTATATGAGATGATAGATGTTCACTAAACTTATGGTGATAATCATTTCATGATGTGTGTGAGTCAAATCCTTATGCTGTACACCTTAAACTTATACAGTGCTGTATGTCAATTACATCTCAGTAAAACTGGAAGAAAAAAACCCTTGCAATTATTGAGCACTATGGTATGTCAGGCATGAAAGCAGGTACTTCTCATAGGCTGCTGCCCAAGCTAGAGATGCAAAAAGGCAAGGTAACAACAGAGTCACAGAACAATAGAATATCACAAGGACAGATAGGTTAGAAGTGGATTTATTTACAGAGAAACACACTCCACAGACAGAGCGTGGGCCATCTCAGAAGGTGAGAAAAGGCACAAGGACAGAATTTGTAATACTCCTCTTTTGCTGTTGACTAAACAGAGCCTTGGAGAGGTTAAATCCTAGTAGAACAAAGATTCCTTTCAGATAGAATTCCACATTCCATGCTGTATCAATTATATTATACAGCCTTGCCATAAAAACAAGAAAAAGATTTGTTGAGAGTGACCATAGCCACACTGCGGAATGCTGGAGGCTGATTTCAGTGATGTGAATCCTGTGACACGGTGACAGGAGAATTTACGGCTGACGTCCTTAAAACTTTCGTGGGGAAATGAGGCTAAGTTTTGAGACGTCTTGAGCGATCCCATGAAAGCCCTAACTTATATACATTTACATACACATGTAATAACATATAACCTGTATTACATTCACCAAAACATACGGATAAATGCAATACTTGGTTTTTTGTGTGATGAAGACTGTTACAATCTACTCTCTTAGCAGCTTGCAAATTTGCAATACAGTGTTATTAACTTCAGTTGATATTAAGTACACTTAACTTTTAAAGCCTATCAGTAATATTTTGTCTTAATCATGGATCCTATTTTATTAATTTTTATTTATTTTTATTTTCATCTGCTAGAAAATTTACAGGATCTCTGTCGTCCGCAATTTCTCCAAGATACTTAAAATTTTATTTTGTTTTGTTACAGAAAATCGGCAAATAGAGAATTTTTCTTTTGCCCGGGTCTATGATTTTTTGATTTGAAATTGTTATTTCACATTGTTTGCTTCCTTTTCTGGTTATAACATGCATAGCAACCCAGATGGCTCATACATAAACAATTTGAGTTATGCTTCTTTAAATTATTTAGGATAGCCTAGGAGTTTCCTGATACCCAGGACCATCTGTTTATTGCTCTATGTGTTACCTTCATGCTTAAGTGTGTGCTTTCAGCTTTTCCACGTCTTAACGTCTACCTTCCTTATATACATGGGAAAGGCTTCTTAGACCGAATTTAACCCTTTTGAGGCTCTGTTGTAAAAACCTTAATCCCAGCTTGCCTTCCATTTTATTTTTATTTTTTCTTGTTATTGCTATTCTCAGTAGTTGTGCTTCAACATTTGCAGAATGAATGTAGTCAGGTTTGAGTCTTAACTTGGCTCTGTACGTAGCTTGTCAACCTTGGGCAAGTTCCTTCACCTTGGTTTCTTCATCTGTGAACTGGAATATAATACCTACCTCATAGATTTGTTAAAATGTTTAGATGAGATAAAATACAATTCATTTAGCACCACACCTGCTGCATCATAAGTACGGGTTACTATTATTATTATTAACATATTTTGGAAAGAAAATTCTCATACTTACAAAAAGGTATATTCAGAAGTAAATTCAAATACCCTATATTAGAGTTTCGTGCAAGGGTTTTTTGGAAGGAATATGTTTTTCTCAAAGCATCTGATTATTTATACCACAAGCACGGTATATGTAGGTGTTACTACCTGATTGATTTAAGGTTTACTTTCAGTTCTTCTCATTGGATCCAAGGTGAAACTTTGGACCATGAATAGCTGGAAGGAAGTTTCTCCTGGCACCTGGCTGGGTTCTCTTCTGTTGCCCCTGATTACATGTTCCACTGTGATTTGCTTTGTAACCTCACCGTCCCATCTGTCATTGTTCCGTGTGGATTGAGCCTGTCCACATACAAGCTCCCCATGAAGAGAGACCAGAAACTGGTACTTCTCATCTTAGCCCCTGTGCTGGAGACTACCTGCAGTCCTCATGACAACCCTGTGGGTTAGGTAACTGTTTATTCCGAATTTTATGCAGATTAATATTTCTGAATCAAAAATCATCCCAGTTAAAAAAATATAAGTGTACTTATGTGACCAATGGAAAAGAAGAATATGATGAATCTGGATTGTTTTGAAAATTCAGGGCATATGGTTGCTATAGTTATGGTGTCAAAATGTGGTATATAACGAAGAGAGATACTTTGTGCAGCATTAGTCTGGTACATTGATCTATAAATCTGCCAGTGAGTTTCAAATATTCCTTTTTCTGTGTGTGTGTGTATGTACAGCTTCTATATGAAAAAAACTGAGCTTGAACAAGGATGCCAGTTTTAATGGTTGCCCAAAGAAACATGTAGTCACACATAAATCATTCATATGTGAACCAGTTCAGTGGGAAGTAACTCTGTACAGCTGCTTGACCCAAACATCTTATTTCCAGTTGCTTTAAAAGAAGTTTTAACACAAGTCCGTGGAAAGAATAACTTGTCTCTTTAATATACTTTAGATAGCAAAGCGTTAAAATTTCATACTGTTTCCATAGGTTAGGGTATATCCTTATGAAACTGAATCATATATTCTTGAATTATCTTCCATGATTTTTAGAATTACTTTTTATATATTTATATAAAGTAATTTATAATAATTTAATTCCATATACCTTACAGTAATTGTTTCCAAATTAAGAAAATGCTACATATAAAATCACAAATTTGTGTTAACACAAAATAGGAACCTTTATCCACATAAGATGATTCTTCTTTTTACTCTTTACTTTTATATCAGTGCCAATTAATTACAAAAGTAATACTGTGTCACAAAAGCTCCAACAATACATATAAGGTACAAGTAGAGTCGTTTGTCACTTCCTTGTCACTCCCAGCCTCCAAGGGTGGCCTCTGTTGACAGTTCAAGTGTGACCTCACAGACCTTTTTCTATGCTCCCGCAAACATGTAGATGCATTCCTGTAGAGTGATTCTCACATTCTTGAGAAATTAGAAGCATTGCTGTTTAAAAATAAATTTTAGTTTGGTGATGTTGGTCATTCTGCTAAAAGGAGTGATTTTCACAAACACTGAAACATCATTTTGTCATAGGCCAGCTTTCCAGGGAACTAGTTTGAAAGAATAATATTTTATACCAGGTGTAAAATCAAAGGTATTTAAGGGAAATATTTTCCCCTGGCTTTTCTGTATTTTGCAGTGCCCGTGGAGAGTTTGTGTATGAAGAATGCAGTATTCAGGGGAGGCGGAAAAACAGCTCGTGTCAACTAAAGTAATAAACTGAGTTAATCCTAAATTGACAATTTAAATCCCTTCAAAATAACTTGTTTCAATCAAGAAACAGTCTACCCAATCTGTCATCTCTTTTGAGCTTATTAGTAGTGGAATTTCTTAGGTGACTCTTTAAACCTTATGTCTGCAAGGTTCTCAAGTTATTGATGAAGATTTCCTGTTGCTGGGAAAACCAGCACTACTTGGTGTTTGATACTGTACGTCGCAGTAGTTATTTGGGGGGCAGGAAGAGTGTGCAAATGGCCAGCTGCTTCCCTTTGGGGCTGACTCTTCTATTCCCAGGCCCTTTCTGCCCTGATACACTTGTCACTGGGAGAAATATATACAGAAGATAGGGACTGAGCATCAGCATTCCTTTAAAAATTTCTGCTCAAATGAAATGCAAAACTACAGTTAGTAAAATATGTAAGAAAATGTGGACCTTTCCAGAGCATTTGTGACACAAAGCAATGGAGAAAGTGGATGTGAAAACTCAATTTCAGGTAATAGCTGTGAATGGTAATATCATTTTCCTAAGAATAGTTTAATCACATATCTCTTTTGAGATTTCTTTTAACTCTCTAAAAATTTTATTTTCAAATTTGAATTTGTCACTTGAATAACATTTCTTTTTTTTTCCTGAAGATAACTTTCTACAGGGTCTCCTGTGGTCAGGATCTTACTTTTTTTAAATTAATTAATTAATTTTTTATTGAAGCACAGTTGATTTACTATGTGGTGTTAGTTTTAGGTTACAGCAAAGTGATTCAGTTATACATATGTATATATTCTTAGGGATCTTACATTTTTTTGAACCAGATCTCTAGCCTCCTGGAGTTCATAGTCTCTCAGGGAAGATAGATAATTGGGCAAAAGCAATGGATTGTGCTGAGTTCAGTGCTGTGGGAGTTCAGGGCAGAAGCCTCTCCCTCATCAGTGGTGCAGAGTTGAGGAGGTGCTGTCAAGGAAGGCTTCCTGGTGGAGGTGACTCCCAAGGTGATAGGTGAGAGATGTTCACACATCAGTTGGGCAAAGAGCGGTAGTGGGCTTGGGGTGTGAGTAGCCAGGGGACTGTCAGTGTCTGCAAAACCTGGCTGTGAGAGAGACCTGAACATAGGCAAGTAACTGGTAGTTCAGTCTGGTTACATAGAGTAATTATAAATATTTATTGTGAAAGTAATACATGTTTGTCCTATATAAAATTTGAAAAATTCAAGAAACAAGAGAAAACATATACTGTCACTAATTTCAAGCTGCAGAGTTTACTGTGAACATTTGTCATGATTTTGTCATTTGTACACAGCCTGTTTGGTATAATTCCACTTTGTCTTAAGCAACAGATATGTATGTAGGCATAAAATGCATATACATATATGAAAACATATCTTAAGTAAAACTCGGATCAGGCCAAACATGCTATTTGTTACCTGCTTGTTTCACATTATAATATTATTATAATGTGAAAAAATTATAATGCCCCTGGATGCCATTGTATTTGAAAGTGAAATGTTTCATTTCTGTGAATAAAATATTTTTGAAGCTAACCATCTGGATTCTTCTCTGCAGGAAGAATGTTTCCTGAACCTGGAGGCTCCTATATCGAGGGTATGTGGGTACGACACGCCGTTCCCTCACATTTTTGAGCAGTTCTACATCCCAGACAAATGGAAGTGCTATGACGCCCTTCGAAAAATGATCAACTATTGACCACAGGTAAGTCTGCCCTGCGTTTTGAGAAAGCTAGTGAGTGTTCCTCACATTAACGTCCTGTTGATCAAGGAACAACCGTCATCAGTGTGTTGTCTTTTCATAAATGGCAACTTCCAGAACAAAGTGTGGATTTCAGAAAAAAAAATGTGAATTTATAGTAGTATGTTTACATTTAATAGAAATATATCAAGCATATGCATTATCTGATTTCTATAAAACAAATACATGCACATGTTAACATTGAATAATCGCTAGATGAAGATGCCGTCTGCCATGATCGCAAATATACCTTACCCTGTTGTTCCAACTTTATCCTCGTTTTTATATATTTTTATCTGCAATTTAAACCGTTCTTGAATAGGGTTAATTTCTGTTATTTAAAGATGGCTCTTCAGGCACCGTTAAATTGGACTCCAGTGATTTAAACTATATGATGATCCAGCGCATTATGAAATTTGCTTTCACGTTATCTTGAAAGATACGTTTGTTGAACAGGAAACCTATTTATTATGTATAAGGGAAATTGTTATTTAAAAAAAAAAAAAAATCCAGCACTGCTACCATTCCCAGAACCTTTCTTGGCAGGTGAATGTTTTAAAATTATGGCTAATAAGTGACATTTATTCATTGTGATTTTCTAGGTCATGCTTTTCTGTCCCTCTGGCAGTGTTATTCTAGCAAAAATGAATACCATTTAAAGTCTGTTAAGTTAGTTTTCAGGGCTTTAATATAGAAGATGCTATCACCAATACACTGATTTATTTTACCTTTGGCATTTTTGAAATGGTTCAAAATGCATAGATAGGGATTAAGTGCTTTACATTTTAATATCTAGGTTGTCCAAATAATAATAATACATTTTGAAGAACCATGATCTTTGAAAGGAAAGGGAAGAATAGGCTTTATATAATAGCCCATACTTTTTAAAGATTAGGAAATACTATGATTCTTGAATTCTGTGTATGGGTAGTAAAGCCAGCTCACCTCAATCCAAAGAGAGAGGTACCTTTACATTTGGGCACGTAGAGAAAATAATGCCCTCCGTCCACCACTATGATCCCCACCTTTTTGTAGTGCTATTCTATCCTCTATTCTGAGGATATTGTCATAGGCATTAGTAGGGCCATTAGTCTACATGCCCCAGTATTCTCTCAGACATGCAGAGGTAGACACTGTATTTCTGATGGCCTCTTAATGTCTGTGAGAGCAGCTAGCTTCTACAGTCTCACTTAAGCCTGGTTAGAGGACTTCCTCACTTTTATGTCCATCTTGTTCCTTGCATGGACCATCCGTAATGGAAAGACAAGGTAATACTCTGTGGCCGTGTCCTTGTTGCTTTTTTTTTTTTTTTCTTTTTTTTTTGGGGCGGTACGCGGGCCTCTCACCGCTGTGGCCTGTCCCGTTGCGGAGCACAGGCTCTGGACGTGCAGGCTCAGCGGCCATGGCTCACGGGCCCAGCCGCTCCGCGGCATGTGGGATCTTCCCGGACCGGGTCACGAACCTGCGTCCCCTGCATCGGCAGGCGGACTCTCAACCACTGCGCCACCAGGGAAGCCCCTGTTGCTATTTTTAAAGTAATCTTTAGGTGCTGGTTTTAAATTTGGATATGTATTTCTTTTTGAACCTAAAAAAAAACAAATTTAGACCTCTCATGAAAATACGATAAAAGAAGAGTAACTCCTCTATGCTAAAAGTTACATATGGCATTAAAGAAAGTAGTCATGCAGTTGAGAAAATCTGTATTTAATTCATGGTGGCCAGAGTGTCTATAATCGTTATTGACTTCTTTTACAGAAAAACCGGAAGATTAGGACTAGATACGGAAATATTTTTCTGAATTTTTAAATATTTCCTCTTCTTGAAAATAGAGTTTTTATGAAATGAACCGACTTGGATATTGGCTGGAAAATGATGAATTAATTATTGTATTCACATATATGAATTGATAATTTCCGTTAAGAGTTATTTCAGATTAATTTTTAAAAATATTCTGCATGGTAGGCTTATAAATTCCATTTAATTACGTCTGTAAATACTGGATGTGGGATACTATTCAATAAAGCAAAAATGAGGCTTTGTTTTTGCCTTTAGTAAAAAGAATTCTTGTGGCCGAGTAAAAGAGTGACGTAACTTGTTAATTCCATCTGAATGAAAGTGAAATGTTTAGAAATGCTGATTTTTCAACTTTATTGTATTTGGTTTCATTCTTCATGGCTCAGATAGTTGTATGTTGATGAAACTTCTGGAATGTTTTTCCTTGTTTTTCCCACTTGTCCCAACAAGGTGGTCTACTGGGGGGCATGCTCATCTTTCCTCCAGAGCGTGGTGAGGCAGGAAGGATCATCTTTGCTTCCGCTCTTTCTTTTTCTGGGACGTGGACAGCCTGAGCCTGTCTTTTGTTATAAAATCATCAAGCTTTTGCTGCAGTTTTTTGGGTTTTTTGGCCACGATGTTGCAAAAAAAATATTTTTTTCCATGTCCTTTATATTAATATGTAGCTGAAAAGAAAAACAGCATGAATAGCGACATAAGGAGGAAGCCTCCTTGCTGGGGACTTTGTCAGGGCCTCTTGTATCTGACTAGGCCTTTCCCACCCTTCACCATAGTGTAGACAACGGCCTCAGGGACCCCTTTGCAGAAGCCCTCACCCTCCGGCCCTGCCCTCAGAGGGGGTGCTCTCATCCCTGCCTTCCCTCCCATACACCCAAGAAGAGCTCTTCTCACCACTTCCAGCTGAAAGATTCCCCCACACACACACCCCAACAAAAATCAGAGAAATAGGGTCATGTAGTGTTTTCCTTTCTCTATAAACACTGGAAAAAATGGACATTTTTTTATGATTGCAAATGTATATATTACTTTAAAACTACAGTTTAAAAAGTTGTGTCCTGTTTATTTTTATCAGATGTTTGGAGGAGGATATGGAAAGTGACATTTGTAGATTGCCAGAGACTTGGAGTAAAGTAAAGAAGGCACTTTGTAACAGATTCTGGAGAGCAGTGGCTAAAATAAACTAAGCTTTTGTTAGGGGTAAAAACAAAGCCCTGTCCTTGGTTTATGAATAGAAACACCTGAACAGTATAGGATGGGAAAAGATGTACTTGTCAGCAGTAAGTT
The DNA here is from genome assembly GCF_003676395.1 of Aethalodelphis obliquidens. NCBI lineage: Eukaryota > Metazoa > Chordata > Mammalia > Artiodactyla > Delphinidae > Aethalodelphis > Aethalodelphis obliquidens. Next base: position 73,693,511 of record NW_020837947.1, on the reverse strand, counting down.
TGGAAAAGATTTAGGGTATCCATCTGGCTTATGGTTCAGGACATTCTGAGTCGAAGACGCCAAAACTGAGTATGGACCTTGGCTTTGGCCTTCCCTCGGGAACCCTGTGCTCGCATGGTCAGTCCAGCAGAGCAGGGAATGTGTGCTGGTCATCCACGTCTGGGCCGATAACGGGTTCTATTTGAACATATTTGGTTTAGTTGGACTTATTTTTTTTAGTTGATATTATTTATGATTTCAGTTGAAGTTACTTGTTTTATTGCCATTGGTATCTTTTTTAATACTATTTTTAAAATTCATTTGTTGTTGTAAGAATTTTCCCTTATTTTAATTTTCTTTTCTTTAACTCTGTTTCCCTTCTCCAGTTAGGCCTGCAATGCCCACCAGTAAATGCCCCCTTCTCTTCCAAAATAAAGAAGTTACAGTTCATGCTAAACTCGGTCTACGGCACAAGAAGTACATATACATCTAAATAATTGCCTTAAAGAAATTTTTTTTTTTACATGAAATGAATTGTTCCATATTGTGAAAATAAGAAAATTGTGGTGTGCTCCAAGGATAAATAACAAGATAAACTCAAAGGGCCAACACTGCCTGAACAAAGAGTTACAGGACTCCTATCACTCTGTCACAATGTGACCATTGCAATGTCCCAGAGCCCTCCCAAGCAGCATGCCCTGTCCCTTTCCCATCCCATATAAGGAAAGACATTAGCCCCATTTTTCTGCTGCTCAGCACACTGAAAGTATACATACTCTGCCCAGTCAGCAGATGACTTGCAGGTTCCCTGGCTGTAAAAACAGACAAGCAACCCATGCTCAGTGTCGACTTTCCCTGGCTACCAGGAAGTCGGCCCGCTGTTCTTGCAGCGACTCTTCTCTTTAATAAACTCTATCTTCCTTACATTCTGCCTTGTGTCTGGAAATTCTTTTCCAACCTGCGCTCGGACCACAACAAAAATAGCAATGAGAAGACGCTCAAGAGATGTTAAAGGAATTCCAAATTCCCCACTACCCCCAGCCTCAGGATAAAGTCTGCTCCATGTGACAACATGAATGTATAAGTGAATATAATCTTCTACGGTTCCAATTACCCAAGTCCTTTCGCAAAAGAATATCACATCCATGTTCCGTCCAACGGATAGATATTATCCAAGCTAAGTAAACAGTACACATTAGAAGGAGAAATGAGGCACAAGAGCAAGACACTTACCTCATTTTAGTCCGTGAAATTTAAGTCACAGAAGCTAGAAACTCTTGCTGGGATCCTGAGAAGACATCCCACAGAGGGTCCACACTCGGTTTCGCGAAATCTCCTTCCTGTCAGCTTGCCTGAGGTGGACTCGTGTGGCTTCTGGCTGTTTGGCCTCCCTGCCCCCACTTCTAGAAACAGCACTGCTGTTTGTTTAGAGAACTCCCTCTCCCAGCTCATGTGGCTCTCTCTGGAGGGGCTGCCAATCCCATTGCCATCCGGCACCAGCCACAGGGATGGCCCTGGCCCAGGCCCTCCGGGTACCACAGGACAGAAGGTCGGGTTGCTCATGCAGAAGCACAACTTAGTAAGCCTCAGACTCGTCAGTGACACTAAATTCTAAAGGACTGGTTCTCAAACCGTTACCAGTTGCAGGCATACCAGGGATAGAGCTGACGGGTGTGCACCATGTAGGCACACAGCACTGCCTTAGCAGAGATGCTCAGCTGAGGGCTGAGGAACACGACCCCAAAGCCTCATGTTGGAATTTTCAGAGAGACCTGAGGTTTGGAGGCTCTGATGTGTTTTCCTAGGCCATTGAACTTGGAAAGAAATAGGGAACATTCATATATGGGCAAAGATTTGGAAACCCTGACACCTGATACCTCCCTGAATATGGTATTTAAAGATATTTGCCAGGAAAATGAGAAATAAAATTAGAACAAGAATGAGGAAATCATAGGTGGAAAGGACTAGAAGTAAAACTGAAAACAAGTTAGATGAAAAGATGTACATCAATAATTGGCATAAATACACTTTTTGTTGTTGTCGTGCCGTGAGGCTTGTGGGATTCTAGTTCCCTGACCCGAGATTGAACCCAGGCTCTCAGCAGTGAGAACACAGAGCCTAACCACTGCACCACCAGGGAATTCCCATAAATACTCTTTTTATGTGAAACAAATGTTCTACATTTGACAAAAGGAATATATCACAGTGAAAATATAACAGTTAAATTCTTTACATTCTAAATGCGTAGTACTAAAATGTAAGCAAAAACTTATAAATGCAAAAGATATGAACAGAACGGTTGTAGAAGGCTTTGTCACCCCACTTTCCATTTGTTACCTGAAGTAGACAGGAATAAGTAATAGGTTTAGGTCAATAGAAATATATTTTAAACTTTGTGTCTTCATAAACAGAGACTATGTCTCCTTTTAGCCTATACACAGGCGGTTTAAAAAATTGACCATATACTGTACCAAGGTGCAAAGGAAACTAGCAGTAAATTCCCCAAAGAAAAGAGTATTCAGAGGTACCACATCCCACTTAGAAATAAAAAGGCACCCGGATAAGTAACTGTGGAAGCAAGGAGGAAGCAACTACAGCACAATGAGAAAAGATCACTGGCGTGCTTCAGCCAAAATTTTACTCACAGATAAATTCACAGACTTTAAGTCTTTAAAAAAGAAATTCTGAAAATACAAGGATGCAAGAATAAAGGAGGAAGAAGCACAAGAAGAATGAGAAGAAGAAGAAAGTTAATAGCAGAACATTCCGAATGAGAAAAATGAAATTGTAAAATCAAAGTTATGTTTTTTGGTAAAGATGAAAGTTTTTCTTTCATTTTATACTGTCTGTTCCCTGTGAAGGTGGAGGTTTTTATGTAATCATGATATCAGCAAATAAAGGCTACATAATTGTTGTTCCTGTATCGGGTAACACTTTCAAGGTCCTTCATTTGAGGAGAGGAAATAATTTAGCCAAACCTAATTGTTTATCCAATGTATTGATAAACAAAGGTCTTTGCTTTTAGAATATTTTGTTCCATCATTTTAAGAAAATAATTACTAAGGTCTTGTTTTGCTAAGTCCTTCAGTTTCTTGCCAAGGCCTACTTGGCTACCGTAAATATCTTATTTCTGTGAATTTTCATAAGATACAGTGACCGTTGTCGAAGAAATATTAATCAGTCGATCTAAGAAAGAAATGGAAAATTTTATTCAAGCCAAATTTGAGGATTATAACCCGGGAAGAGCATCTCAGAAAGCTCTGAGAACTGTTCCGCTCGTTAGAAGTCAAGGCACAGTTGTATAAGTCTTTTGAGATAGAGGGCTGTACATTAAATGACGTATTATTGACGGTTTACAGAATCCAGATCTAAGTGTCATCGTGGTCCGTTACAAAATCAAAAAGGAATGTTATCTTTAAGGAGTTATCTTGTTGATGCTACGAGAATGTTGCTGTTGATGGTCGAGCTGGTATTTCTGCCGATGGGGACGGTTTGGTGATTCATAATGCAGATACATGATGCACAGTGCGGGGAGAGAGGAGGCCAAAGGGCAGAGAAATTTTTTTATGTTTAAATTTTTCTTGTCTTGCCATAAAATATGAATTTTATTTCACACTATAAAGAATTAGAATAATTTTAAAAAATATTTTCTTGATCATTTGGAACGTCTACCTACTTATTACACTGGGATTTTTTCCCCCTTCATTCCTAATTTTTGTTTTAATTGAAGTATAGTTGCTTTGCAATGTTGTGTTAATTTCTGCTGTACAGCAAAATGATTCAGTTATACATATATATACAATCTTTTTAATATTCTTTTCCATTATGGCTTCTCATAGGATATTGAATGTAGTTCCCTGTGCTATATACAGTAGGACCTTGTTGTTTATCTATTCCATATATAACAGCTTACATCTGCTAATCCCAGCCTCCCACTCCATTTCTCCCCCAACACCCTCCCCCTTGGCAACCACAAGTCTGCTCTATGTCTGTGAGTCTGTTTCTGTTTCGTAGATAGGTTCATTTGTATCATATTTTAGATTCCACATGTTTTACTGGTTCCACAAAGACAGGGAGCTTTGGTCTGTTTATTACAATTCTGCAGAGGCTAGAAAAGTCCTGGTCTACAGAGGCTCTCAATATGCTGCTGAACAAACCCATGAAGGGAAATGCAGGCCTATACTTGAATCAGACCTTGTACTTGAAAAGCACTTAGGCAGAGCCCTCTTTGAGTAGTGTAGACATTTAAAGTAATATATTGATAGTATTTGATATTTTATACCATATTCTAGACCGTCAGAGACATGGGGTTGTATTTCATTTCTTCAGAATTTCAGGAACAGAAACAGTCCTTCTGGTAGGGCAAGACCTCAAAAGTCCCCAAGAGATGAGCATCGTTTCTGTATTTTTAGGCCTATTTCTGCAGATAGATTTCAAATCTATGTATTTTTTTAAGGGGCTCTAGACAATATTGTACATTAAAATGTGTCTGCAAACGGACAAACCAGAATAGAATGCTCATTCAAAGCTGTTCATTTGAGAGTGATGAGATTATCAGTAATTTTCCTTTATTTTCTTCACCTCTGTTCTTGTAAGTCACAAATGGAGAGCCAGCCTGGCTCAGAGCTGTCCTACCAATGGTCCCATCTTCTGTTTGGTCTGCAGACTTGGGACTGGGCCAGAGGTAGGACACCATGTCCTTGGCCACAGTGACTAGTCAAGGGATGGGAGGTGACCCAAACCAGCCAATCAAAGCCATTTTCAGGATTTTTCAAACAAACAGATCTGGGGTGATGTTATTCTGGAAGGACCTACTGCCACCTTCCCTGTAGAGGAAGGCCATCTTCATCCGAGAAAGAAAGGAACCAATGTACTAAGGAAAGACGTTATACAAGCTGGGTCAGTGTCCCCACGGCCAGCTGACCAGCTCCACTGCTGCCATGTGCAGCCTCAACTTCCTTTCACTCTGTGAGGAATCGCCCCAGGGTCCTTCCACTTTGTTCTAAATTGGATTTCTGTTGCTTGCAAACAGAAACATCCTAATTCAGTCCTTCCAGTGCTTTGGAATATATTCTTTTTGAAAGAAGAAAGCCCACATGTTTTAACTAAAATGTACTTGGGGAGAACCCTTTACCCTTGGGCCTAGTCTATGTATTGTGCTTGATTTTCTTCTTATCTACGACATGCAAACTAGATGGAGATACTGTGTTAATATCAAGTATCTTAGCCATAAAATAAATGATTTCAGACTTTCAGCCTGAAAGTTGAATGCTAGCAACCTTCCCTTAGGCCAAGAAAATGAGCAGTTCCACAGCATCTGTCTTTTGGAAGCCTTACTCTTTGGAGGCTTAGTCACATAAAGTTCTTTACTAAAGTCATGAGACCTTAGAGCTGTTTTTAAACTTAACCCATATAGCCCCAAACAGCCCTTGGGTATTTTCTTTTTTAAAGAAGTTTAATATGCCTGTGGTCAGTCTAATAACAAATGTTTCTTTGAGAATACTTTGTGTAAATTCCCCATATTTTCCTCTTTCCATTGAAGCATACATTTACTTTCACCCTATTTCATCTTCTACGTGAAATATTTCAAGGAGGTCAGAGAACATGCGTGTGGTGACTGTGTGCCTTTCACCAAATGTAAAAATTGCAAATTACAATTCATCTTCCCCAGGTTACCCTAACCCAGAGGAAAAATTAAATTAATACTAATAGCAACAAGTAGTGTTTTGTTTTTTTGTTTGTTTTTTAATTCTATCCCAACTGCTAGACAGCCTCATCAGGTTCTCCCTAATTATTTGGGAGAGTTGCTGGAGGGTTGCTTGGACAACCATGTGGAATCCACAGTTCTCTGGGTCTGGCTTCACATCCCTGCAGAAGTGTCTGCTGCCAGCAGCTGCGACAAGGGCCACCTGCAGCTGGTACTCCCTGCCCCGAAGCTCCCCCGCAGGGATGAGGCGTAAGTGTGGATGCCGGTGATACTATTCCTCGTTGGGTCTCTGGAGCGGAGAGACAGTGCTCTGTGTTCTTCCCGGAAGCAGGAAAATCATCTCCCATTGTGATACACGGATCCCAGGAGAGCATGGCTGTGTGCCCCCAAAATCTCATGGATATTTGGTGAAACAGACCATGTGCTATTCACTGGTGACAGACCAACTCTTGTACTTAGAAGCTCTGTCCCTCTCTGGGGCTCCAGCATTGTTATTGGTCTAGTCTGGGTCCCCAGCTCCCTCCTCTCTGAGACCAGGCTCCTCCGCAGGGCTCCTCTGTCTCTGTACCTAGAGACCATTGGCCAACCTGCCTGCCCATCTTGCGGGTCAGTCTAAGTGTTAGAGCAGTGTACTTTAGTCCTAACTAGGTTTACTCTTCCAAGAAAGGACCTCACGTCTATCAGATTTATTTGATGTTATTATGTGCACAGTAATAATTTTCATATAGATCATGGGAAAATTGCTTAGGAGAAAATGGAATGGCAGTGGTGTGTGATTTATGGTACATCCATATGATTAGGTACTCTATAGGATTTGCAAGTAATGATTACAAAAATTATGTAGCAACATGGAAAGATGCTCATTATATACTTTTAAGTGGAAAAGTCATGGTGCAAAATTATATGTATATTATGATTATGACTATTACTACTTATGATTACAACCGTCATTACTTAAGATTTTTCTTGCATAGGAATAGAGAATATAGCAGCACTGTTAGAGTGAGAACCATATATCATAATAAAAGGGTAGTTTTTAGCATGTTAATAACGCAAACTAATAAAAGTACCGAATATATACTTTACTAAACTGTTAGCAAGTATTAAACATTGCGTAACCTTCCTATTTAAAACATGGTTTCTAAGCACCGGTACTAAAGAATCTTTTAGTCCATCTGATTACTGCAAGAACCTGAAATAAATAAAATACAATTTTTTCCTTTCTCTCTCAAACTCTCTCTCCCTCCCCCCTCACACACACACACACACACACACACACACACACACACACACACACACACTATGAATTATTCGAATGAGAACGATTCATTAGATAAACTCAGAAGCAAAGACTAAAACAAGAAATAATTCATCTTCTACAGTTCTATACTAATGCCTTTGTAACATTTTGACCCTTTCTATTATGATTTATAAGTTTATTAGTGTTAGAGCAGAAAAAAGATGTCACATTCAAAGGTTTTAATTGAATAGAGTTTAATAAAGGAACTTATTTACAAAGTTCTGGGCAGAGGTAGGGAACCAGGAAGGAGAGGTGAAGCACCCACGAGCTCACAGCTCTCTCTGGGAAGTCATCACCGTGGAGCCTGCAGCGGCGTGGGTAGGAATGGTCCTGGAGCCCGGTGAGAGCCGTTGCCATGGAAGAGGGGCTGCCTGACAGGAGCTGTGGCCACAGAGAAGCAGGACAGCTGCTGAAACAGCATGGGCGTGGGAGAGAGGAGGGTACATATCCTGGTCTCTCTCTCTCCTTCTACCCCCGATAACCTGTCAGTGCTTCCCTTTGGCCAAATCCAGTTTCAGGCCAAGAGGCCGACTAGCTTGGTGGTGTCATCCCCGGCGTAGCCTCTCCAGAAACAGAGCAGGGCAGAGCCGTGGGGAGTGGACGCAGAGGGGTGAATGGAGACTAACCCGCATGAGGAGCCCCCAGCTATTCCACATCACAGGAGGCACCCACCCAGGGCGATGCCTGTTGAACTGCAAGCTGACTGTGTTTGAATCTGATGAAAAATGGAGATCGTTTTTAGTCATGCCACCTTTTCCTGGGCGAGACTGGGCCTTTGATGGCTCTGTGTTCTGCCGGTGGAAGTTTCTGGTGGAGTATCTATGCCCTGTCTTTGCAACGATACCATGGGAGCCTTCCTTCCTGCAAAAACCTGGACTGTTTGAGCTCTCTGTCTTGCACGGCTGCCACGCTGGAGGAGGGCTTCTGTTTCTGTTTGCCAGCTCACACCTACTGTTCCCTGGGCCGACGCTTTTATCTTTCATTTTGTTGGAGCGCATCCTGCAGTAGATTCCTTAGAACGTCTTCATGAGAAGCTAATTTCTTGATTCCTTTCTTGTCAGAAAATGGCCTTCCTCTAACCCTTGACTCATAGTTTGGCTGAGTATAAAATTTTAGACTAAGACACATTATTGTCTCAGAATAGTTAAGGCATTGCTTAATTCTTCTCAACTTGTCTTAAGTCTCTTATTTTTTCTCTCAAAATTTACCTCTTTATCAGACCGCTTGGGATACTTCCTTAATCTTGTCTTCTGATTTTCTACCCGTTAGCTTTATTTTGGCCAACTTTTTTTTCTAATCTCTCTCAGAGCATCCTCTTATTTTAAGGCTGCCATATCAGCCTGTATATGTATGTGTACCTGTATATGTATGTGTACATACACATATATACAAATATATATACATATGTGTGTGTGTGTGTGTATCTCAAGATATATATTTGAGTTATTGCTTTTTTAGGAGTTTTATCATGTTCTCTGAATTATATTGTTTCCTCTGGTTTCCATTTTTCTATTTCTTTTGGCTTCTCTTTTTTGTCATATGGATGCTGATTACCAGTTGGTTTTATTCAAGACTGAGCATCAAAAGCTGACCTGGATTGTGATATATACCTGCAGTGGAATACTATTCAACCATAGAAATGAGTGAAATCCTGATACACACGGCAAAAGGGGTGAACCTCCAAAACATGCTGAATGAGGGATGGCGGACACAAATAGTCACGTGTGATTCTGTTTATATGAAGGATCCAGAGTAGATAAACCCATGGAGAGAGAATGTAGATCAGTGGTTTCCTGGGGCTGGGGGAGGGGGAGAATGGGAAGAACGTGCTTAATGGGTACCGGTAAGGGGGTTCACTTTGGAGTGATGGACATGTTGTGGAATTAAATAGAGCAGGGGTCCCCAACCCCCAGGCCCCGGACCAGTAATGGTCCACACAGCAGGAGGTGAACGGTGGGCAGGCGAGCGAAGCTTCATCTGCCGCTCCCACTGCTCACATTATCACCTGAACCGTCCCCCACCCCACCCCCACCATCCGTGGAAAAATTGTCTTCCACTAAACCCGTCCCTGGTGCCGGAAAGGTTGGGGACCGCTGAAATAGAGGAAGGGGCTTCACAACATTGCGAGTGTGCTAAATGCCGCCAAATTGTCAACTTTAACGTGGTTCACTTTGTTATGTGACTGTCACCCCAATACATTATTTTTTTAAAGCTGGGAGAGCTGTGGATGTGCGTGTGGCATGACAAGCAGTGGCCTTCATTTCCAGATGATTAGGCAGAGATTCCCCCCACCTCGAGAGCACCCCAACATGGCTGGCACAGGAAAGGCTGTCGCCTGAAGGGTGGCAGCCTAGTTCATTAGGTGCCACTTGGACCTGGGGTCTGGATGTCACGTTCAATTCCAGGTGTTCTACCTTGGACATTGTTCCATCCTTCCTCTGGACCAGGTTTTCCTGATCCCAAAGGCCGTCCCTCTCAATCTCTCCGGAGGAGAATCCCCCAAGTCTCCATGGGGCAGGCAGACACCCAGTTCTGTCCTTGTGAGGGGGAGGGAAGGCAATGCCCCCGGGTCCTCGCCTGGCTTCAGCCCCGCTGTGGGCCACACCGAGACTCTCTGAGGTCAGCCTCTTGCCGGTGGCCGTTCCTGCGCGCCGCGGTCTTTCTAGTCCTGGCTTGGGGCTTACTCTTCGGGCACGGCACCTCTTATTTCATTTTTCTGACCGTGTACTCATGTCCCCTCTCCTGTTTTCTTTGTCCTTGGGGTTTATACTTTTTAAAAACGTTTCCTTCATTATCATCTTAATGCCCTCTGAGGAAGGAGAGGAGGAAAACCTGTTTGTTGTTCAATAGGCTGGTTTAACTTGTACATTTTTTTTTTTTTTTTGGCAAAACTTCTCAGGGGACGTTCACCTGAGAATGAAAAGAATGGTCAGCCCTGAAGTAGGCCATGTTCTCAGGCAAGTTAATGAATTGCCTGATCTTTTCTTGTGCCCGATTTTTTTTACCGTTAAAATGGTCCCAGGAGGTGGTGCGACGTGGCAGGACATGGAAGGGCCCACGTTGATTAAATGCCGGTTTCGTGCCAAGAGGACAACCTTGTACCTCCTCAGCCTTCGAGTGAAAAGTACTGAGATTAAACTGTTTCCTGTCTTGTGTGATTTTTTTGTGAAGTATCAGTTCCTGTAAGTCTCTTTGACGTAGGTGAAAATGAAATAAGGTAGCATCCCCGGAGCCCTGGGACCTCAACCTGTGCCTCTAGGACAGATTTCTCACCTGCCACTGTCATTATTCGTTTACACCTTTGAGCCCCAGCCTCCAGCAGGAAGGAATCCTGCCTTAATCACCGCACACGCTCAATGAATAATCATACAGTATACACGGCACTCCTGCTATAGAAACAATTTAGTATTTCTTTCTTTGTTTTGGCCACAGCATGCTGGCCAGGGATCGAACCCGTGCCCCTGCAGTGGCAGCGCGGAGTCCTATCCACTGGACTGCCAGGGAAGACCCTACAGGAACAATTTAAATGGAAGAAAATAAGTTGGTAAATGTAAAGTGGTCTTAGAATTCAATATCAAGCTGTGATGAAAACTAAGAGCCATAAGTTCACAGGTCACTGTCTAGTGGCCCTATTTTTACTCTTAAGAAACCCACTGGTACATGTACATTTCAACGCAAGGACCAGAGATCTCATATGTTTATGCAAGGTGGAATTTGTACTAATGAATCTAATTGCAGGAAGAACTCTAGGACTTAGATGAATTAGAAAGTTATACAAGTTTTTAAAATAATTCCCCTCTTCTCTCTCCATCTCTCCCTGGGGCTTCTTGGTATCTCCTCTCTGCCATGTGCCAGTTTCATGTTTTTTCTCTCTCTGCCAACCTCCTCAATTCACTCAGCACCTTACGCTTGGCTGCCTTAAGATGGCAGCCTCTACCTGGCTCTCTAGCTTGGCTTCACATAATTAACGAACTCGATATTTGTTCATTCCAATTCCAGGTTCCCAGGAGTAGGAAGAACTGGCCCAGCTTGAGTCAGGTGTCTTCTCCTGGTCCACAGTGAGGACAGATGTGCAGGTGTGCTGCATACAGAGGTGGGGGAAGATGGTGTCTCTACTAAAGTGCACTTGACAGGTCCCTCTCCCTGAAGCAGTTGATTGTTATCATTGTTGTTCCTATTTCTTCATAAGTAAGGTATTTTATCCAGAGCTCGGTAGATGAAGGCTAGGTGAAGGGTGAGTGGACAAGTTCTCCTTTAGAGGAGCGCTGGGGATGGGGATGGGGGTGGGGGTCTTTTCAGGCAGCCTGTCTGGTGCTACTCTTCCTGTGATCAAATAGGAGCACACCCCCCCACGAGAAACAGCACTTGTTCTCCGCTTCAGCCACATTTCTTAACTGGTCATTCAAATGCTGGCAGCTAATACGGAATTGGCAAATGGAGTTTGGGAAAATGGAGCCTCTGTTGCACCAAGCCTTGGGAGTCCCACATGGACAGAGGGGTTACCAAGTTTCTGTCTCCATGATTCTCTAAATGCCATCTTTGCATACAGAGGTCACACGTTGTAGATTTTTGTCTTGAAATTTAAATCATTTTTTAAAATTGAAGTATAGTTAATTTACAATATTGTGTTAGTTTCAGGTGTACAGCAAAGTGATTCAGTTATACATATATACATATGTATACATATAATATACATATATTTTTTTCTGATTATTTTCCATTATAGGTTATTACAGGATATTGAATACAGTTCCCTGTGCTATACAGTAGGTCCTTGTTGTTTATTTATTTTATATATAGTACCTGTACTTTTTAATCCCAAACTCCTAAATTATCTCTCCCCCCATCCCTTTTGGTAACCATAAGTTTGTTTTCTATGTCTGTGAGTCTATTTCTGTTTTGTAAATAATATCATTTTTTTAGATTCCACATAGAAGTGATATCATATGATATTTGTCTTTGTCTGACTGACTTCACTTAATATGATAATCTCTAGGTCCATCCATGTTGCTGCAAATGGCATTATTTCATTCTGTTTTATGGCTGAGTAATATTCCATTGTATGTGTATATTTACCACATCTTCTTTAGCCATTTGTCTGTCATTGGACACTTAGGTTGCTTCCATGTCTTGGCTGTTGTGAATAGTGCTGCTATGAACATTGGGGTGCATGTATCTTTTTGAATTATTTCTCTGGATATATTCCCAGGCAGGAGTGGGACTGCAGGATCGTATGGTAGCTCTATTTTTAGTTTCTGCAGGAACCTCCATACTGTTCTCCATAGTGGCTGCACCAATTTACATTCCCACCAACAGTGTAGGAGGGTTCCTTTTTCTCCACATCCTCTCCAGCATTTATTGTTTGTAGACTTTCTAATTATGGCCATTCTGACCGGTGTGAGGTGCACACGCTGTAGGTTGAAAAAGGGACTGGAAGAGGAAGTAGATTCTGAGAGTCAGGGAACTTGCACAGCAGAGATCTAGAGAGCTGGCCCAAGGAGTAAAGGTCATGTTGTGTATAGAAACAGTGGTCCTGAGAATTGCATAATTAAGACGATGTACAGTGTGAAGAATATAGTCAATAACTATGTAATATCTTTGTACGGTGGCATTAAAAAGCAGTTATTTATTTCTTGTATAACTACTTAGATGTACTGACGTTGTGCTAGGCTGTCCCTGAAAAACGATGATTAATTGCAGGGATGGGCATGCACTGAGACACAGAGCAGCACAAGGAAACTGACTTTCCATGTCTTCTTTGTGATGGTCAGCTTAATTTCTCCTTTCATGCTCTCTTTGGTTATTTCCTCTCTTACCTTCAATCCCCCAGATCAGGAGAAATACAGATCTTGAGCCCCCCCATCCTGTTCAGTTTCTCACAGTCAGGATAAAAGTGGTTTTATAGAAGGTACATCAATGCTTTCCTCTGAAAGGAGACGTAGAGGTCAGGGTGAATGACGGGCATGATGGTGCTTAATGACTTCCCTGTGTAATCAGAGGTTGATATCATTGATTTTTCCGTCCTTCAGCCAGCCAGTAAGCCACCCAGAGTGCCCCTCCTGGGACTAGAATAGCACTGGGTCACTATCATAGCTTCTCTGGGAATTAGGGCAACAGAGGGCTGTCACAGGACCTGCCAAGCCTTGTACAGGGGGACATCATCTCTTGGAAAGCTCCCTAGGAGACAAAGTTTTGAGTAGACTCTGAAACCTATAACGTGTATTTATACAACGGGAGAGAGCCGAAAAGCCTTTACAGGTAGGAGCACATGCGACAATTGATGTGAGAAAAGGAGATCAAGTTGGCCTCACAGTGTTAAACGACACTTTTCTCAAAAAAAAAGAAAAAAAAGACCCTAAAACTTTCCAAAATTGCAATCTGCTTTAATTTTAAACTTAATAAATGTTGTTCTGTCAACTCCCTGACTTGAAATGAAAGTTGCATTAACCAAAGATGTGCATTTAGATGTAAGTTTAAATAAAGCACCTCTAAAGAAGACTAAAATTCTATGTAATTTTACATAATTAACTGTAGCTATTTTGTCATACTACAATTTTCTGCTTTGCTCCGTGTGTCTACAATTTTGATGTTCGTCAGGGATTTGGATGGTTTATTTCAGTGCAAGCTTAGCCACATTTGTAGGGTGCAGATGGTAATTACTCTCTACCTAAAACCAGACAAGATGCACCAAGTTTTCAGTTTGATGACACTTGGAAAATTTTTAGCAAAGAAAATAATGAATGCTCTTCAAATCTGGACACAAATAGTGAGGGCAAAAGTAGTTTCAAAAGGTCACTTTTATTTCTGCCTCTGTTCTACCTTTCCCACTCTCCAGGCTTTTCATTGGTGAGAAATTGATTGAGCATATTGACACGAGCATTTCTAAAAAGGCTGAGACGACTATACAATGTCAAGGGCTAATATGGTTTTGATTACCAAAAAATATGTTTTCAAGAGTCTATCTTTAGGAAATATTTATTTTCTTGTCTCTTCAAATAAAAGATCGTGCAGAATGTGAAAGTCTGAAGTCCTCAGAGTCTTGGATGCAATTTTTTTTCTCATTCCCTTTCCATCACACGTGAAAATTAATATTTTATATTTTCTATGCTTTGGGTGTAGAATATTCTTCATGGACTAATTTCCCTGAAATTAGAAAAGCTGACCTCATTCTATAAGCATTGTTGTGCAAACTGTATTATTGCAAGCCTAGCACAGGGCTGTGGCCAAGGTGGTTACAAAAGAAATGTAGGATCAAGTCCATGCCTTCCAGAACATACAGTCCAGTTCAGCAGAAGGAGTACAGCAGTCTCTTAAAGTTTTCTTTTAAAAAGAACATATATCTGAATCACTTTGGTCTATACCTGAAACTAACACAACATTGTAAATCAACTATACTTCAATAAAAAATTTTTTTAAAGTTCCATCTGAGAATAAAGAAAACTCTCATCTAATCTAATCTAATAAAATTTAATTAAGTAACAAAAAAGTTTTCTTCTAAAATAGATGAACTTGACTCTCTGAAGGTCTGAGGAGGTCTACATAAATATATCGAGATCAAGAGTACGAAGAGTTGTTAATATGGCAAAAATTTTGTAGGTGGCTTGGAGGTGACAAACATATGGGTGACCCTGTGCTTGATAGAGTCCTACAGCTTCACAGTGAGCACTGGGGCTACTTCTGAGGACCCCAGAATGGCTGTTACCTTCTGTTCTTGACACACAAGGAGGAAGTGAGGTGAAAGTTACAAGGAATTCACCAATACACCCAACCTTCCTTATGACATTTGGAATGACTAATGACCGTCCTACAGTTATGTTCTGCAGCTTCCTTTTTTCTTTTTAAATCCAAGTGTGTATAAGTCATGTGCACTCAGATCTAGACAGTGTTTATCACTTACATATTTGTATTTTTGCTGTGAAATGAAACATGCAGTGACCCCAAACCTGAAACTAACAGGACCAACTGAGGAAAGAACAGCTAGCTAATATCCTCAAAACACACCACAACTAAGCAGGGCTCTGAAATGGACTACTGGCTTACAAAGATGCACAGATAATAGAATGAGGCATCGCTGTTGAGTCTGAAACGGGGTATTTGATGGATAGAGGGAGGAAGGAGATCCAGGTCCTTTCTGTCTTGATGTGGGGTGGGGAGGTCCTGAGTCATGAAACGGTGGGCAGAGGACAGCCCTGCTCTCTGATTGTTCAAAATAATTTTCAGACAAGTATTATTCTACAAGTATCTATTTCAGAGGTAAGTAGAACCTCTTTTCCTTCATTTTTGTTTCTTCAGTCTTCTTTGTTACAGCCACTTAAACCACAGTGAGTGAACCCAGTCATTTTTCAGGAGCCTCAAACTCTGTGGCTCTTGGCTGACATTAAAACCCAAACTTGTTCACGCTGTAAAAACAGACGCCCGATAACAGGAACAAGAGTTGGCAATTCAGAGAAAGATAGATTTGCTCCTACTGTGGCTTTCCCTGTATAATCAGTGAACCTGTTGAAAACAAAGTTGGGGTCAGGAATTCATTCTGAATGGGAGGCTATAATATGACACCCTTGGAAATATTTGAAAAGCAAATGATCTCACTGCAACTCGTATTAGTCCTTCAGGTATAATCACTCAAAGACGCCTTATGGCATATGCAGTTTGTGTTTTTATTAATACAGAGTGTGTTTCAGTTTTCTGCAAGCCAATTTCAGTCTGGAGGCCAGTGCCATAAACTTGAACCTGGAATAATCAAAGCAGAAATTTCCCTGTTGTTTGGCATTGAGCTCTACTCATTAGCCGTTAATGAGGCAGGAGTTGTAGAGCCAAGTCCCGTGCTGGCCGGTTGGCTTTATATGGAGAGAACCATCTTTCAAAGGCATGGATTGAAAGCCCATCTCTAGGTAAACATCAGACAGATGCCTATCATGGGACGCAATTTGATCCTGAGGAAGAGTATTGATGCTGAGGTTACTGTAGCCCCTACCTATAACTGGGCAAAAAAATGCCAAATATGGCCTGCTGTCTAGAACAGCCCTGGCATCTGTCCATAGGTGTAGTCAGCAGCATTTCCCTTTCATGGTAAGAGGAAAATCTAAAAAACAAAAAGTAGATAAAGTTACCTATGTATGAAAGTCCAGTTTTCACTTAAAAACCAGTGTCCTATTGACCTAAAAGTGATATTTCGTTCTGCATAGAATGTTTTATTACACAGTAGTTTCAGTGTTGTTCTTGGTTTTCAAATATTGTGTCATAAAAATCTCCCATTTTCCCATTTCATAATATATTGCTGTCTAATCTATAAAGAGTAGACAGCAAAGTACAGAAGTCAATTTATGCATCCCTACATTCGTCCATCCATCCATCCATCCATCCATCCAGACTTCTAATACACTTTCTGAGGGAGTAATTTATCCTTGCTGTGTTCGTGTTCTCTTTGCTGACTCCTTAGTTTTTTGAAATCTGGCTTCCAATCTGCTATTCTCCCCATATCGCTCTCTCAGAGATGACCAGGTTAACCTTCATGTCCAATGTCTATCCTCAATCCCTAGCCTGAAGACAGAAAGGAAGGAAGGCAGAACTTCAGAGGTGAGCCATCTCCTGGGTGCCCTGGCCCTCTGCTGGCAGGAAGGCAGGCATGACAAACCTTGTCCCTACCCACCCCCAGCAAGAGAGCTGTTGCAGGGCTGTATTTGAGCAAATAACCAAATGCTCTCTCTTCCAAATACTTTTCCTTTTCCTTCCATGACTGATGATCCTGGCTCCTCTTCAACCTAATGACCCTTTCAGAGTTGGATGCAAAATTTGTTGGGTTCAATGCAAAATGGAAATATGGGTTCCCTTGTTCAGAAAGCAGGAAAAAGTACCATGAAAGACACTCAAATATAAAGCTTTTTCCTTTCTCATGCAGTTTCTCTCTTCACTTGTGATGGTATCTTTTAATTTGCTATTGCTGGGCTTCCCTGGTGGCGCAGTGGTTGAGAGTCCGCCTGCCGATGCAGGAGACACGGGTTCGTGTCCCGGTCCGGGAAGATCCCACATACCGCGGAGCGGCTAGGCCCATGAGCCATGGCTGCTGAGCCTGCGCGTCCGGAGCCTGTGCTCCACAATGGGAGAGGCCACAGCAGTGAGAGGCCCACATACCGCAAAACAACAACAACAAAAAATTTGCTATTGCTATTTAATGTCATTCTAAATAAAGAAAAATTTAAATTAAAAATTTTTAGCATGAATTTTACCATTTATCTTTATATTCTACACCAATTTTTAAATGCAAATTTAAGAGCATTTAGTTTACATGTAGAATCATTGAAATTACGCAATTAGGATTTTTTAGCTGATACACGCGTATGTATTTCATTCTCACCAGAGCAGTGGAATCACCGCACAAAACAAACTGCTGTTTTTAAAATTCACTTTTTGATATACACACATGCTACCAACACCCTACCATTGACGAGTAAGGAAGGACTGAAAGAAAGGAAACGTGGGTCGCCTTAGCGCTCCCTTTCCTTCTATGTCGTTATTTTTGGCTAATACAAGGAAGTAACACAAGTAAGACAGGATATAAGAAGCTTTCATGGTTATTCTGGTTCTTAGAATGGCATCAATTTCTTTCAAACCAGCAAATTCTTGTTTGAACAGAAATCATGGCCTCTTGGGGCTTTCAGTCTTCCTCCCGTCTCTCTTCCTCAGTCGAAGATCACCTGGTATTCACTTTGAGTCTTGCAGAACTCTCTCCTACACATCGTGGGCACTGGAACTCTGTGTCGAGAGTCAGCATGACAGGTAACGGGAAGGCGAGGAAGTGTGAACATGTATAGGGTGCATAGTTCCTTTCCTTACTCATGTGCTCCGTGGTCCCATCCAACTTTTGTTACAGACACAAATTCAGAGATCAAATTATAAGAATTTTGAGACTGTAGTAGCAGAGCATTTCACTGGGCTTGGAGCCCTTGAGACAGCACGGGTCACACCCATGAAGCTGGCCTTAGACTCTTTCTGGTTTCTCTCTTTCATCCATCCACCTATCGGTGTCATGTCTAATTCTGTTATCTACTTCTCTTTCTAGATTCTATTCACCCTTAGAGATTCAATCTATATCTCTAGCTCTAGCTCCCAGGTTTTCCCCAGGCTCTGAATATCCAAGTGCCTGCCGAACCCATCTCAACACACAACATATCTAAAACGAAAGCCATCATTTTCCTCCTAAAGCTGTTCCTTCCTGCTTCTGCTACTAAAACCAAACTTCTCAGTCAGTTGGTCCTCAGTGTGCACAGGGCTGATAATGTAGTAGCTGCTCAGTACACACCACTTTATTGTTCATTCTGAAAATCTGCTCCCAGTTACACATTTGCAGCCTTCAATCTCAGCCATGCAAAAGCTGGCTGTTCTGCGGGTAGATACCCATGTCTCTATTTCTATTCTCTTCCACTTTAAAAATTATTCTTATAGTATATCTTCAAGACATTGTACAGAAGCAATGAATCAATATAACATGTAACCATCCATTTCTACTTAACACTCACTGAAAGCTTTTAACAGAAAAGGCATTGATATTAATAGTTAAAATGGATACTGGGGCTTGGAGTAGCTCATATGCTCACAACTTTGCCTTTCAATCATTCTTGAAGAAGCAGTTTCATTTCTTCTTTTCTATTTCTAGATTTTTATATATATGTACTTAAAAAAAACTGCCAGTGGGCCTCAGACTTAATCCCTTTCAAAGCCACATTGGCTACTATCTTGCTGTTTGTACTCTTTGTTGCAAGAATTGTAATTGGATGGACTTTAATTATGGTATCTTGATATTTTCAGTGCTTCCCACTTCTGGATAGAACATAAAAACAATGGCAGTATTTTGTGTTGTTTTTCTGGCACTTCCAGTTCAGACTAGAACCCAAGAAAGGTTCAAGAGTATTAAAAACCACAAAAACAACAAAAAGAGAAACAGAACTAATAAAGAACTATAGGGGTTTAGATTATTTCAAACCTTATGCTGGTATTTAGTTTCTATTTAAGGGAGATGCAAGTCAGTTTCTGTTTTTATGGGACCCTCCAAGCCAGTTGCTAGCCATCTTTGCTCTAGGTTTGGCAAGTGGAAAGACTAAGCTGCCTTCTTGCTTAACTGGGGCACAGGCAGTCATTAACTGCTTGCAACACGGAGGTAGAATTTTTACTTATTTCAGATGGCCCAGGCACTGGAAATAATGTGCTACTTGTATAATAAATCCAAAGAAATGCCAAAATAACATGTGGCTTCCAAAGGTTGCCCAGAGAGCTATTAGGCACAAGAAATAGGAAGCCAACTTTGAATCCAGTATCAACCTCTTCATCCAAATATGCATTCCGGCAGAAATAAAAGTGCTAGTTATTTGTGAAATTTGAAAGTCAGATTTCAAATAAGTCTTACTTCTAGGCTGTTCTAAGATATATTTCATTCATGGTAATCTTCTAATTTGAGGGTACCCCAAACTATTTTACACTATTCCTTTAAACAGTCTTAACAGTCCTGTGACATTTCATTATGCAACATCAAAGCCAATAAGGTAAGATGCTACTCAGTTCAAAAAACTTGATGAAATTTTTGCTGCATTTAGCACTGTTATAAAACAGCAGTAAAAGGAATAACTCCTACCATAAAAAATGAATCCTCTTTGAGGTTAAAATAACAGGTATATGAATAATTAAAGGAGAATACAGTATAGTATATAGTTCTATATTGTATAAAATACAGAATAATACAGTATTTAAAATGAGGTCAGAAGAGGAAGAAGCCAGGTCCCTGTGGGGAGGAGAAAGTGAAGCTTAAACAGTCTTTCTTCTTGGAAAGTTGATATAAAGACCAGAGAGGGCATCCTCAGAGGACTTGTGGAACACAGAATTCCTAAGGGGATTTAGACATTGATAGATGTTGCATGATATTTTTGCATTTCTTTAGCTGTAAAAGGACAAGACATTTTCAAAGACTGAGCAGTGTGGAATAGTGAAGAATTGGGATGTGACATGGATTATAGAGGAATTTAAGAGTTTGAAGAGTAGCTTGTCTTGATATAGTAAAAAATTACTTCTTAATGGGAGTGGGGTGACAGAGGGACATAAGAAAGGTCTATTCAGACTCTATTTTTAATTGGATTCTCTTTTTAATATTGAGTTGGAGGAGTCCTTTATATATTCTAGATACAAGTCCTTTATCAGATACATGATTTACATATCAGATTTCTCCCATTCTGTGGATTATCTGTTCACTTTTTTTTCATAGTGTACTTTGAAGAGTGAAACTTTTAAATTTTGAAGTCCAGTTTATCTATTTGTTTCTCGTGTTGCTCGTGCTTTTGGTATCATATCTAATAGTCATTTACCAGACCTAAGGCCGTGAAGTTTTACGCCCATGTTTTTTTTCTAAGAGTTTTACAGTTTCTTACATTTAAGACTTTAATCAATTTTGATTTTATTTTTGTATATGTTGTGAGGTTGTATATTTTTGCATGTGGTTATCCATCTGTCCCAGCGCCATTTGTTGAGAAGATTATTGTTTCATCATTGGATGGACCTGACACCCTTGTCAAAAAAAGAAATGGGTTTATTTCTGGACACTCAATTCGATTCCATTGATCTCTATGTCTGTCCTTATGCGAACACCACACTGTACTGATTACTCATGCTTTGTAGTAAGTTTTGAAATGGAGAAGTGTGATTCCTCCTACTTTGTTGTTCTTTTTCAGGATTGTTTTGGTTATTTCAAGTCACTTGCAATACATGTGAATTTTAGAATCTCTCCATTTCTACACAGAAGTCAGGTGTGGAGGATCGTAAGGATTGTAGATTAGTTTGGGGGGTATTGTCATCTTTTTTTTTTTTTTTTTTGCCATCTTAACAACACTAAGCCTTTATATCCATGAACATAAGATGTTTTTCCATTTAGTTGGATCTTTAATTTTTTTTGACAACGTTTTGTAGTTTTCAGAGTATACATTTCATACTTCTTTTGATAACTTGTTCCTATTTTATTCTTTTTGATGCTAGTGTGAATAAAATTGTTTCCTTAATTTCATTTTTGGACTGTTTTTAAAAACTTTTATTTTATACTGGTGTATAGCTGATTTACAATGTTGTGTTGATTTCATGTGTACAGCAAAGTGTTTCTGGACTGTTTATTGTATAGAAGTACAAGTGATTTTTGTGATTGATCTTATATCTTGCAACTTTGCTAAGCTCATTTATTCTAATAGTTGTTTAGTGGATTCCTTAGGATTTTCTACATACAGGATCGTGTCATCTGCTAATAGAGTTTTACTTTTTCCTTTTTCAATCTGTATCAGGAAAATCTTATTGTTATCTTAGTTCTGGAGGGTAGGTATATAGTCCAGGAATACAAAATGATCAGGTATTTTGTTCTGTCTCTCTTAGGTGCTTTCTAATCTCATTTCACCTTATTTGTATGGCCTGTCATAAAGATGCCTGCGTTTGTGACATTCACTGTTATTCTTACATCCCTTTTGAATAAGGTATAACTTCCTACACTGGATAAGCCCCATCTCATCAAGGTCAATGACACCTCTGAGAATAAAACTACCAAATGTTAATGTATATCTATAACCCTGGGCCCAGATTACAGATGATTCCAGGTGTTCAGTATATTAGGTCCCTTCCTCTTTACGTTGCAATTCAATACATAATAGTTTTTTTGTGGTGGTGTTTTTTGGCCACGCCATGTGGCTTGCAGGATTAGTTCCCTGACCAGGGATTGAACCCGGGCCCCCTGCAGTAGAAATGCAGAGTCCTAACCACTGGACCACCAGGGAATTCCCTAAATATAGTTTGCCTTTCATTCACAATCTATACAACCACTAGCAGAGGAAAATTTTATGCGTGATTTTTCTCACCATCTGTTATTTTTTACAGTTACACAGTGTTTGTAGTTCATTTTCCTCCGAGTCCATCACATTTAAATATTAAACCCACTCGATGAGGTCAACAGGTTTTCTAACAAAAATGTTTTCCTTAATCTTCACTGAGATATGTTTTGTGTCTCATTCTTTCAGTAGCATGTTACCAGCTTTAATGTCTAAAAACATTCCACTGAATTATGCTTTTGTGGTTACTTTTGATAACTAAAAGTTTAAAATAAATTTTGCATAACTAACTTCTCTGTTAAGGACATTTCTAACCACCAGCAATATGGTTTATTCTTCATTTTCCAGAGTTGCAAACTGGTGGGCCCTGTAATTCCCATAGCATCTATTTTATTGATAATGGCTATGTTCTTGGAAAAGGTGTTTCATATTTTACATATTTAGTGTAATCCTCTGAGGCTTGAGGAAATTCCTAACACCTGATAAAATAAGGTAAACGTGTCATATGTTTTCTACATGTTATTTGCTCTGTTTTTATTAAATTCAGTCTAACTTGTGGTAAATTGCAACCCATGCAGTAAAGAGCCTATTTAATGGTCAAAAGATTTATTATGATAATGATGACATAGTCCAGGAAGAAGAAGCAAATGTTGAAAATGTTTGCCATCATCCTTGATGCATTTTTGACAATCATGGGCTCCAGACTAAAAAGTACCTCTTTTTTATTCCTTTCAACCTTCGAATCTCTTTAATTAAAGATTTTGAAGATATAATATTAATTTATAATACTCATCGTTCTGGAAAAGCAAGACATAAATTATGGCTTTTCAGTTTTGGTTCTGATAAAGTTGTGTAGGAAGGAAAGTTGTAAGAAAGTTATTGAAATAGATAATAAATGGCATTTGAAATCCCTTCTCATCTAGAGAGCCTATGATTCTAATTGTAAGGAGCCAAGGGTTATCTTCATTAGATTTGAAATATATTTTTTTGGTATTACTAACGTCTACTCTATGCATGCGTTTCACTGAAAATCCCTACATAAAATACTTTCAAGTGCCACCAGTGAGGTAGTAACGCCTTGCGTTTGCATAGAATCTCTGCAGATGCTTCAGTCAAGCACGCAAACTACTGCCCTGACCTGTACCTCCCATCTATCCAAATGTCCATCCCACTCTCTAGGGGATTACATCTTCCTCAGTTCTCTCTTCTCTCTGCCACAGCCCTGGAAGTCTTCTCTGTCTTGAAAATTATAGAAAATAAGAACAAAACCCACTTCAATTTGAAATGGCTGTTTACTTACAAAAAAAAAATTGAAAGAACCAGTGTGTCAATGAATGAAATGTAAAAATCAAAGGATCCTTACTAATAAAATTGAATTATTATTAGACTATTTTGTTCATAAATTTAGTGAATTGTTTGTTCTTGTCTTTTACCAAGTCTTCTAAAAGAATGTTAGGTATTTCTCTCATAGGTAAAGAGTTCCTGACATGTAATAAGAATATTTGCACTGTTTCATCATTTTTATAAACATTTTCCTATTTGTTTTTCAGTTTGCAAACAATTTGGTTTTAAGTGCATAGAAAACAATTTTTTATGTAACCAATTATATAAAAACTTCATTCTTCAAATGACTACATAGTTTAAATACTCTTGTGCATAATAAAATTAAGGTCATTAACAATTTTCAAGGGTGCCATAGTTTCTCAAATTTTGCATTTAAATATTCAGTTAACTTAAAATTTGTGTTTATAGTATGAGGTGAGAATTTAAGCTCTTTTTCCAAAATATTCATCTCTTTTAAAATAATTTTTTGTATAAATTTAGTTAGTTATTTTCAGCTGCATTGGGTCTTGCTGCCACGGACAGGCTTTCTCTGTTTGTGGCGAGTGGGGCTCTTCTTCCTTGTGTTGAGTGGGCTTCCCATCGTGGTGGCTTTTCTTGTTGCAGAGCACAGGCTCTAGGCATGCAGGCTTCAGTAGTTGTGGCGAGTGGGGCTCCTCTTCCTTGTGTTGCGTGGGCTTCCCATTGTGGTGGCTTTTCTTGTTGCAGAGCACAGGCTCTAGGCATGCAGGCTTCAGTAGTTGTGGCATGTGGGCTCAGTAGTTGTGGCTCGCAGGCTCTAGAGCGCAGGCTCAGTAGTCGTGGCTCACAGGCTTAGTTGCTCTGTGGCATGTGGGATCTTCCCGGACCAGGGCTCGAACCCGTGTCCTCTGCATTGGCAGGTGGATTTTTAACCACTGTACCACTAGGGAAGTCCCTAAAATAATTTTTGGATAGGAGCACATTCATAGGGTTCAAAATTCCTAACATGTAAAATAACGTGGGCTTAATGTACAGACAATTGTTATTTTTTTCTTTATAATAGACATTCTATCTTGAGAATTATTTTTCTGTATTTTGTTGACTAGGAAGATAGATTTTGAACAATTATTTAGAAAGTCATATTTTATCTACCAGTGCTTTTATACCACAATTTTCTTATTCATGAGCTCTTGATTTTACTCTCTTAATCAGTCGGCAGATATTTACAAGTAATGTTTTTTTCAAGAAGTTAACATAGGTGGTGTAGTGGGCTGAATGGTGGCCCCAAAGATATGTCCACATCCTAATCCCCAGAACCTGTGATCATTACCTTATATGGCAAAAGATCAAATATTGCCTCGTATGGCAAAAGATGTGATGAAGCTGAGGAAGAAGGAATCCTGGATTATCTAGGTGAACCCAATGCAATCACATGTCTCCTTATTACAGGGAGGCTGAGGGAGTTTGGACAGACATGAAGAGGAGAAGACTGTAGGAAGAAAGAGGCAGAGATTGGACTGATGGAGCTATAAGCCAAGGAACCCCAAGGATGGCTGGCAGCCATCAGAAGCTGGGAGAGGCAAGGAGTAGTTCTTCCTCTGAGCCTCCCGAGGGCACGTGGCCTAGCTGACACCTTGATTTTGAACTTTTGGCTTTCAGAACTGTGAGAAAATAAATTTCTGGTGTTTTAAGCCACGAACATTGTGGTAATTTGTTCCAGAAGTCCCAGGAAACTAATAAGGTGAACACTGATATAATAAATGAGAATGTCTTTAGAAAACAAACTTATGGTTACCAAAGGGGAAAGGGGGTGGAGGAGGGATAAATTAGGAGTTTGGGGTTAGCAGATGCAAACTATTATGCATAAAATAGGTAAACAACAGGGTCCTACTGTATAGCACATGGAACTATATTCAATATCCTGTAATAAACCATAATGGAAAAGAATATGAAAATATGTATACATATGTATAACTGAATCACTTTGCTATACGCTAGAAAATAACACAACATTGTAAATCAACTATACTTAAATCAAAAAAAAAAAAAAAAAAACAGAGAGAGAGAATGTCTTTTTCTGCCCTAACGTATGAGCTACAAATTGGCAAGGTATAAAATTGGGGGGTTACACCCTCATTCTGATAATATTCTCTGGACGTTGCTTTATTGACTATTATCCTTGACCATCATTCTTTTTAAGGGAACATATATTTTCTTCCTGATTATTTATAGGATCTTTTTCCTTTCTCCTTTTTTTGGTAAAACTTTTTCAAGGGTGTGCTTTTCATTGATAATTTTCTACTATAGAGTGAGCCTTTTAACATACCTACAGAGGTTATTTCCTTCAGCTCAGAATAGTTTGTTCTATAAAGGCTTTGTATTAGTCTGTCCAGGCTGCTGTAACAAAATACCATAGACTGAGTGGCTTATAAGCAACATAAATTTATTTCTCACAGTTCTGGAGGCTGGGGAGTCCGAGATCAAGGTGCTGGCAGATTCAGTGTCTGGTGAGGAAAGACGTCTTTCTGATTGTATGCTTTCTTGTTCATAGACAGCTGTGGCATTGCTATAACCTCGCACAGCGGAAGGGTCCAGAGTACTCCCAGACCTCTTCTATAAGGGCACTAATCCCTTTCCCAAATCTAATCACGCATCACTTCCCAAAGGCCCTCACCTCCAAATACCATCCCATTGGGGGTTTGGTTTCAGCATGTGAATTTTGGGGGGAAATAAACATTCAGCCCATTGCAGGCTCTGGTTATTATTTTTATTTATTTTGAGCTTTTCTTTATGAACACTGTGTCTTATATTGGTCCTCTTCTCTGACCTCGATCTCCATGATCCTTCTATCATTTTCATCCTTATTGTCCTTTTTCTCCATCTTCTTGGATGGCTCTTTGTCCTCCATAATATTGTTTCCATTTTCTGCAACAGTTCTTATGTTCCTTACATAATGTTTCCAGTGTTGATTTTTATTCAGCTCTCATGTTGTTAGCTCTGTTTCAGTCCTTTCTAATTTCAAGTTGTCTTTTCTATCTTGTTTTTTTTTTTACTTATGATTTTTCTAATCTTGTTTATAGAGGTTTTATCTTGTTCTTAGTTGAAGATGCTGAGCATTTTCCTGAAAAGTTCTTTTGAATCCTGTATTAGATCGTTTCAGAGATACACTCTTCTTCTGTATCATTCAGATATTTTCTCATACAATTACATCCTTTTTCTTATTAAATTATATTTAATATTCTCATTAAAATGACAGATAGCCTAAAGAAGTTTACAGCAAGGGAAAGTAATTCTTTGCCTCATTTTGGCTTAACTCTGACCATTTAATTTCTGCTGTCCAGGGACAACACTTCTGAACTCTTTCATTTAGTTTCTTCTGGTAATTACCTTCTTGG
Organism: Aethalodelphis obliquidens; assembly: GCF_003676395.1. Classification (NCBI taxonomy): domain Eukaryota; kingdom Metazoa; phylum Chordata; class Mammalia; order Artiodactyla; family Delphinidae; genus Aethalodelphis; species Aethalodelphis obliquidens. The sequence goes on along the minus strand of NW_020837947.1, from coordinate 73,666,985 downwards.
TTTAAATAACATGCTTATATTGCTATCTCTTTAATTTATTGTTTTGTCTTTATCGTCATACTATGGGATATGAGGATTATCTCCTTAATATTATCTCTCTAATATACCTCTCCCTGCATATCCCAAAAGAGTATTTTCATAATTTTTCTATCAATCAGTATTTAATGTTTACATTATCATGACTATGTATATATCCCTCATTAGCCATGTAATATCACATAAATACAATTGTTTTGCTCTCCCTAATACTTATTATTTGATTGATTTTCATTTTTATCATTAATTCATACTTATTTTCACTGAAGATTAATCCCCTCTCAATTTATCAGTCTTATTTATCTCCTGGAGATGTCCTTTCTGGAATCCCTCCTACTTCGATTGGGACTGTGTGCTCTCTGGACCAGCAGCACAGCTATCATCTTGAGACTTTGCTTTCCCGCTATGTTAAATTCCCCTTCACCATCATCACCATCATCACCCCCTTCATCAGAATTCACTTTACTGTTTTGAGCCCTTTCTTTCCTGGACTCTTGTGTACCTCTTTCTTAGTTTCTTACCTTGCTTCAGTAGAGCTTATTTTCCAGGAACTTCTAAGAAAAGTTGTAAGTGAAGTAACATTTTGAGAATTCACAGGTCAAAAAAATTTTTTTGTTATTCTGCCCTCACACTTTTTTGCTCCTTTGGCAGGATATAGAATTACAGTTTCCAAATATTTTTCTTTTATAATTTGGCGTCCTCACTATATTTATTTGTGGAGTCTAGTGTTACTTTGGGGAGGCTTTTAGGACCTTCATCTCTGAGGTTCTTGAATGTCACAACCAAGTAACTTGGGAAGTGTCTGTTCATTCATTTAGTTGTGTGAAGTAGACCTTCGATATGGGAGATCATGCTATCTGGGTCTAGAAATTTATATTTTAATTTGATATTTTTCTCTTTTATATTTTCTCTAATCTTTCTTATCCTTTCTTTACTTGGATATTGACCATGCTGGTTTTTATCTCTAATATTCTTATGTTTTCGCTATTTTCCATCTTTTGTCCTTTTGGTCCTTCCTGGCAGATTTTCTCAATTTTTTTTTTTGACATTTTAATTGAATTTTGCATTTATCTTATCAAATCCTTAATATCCAGAAGCTTCTTTGTGTTTTCCTGAACACATCTTTTTAAAATAGATTTCTGTGTTTTTTTCCTTTTGGAGTCAATATTTCTCTCACCTTTTTGAGGATATTAATTTTTATTTTTTCAAAAAATTTACTTCTGTTGTCTCTAGCTCCCCTGAGTTTCTTTGTTTCTGTCTATGTATCTTAGTCTCAATATTTGGGATTCTCCTCAACCTCCAGTGATTGGCCACTTAAAGCTGATTGTAGCTGTGTGCAGTGTGAGAGAGGCTTTTCAAGTAACAGCTTCACTAAAGTTTGAGTGGACAGAGATTCAGACATTTTTCTGGGAGGATCCCCAGCTGTCAGTACCTGTATGTCTTATCTCCTGGGCAGGTGTGTTTCCCCAGTGAGGACTCCAATCCCTGCCTATAGGGCATAAGTGTGGCTGCCATTTAAAAAAAAAAGTTTTTTTTTTTAACATCTTTATTTGATTATAATTGCATTACAATGTTGTGTTAGTTTCTGCTGTATAACAAAGTGAATCAGCTATATGTATACATATATCCCCTCCCTCTTGAGCCGCCCTCCCACCCTCCCCATCCCACCCCTCTAGGTCATCACAAAGCACTGAGCTGATGTCTGTGTGCTATGCAGCAGCTTCCCACTAGCTAGCTATTTTACATTTGGTAGTGTATATATGTCCATGCTACTCCTTCAGTTCGCCGCAGCCTCCCCTTCCCCTCCTGTGTCCACAAGTCGGTTCTCTATGTCTGCGTTTCTGTTCCTGCCCTGCCACTAAGTTCATCATTACCATTTTTCTAAATTCCATGTATATGCGTTAATATACAGTATTTGTTTTTCTCTTTCTGACTTACTTCACTCTGTATGACAGATTCTAGGTCCATCCACATCACTACAAATAACTCAGTTTAATTCCTTTTTGTAGCTAATATTCCATTGTACAAACTCACGTACCTGCGGTCACCTTATCTTTGACAAAGGAGGCAAAAATATACAATGGAGAAAAGGCAGCCTCTTCAATAAGTGGTGCTGGGAAAACTGGACAGCTACATGTAAAAGAATGAAATTAGACCACTTCCTAACACCATACACAAAAATAAATTCAAAATGGATTAAAGGCCTAAATGTAAGGCCAGACACTATAAAACTCTTAGAGGAAAATATAGTCAGAACACTCTGACATAAATCACTGCCATGTTTTAGAGCCAAGTAGAAGGGAGGGGGCCTGAGTGTCACAGTTGTATATGTTGGACCTCTTGGTTTGATCTTTCAGTTCTTATGTTACAGAACTCTAGCTCTGCTCTTAGAATTCCTAAGTCCAGAATTTCTGGTTCAGCTTGTCCACAGCGTTTACCTTGGCCAGTTAGGGGTGAGTGTCTGCCAGGCTTCACAGAGTTCAGGGTATATCTGCTTCCTTCATATCCTTTTAAGCAACACTTCTGCTCTAAATTCTAACCTATAAAAGCCTGAAGACTTTCTGGGTTCCTGTGGCGCCAGCTGGCTTGTATATTTGCCTGTTCCTCACCATCAGCACCCTTGCAGGCTTAGATACTTCTGTTTTCTCTGCTTTTCAAATTTTTGTTCCTATTTCTCGTCTACTCTTATCTTTTTTCCCTTTGTTCTCTTGAATTTAAGTTAATGCCGTGTGTGTGTGTGTGTGTGTGTGTGTGTGTGTGTGTGCGTGTTTCAGATTCCTTTAAATATTTTGACTGGGATATCAAGAGAAAGCAGAGGTAACTATGTTTTCAATCTGCCTTGAAGTCCCAACCATGATGTCTTTATCCTTTTCCTTCTGCAATACTTTTTTTATAGGCTCTTTGTTGTCACTTTCTTCTTAGTTTCCCTCCTTCCATATTTTATAACTTGGTGGAACCAGGTGGGTGACACAGTCATCTCACTCTTCTCATCATTGTTCAGATCTCTAGCTTTACGGCAGGTTCATCTCCACAATTCGTGAATATGTCCCTGTTTCTATATTGCTTGCTTCTATGGAGTATATCTCTGCTCTGTTCTAGGTGGGTTTTCTTTTTGTTTTTCTTCCTTTCTTCCTTCTGCCCCCACCATTAGCTTATTTTTCATTTAAACTGATAGCAGTGTCTGAAAAATTATATTATAGACGTGCACTGTGTCTCCGTCCTTTCCTACCCAAGTACTGTGTCTATCAGGACTACTTGTCTCAGAAAATGCACCGCACCCAGAAATTGTCTTTTACTTTGTGGCTGATTGTTTTGCAGGAGTTTGCAGTATCTGGAATTAGACAGAGGTTACTTTGCTTTAGAGAACATCTCTCAGTGGGTAGAGAGGGGTATTTGCAGTGTCCTGGTGGTTATAGGTCCTGGGACTCTGAGTAAATGGATGGATGGTGCTAGAGGGAGGCAGCTCATTCTTTGGAATTTTGTTCCATGAAGCCAAGGTAGAGTGTGTGTCAGAAAGTATAGCTCCACCAACTGTCTTTTACCTAGTGCTAATTCCTCCCAGATTCTAATTGTCTCTCAGTCTTTGTTTTCATTGTTATTGAGAATTTTCATCAAATTTTGTTTTCAACAGCTATTTAGTTAGAAAGTGAAAGAGGATGATTGGGGATTGTCACCCAGATTCTCTCTAAGCCAGAATCCCTATCCTATTTGAAATTATACTTGTCATTAACTTTAAACTTTAAAAGCATCCTTTTAACCCAAAGTTCCCTAATATTCTTTCTAACATCAAGACTGAAAAGTGCATTTTAAAGACTAGTGCATATTTTCACTCTTTCCCCAACCCCCCTCTCATCCCTATAATCACTTCCTAGTTTCTGGTAATATAAGCTAGATTAGTGTAACTACATTGTTTTATATTATATATTTCCTTTAATTATTTTGGACATTGGCATTCAACTTTATAAGCAAACATTTTAAAAATTCTGAGCTATGTTTCATGGTTTTGTTTTGGGTTTTTTTGCGGTACGCGGGCCTCTCACTGTTGCGGCCTCTCCCATTGCGGAGCACAGGCTCTGGACGCACAGGCTCAGCAGCCATGGCTCACGGGCCCAGCCGCTCCGCGGCATGTGGGATCTTCCCGGACCGGGGCACGAACCTGTGTCCCCTGCATCAGCAGGCAGACTCTCAACCACTGCACCACCAGGGAAGCCCTGTTTCATGGTTTTTTTTAAAATTTTATTTTTTGATTTTTCATGCTTATTTTTTTGATTTTTATTTATTATTTTTTTGTAGAGCAGGTTCTTATTACTTATCTATTTTATACATATTAGTGTATATATGTCAATCCCAATCTCCCAATTCATCCCACTTTGAGTACATGGATAGCTAGAGGCAGAGGCAGGAAGCTCCTTCTTTGGAATGTTGTTTCATGAAGCCAAGGTAGAGTGTGTGTCAGGAACTACAGCTCTACCATCTTTTAGCTAGTGCTAATTTCTCCCAGATTCTCAATGTCTTTCAGTCTTTGTTTTCATTGTTATTGAGAATTTTCATCAAATTTATAGTTTCCTTTGCTGTGCAGAAGCTTTTAAGTTTCATTAGGTCCCATTTGTTTATTTTTGTTTTTATTTCCATTACTCTAGGAGGTGGGTCAAAAAAGATCTTGCTGTGATTTATGCCAAAGAGGGTTCTTCATATGTTTTCCTCTAAGACTTTTGTGCCGGTCTCACATTTAGGTCTTTAATCCATTTTGAGTTTATTTTTGTGTATAGTGTTAGGAAGTGTGCTAATTTCATTCTTTTACATGTAGCCGCCCAGTTTTCCCAGCACCACTTATTGAAGAGACTGTCTTTTCTCCATTGTATATCCTTGCCTCCTTTGTCATAGATTAGTTGACCATAGGTGCGTGGGTTTATCTTTGGGCTTTCTATCCTGTTCCATTGATCTATATCTCTGTGTTTGTGCCAGTACCATAGCGTCTTGATTACTGTAGCTTTGTAGTATAGTCTGAAGTCAGGGAGCCTGATTCCTCCAGCTCCTTTTTTTTTCCCTCAAGATTTCCTTGGCTATTCGGGGTCTTTTGTGTCTCCATACAAATTTTAAGATTTTTTTGTTCTAGTTCTGTAAAAAAATGCCATTGGTAATTTGATAGGGATTGCATTGAATCTGTAGATTGCTTTGGGTAGTATAGTCATTTTCACAATATTGATTCTTCCAATCCAAGAACATGGTAAATCTCTCCATCTGTTTGTGTCATCTTTAATTCCTTTCATCAGTGTCTTATAGTTTTCTGCATACAGGTCTTTTGTCTCCTTAGATAGGTTTATTCCTAGGTATTTTATTCTTTTTGTTGTAGTGATGAACGGGATTGCTTCCTTAATTTCTCTTTCTGATCTTTTGTTGTTAGTGTATACGAATGAAAGACATTTCTGTGCATTAATTTTGTATCCTGGAACTTTACCAAATTCATTGATTAGCTCTAGTAGTTTTCTGGTGGCATCTTTAGAATTATTTATGTATAGTATCATGTCATCTGCAAACAGTGACAGTTACTTCTTTTTGTTCAATTTGTATTCCTTTTATTTCTTTTTCTTCTCTGATTGCCGTGGCTAGGACTTCCAGAACTATGTTGAATAATAGTGGTGAGAATGGACATCCTTGTCTTGTTTCTGATCTCAGAGGAAATGCTTTTAGTTTTTTACCATTGAGAATGATGTTTGCTGTGGGTTTGTCATTTATGACCTTTATTATGTTGAGGTAGGTTCCATCTATGCCCACTTTCTGGAGAGTTTTTATCATAAATGGGTGTTGAATTTTCTCAAAAGCTTTTTCTGCATCTACTGAGATGATCATATGGTTTTTATTCTTCACTTTGTTTATATGGTGTATCACATTGATTGATTTGCATATATTGAAAAATACTTGCATCCCTGGGATAAATCCCACTTGATCATGGTGTATGATCCTTTTAATGCATTGTTGGATTCTGTTTACTGGTATTTTGTTGAGGATTTTTGCATCTATATTCATCAGTGATATTGGTCTGTAATTTTCTTTATTTTGTAGTACCTTTGTCGGGTTTTGGTATCAAGGTGATGGTGGCCTTGTAGAATGAGTTTGGGAGTGTTCCTTCCTCTGCAATTTTTTGGAAGAGTTTGAGAAGGATGGATATTAGCTCTTCTCTAAATGTTTGATAGAATTCACCTGAGAAACCATCTGGTCCTGGACTTTGGTTTGTTGGAAGATCTTTAATCACAGTTTCCATTTATTACTTGTGATTGATCTGTTCATATTTGCTATTTCTTCCTGGTTCAGTCTTGGAAGGTTATACTCTTACAAGCATTTGTCCATTTCTTCCAGGTTGTCCATTTTATTGGCATAGAGTTGCTTGTAGTAGTCTCTTAGGATGCTTTGTATTTCTGCGGTGTCTGTTGCAACTTCTCCTTTTTCATTTCTAAATTTATTGATTTGAGTCCTCGCCCTCTTTTTCTTGATGAGTCTGGCTAAAGGTTTATCAATTTTGTTTATCTTCTCAAAGAACCACTTTTAGTTTTATTGAGCTTTGCTATTGTTTTCTTTGTTTCTATTTCATTTATTTCTGCTGTGATCTTTATGATTTCTTTCCTTCTACTAACTGTGGGTTTTGTTTGTTCTTCTTTCTTTAGTTCCTTTAGATGTAAGGTTAATTGTTTGAGATTTTTCTTGTTTCTTGAGGTAGGATTGTATTGCTATAAACTTCCCTCTTAGAACTGCTTTTGCTGCATCCCACAGGTTTTGGATCATCATGTTTTTGTTGTCATTTGTCTCTAGGTACTTTTTTATTTCCTTTTTGATTTCTTCAGTCATCTCTTGGTTATTTAGTAACGTATTGTTTAGCCTACATGTGTTTGTGTTTCTTTACGTTTTTTCCCCTGTAATTGATTTCTAATCTCATAGCGTCGTGGTTGGAAAAGATGCTTGATATGATTTCAATTTTCTTAAATTTACTGAGGCTTGATTTGTGACACAAGATGTGATCTATCTATGTGATCATGGAGAATGTTCCATGTGCACTTGAGAAGAAAGTGTAATCTGCTGTTTTTGGATGGAATGTCCTGTAAATACCAATTAAATCTATCTGGTGTACTGTGTCATTTAAAGCTTGCGTTTCATTATTAATTTTCTGTTTGGATGATCTGTCCATTGGTGTAAGTGAGGTGTTAAAGTCCCCACTATTATTGTGTTACTGTCAATTTCCTCTTTTAGAGCTGTTAGCATTTGCCTTATGTACTGAGGTGCTCCTATGTTTGGTGCATATATATTTATAATTGTTATATCTTCTTCTTTCTTCTTCTTGGATTGATCCCTTGATCATTATGTAGTGTCCTTCCTTGTCTCTTGTAACATTCTTTATTTTAAAATCTATTTTATCTGATATGAGTATCACTACTCCAGGTTTCTTTTCTTTATTTTTTTTGCGGTGCGCGGGCCCCTCACTGCTGTGGCCTCTCCCATTGCAGAGCACAGGCTCCAGACACGCAGGCCCAGCGGCCGTGGTTCACAGGACCAGCCGCTCCACGGCATGTGGGATCCTCCTGGACCGGGACACGAACCCATGTCCCCTGCATCAGCAGGCAGACTCTCAACCACTGTGCCACCGGGGAAGCCCCCAGGTTTCTTTTGATTTCCATTTGCTTGTAATATCTTTTTCTATCCCCTCACTTTCAGTTTGTATGTGTCCCTAGATCTGAAGTTGGTCTCTTGTAGACAGCATATATGTGGGTCTTGTTTTTGTATCCATTCAGTGAGCCTGTTTCTTTTGGTTGGAGCATTTAATCCATTCACATTTAAGGTAATCATCGATATGTATGTTCCTATTACCATTTTCTTAATTGTTTTGGGTTTGTTTTTGTAGGTCCTTTTCTTCCCTTGTGTTTCCCCCTTAGAGAAGAGCTGGTTTGTAGAGCTGGTTTGGTGATGCTGAATTCTGTTCACTTTTGCTTGTCTGTAAAGCTTTTAGTTTCTCCATCAAATCTGAATAAGATCCTTGCCAGGTAGAGTAATCTTGGTCATAGTTTCTTCCCTTTCATCACTTTAGATATATTGTGCCACTCCCTTCTGACTTGTAGAGTTTCTGCTGAGAAATCAGCTGTTAACCTTATGGGAGTTCTCTTATATGTTGTCATTTTTCCCTTGTTGCTTTTAATAATTTTTCTCAATTTGATTACTATGTGTCTCGGTGTGTTTCTCCTTGGGTCTATCCTGTATGGGACTCTCTGCGCTTCCTGGATTGGGTGGATATTTCCTTTCCCATGTTAGGGAAGTTTTCGACTATTATCTCTTCAATCATTTTTTCGGGTCCTTTCTCTCTCTCTTCTCCTTATGGGACCCCTACAATGCGAATGTAGGTGCATTTAATGTTGTCCCAGAGGTCTCTTAGGCTGTCTTCATTTTTTTTCATTCTTTTTTCTTTATTCTGTCCTGCGACAGTGATTTCTACCATTCTGTCTTCCAGGTCACTTATCCATTCTTCTGCCTCAGTTATTCTGCTATTGATTCCTTCTAGTGTAGTTTTCATTTCAGTTATTGTATTGTTCATCTCTGTTTGTTTGTTCTTTAACTCTTCTAGTTATTTTTTCTTTAATTCTTCTAGGTCTTTGTTAAACATTTCTTGCATCTTCTTGATCTTTGCCTCCATTCTTTTTCCGAGATCCTGGATCATCTTCACTCTCATTATTCTGAATTCTTTTTCTGGAAGGTTGCTTATCTCCACTTCATTTAGTTGTTTTTCTGGGGTTTTGTCTTGTTCCTTCATCTGGTACTTAGCCCTCTGCCTTTTCATCTTGTCTGTCTTTCTGTGAGTGTGGTTTTTGTTCCACAGGCTGCAGGATTGTAGTTCTTCTTGCTTCTGCTGCCTGTGCTCTGGTGGATGAAGCTATCTAAGAGGCTTGTGCAAGCTTCCTGATAGGAAGGACTGGTGGTGGGTAGAGCTGGTGTTGCCCTGGTGGGCAGAGCTCAGTAAAAGTTTAATTCACTCGTCTGCTGATAGGTGGGGTTGAGTTCCCTTCCTGCTGGTTGTTTGGCCTGAGGCATGACCCAGCACTGGAGCCTACAAGCTCTTTGGTGGGGCTAATGGTGGACTCTGGGAGGGCTCACGACAAGGAGTACTTCCTAGAACTTCTGCTGCCAGTGTCCTTGTCCCCGCAGTGAGCCACAGCCACCCCCCCCGCTTCTGCAGGAGACCTTCTAACACTAGTAGGTACGTCTTATTCAGTCTCCTATGGGGTCACTGCTCCTTCCCCTGGGTCCTGATGCACATATTACTTTGTGTTTGCCCTCCAAGTTTGGAGTCTTTGTTTCCCCCAGTCTTATCAAATCTGCTAGACTTCAAAGTCTGATTCTCTGGGAATTCCTACTCCTGTTGCCAAACCACCAGATTGAGAAGCCTGACATGGGGCTCAGAACCTTCACTCCAGTGGGTGGACTTCTGTGGTATAACTGTTCTCCAGTTTGGGAGTCACCCAACGAGCGGTTATGGGATTGATTTTATTGTGATTGCACCCCTCCTACCATCTCATTGTGGCTACTCCTTTGTCTTTGGGTGTGGGGTATCTTATTTGGTGAGTTCCAGTGTCTTCCTGTCAATGATTGTTGAGCAATTAGTTGTGATTCTGGTGCTCTCACAAGAGGGAATGAGCACATGTCCTTCTACTCTGCAATCTTGAACCATTCTGATTTTTCCTGTTTCATGTGTTTTAATGTTTACTTTCAATACTAGTTTTTACGTACAAGACTCCCATTCTTGAGGCATTTAATTTGATTGGCTGTCATTTAGAGTATGCTATTCAGCAAAAAAAAAAAATTGTTTTTGTTCTGTGTTTCCTTTCCTTTCTTTGTAAAGGATTACTTGAGTCAAATATTTCTTAATTCTAGCTTTTCTGAGGACTTTATTCTGCTGTCTCAGTAGTGAGTGATACATTGTCTCTTCATATAAAATTCTTTTTTTTTTCCATCAAAACTCCTTCCACCAGAATCAGAAGATGTTGCAACATTGTCTCCTGGCATCTCAAGTAGCAGAGGAAAATGTTTGCCAATCTGATTTTGTTGCTTTGTTTATAATCTCTTGTTGGTTTATTTGCTTGCATGTATGCTTGTTGCATTTCTTTTTCCTTATCTTTCTAATTCTGAAATTCTTCCATTGCGCATTTTGCATGGATCTCTTTCAATACATTTACCTGAACCATGGTTGGCTATTCATGTCTGCATATTTGGGTCTCCTGTTTTAAAACTTTTTCTTCAGTTACATCTTTGTTACTTCCTCTCTGTTCTTTGTTCTGGTTTCTTGTTTTAGAGCATCTCCAAGGCTGAAATTAAAATCTCTGTTCTCACCTCTCTGCTTTCCGTGTCTATCATTTTCTTTTACTATTTTCAGATCTTTTTCTCCTTCTTCTGTGTTCTGGGAAGGCTTCATAAGTCTGTTCCATATCCTGCCATTTCAGTTTTCCTCTTTGCTTCCTGCCTTGGCTTTCATTTGTTATTGCTCTTTTATTTCGACTTCATCTCCCCCAGCCCTCTATTCTCCCCAGGTTGTTGTATGTGCATTTCATTCTGTAGACATTTTGTAGTCAGGGTGCTAGAGACTGACTAGCTGTTCACGTAATCTGCTTCTCCTTTCTCCTGCGCACCCACTAGACAACAATTTCTCAGCCCCTCTTGAAGTTATGTGAGCATAATTTACCAATGGAGTATATGAAGAACAGATACAAATCACTTCCACACCTGGCCCATAAAAATCTCCCATGTGTGGTCTCCCATGCTATTTCCCATTCCATGGCAATCTTAAAAGCCATGTGTTGAAGATGGTGAAGCCACGTGGTAGAAAGAGCCTAGTTCCCTGAATTGCCAATTGGAGGAGAGCTGTCTGCTAATCAGGAACATCTGTTTTGGATTTCACATACCAGAGCAATAAAGTTTTATTTCTTATTCCACTGAAATGTGGGGCTTCATTTGTCATAGCAGTATCATCTTAACTCATATTCATAGCCTGTTTTTTCATTATGCATGAGTTTTCTTTTTTCTTTTTTGCCTCTTTTGTAAAAGTCATATCTTTGACATCCCTTTGAGAATGACCAGCTTTCCCTAATTTTCTATCATCTGAGTCTTAATGTGCTGTTCTCTTTCCCTCGTGTTGTCATGTCTATAAATTCCATGTTAATTTTTGTCTCTTTATTCATTCTTTAAATGTAATGATTTTTGCCAAATGGAGATTTTCAGCAGACAGTCTCTGTGATTTTTACATGGCTCTGCTAACTTTACACTTATTTTTATGGAGGAATCTCTTTCTAGGATCTTTACCTATTGGAAGGTTTTCAGTATCTGATTAGCATCCATATAGAGCTGCTTGATGCATCAAGGTGCAATTCTACTTCCATGCATACTACTTCCATGATTTGGTCCTTAAATCTGTGAACCAAAAAAGTGCAGTGAAAATCACAGTCTCCCAGCATGCATTATTGCCAGGGTTTTCTTGTTTCTGGTCCAGCTCCAATGCTTTACCTCCGGGCAGAAGAACTAGGGACTCATCTACTCCCTCCACACACATGCGTTTTTTTCTTGACTTGTTTCATGTTTAAGTTGTAACTACAACTTAGCAGTTCCATATTGTATGTGGTATAGAGACTGGTACTCAGATCATCCCACAAACAGTTTTTTTTAGGAGGGGACAGATGCACAATTACTTTTTGATAAGAACATAGACCTTCAGTTTTCTTAAAATACAGATTTCTAGGCCCCTGCTATGGAAATTCTGATTTAGTAAATCTAGGGTTAAGCCCAGTAACCTGTATTTTTAAAAACCCCTAGGTGATTTTGACATGTAGCTAAGAACATGATCTGGAAGGAAATTAACACTATAGTAGATAATTTAAAAAATCAATTTTCTCGCAACCTAAGTTTCAGTTAACAGATAAGTGGTGTTTATATAAAATAAAATATTATTCAGCTTTAATAATACATGCTACAACATGGATGAACCTTGAGGATATTATACTAGTAAAATAAACCAGTCAGAAAAAGGACAAATACCATGTTATTTTACATATATGAGATACATAGAGTAATCAAAATCATGGAGACAGAAAGTACAATTGTGTTTGCAAGGGGCTGAAGGCAAGGAGAAATGGAGTTGTTATTTAATGAGTGCAAAATTTTAGTTTTGGAAGATGAAAAATGTTCTGGAGATGGCTGATGGTGATGATTGCACAATGTAGATGTAGTTCATACCATTGAAATGTGCACTTGAAACGACTCAACTGGCAAATTTTGTGTTATGTAGTTTTTACCACATTTAAAAAAATAAAATAAATAAAAATAATTAAATGATCTCCTTACCATACCCCTTGAATTTTCATATCAGTAGAATCATAGACTTTGAAATCTAGAAAGATATTAGAGATGAGAGGCCCCGAGAGATGGGGAGATTTACATAAGACCAACAAGTAAGTGAGAAACAGAGAACTACAAGCTATAATTCTTGGTCGTATTTACCAGAATACCATATTTTAAGTATTGAGCATTTCCTTTTTCCTGATTGCTGGTATAAAAGGTTTGTTCTAGAAACTTTATTGCTACTTCCATCAGTCTCCTTCTTGAGACAGGGAAGTACCTTGAGTTGGAAGAAGTATGGCTGTCCTTATTTCTAGTTAAGTCAGTAAAGGTCTTGGCCTATTGGAAGCAATTAGGATTTTTAGGAACAGGTATATCTGGGAACTCAGGAGTTGATATCATGGTTGGGTCTCCAGCATGGAGAGCCATGGGCTCTGGAGTGGGGAGTGGAAAGGAGTTCAAGAAAAACTTGTCCTTGTGTCTTCCTGGCTTTGAAGCTTCCAAGGGAACTTGGATGGACCCCCTGGGGTGTTTTATGACTAGTTAAATTGTACTTATGCAAAGAAGAGGAATGGCCAACATTACAGATGACTATCTGGAAAAGACTTTTCCCAGACTAAAGAAGTGAAACAACTCACCAGTAGAGAATTTAATGAATTACAGTTTGGAAGAAGCCAAACAAAGATGAGTTTACATTAATTTGCCACACACAAAATATACAGGGGATAGTGACTAAGCCTTGTGTAAGGGAATTGACTGGGTTGTATGTGCACCACAACTTTGGAAAAAGACTGCTAACATTCCTTAAGCCACACTGGAATTCAAGACCAAAATACTTAACTCCTCCAATGGTTGAGTCTAAATTGTGCAACCACTATGCTGCCAGAGTTTCCTCTGGTTATGACTTGTTACAGATGCAAGTGCCACATGTCACTGAGAAATCGTAACAGCTTGGTCATGTCAACTGAGGAAATATGGATTCAAAGAATTTGCTCTTTACAGCATTTTTCAGAACAAACCACTTTGTGGTCAGCGAAGGGATTACATCTGGGGTGTCCGAAAATAAAGTCATTTCAAAAGCAGGATGAAATGAAAGGACTTAAAATAGCATGTGTAGGGATAGGTTATTTTATTCCCAAGAAGGCATGACAGTTTTGGACACTTAGCACAGCAGGTGATGACAATGAAACCTAAGAAACCTGATCACTTTAACATGATCTTCTGCAAGGGTCTTAAAACTACCATCTGATTAATTCACATTCCAGTGAATTTTTCTTTTCTTGATGTCTGCAGTATTATTGAACCCAAGTTCATGTGCCCCAGCAAGCCAAAATGATGGAGTTTGGAGCAGAGAAAGGTTTATTGCAAGGGCCAAGCAAAGAGAATGGGCAGCTCTTGCTCAAAAGATTTGAATTCCCCTGTGGTTTTCAGGGAAGAGATTTTAAAGGCAAAATTTGGGGTGAGCATTGCAGGGTGTGTGACTTTCTTCTGATTGGTTGGTGGGGAGGTAACAAGGTGGCTGCCAGGAGTCTTAGTCTTCAGGCTTCTTGTTCCAGCCAGTCTGGGATCCATGTACTTGTGCTCAGCCTGAAGTTACCAACCTCCACCTGGGTGGGGGTCTTAGTTCTTACAGAAGAACTCAGAGATATGCATCAGATTGTTATGTATATCCCATGAGGAGGAGCTAGGACTCTGCTTTATGCCTGCACTATTGTTTCTTGACTACTTTTCCTTTGTTTCTGCATTCCCTCAGTCCCCTAATTAGTAACTGTTTGAATCTGCCCTTTGGAGGGCAGGTCTAGGAGGCTAAAGCCTTTTCCCTACAAACAAGAAGCAGGAGACACAGAAAGGATTTTGTACCCCAGGAGGGCCCCGCAGGGTCCTGCTTGGTTTCAACAGTACTGTTTGTTATAGGTGGAAAAGGGTAAGACAGTGTTGTGAGTTGAAACCTCTTTCTCTTGGTTTGAAAAATCAAATGAGACAAATATAATATTGTTGTTTTCAAAGCAATAGGATTTCTTTTCCTGTTTAGAGGCTGATGGGAATGTTTCCTTCAACTTTGTATGTAAGAAACAAGAACCTACTTTTCTGTTTCATTTCGGACCTTCCTGGCAAAGACTTACTGCTGACACGGGTCTGGAACAGGCTGGTATTTTCCTCCTGGGTTATACTTTAGCAGAGTTGTATTATGAATTCAGCTCCCACATGCATAATCATCCTACTTTGCAACCAGGCAAGGTAAAGATGGACTACTTATATCTGTGCTAGATTTTCTGGAAACAGGAAGAAAAATGTTTTCTAGAACAGTAACAAGGAAAAACAGTAAGAATGTGTCTGTCAGGGACTGAGGATTTCTTTGTAATTAATGATAGTGTTTGTATGAGGTGATTTGATAACTGCATCCTATAATCTGTTGACTCTATTTTGCCTCCTTGGCTGGGCACAATCATTTCTAGAAACTAGAGTTTAGCTTCATTTATTTTCTTCATTGTTTTACTGTTGTCCTCTTATTTTACCTTTATTACTTGTTTCCTTCTGTTTAATTTGGGTTTAATTCGCTTATTAAAATGAAAATTTAAATCACTGATTTGAGAATGTCTTTTCTATATAAATCATGTAATACTATACATTTTCCTCTAAGCATTGCTTTAGCTGCTCTCTACCATTCAGTATGTTGTATTTTAATTTTCATTAAGTTAAAAATGTTTGAAAATATTCCATGAGATATCTTCTTTGACTCCTGGGTTATTTAGAAGCATGTTTTAAAATTTTTCCAAATCTTTGGGGGATTTTTCAAACATCTTTCTATTTTTAATTTCTAGTTTAATTATCTTGTGGTCACAAAACATACTTTATAAGAATTCTACTTTATAAAAATTTATTGAGTCTTTTTTATGTCCCAGAATATACTCTATTTTGTAAATGTTTTGTGTGCATTTGGAAGAAAAAAAATATGTATTCTACTGTTGTTGGGGAGAATATTCTATAAGTATCAGTTAGGTCAAGTTAGTTGATAGTGTTGTTCATGTTTTCTATATCCTATTGATTTTTTTGTCTAATTGCTCTATGTTATTGGAAGAAAGTTTTTGAAACATTTCAGCTGTAATTTAGGATTGTCTATTTCTCTTTTCAATTTTATCAATATTTGGTTCATGTATTTTAAAGTTCAAAATGTATTTGTATACATATTAGGTGTACAAACATTTAGAATTATTACATCCTTTAGATGAATTGATCCCACATTAATTATGAAGTGTCCCCTTTTACTCCTGTTAACATTTCTTATTCTAAAAATCTGCTTCATCTGAAATTAATATATCCATTCCAACTTTATTATGCTTAGTATTTGCATAGTATATTTTATTCCATTCTTTTATTTTTAACTTATTTGTGTCTTCAAATTTTAAGTGGCTTTCTTGTAGACAGGATAAAATTGGGTAGTTCTTTTAAGTTCAGTTTGATGATCTCTGACTTTTAAATGGAACATTTAGCCATTTGCATAGGTTTTTTTCTTATTTTTTATTTTCTATTTGTCCTATCTATTCCTTGATACTTTATTCCTATTTTCTGCCTTCATTTAAGTTAAGTACTTTTATGATTCATTTTATCTTCTTTATTGGCTTTTATTTTTCTCAGCAGTTGCTTTAAGGTTTAGAGTACACACCTTTAACTTATCATAGTCTACTTGCAAATAATGTTACACCACTACATACAGTGTAAGAATCTTACTGTAGTATACTTTCATTTTCTTCTTCCTGACCTTTTTACTATTGCAGTGATCGATGCTTCTACATGCTCTAAATCCCCAAATACATTATTATTTTTGCTTTGAATAATTACCTTTTAAAGATATTTATAAATGAGAAAACCAATTTTTAAAAGGATTTTACATTTACCCGTATGTTTGCCATTTTCAGCATTCTTTATTCTTTTCTGTAGATTTTAGTTTCCACCTGTTACCATTTTCCTCTGCCCAAGCACTTCCTTTAATATTGGTTTTTGTGCATGTTTGATGGCAATGAATTTCCTCAGCTTTCTTTCTTTCTTTCTTTTTTTCTTTCCTTTTCATCTGAAAAACAACCTTTTTTTATGTGTTCATTTTTACCAGATGTTTTTGCTCTTTATAGAATTATTAAGTTCTTAAAAGATGTTATACCATTGTGTTCTGGCTTCTGTACTTCTTGACAAAAATTCTGCTATAATCATATCTTTGTTTGGAAAAATATATTTTCTCCAACATGGCTGATTTTAAGATATTTTTTCCTTTATCACTGGTTTTCAGTAATTTTGTATGATGTGCAGTTGTGTGAATTTCTTTTTCTTTCTTTTGCTTTGGATTTGTTAAACTTCTTGGATATCTGGGTTAATTGGTTTTATCAAATTTGGAAAAACGTCAGCCATTATTTCTTTACTAGTTATCCATTTTATACATATTAGTGTATATATGTCAATCCCAATCTCCCAATCCATCACACCATTGTTTCTTTAAATATTTTCTCCCTTCCCCCTACATTCCCATATCTGTGATTCCAATTGTACATACTCTAGACCACTTGTTATTGTTTCACAGGTCACTAATGCTCTTTTTTTTTTTTTTTTTTGGGTGGGGGAAGTGTCTTTTTTAGTCTTTTTACCTCTCTTGCTTCCTTTTGAATCGTTTATATTCCTATGTTTTGGATTCACTGATCTTTTGTATAATCTATTGTTAATCACATACAATATAATTTTTTCAATTTCAGATATTGCTATTTTCATCTCATGAACTTCTGTTTGGGTCTTTTTTATATCTTCCATTTTTCTTTTCATCATTTTAATGTGTTTTTCTAATCCTTGAATTTATGAAGCATTTATAATATTCATAATAGCTGTTCTAAAGTCTTTGTAGTTTCATTACTTCTGTCATATATGGATCTGTTTCTGTTGATTGATTTTTCTCTTGATTATGGGGCAAATATTTTCTTGATTCTTACATGCTGGTAGTTTTTCACTGGATGTTGAATATCATTGTTATATCTTACTTTGTTTTGTTTTTTAATTTCTTTAAAGAGTGTTGATTTTGTTCTGATGTACAGTTAAGTTATTTGGAAGTAGTTTGATCCTTCTGAGGCTTTCCTGAATCCAGAGAAGCCTTTTGTCTCAAGCTAACTTAGCCCCACTACTAAGGCAATACCCTTCTGGCCATTCTACTCATTTTCCTGTATATTATAAAATCTCTCTACTCTGGCTGGGGGGAACGTGAACTATTCCCAGCCCTATTTGAGCTCTACCACTTGTTCACCTTCTGCTCTTCAGTGGTTCTTTCCCTGGCTTTGGGTAGTTTCTTCTTTTGCATTCCAGAGCTGTGCTCAGTCATAGACTCAATGGTATTTTTCCATAGCTCTTTGGAGCTCTCTCTCTGTGCAGCTTTATCCTCTCCAGTACTCTTTTCTACAAAGTCTAGCTATCTTGAGCTTCTTGACCACTAATCTCAAATTTAGGAAGACTGCCAGGTTCTGTTTGGATTTCCCCACTCTGTACTTCAACCTGGAAACTTCTAGGCTGTAAGTTGGAGCACTTGTAGAGTTTTTCTCATATGTTTCCCTTCTCTCAGGGATCATAGTTCTGTGAGGTTTATTATCCAATGTTTTAGAACCACTGCTTCCTATGTAGCTGTCTCACGGCTACCAATGGGAGTCTCCAGCTGGAGACAGTCATGTCATTCCTCAACTGTTATATCTCATTGGATTTTTTATATTCAGGAGCCAGTATAGAGTAACAAGAAAGAATCAGGCCATGGAAACAGACAATCCAGGCCTCAGCCATAGCTCTATTTAAGTATGAATTAATTTAATTATTCAATTTATTCATGACTGTATTCTTTTATTTTTATAATTTTTAGTGACTATTACTTTGTGCTAGGCATTGTGCTATATTCCAGCTTTAGTTCATCATCTATAAAATAGGGAGAAATAACACCTACCTCATTGTGGTAGATTGCAAAAGTGGCCACAAATTATTCCAAGTTTTCTTTCTGATCTTGCATTATGACCTTGCAGCTTCTCCTATCAATTCCTTTACTCATTAAATCTGGGCTGGCCTGTGACTTGCTTGGGTCTGTACACTGTGGTGGAATTGATGTGTGTGACTTCTGAGCCTCGACTTGAGGAGACTTTGCAGGTTTCCTCTCTCTGTCTTAAAACCTTGTGCCTGCCAAGTGATTAGGTCTGAGCTGGCATGCCAAAGAATGATGAAGTGGAAAGATGCATTGGTTATCCTAGCTATGCTAGTTAAGTTACTGTAAACCAGTCAGCCCCAGCCTACCCACTAGTCTATTATTATCAGGCACTATACTATATTCCAGCCTCAGTTTATCAGTTTAAGTGAGCCCAGCTAAGAACTATTGAGCAGTATTATGTGGTATCTGTGAACATATTAGTTAGTTGATGTTTTTGACCGACTGAATGGAAGATAAATAAGTTACATAGTTGTACATAGGTTTTTTGTTTTTCTTTTTTTTTTTTTTTTTTTTTTTGGCGGTATGCGGACCTCTCACTGTTGTGGCCTCTCCCGTTGCGGAGCACAGGCTCCGGACGCGCAGGCTCAGCGGCCATGGCTCACGGGCCCAGCCGCTCTGCAGCATGTGGGATCTTCCCGGACGGGGGCACGAACCCGTGTCCCCTGCATCGGCAGGCGGACTCCCAACCACTGCGCCACCAGGGAAGCCCTACATAGGTATTTTTGAGTAAATAAGTTTTAAATTTCAGCTTAGAAGTCATTTCCTCTGGGAAATTTTGCTGACATCTCTGACTAAATTATATTTCCCAACTATATTCTCTTAGTGCATGCTATATTTATTCTTTATGAGTCAACAATTGAATAATTATTTCTGTAACTCATTAATATCCAACTCCTCTATTCCACAATAAACTCTGCTTCAACATTTATGCCTGACATTTAATGCAGTGCCTGACACTTAGTAGATATTTGGTAAACGTTGTTTAGATGTATGAGTAAGAGGTAAAGTAGGTTAAGGACTGAGAAATGTCACCTGGATTTAATAACAAAGAAGTCATTAACACACACGTTGACAGCAATTTCAGTGGATTGATGGGAAAAGACATGAGACCACAGGTGCATGAATATTGCAAAAAGCATTGAGAAAACAGAAAAGAAACCCAAGTCCAAGTTACTAACTTTATTTCAAAATGCAAATTCATTTTATGCTTGATTATGTTTTTCTTTTAAATTACTAAAATTAAATCTAAAGTGTCAGGTAAAATTATTATTTTTATTAATTTAATCATTAACATGTCTCAGAATCAGCACACAGAGGATCTTAATAAGCAACAAATGCTCTTGTGATACTAACCTCTCTCAGTTTCACTTGCACACTTGTTTTGAATTCTCCAGAATTTGACAGTCAAGAGGACACAGCATAATAGAATAAGGCAATATGTTCAATTTGGTTACTATGGACTAATTGAAGAGGCTCCAGAGAAACGGTCATTTGGATATTTGAATAAAAATCCCATTTAAAATCGATTGAAGATTTACCTTTCAGGACCTGATATGTACATTTCCTTTACTTCTCTTGTGGCAGAAAGGATGCATCTTTGTGTGTTTACCCTCTGCCTTGGAAACTGATTTCATTGTTTTAAGTGTCAGTTTTCATCATCATGTAAAGTGAAACACCAGAATGGAATGGCCTTTACTTTCAGTGACATAAATATTTCAAAAGAAACAGACCTTTTGAGTTCAGGAAAGGGTGTGTCAGATGCACAGGTGTCAGTGCAGGTTAATGTGTTGTCTTTCACCACTGGCCCTCTGGACTGTAATTTGACTTGGCGCACACGTGTGCAGAAGATCGGCCATCTCCATCCTGACTCTCGGAACCACCTCCCTATTAGAAAGCCATCAGACAAATAATTCACTCTCAACCCCATCATCGGCCTCCTAGAGAAAGATTGGGTTGAGATGCTGAGAAAATGAAAGCCAGGCTCTCGAGCAGGCAGTTGGCCTGGGCATATTTTTCCTGCTATATTGTGCTTCCCATTAAGCAGCTCATGAGTCTTTGTCACAGGTGAGTGACACTGAACTGAAAAGAGAATGATTCCTAATGAAGGGAAGTCCCAGAGACATTTTTGGAAAGGAAAATGTACCAAGCTAAACACAGGAGTACAATATATCTTCAGGTAACAAACATGGGCATGTGAGATGTTTATGAGCATGAAAGAGATTAATCAGAGTAATCTATAAGGGGCAGAGAATGAAGGTGTAAGCTTCTCCAGAAAAAATGTGCCAAGTTTCTTTGAAACATTAGAAGTCTTGTAAAATGGACAGGCTGAAGTAGTTGTCCATTCATTCTCCTTGATTCTTTTCACATAACATTCACTTATTATTTATGACCGTGCTTAAAGAAGCCATCTGGTAAAGTTGATGGTAAACTACCTACTCCTCTGTTCTATGTTGAGAACTGAGACTTCTGTATCACCTTTTAGACGGTCCTTGACTCGTGCATACATTCTACAGAATACCTTGTTTATGAGGTCAGAATACAGCAGGCTGCAGTCCTGGAGTTACCTTGATTGGTGCTTATTTGTGACTCCCCTGCTCCTCTAAAAGCGAGCTGCCAGGCTCAGTAGAGAGTGACAGCACATCAGAAGCTCTGGTAACATCTCCAGCAGTAAATCTTGATCGCATTTATGCATCTTACATTGCCGTCATTACTATATTTCCAACGTGCCCTTTTCACATGGTCATTTTATTGCTCCCTTTGAGTTGCCAAAGTTCCCTGACTCCATCTCTCACTGCCAAAGAAGGCATTAAACTCTTCAGCTGGTCTTATCATCTTCCCGAAAACAATAAAGGACCTTTTGTATGCCTTTAGTGAGATGTGTTCAATGTGCCAACAAGACTGGAGTTAGGCCTGTGTTCCAGCGCAGGCTTGAGTCCAGCTAGAAGGGTTTACGGCTTCCTCTATTCTCTTCTAGCCCAGGCACAGCTTTGGAATTGACATCTCACTGAATGTAGAGCATACATTTGGTGACTTTTCTTCTAGACACTAAATTCTTTTCAGGCTTATTTGTGTATACTTTCAAAATGTTAAGTTATTACAAATTTGTTTTTAAAAAATGGCACAGAATTGAACAGTCATGAGAAGAAACTGTCACAAATGGAAGAAAAAAGTGTGACAAGTGGGGCGTCCTGGGATTTCATTCTAAGTCATTGCACTATTTAGAGGTCATTTCTGCAGATAAGGAGAAATGACCAGTTCCTTTAGAAGGCGTAGGATGGACCACATAGTAGTAAATACTTAAACAAAAAATCATTGGGAGAAAATTTCTGTGTAATTTGAAATGATGTGCTCTGTTTATATCAAAGTTTGTGTGTAATTTACAGCACACGTATGTAAAAACATTGTCTTTTGAATATAGCAATTCTGTCTTCTCCTGGATTTGACTTTAGGAAATGCTTTCTCCTTAATTTAGTTTAGTTACTTGAATCACTATTATGATATCTGGAAGTTTAGTAAGTGTGGCAAGACTGATAATTTGACCAAATCTGTTCTCCCCTTCTGTCATGAAAATGGAGTTGTGATTGAGTCCAGGCCTCTTAGCTGGACTGCATTTCCCAGTCCCCCTGCAGTTAGATGGCCAAGTTCTTGTCAACAGAATGTGAGCAGAAGCGATGTGTCTGGGTCTGGAAATTAAAACATTGAACAAGCCTCCTCTAGACTCTTTCTGGATATGGTAGGTATCTAACTTCTTTTGTGTTCTAGAAGATGGAGGAACAATAAGGTGGCAAGAACCTGGGTCTTGAATGACTACACCTAGCAGATCTGTCTTGTCCATCAGAACTGCTCATTACAGTTCTGTTACATGAGAAAGAAATTTCTATATTCTGTAAGCCACTGTATGTTGGGTTCTCTTTGTTGGAGGAGCTCATCCTTTAATATAACAAACACAGTTATAGCCCATTTAATCGGGAAATGATGTGTGCTGCTTATGTCCAGGTTTATGTGTGGTTTTAAAACTTAAGAAACAAATAGACTTTGAAAATGTTTCTGACATATATACGCTATGGATACCATGTCTAAATAGACAACTAATGAGAACTACTGTACAGCACAGGGAACTCTACTCAGTGTTCTGCTGTGACTTAAATGGGAAGAAAATCCACAAAAGGGGGATTTATGTATACATATAGCTGAGTCACTTTGCTGTACACTAGAAACTAATACAACATTGTAAAGCAACTATACTTAAATTAAAAAATAATAATAAAATTTAAAAATCTCAAAAAAATGTTTCTTCTCTAATTGGAGATACAAACACCACTGTACATTTTTCATAATTTATTTTTTCATACATATGTAATAAAAAGTTTTCTCCTTTATTATCCAGTGTTGATGAGAGTGTGAGGAATCTTGGACTTTTATACGGCGTGGGGTGTAATTATTACAGTCTTTTTGAAGCTCTTTGGTGGTTATCCATCAGAAACAAAACCTGAATCACCTTCGGGTTTTACTTCTTGAAACCTGCCTTCCAGAAAGTTTGCATATGTGAAAAGACAAGAATTGCAGAGATTCTTTTGTAACAGGAAAAACTGTAGACAACCCAAGCATCTAACGATACAGAAATGATTACATGGATTATGGGGAAATCCATGCTATGAGATCCTCATTAAGAAAGATGAGACATGGTCACATATTCGGACATGGAAAGATGACTAGGAAGTAGTAAAATAAATGCATCAGTGTGCATATTATGACACTACTTAAGTAAAAATGCCTATGGGTGTGTGTGTATATGTGTGTTTCTGAGAGTGTATATGATCAGAGGAAGAAATGGAGGCTGCGATAATATGCTTTTGTGCTCCTTCATTTTCTGCAGTATATAACATATAATGGAAGCCAGATGTTGACCCAGATATAAGGAGCTTCATCCATCCCATCATCCCAAGTGTGAAAAGCTGCATTCGCCTGAATCAATACATTTGTGACCTGACCTGGAAAAGCATAGGAAGATAGTGCATCAGAGTTACTTCCATCGAGGTGAAGGGGATTTGTGGCATAGTTTGGAACACAAAGGGGGACTATATCACTTTTCCATTCTATATCCTTCTCTGTCCTTTGACTTTTAAAGTATGTCCCATGGCTCCCCAACTCAAATACAGCGTAATATTTAGAACCACAAAATATTTAAAGTGTTTGGTGAAAATGTATGCACCGTAGGAACTTTTTAAGAGTGTCAGATACTAATGCTGTGATGGAATTTAATATCTCAAAACCACGGGCTTCAAAGAAATTAGACTTGATCTAAGCCTCCGGGTCAGAAATAAAATAAAAATGGAAAATATGACTTATACTGGAACTCTTCAAGCAACTTTTGGCTTTTTCTGTGAGAACACTACAGCTTCCCTGTTGGTAAACTTGGGAATAATGGAGAAAGTCTTGTGAGCTGGGAGCTTCTAGGCTGAATGTTTAACTGCAGCTGGGAGATAGCTGTTCCAAAGAGAGTTGAAGACAACACCAGGTTAACAAGCAGACAAGACTGTTAAATGTGGCTTTTAAAAAGCCAGGCCCTTTGCAAAAAGGGAGGTGGATACACATCCCATCCCTTGTTAAGTTTTCAAAGAAGAGATAAATGAGTATTATTATTTTTGTAAAATTTTATTGAAGTATAGTTGCTTTACAATGTTATGTTAATTTCTGCTGTCCAGCAAAGTGAATAAATGAGTATGCTTTAGGATTAATAATAATGCTTTGAAGCTTCCTTTTCAGAAACAAAAATTAAAGGGAACAACACCTTGAACTATTATTTTAACTGCTTAGTGATGTATCTATATATACATTATATATAGATATATAATGCATATATATCACATCATATATATATATATATTTTTAAACTGAACTTTGTGGTGGTTTTAAACATTTTATTCAGGGCCAACTATAATATGAACATGGAATAGGTCTCAACTTCTGAGACAGTAGGATTTTCAGAAGTTTAGAAATTCAAACTCATATAAAATCAAATATTATTTTAAATGCTCTTAACCGCTAAGGAAAATAAAACCATACCCAAACCTTCCTTTTCTCATCTAGTAATATTATGGGTGGGTATGTTAAAATCATTTAAATAAGTTAAAAGGAAGCTCACATCCAAAGGTTATTTCCACAGGCTACTCTGGAAAATACCAGTGCTTGGCATGAGTGGTTCTAGACTGTTCTGCCAGAGCGTTCAGTAGAGTAGTGACAGTCAACCTCCAGTTTGGATTGTCCTAGTGTAAAAGTAGAATATATTCTCGGGAAAAGCAAGCATGCTATCAGGTGTTCATTCAACACATATTCATGAATCCCCATATGGGTTTAGGGAAAGAAAGGTTAACTACGCTGTAGGTTTCCCCCAAAGGGAAAGAGAGTATTAATCAAATACTTATAAGGTGAAAGCACTATAAATAATGCTATTAAAATTCTTTGGGATCTTAAGTAAGGGTAGAAAACCCCCTCTAATGTGTTAATGGTTTCACAGAGGAGGTGACATTTAAAAGAGTCTTTCAGGATACCTAGGATTATCACCAAATACAGAAAGAGACAGGTGAAGTAGAGGCATGGGCGTATAGCACGTCTTAAATACAGACTGTATGTAAGAACGTGAAATTATAACAGGGTAGCATTTTGAAAAATTAGATTGTTACATTCTATAGGAATGTTACATTCTACAGGAATGTTACATTCTACAGGAATGTACAGGAACTCTACAGCAAATGCACTGGGTTGTGCCATCTGGTAAGGGAGCAAGTGACTAATGTAGTCAGACCTCAGTGTATGGTCAGGGTCCAAAGAGTGGTCAGAGCTAAGAGGAGCCTGAGTTGTCCAAGAAACTTTATAAAGTCAGCAGAGACCAGGCCGACAGATCATTGGCAAGGACACTCTAGGGATCTAAGGACCACCTTTCCCAGCTCCTGAAAAGCACTGAGAAAGACACCAACATCCAGTGCCAACCCCTTTTTCCCTTGCCATTAGTGAGGTTGAAAAAGCCGGCTAATCACTTTCGATTCGTCGCTTACCGACTGGGGTGAATATTTGACCAAGTATTGATCAATGAGCTATACGTGGAATTTGCTGGGGGTGGCTTTTGTATAATGATTTTTTATCTGGATAAGATAGGGATATGGCTGGGAGCATGCTCCTGAAGCTTCCTTTCTTTGTCCACGAAGCTAGAAATCTGAGGAAAATGCCACTATGCTAAGCGTGTGGAGTGAAAACCAGAAAGAGCTTCTCATCCATGTTAGCACAGAACAGATAAACTAACAACAGCACTTACTGATCTTTGGATTTTTTTGTCATGGAAAAACAAACTCCTATTTATTTAGGCCACAGTTAATCATCTGATCTATAATTTTCAGCCTTTTCATCAAAAGTTTATCAAAAATTTTACTGTCTGATAATCATGTACGTTTATTGAGAGTCTATCTAATGAACGGTGAGCAAGGTCCTACCCTAATCTCATATATATAGATGTCTAGAAGACAGATGTCTCTGCTGGAGTCATCTAAGCCAAGACTCGGTTATCAAAGAGTGATTGAAGCAAGCTGAAGATTTCAACTTTTTTTCTCTCCAAAATAAATCATATTTTCCGCTACTCTACAAATTGTAATATGGGTAAATTGCTAGCCCTATCACAAAATGTTTAGAAATTATGAGATTCAGTGAGCTGGAAAAATATTTTTTTTAGTGTCAGGAGTTGAACTGGAGGAGAATGAGATAGGAAGGTTAAGTGGCAGCCAGATTGTGAAGAAACTTGTATGCTGCAATTTAAACACGGATTTTGAAAAGAATATATGTATAAAACTGAATAACTTTGCTGTACACCTGAAACTGACACATTGTAAATAACTGTATTTCCATAAAAATTTTTGAAAAATAATTTAAAATTAAAATTTAAAAAATGGACTCTGACTTGTAGGTCATTGGGAATCATGGAAAAGTTTAAAATAGGAGATTAATACCAAATTAGTATTTTAGGAGGATTGTTTTGGTAACTATGTAGAAGGAAGATTGGAGGGGACATCGAACAGGGACAATGAGAATTATAAAGAAGATAATGTAGTTACATGTTAACTTCATACCTGGAATATGGTTATTGATACTTGTTGAAAGAATTTAACCTTTAGTTCTGGATTTGCCTAAAATTGTCAACATATTAAATATCAGATATAGATGACAAAAACTCGAGATTTAAGTCTTTGTTTAAAATTATTTTAATATAATCAAAATATTTGCTAATAACACTTCTTTTTCATGACTAAATAAAAGCAAACAACTGTTAGATTTTTAAATTGCAATTTATGTGAACTTGCATGTATTAGCTTCATCTCAGCAGGTGCACAAGAACTGTTTAATGACTGACAGGCTGAATTGAATTCAACAACTTTTTACTGTATTCATTGCATTTTCAAACAGTTTTTCTAACATCTTGCCTATGGATTTGGCCACTATAACACCCAGCTTTTCTGAGGCAAATACAGTTTCCAATTTTGTGTCCTAATCTCATAAACATATTTTTCCTTGTCAAATCACAGGTTTCACTTTTTGTTTCAGAAATGTTAGTCTGTATTCTTATACTTTAATAAACCTAAGAAATGTCACAAATGATCATATTGCTTATAGTTTCTTTGCCTTTTTGCTATAGAAACAAATGAAACAAAATGACCCCCAATTCTCAATGTCTCAGTTATGTATATAGAAATGAATATCCTAAAACAATCCTCTGAGTCCTTTTATCCTGTAAGCTTCTATTTTCAAGCAGTAACCACCTTCAGTGTGAGACAAGTGCCCCCTTGCCTCTTGTTTAGATCTCCTCTAACTGCCAAGATTAAACATTTAACTACCTGTAGTTTATAAAAAATTTATCAAACCATTGCCTAAAATAGGTCTGTGTTTGTTGTTGCGCTTTTATTTATTTATTTTTCTAAAGGACAAGACCCATGAGGATTCATTCACAGAGCTGGTAAGACTGTTGGTGACTGCTCGTTCCCATGGTGGAGTGAGCTCCAAGCAGGGGAGAGAGGAAGCAGCATGGCTGTAAGCATATCTGCATCTATAGTTACGTTATAGTGTAAAATAGAGCTGCCATACGAGCCAGCAATCCCACTTGTGGGCATATATCCGGAGAAAAACATGGTTCAAAAGGATACGTGCAGCCCAGTGTTCATTGCAGCACTGTTTACAATAGCCAAGGCATGGAAGCAACCTCAATGATCATCAGCAGAAGAATGGATAAAGAAGATGTGGTAGATATACACAATGGAATATTAGCCATTAAAAAGAATGAAATAATGCCATTTGCAGCAAAATGGATGGACCTGGAGATTATCACACTAAGTAAGTTGGACAGAGAAAGACAAATACCATACGATATCGCTTATATGTGGAATCTAAAAATTGTTGCAAATAAACTTATTTACAAAACAGAAACAGACTCACAGACTTAGAGAATGAACTTAATATTTACCGGTGGGGGAAGGGTAGTTTGGGATTTTGGTATTGACATGCACACACTGCTATATTTAAAATGGATAAATAACAAGGACCTACTGTAAAAAAAAATTAAAATAATAAAATTAAAAAAAAATTTTTTTTAATGTAAAAAAAAACCCCCAATAAACAGAAACCTCAACTAAATAGAGCTGGGAGACCAGAAGGGGGAGTTCTCATGCCCTGAGGTAATAGCAGAACCCAACAGGAAGGACTCAGCCAATAGAAAGCTACGGACTCATGTTTCCTACAGCCGTCCGAACTTCCTTCCCCCCGCCCCCGCTATAAAAACATTCTCCTTCCCTTGCTGTGTGGGGACTTGCACGTAGCTCACCAGGGTTGCAGACCCCAAACTGCAATTCTCTGCTGATCCCAAACAAACTCATCTTTGCTGGAGAAATATCTGGTAATCTATTTGTTTCAGCTCAACAAAGGATACTTCAACACATCATGGAATGCAGGACCTGATGCGGTTGATTTTAAGGAGCCCACATCTGACGTATAAAAAGACCATAAGGGCTTGTGGCAGACATGTCTTGATAGCAGAGACCATAGGATCAGCCCGTGGATCCCATTTTCTGCAACTTGGAGACATGGCCCACAAAAGGAAACATCCCATTTCAGTTGCCTTTGACAATATACACTCTTTGAAATTTGGTATACGTTTATGCAAACCAGCCTCATCAAAACTTTAGGTCCTAGGTGGAGCAGGAAAGTGGATAAATACATACCATGGGCCATCTCTGTGCTGTACTATGCAAGAGAGAGAGGGTTTGGAAAAGGGAATGCTCCAAAGAATGTTCAGAAAACGGAGTGGAATGTAAGGTGCACAGAGAGCTGCAGAATGCGATTTGTTTGGAAAGATGGATTATGGAGAATTTCAGTGGCTGCAAGGTTTATTGGCTGTGGTTGCACCAGAGAGTCAAGGAGGCACTAGGAGTGAAAATAATCTCTGGAATTAGTGGCATAAAGTGTGACTCTGTCAAAGCAAGTAGACATCGACTCATTTCCCCCCAAATCCAGTGTCAGTTAAAGGACAGCTGTCTCTATAGATTAAGGCATCTTAGATGGATTATTGGCTGCACAATGGCATGAGACGTTGACTTGGTGGCTCAGCTTTGACACTGTGTGTGTGTGAGGGCGCCAGCCCCTGGGCATTGTCTGATGTGGTGGCATAATTGGGCTGGTCCACCACAGTCCTTCTGGAGAAGGTCCAGAACACAAGGTACATGGTTTCCTGTGTTTGTACAACAGCATATTGGCCCAGGACAACAGACCTGCTCTGCTGAGGGGAGCTGTGTGGCACGGTATGCAGTGCTCGGCTGGGCCCCTGGAACACGGAGTACCAGCTCCGTACGGAGAAGCAGCAGGCCCAGCACCTCCTACCCGGGAATGAGCAGGTCCAGAGTGGGAAGGAAGGATGGCAGTAAAGAAGCCTGCAAACTTGGGTGAGGTTCGTAAAAGTCAGGTTTTTCTCGGCATGGTTGGCTGTGTGGTCCAGATTCAAGTCCAGGTAAGAGTCATCTTTCTGACTTGTCTTTCTGTGCCTCGGTTTTCTCATCTGCCAAATGCAGACAATAACTCCTGCCCGATAAATGTGCTGTTACTGTGAGGATCGGATGTATAATACATGGGAAAGAAATAGATGCCATTTATTGAACACCTATAATGCACTACTAACTGGACCAGACACTGTTTATTACTTCATTTAACCCTTGCATGAACCCTCCAAGGCAAGTATTGTCATCTCCATTTTACAGATGTGGAAACAAGTTTGACAAGGTTAAAATTACTTGTTCATTCATTTGTGAGTTTAACACTTTGTATTGAACACATAAGACATG
Organism: Aethalodelphis obliquidens; assembly: GCF_003676395.1. Lineage (NCBI taxonomy): Eukaryota > Metazoa > Chordata > Mammalia > Artiodactyla > Delphinidae > Aethalodelphis > Aethalodelphis obliquidens. The sequence goes on along the minus strand of NW_020837947.1, from coordinate 73,637,225 downwards.
CCAAACATGGTAATAGACCCTGGGAATAGAGTGGTGGATCAGCTATACAAGGTCCCTGTGCCAATGGAGTTTATATTCCACGAGGGCTGATGGATAGTAAAAAATAAATAAGTCAAACTTAGTATTATTAATATAGAAAAATAAGACAAGGCTATATCAAACGGATTCTATTCATTCTCTACTCCTTATATTATCTATAAGCTTAAAGTTGGAGCTAAGGGGTTGATTAGACTCACGTTTATCTGTTCTGACAAAAATCTTTTATAGATGTTCTGTGAACTTTGTATTACATCAGGGGGCACACCATATCCGGGTGTCCCACTTTTAGAGATGATGGTATGGACAACCTGACCCCTTCAAGTGTAAAGTTCTATTTCCCCTTTATTAACCAGGCATCAACCCATAAAGTAATAATTTGTCATGCTGCAAATATGCAGCTCCCCATCAATCTTTTAGCAAATGGCTTTAGAATTTGTTGGTAATCATTTCCTGAAAACATTATTTTATTAGGGGTTGTAAAATTATGATTGTATAGGGCTTCCCTGGTGGCGCAGTGGTTGAGAATCGGCCTGCCAATGCAGGGGACACGGGTTCAAGCCCTGGTCTGGGAAGATCCCACATGCCACGGAGCAACTAGGCCCGTGAGCCACAACTGCTGAGCCTGCGCGTCTGGAGCCTGTGCTCCGCAACGTGAGAGGTCGCGTTAGTGAGAGGCCCGCGCACCGCGATGAAGAGTGGCCCCCACTTGCCGCAACTATAGAAAGCCCTTGCACAGAAACGAAGACCCAACACAGTCAAAAATAAATTAATTAAAAAAATAAAAAAATTATGATCGTATAATATTAATAAATAATCATCTATTGCATATGCATTACCTGGAATTTTTCTGTCAAGAACAACTTTCCCTCATCAACCACTACTATTTGTTTTACTGGAGAACCGTTCATACAGTCCATATTGAAATACTTAAGTGTGTAATTTTTCCCATTAGTTTCCAATAAAGAGTTGGTTCCCAGGCTATCTCAGTGGTGACTAATAAGTTTATTTTTGGCTTTTCCTTTTTTTGAGTATTACAATGAACTCATGGATTTTAATATAATAATGTATTTCAAACTATTGCGGTCAAGTAGTCTTTCTGAGTTTGAATTGGTTGATTGAGTGGAGTGGAAGTGGAAAATCGCCTCTGATAGAAAGAGTTGCAGAAAAGTAAAATGTTTCATATTTGCCAAGATGAAGCCGTTGATAAAGTGGTGGGTCGACTTGATACCAAAGCTCATGCTCCTTCGGTTACAGCCCAGCTCTTTCTAAAGTGAAATGTAAAAGCACTTTAAAATTTAACACATTGTTCTTTAGTAATATCCTGCTTAGCATGGCTATTAATCAGCTTGTGCTGTGATAACAAACAATCCCCACATCTCGGTGGATCAAAACAACAATTTATTCCTTTTCATAATATGGTCTTTGGCTGTGAGTTGGCTATGGCTGTTGGACACCCGCTCAGCTCCACTCCAAGGGTCTTCCCCTTCTGGGATTCAGGCTGCAGGAGTGGTCGCTATTTGGTACAGTCTGGTGGTGGAGCTGAAAACTCGAGAGAGCTGGAGAAAGTCTCTTCAATCTTTCGGGGGTGTTTATACCACATCTGCTTACATTTCCTTGGCGAAACCATGTCATATGTCCAAGCGCCATTTCACAGGGTAGGGATGTATATTTCTCTGACGGGAGACACTGCAAATCACATGGTAAAGGCAGGGAATTAAAATTTTATTACAGGGAAGGAGCTTGGTGAAAATACTTGAGAAAAAGATTGCAGTCTATCATAGACTGTCATTATCTGGTATCATTTAAAATAGGAATAGAGACATAGTATGGTGTTATAAAAACATATTTTCTAAATGGTCAAAATAGATGCAGGGATATAAGAATTAAAAGTGGTCACAAATGTAAAATAAATGCAATCCTTTATATGCCATAAAGGATTATGAAAAGTTAATTTTATTATTTTGGAATGTCTACGTGTGACACCTTAACTTCTTTACTCACAGAGGTATCCTTTAGTCCCGAAATCAAAATCTAATTGCTCTTAATTTACCCAAAATTCTAAGAAGTACGTTAGAAGTAGAAAGTTGTAGATTGTGTGGGCAGGGAACACTCAGAAGGCAAACAGTGACAAAAGGAAGGAGGGACAGTTGACAGCAAAGGATGTCATAAGAATAACTAAATCAAGTATAAACGAAATGTCAGGAACCAGAGCTTTTTGGGATGACTTGGAGACAAACAATTTTGTACAACTTAATACCCCTTAGCATACAAGAAACTCTCTCTTTTACTGTCAATGTTCCCGTCTTCTTATTTTGGCTCAAAGTACCTTCCCTTCTCCACAAGACACATACACAGACATACACACAAACATGCACCCATAGACCCCAATACACGAAAATCACATGCATTTAACTCCTATTTTCAGAAAAATCACTGTTAGAGTACACGTGTACATCAGTTTGGATAGACCAAGTTGTGCTGCAGTAACACAACTCCCAAAATGTTGGTGGATAAAAATAACAGAGGTTTATTTCTTTTTCATGTTTCACGTCCAACGTGGTTAAATGTGTGTGTGTGGCGGGGGGTGAGGGTAGGAGGGGAGACTCTGCTCATCATAGTTACCCAGGGCCTCTGGCTGGTGGAGGCTGCATCTGAACACAGGCTTTACCGTGACTGAAGAAGCAAAGTGGCAGATGGTGAGTCATGTACAGGCGTGAAAGCTTCTGTCTGGAAGGGCCACGTGTCACTTCACATTTTGTGGTGGAAGTAAATCACAGGGCCGCTTCAAAGGACAGAGGAAAAAACAAGGTGAAAACACAGAACTCTTAGAGGGCAGGGAGCTACGATTCCGCCATACACCCAGGGGGAAGAATTAGAAATATGTAGCGAATGGTGTTAATGACCAACACAATGAGATCCTATATGTCTGGGCCTCCTGGAAACACAGAACAACTTAGCCGAACAGCCAGCCAGAAAGATGCAAGGCCCCAAGGACCTGGGACACTGGGTTGGTGAGGTTTGATGGGACATGGCAGGAAGAAAGGAGTGGCATGAAGTGGTGCAAAGAGAAAGCCCAAATGTTACTGAGTCCAAGCTCGTTCTGCTCGCTGCACGACAGGCCAATAAATCGAAAGAAGAAGGGCAAGGAATAGCAACTTTATTGGGAAAGCCATCAGACTGAGAAGATGGTGGACTAGTGTCCCAAAGAACCATCCTACCCAAGTTATCATTCAGGCTTCTTTTATACTAAAAGAGGAGGGGGTGTGTTTGGTTGTTGCAAACTTCTGGTGTCAGAATCCTTTGTTCTTGCAGGACAAAGGTCAGGTCACAATGTTCCTGTAAACCTCCAACAAGACAAATGTTATTCTCTGTTCTGCAACTTCTTATCTCCACATGAATGGAAAAGTGTTATACCTTTAAAGGTCGGAGCCTTGAGAATGGGCTCTCCTGTATATTTCAGGCTATGGGCCACATTCTTAACTCGTAGTAAAAGCAGTAGAATACAAAGGTTAAAGTAAAAGAAACAGATCCAATGTGGAGTCAGATTTGTTCTTCTCCGTGACACAAAGACATCCTCAGCCTCAGGGAGGGAGCAGGTCCCCAAAGCTTCAAAGATTTTAGTGTATTACAACCTTTTCTAAATCTCTTCCTCCTTTACCTAGCAAGCCAGGTACTCAGTGAGCCCCGCATAGTCCCCTCCCCCCCATTTCCATTCTCCTCCTTCAATACCATCTGGGTCAGCTGGCTCCTTATCCTCTGCTGCAGGCCACTGCCTTGTTTTCCCGTGAGCACAAGTCTGAATGACGCTCTGCTTAGCCTTTCATTTTTCTTTCTGTTGATCTGGGTGATGTGAGGATTTAGGCTTCTGTTAGATGAGCATGAATTTACGTGGCCTACACTCCTTAAAGAATCTGCTTCCTCCACTCCACCTGACCAATTTCTCTTTAACTTTGGCAAGAGTGACTTTGAAATCAGAATTGGGTTCAGGGGGTGTCCAAGAGGCCAAGACTGTGAACACAGAAAGGGAAGAAACAGTTCTGCAAGTGCAGATGAGAATTCAAGAAGCAGAGCCCGTGGTAAGAAGTCCGTGGCTCTCTGGGAGCATCACACAGGAGACTGAAAATGTGCTCCGTCTCTTGAGAACAGAACCTCACCATCAGCTCTGGTCCTCCCGCAAAGCGTGTTTCTGGATGATTGTTCTTTCCAACTGCAATTAGTCACACTTTCTTCCTTGTTGGCCTGACGGAAGTGTTGGCTGCACGCAACTGTGGTATGTGAACTTGCAGAGCTGAGAGACACCGCTGCTCACACGCGCAGCTCGCTCCACTCCTGAGGATGTACACTTTCTGTTTAAAGAGGCAACAAGGCTGTGGGAATCTCCAGCATGAAACGCTTGTGGGAGAATGGGCTATGTGTTGGTAAGTCTCTCAAATAAGAGAAGTCAGGACCGCTGACCTCACGGCCTCTGCTCCCAAGTCTCCCATAGAGACTTGGATGGGGATGAGTATTGTTTGCAAGGCACTGGATGCATAACTCTCTTTCCAGATGTGTCCTCAGGAGATGAAGGCCCAGAAGACCCTTGGAGTGTGTGCATGGATCTCTCTGCAAGACCACACACAGCGTCAGCAGTCCCCCTCTGCACGTCTCCGGCCCTGCCCAGCCACTTCCTCCAAGGTTGACACAGACCTTTCCGTGCTTTTCAGAGGCATTTGCAGTCTATTCTGTAGTCTGGCCCTGGCTTGTCCTTCCTCATTTGTACCCAGTTTGTCCTTCCTGATGACCTTCCATTGTGAGTTGAGCTTTCCTGCTTTGCTCATACATTATCCCTTTAATTTCAATTTCAATTTCACCCTGATTCTAACTGTTCTTTAGGATTGAGCTCAGACCTCACTCACTTCCCCCATGAGTCCTCTTTAATCACTCCTGCTGGAAGGCATCTTGCCACTTATTTCCTATTTTACATATAGACCAGAAGTCTCATCCCCTCACACCCCATTGATCTCTTGCACGTGGAACCGTCTTACACTTACCATTACGAATGTATCTCATACTCTCAAGAGTAACATCCTTAAAGACCAAGGTTATATGTGTGGGAAGTGAGGGGGAAATGTAGAGATGCAAAGACACATTCTTTTGTGTACCTAATGTACCTTGGCTGTCAGCTGAGGTTAGCCTGCAGACTGAACGTAAATGAAATTGTCTTACATCCTCTGGGAAGTTCAGGGTCTCCCCTAAGATTTTTACAAATTCTGAGAGGTTTATGGCCTCATTTCCATAATTAGTTACCCTCATTTCCTTTTCCTATTTGTCAGAATCTCACACATCTCCTAGAGAGTTTACCTTATCTCAGTTGTGTACCAACTAAACATAGAAACTGCTCCTTTTCTTGCATTTCCCTCATAATATTGTTCACAGAGAGCATTTGTAGTAATAGACTATATTGAAGTAGCACTTAGACTCCTTTTGTTAGCACAAGGTAAAAATAGGATATGCGTTACAGCTTTTCTTCAGGGTCATTTCAGCACCTTCAACTGAGGAATTTCTCACAAGCTAACCTTTCTCCATAAGATCTGCCCTGTGCCATGGGATGGACCCTACACACCTACACCCGTTTCCTGTCCACATCTCCAAAGGCACATAAATCCACATTCCCCACATTCTCCTTAATTTCTTTTCAAACTAATTTAGCTGTTTCTTTTTTTTACCAACACACCTCCTGCCACAGACTGGCTACCTCACCTGTCACACCCAAAGCAAAGTAGGGGTCAAGGTGTCACGCTAAGGAGAAGACCGTCCGCTCCTCACACAGCTCAAGTTGCTACTTTACATTGTTTTGTTGTTTTAAAATATTGCTTTTATTTGCAGACTGCACAATGGCTGTTATTAATTCTAATTCAATGTTGGCTCCAAATAATATATCTCAATACTGGGAAATTTTATTTATTTTTATTTTAAAAAATTGATTTATTTTTACAGTAGGTCCTTGTTGGTTGTCTATTTTAAATATAGCAGTATGTACATGTCAATCCTATGGGATATATTGGGAGTTTGGGATTGTCAAGTTAGTACTTTATTTATTTATTTATTTATTTATTTATCATTTTATTTTATTTTATTATTATTTTTTTTTTTGCAGTACATGGGCCTCTCACTGTCGTGGCCTCTCCCGTTGTGGAGCACAGGCTCCGGACGCGCAGGCTTAGCGGCCATGGCTCACGGGCCCAGCCGCTCCGCGGCATGTGGGATCTTCCTGGACCGGGGCACGAACCCGTGTCCCCTGCATCGGCAGGCGGACTCGCAACCACTGCGCCACCAGGGAAGCCCGAGTTGGTACTTTAAATAGCAAGTTTTCTATTCATTCTGATATGTTGGTATCCTTTTTTTTTTTTTTTTTTTGGTTTTGGTATCTTTTTAGAGCACTAAGCATAGTGCTTTTCACAAAGCAAATAATCAACATCTATATATTGAATGAAAGAAGGACTAATAAACAATAAGATCTTACTGTATAGCATGGGGAACTATATTCAATATCTTGTAATAACCTATGATGAAAAAGAATCTGAAAAAGAATATATATATATATAGACATATATATGTGTGTGCATATATATATATGTACATATATATATATATATAAATTAAATCACTTTGCTAAACACCAGAAACTAACACAACATCATAAACCGACTCTACTTTAATTAAAAAAAAAAGACTGAAACAACAATAAAGCTATGGTACTTCCCTGCTCAGGTAAAGGCTCTGGCTCTGACAGGTTCTGGTTTCTCTCACTTGCCTCATCATCCCCACTTCCTTTCCCAGCCTCCAGATTCCTGTCTGCAGCCTGTTCACTGGTTGTCATTTTAATCTTTTAATTTAAAAGAATTTATGAAATATAATATTTTATGTTTAAGATATAAAAGTCCTTCTTATAAGGGCTGAAGGCATGTCCACCACTCCCTTCCACTTCTCTGTCACCCACCAGAAAAGAGAAAAGTCTTCAAGGTCCAGAGCAAAGCAGCTAAGTGCTTAACTCTGAAGATAATAGTTGGGCAGAAGGTCCTGCCAAAGGTCCCTTAAATGCCACTTCCTTAGTGACCCCATATACGGTAAGACCACATTTTTCCAAGTGAGTTCTTAGACCTGTATCAAAATCACTTTAGGTGCTTGTTAAAAATACAGACTCTTATGGAATCAGAATCTTTGAAGGTTCTTATTGCTTTCTCAATAAATTCCCTGGGGGATTTTTATGCTTAAAAGTGTGCATTGTGTAAATGCATTCTTTTATCAGCTCTGTGTTGGAGAGAAACAAATTTTTCCCTTCTTAGGACAAGTGCATTTTCTATCATGTACTACCTGCCTTCTCATGGAGGAAAGGATAAGCTCATTACTCTGTGTTGACAGCCATACACGTTCCTATGTTGTTTCCGAGCTGGTCACAATCAACTGCTTTATTTTTCCTTGAGAATAATCCAATTAGACTTATTCATAATAAACAGATTACGGGACACAACCTCTTGTATGACAAACTTATCCAACATACTCTTCTTTCACATAAGTAGCTTGAGAGCAATCGTGAAGCGTATGGATAAATTTGGTGGTATTTGAAACCACAGGAGGAAATGAGCCCAGGGAAGGAACCTCAGCTGGAATGTGGCTTGCAAGCAGAAGTACAGACTATGGTCCACCTGATGTGAGCTTGGGACACGTGGGGCAGGGGGGCCTCCAATGGCCAGCCACCTCTGCTGGACTTCAGCTTTATGCCTTTTTTGGAAGCAAGTCCGTGGACCCTCAGAACCATGGGAATTTAGTGCTGGTACCACCAGCTCTAATTATCCCACCCACCCAGTCACCTACAGCTACTGCCTGACTCAGGAGAACTCACCTCCGAGGCGAATCCTGACCCAGCTGAGTGTGTGAGCTCTGGCTTGGCATCGAGGCTAAGTTGGCACACACTCCCTCCTGTCTGTTGGGGTGACTCACTGAGGGTTCTGAGCACATTTTCCCTTCTCTGGCTGCCAGCTGTAGCTATTGGCTCACTCACTCTCTCTTTGGAACGACTCAGCACTCCTGTGTTAATGCAGTGGCTTGAACTGATGTGCAATTGTACAGAGTCCTGCAGAAAAGCATAAGACTCTCTTTACCACAAGGATGAGGCCTGGGAACTGTCACGTCTATGGGAACATCAGACATGGATCCTTCCTTCTTTCTACCTGTTGCTACTTACTAAGCCTCTTTGTGGACCTCTTATGGTTTCCCAGCACACAGAAACTTCACCAACGGCAAAGACACGAGAGTGCCAGCGGTCAGGAAGTGAAGGGCTTGTGTGTCTGGAAATATGGGCAATTTTCCTCCCTCCTCTGCTGTCCTCGGCACTTATGTGTAGTTTGGAGTGCATTAACCGAAACTTGTATGTGGACCTAGATCTCTTGTAAATTACTGATCTTCCCAGCTAAGCTCCTATCTTCATCAAGAGCGGGGATCCAGTCTCCAATGTCTTTTGTGACTGCCCCAGAGCCTAGTTTAGGGTTGAGTTCAATGCAGCCTTAGAAACAAGGCTTGCTGAAGCAATGAATGGGGCAAACTCCCATGGAAAAGCCAAGCGTGTTGAAGGAAGGGCTGGCTTGCCAGTCATGTTAATTTTTTCCACACACTTTCTACACCATCAAAGGAAAACATTTCTTATTCATGGATAGCACAAAATGCATAATAAATCAGTCCGCAGTAACCTAATTTCACCTCATGGGTCAAGCCAATAGCCAGAATGAAGTTTTGAAGAAAAAGTGTTTGTAGGCATCTGGGCACATGACAGAAGCTGGGTATTTTTTGTGAACTTGCACGCGGGTGTGAATGCCTGGACTTTCCAGTTATTTTTCAGTAGATGGGAGAGGTGGCAGGGCCTCTGTGAATACAGGCAGTGTGCACAGTGGTTGAGAGTGAGTCAGAGATCGAATCTTGGCTAGGCCATGTACTAGCTGAGTGAATATGCTTGACCTCACTTATATTCTTTAGATGTTGGGTGCTTCGTTTATCAAATGTGTGTAATAGAAATCCCCTCATAGAGTTGTGATTAGAATTCAGTGAGATTATTAACACCAAGTGCCTAGCCAGGTAGCTGATATAATCAATAAACACCCAATCAATAATAGCTGTTATTGTTAATGGTGTTTGACAAAATGCAGGATTCGAAGGATGGGACAGTAAGGCTGATAGCCAGGTTTTGGTTTGTTCCTAATGTTCACCTGAATTTCTGAACAGTTCACTCTGAGAGAAAAGGGAAAAATGACCAAACCCTCATGAAAAGCGAAACTGCACTAAATTAAACAGAAGTGTCTACTGCACTCTTCCTTGGCCTATGGTTAATGCTTTACCTTTTAGAAAGCTGGCTACGTGAAGACTTGGTGGAAGACAGAATTGTTCCACCACTTTCATTCCCAAATATGTAACTAGTGTTCTTATGGACTCTTTCAAAGATTGAATTTCAAGCTTATGTAACTGCACGGAATTATTTGGTGATTTGAGAGGTTCCAATTCATTGTGACAACTTGGATCCATGAGCCATTTCCCTCGCCATCCCAAATAGATAAAGATCATCTACTGTCAATACAACTAGAATTTACGTTTTAAAAAATTGGCAGAAGATATATTTTTCATGTGGTCCCTCAGTTTTTGAGGGCTGTCCATACCGAGTTATCCGAGTATTGATTTTACCCCAATGGCTTCCAAATGAAAATAGATGCAAGAAATAACGCGAACTGCTTATACATTTTAAGTCTTCAAAATTAGCTAAATGATGGGGAGATATTTATAGCAAGAAGCTTTGAACTTTCTGGGAAAATCACAGTTTATTTTTCCAACTGAGCTATTAGAAATAATACTGAATATGTCTTAGACAACTCTAAATCAAAGATCACATACTTTAATGAATAATAAAACTGCTCACAATATCCTTTAAAAGCCCTCTTGGAGAGAAGTTTCTTCATTAGACATGGATATTTCTGGAACAAAACAAATACTGTTGTAGAAGCACTTGCTTAATTTATATTTCCCATGAACTCTATTTGAACTTCACTTCAAGGATACACAGCAGGAAAGCAGTCTGGAATACCCCACCCTAAACAGATGATGAATGTATTACATCCCAAGTAAAGACTACACAAGTATTGGCTCACTACTTGATAGAGGAAGAAAGATAAAAATACTCCAAGCCCCTTTTGTTTAGGAAAAGTTCAGTTTTCAGGTTTATCCTCAATACTGAAAAAGCTGAAGGGACTTGGAGCTCTGTGGCTTGGTGGTGGTATATTTCAGCTGTGAATAATAAGAAATATGAAAAATTGGTTGCTGTTGTAAAAAGCTGGTGAGCTCTAGTCCAGCGTGAATCAAAACTCTGCTGAGATACTACTTTTGACCAAGACTTATCTTCTAGGCTTAAAATTACACTGAGTCAAATGGACAATTTTCGGCTTTATCTCACTTGACCGCTCTATAACATTTGACATCGTTGATTTGGACTCTCCTCTGTGAAACACACTTCCTTGGCTTCTGTGGTTCTCCACTCTCAGGGAGATTCTCCCACTCTGCCCGGCGGTGGCTCTTCTTTCTTAGCTGATCCCTTAATCATTAGTCTTCCTGCGATTTTTTTTTCATGATCTTGTTACATCTCACCCCCGACACACAGACCCTGGTGACGTCATTCATTTATGGCATTACCTACTACACATGGCGGTGAAGGATCAAAAATCTATATTTCCGCCTTCTTATTAGAACTTTTTTCCTTGACTGTTCTTCTGGGACCCCAAACTTAATATGTCCCAACAGAATTCATTATTTTCTGCCCTGCTTCTCTTATTATTTCTTTCTCAACGAACACTATCACCTAGCTGCCTAATTCAAAATCGTAGGTGTCATCTTTGACTTCTCTGCCTCCATTGTTTCCCACAAAGAATTGATCTCCAAAACCTGCTGTATCCACTTCTACTCCTCTCTCATGATTGTCCATTTCTGTCCATATTCACTGCCAGTGTCTCATTCCGGGTTCCCATCATTGGCTCTTTGATCACTGCCTCGGATGCCTATCTGGTTTTCCCTGACTCCTTCCTCCATGCTCCAGAGTTCTATGAAGCATTACAAAGTAGACATTTGATCATTTCTCTTGCCTGATTAAAACCTTTCTAAACCTTACCATCATCCTTATGATAAAGTTCAAACTTGTAAGCATGAGCGTAAAATAGCACGTATGCTCTGACTCCCTTTTTTTTAAACCTCTTTAACTTCAGCTTTTGACATTTCTCTTCTTGAACTCTGCACTCCAGCCATACTGAAGTACTTGAAGTTACTGAATGGGCCATTTTCTGCCTTTCCTCTGGGCCTTTACTCTGTTTTCCTCTCTGCCTGGAACAATCTCTCCTTGTTTGTCTGGCTTACACACACCATCCTTTCAGCTGAGAAGGCATTTCATCTGGGAAACCTTCTCTGATCCTCTTTCCAATTCCAGATCTGAGTTACATGTTTCTCCGTGTTACCTCTTATAATAACTGATGCATTCATATTTCATCGTACTTACCAAAACGTATTGTCAATACCTATTTACTTATCTGTCTCCTCCAAGAACTGTCTGAGGTCAGGAGATACATCTTTTCTACGTTGTATCCCTAATGCTCTCTTCAGTACTTGGTACATAGTAGGCACTCAATACATATGTTTTAGAATTAACTACTTAATTGTCAAATTACAACTCAAGGAGAAGAATGTGATTCAAAGATCTTGCCTTATTTTGGAATCACCAAGCATGAGTTAAGACTCTCTGGGCAGCTTTCCATAACTGGTGTTCCCTCCACTCACATTCTAGGCATGAGAGCAATAAAGAGATAATTGGCAACTGAACTGAGACTATAGTAGCTCCAAACTGGGTAGTAAGGGCCCACAGCCAGAATTCCAGGAGTCTTCTCTATGCCCTTCTAAAGAAACAAAAGAGAGATATTTCACTGGCTTCAGATATTTCTTGAAGCCATTATCTGCCCCATGGTTTATGAAACCAGGGAAATATTTAACTCCACATTCATGGCTTTTGGGAACTCATGTGGAATCCAGAATGTTGGATCTGATGCTCCATGACTTTGTGGGAATCAAATAAAGGTTGTCAGTGGCTACAGACTGCCAAGAGGACTTGATATTTCCATCAACTTTTCTTCTTCCAAATGAACCTTGGGGTTATTTGTCTATAGTTCTGCCAGGGGCCTCCCCAGACTGTGATTCGTTGGGGACAAGCCACCACGAACATATTCTCAGGTCTCCATCATGCTGCCACTTCATGAGAAATGGAACTTATCAAACAAGTAGCAGAGCTGAACTCTCTGAATTCTACATGACTGTTCAGACAGTTTGGAATAACACACACCCACAATTAAAACAGCGAAGAGGGATGAGTAAGTGAGGAACTGAGAATCACATATTTTTCTAAATTAGATTTATCTGTAAGACTTAAATATGTGCAAACATATTTTGAATGATCTGGTATGAATTATAGTTTAGCCCATTTTGCTTTGTCCTTATGTGTGAGGCAAAAAGAGACTTACTTTTCTGGATATTTGTCTTTGGTAAGTATCAAATTTTGAGGGGATATGAGTCTTTTTAGCCAAATTGAAAAAATTGCTCAGAATTTAAAGAATACTCCATCTGAATTCAAGCTGTGTTTGGGTTTGGCAACATATTTTTTTCTTTGGCAAGGAAAAGGCTGTTTGATTCTTATGACTTGGTAGACCTCAAACAGGCTCCCACGCAAGCTGTAGTCCTTATGATGTAGACAGATGTGGAGGGAACCAATAGATGAGGGCAAAATTTGCCTTAAAATGAAGCAAACAAATGAAGAGTTTCAAGGACAGAAATTGTTTTCAATCAAAAGCTTTGAGATTTGGAGCTTCTTATAGTTTGATTTTGAATATTTTTTTAAATTCTGAAATTTACTGGATTTTCCTGGCCCTTGCTGTTTGTTGTCAGGTTCCTTTCCATAAATAATAGAAAGAAGGTGACTTGGCTATTTTCAAGGCTTAAAAGAAAAACAACTACTACCTATAAGCACCTATTATATGTCATGACTTTAACAAATAATGTTTTATTTAAAGTTCACATCTTCCCTGCAAAACAGTACTATTTCCCCCACTTTACAGATGAGAACAATGAGGCTAGACAGGTAAAGTGATGTGCCCCTGCTCCCCAGTAAGTCTCAGGTCCTTTCTGTCTGTTATTGTCTATACCTGGAAGGCTCTGCTCAGTGCTTCCTCATGTTCACTCCCTCCTAGATATGTCCTACCTTCCCTATTTTATCTGGACAACTCCTATGTCTTTCAAAGCTCAGCTCTTTCAGGAACTTTCTCTGGTTTGCTACCCACCACCTCAGCCTTAGATTGCTGCCCTCCTGGGTTCTACTGCTCTGTGAGCCTGCCTCCGTCAAGCATTTATGACAAGTATATTGAGTCTCTCTATGGCCAGTCTCATCATCTGGGATGTCAACTCCAGTTCACAAGTGGAACTATGTCATCTGCAGATCTTCAGTGATTCACTTAGCCCCTAATAAAAAATTTGCATTTGTGGAATCTAAAAATAAATAAGTTAGGAACTCCCTTATGATTTCTAAAAATGATCACTCCATTGCCTTACCTTTAAAAAAATCTCAATATGTAATAAAAGTTTCTCTCCCAGCCCTGCCCAATGAAGACCATTCATTGAAAGAGTAAAAGGAAGGATTTCCCTGGCAGTCCAGTGGTTAAGACTTCACCTTCCAATGCAGGGGGTGCGGGTTTGATCCCTGATTGGGGAGCTAAGATCCCATATGCCTCTCGGCTAAAGAAAAAAAAAAAAACCCAAAACCTAAAACACAAACAGTATTGTAACAAATTCAATAAAGACTTTAAAGTGGTCCACATCAAAAAAAAAATCTTAAAAGAAAAGAGTAAAAGGAGACCACTTGTTCTTTGCTCCCCACACTGCTTTCATACTGTTCTTCCAAAATAATCACGAAATTTCACTTCAGAAGAAAGGCGATGCTATTTATCATGCTGTTCCTCCACATTTGCATTATGTCTGGGTTCCATATTCTAGTACAGAGAAAACAGAGCCTCAGAGAAGGGTTTAGTAGGACAGTGACAGTTAGAGGAAAGGGAAGCAATGCTGGGAAGACCTGGCAGGCAGGAAAGGTGAAGCATCACCTCTCCAGTTACCTCTTCACAGGGAGCTGGCAAGAGACCCTTCCTGTTTGGCCAGTGCCTATACTTGGTCACAGAGGACATCTTCAGGCAGGCTGACTGGGGGGAGAAAGGGAGACGATATGGATCTGTCCAGTTTGCTCCTGCCACTTTTTAGCCAAGATGGCACTATGTGGAGGTAAATCCCCTGCATGCCAAGTTGGGTCACTGTGTTCCTTTGGCAGATTCTTGGCAATCCCTGTGGTGGCTTTTCCCCAAATGTAGAAGAGATGGAAGGAGCAGGCACGGAGTGGTAGCTTTGAAAAGACTGACTTCATGGGCCGCATGGATACATATACTGCATTAGTGATGTAAGTTGGGTAAACAGCTGGAGGTCTCAGAACCCGTAAGGATGAGAGACTCAAAAGAGGCATGTATACAGTGCATTTCCACCTTGTGCATCCAATTCATTTCTCTCTCTGCACTGTTTTCTGTCATGAATCCTACCACCTTCCCAAACTATGGTTTAGCTGGTCCAAATGTCTTCTACCTGGACGATATGCTGGCAAGTCAAGCACAGCACCATATGTCTAAAATCAAATTCATGTAATACTTTTCTATCAAGACATTTCCCTTTCCTGATTTTCCCTATTTCTCTTCATGGAAACACTAACTTATAGTCATTCAGGCTGAAACTTCATTTACCTCTGATTCCATTCCACCTTCCTGGTCTAGGCAAGGTCCATTAAACATATCAGCAATTCCCCAGCAGTGTGACAAGGACACTTTAAGGCACAGATTACACATTCAGCAAGTGTTTGAATAAAATAAATGGGTGTCTTTGCTTTTAAGTTTGCTGTGGTATTTGTACAGAAAATGCTGTTTACTGATGGGGAAAGAGGAGAGGTAGTAGAGAAATCAGTAAACCAGGTATGGTTTTGCAACAAACCAGCACATCCAACACAGTTAGAAGCTTTTGCTGGGAGGTTGGGAGGCTAGGTAATTCGGGTCTCCATTGTTTCCTGATATCATCATGCCATCACCAGTCACTGTGATTGGAACTATAGGCATATTTGGAAATGAACCAGAAGGACATAAAAAGGGTTTTTTCTTTCTTTCTTTCTTTTTTTTTTTAAAGGTTACTAGGGGCGTCCCTGGGGCGCAGTGGTTGAGAGTCCGCCTGCCGATGCAGGGGACACGGGTTCGTGCCCCGGTCTGGGAGGATGTCACATGCCGCGGAGCGGCTGGGCCCATGAGCCATGGCCGCTGAGCCTGCGCGTCCGGAGCCTGTGCTCCGCAACGGGAGAGGACACAATGGTGAGAGGCCCGCGTACAACAACAACAACAACAACAAAAAAGGTTACTAGATATATTACTTGTCATAATTAGATGCGCTTTTTAAAAAATATATATATATATATTACATCTT
>NW_020837947.1:73619962-73621480 GCF_003676395.1 Aethalodelphis obliquidens | reverse complement strand
ATGCGCCTTTTAAAAAAAAAAAAAAAATATATATATATATTACATCTTTATTGGAGTATAATTGCTTTACAATGGTGTGTTACTTTCTGCTTTATAACAAAGTGAATCAGTTATACATACGTTCTCATATCTCTTCCCTCTTGCGTCTCCCTCCCTTCCACCCTCCCTATCCCACCCCTCCAGGCGGTCACAAAGCACCAAGCTGATCTCCCTGTGCTACGTGGCTGCTTCCCACTAGCTATCTACCTTACGTTTGGTAGTGTATATATGTCCATGCCTCTCTCTCGCTTTGTCACAGCTTACCCTTCCCCCTCCTCATACCCTCAAGTCCATTCTCTAGTAGGACTGTGTCTTTATTCCTGTCTTACCCCTAGGTTCTTCATGACATTTTTCTTTTCTTAAATTCCATATATATGTGTTAGAATACGGTATTTGTCTTTCTCTTTCTGACTTACTTCACTCTGTATGACAGACTCCGGGTCCATCCACCTCATTACAAATAGCTCAATTTTCTTTCTTTTTATGGCTGAGTAATATTCCATTGTATATATGTGCCACATCTTCTTTATCCATTCATCCGATGATGGACACTTAGGTTGTTTCCATCTCCGGGCTATTGTAAGTAGAGCTGCAATGAACATTTTGGTACATGACTCTTTTTGAATTATGGTTTTCTCAGAGTATATGCCCAGTAGTGGGATTGCTGGGTCATATGGTAGTTCTATTCGCAGTTTATTAAGGAACCTCCATACTGTTCTCCACAGTGGTTGTATCAATGTACATTCCCACCAGCAGTGCAAGAGCGTTCCCTTTTCTCGACATCCTCTCCAGCATTTATTGTTTCTAGATTTTTTGATGATGGCCATTCTGACTGGTGTGAAATGATATCTCATTGTAGTTTTGATTTGCATTTCTCTAATGATTACTGAAGTTAAGCATTCTTTCATGTGTTTGTTGGCAGTCTGTATATCTTCTTTGGAGAAATGTGTATTTAGGTCTTCTGCCCATTTTTGGATTGGGTTGTTTGGTTTTTGTTATTGAGCTGCATGAGCTGCTTATAAATTTTGGAGATTAATCCTTTGTCAGTTGCTTCATTTGCAAATATTTTCTCCCATTCTGAGAGCTGTCTTTTGGTCTCGTTTATGGTTACCTTTGCTGTGCAAAAGATTTGAAGTTTCATGAGGTCCCATTTGTTTATTTTTGTTTTTAATTCCATTTCTCTAGGAGGTGGGTCAAAAAGGATCTTGCAGTGATTTATGTCATAGAGTGTCCTGCCTATGTTTTCCTCTAAGAGTTTGATAGTTTCTGCCCTTATATTTAGGTCTATAATCATTTTGAGCTTATTTTGGTGTATGGTGTTAGGGAGTGATCAAATCTCATATTTTTACATGCACCTGTCCAGTTTTCCTAGCACCACTTATTGAAGAGGCTGTCCTTTCTCTACTGTACATTCCTGCCTCCTTTATCAAAGATAAGGTGACTGTATGTGCGTGGGTTTATCTCTGGGCTTTCTATCCT
>NW_020837947.1:73502555-73619862 GCF_003676395.1 Aethalodelphis obliquidens | reverse complement strand
TTCTGTTTTTGTGCCAGTACCGTACTGTCTTGATTACTGTAGCTTTGTAGTATAGTCTGAAGTCAGGGAGCCTGATTCCTCCAGCTCCGTTTTTCGTTCTCAAGATTGCTTTGGCTATTCGGGGTCTTTTGTGTTTCCATACAAATTGCAAAATTTTTTGTTCTAGTTCTGTGAAAAATGCCAGTGGTAGTTTGATAGGGTTTGCATTGAATCTGTAGATTGCTTTGGGTAGTAGAGTCATTTTCACAATGTTGATTGTTCCAATCCAAGAACATGGTATATCTCTCCATCTGTTTGTATCATCTTTAGTTTCTTTCATCAGTGTCTTATAATTTTCTGCATACAGGTCTTTTGTCTCCTTAGGTAGGTTTATTCCTAGATATTTTATTCTTTTTGTTGCAATGGTAAATGGGAGTGTTTTCTTGATTTCACTTTCAGATTTTTCATCATTAGTGTATAGGAATGCCAGAGATTTCTATGTATTAATTTTGTATCATGCTACTTTACCAAATTCATTGATTAGCTCTAGTAGTTTTCTGGTAGCATCTTTAGGATTCTCTATGTATAGTATCATGTCATCTGCAAACAGTGACAGCTTTACTTCTTCTTTTCCGATTTGGATTCCTTTTATTTCCTTTTCTTCTCTGATTGCTGGTCTAAAACTTCCAAAACTATGTTGAATAAGAGTGGTGAGAGTGGGCAACCTTGTCTTGTTCCTGATCTTAGTGGAAATGCTTTCAGTTTTCCACCATTGAGGACGATGTTGGCTGTGCGTTTGTCACATATGGCCTTTATTATGCTGAGGAAAGTTCCCTCTATGCCTACTTTCTGCAGGGTTTTTGTCATAAATCAGTGTTGAATTTGTCGAAAGCTTTCTCTGCATCTATTGAGATGATCATATGGTTTTTCTCCTTCAATTTGTTAATATGGTGTATCACGTTGATTGATATGCATATATTGAAGAATCCTTGCATTCCTGGAATAAACCCCAGTTGATCATGGTGTATGATCCGTTTAATGTGCTGTTGGATTCTGTTTGCTAGTATTTTTGTTGAGGATTTTTGCATGTATGTTCATCAGTGATATTGGCCTGTAGTTTTCTTTCTTTGTGACATCCGTGTCTGGGTTTGGTATCAGGGTGACGGTGGCCTCGTAGAATGAGTTTGGGAGTGTTCCTCCCTCTGCTATATTTTGGAAGAGTTTGAGAAGGATAGGTGTTAGTTCTTCTCTAAACGTTTCATAGAATTCGACTGTGAAGCATTCTGGTCCTGGGCTTTTGTTTGTTGGAAGATTTTTAATCACAGTTTCAATTTCAGTGCTTGTGATTGGTCTGTTCATATTTTCTATTTCTTCCTGATTCAGTCTTGGCAGGTTGTGCATTTCTAAGAATTTGTCCATTTCTTCCAGGTTGTCCATTTTATTGGCATAGAGTTGCTTGTAGTAATCTCTCATGATCTTTTGTATTTCTGCAGTGTCAGTTGTTACTTCTCCTTTTTCATTTCTAATTCTATTGATTTGAGTCTTCTTCCTGTTTTTCTTGATGAGCCTGGCTAATGGTTTATCAATTTTGTTTATCTTGTCAAAGAACCACCTTTTACTTTTATTGATCTTTGCTATTGTTTCCTTCTTTCTTTTTCATTTATTTCTGATCTGATTTTTACGATTTCTTTCCTTCTGCTAACTTTTGGGGTTTTTTTGTTCTTCTTTCTCTAATTGCTTTAGGTGCAAGGTTAGGTTGTTTGAGATGTTTCCTGTTTCGTAAGGTAGGATTGTATTGCTGTAAACTTCCCTCTTAGAACTGCTTTTGCTGAATCCCATAGATTTTGGGTTGTCGTGTCTCCATTGTCATTTGTTTCTAGGTGTTTTTTGATTTCCTCTTTGATTTATTCAGTGATCACTTCGTTATTAAGTAGTGTATTGTTTAGCCTCCATATGTTTGTATTTTTTACAGATCTTTTCCTGTAATTAATATCTAGTCTTATAACGTTGTGGTCAGAAAAGATACTTGATACAATTTCAATTTTCTTAAATTTACCAAGGCTTGATTTGTGACCCAAGATATGATCTATCCTGGAAAATGTTCCATGAGCACTTGAGAAAAATGTGTATTCTGTTGTTTTTGGATGGAATGTCCTATAAATATCAATTAAGTCCATCTTGTTTAATGTATCAAAGCTTGTGTCTCCTTATTTATTTTCATTTTGGAAGATCTGTCCATTGGAGAAAGTGGGGTGTTAAAGTCCCCTACTATGAATGTGTTACTGTTGATTTCCCCTTTTATGGCTGTTAGTATTTGCCTTATGTATTGAGGTGCTCTATGTTGGGTGCATAAATATTTACAATTGTTATATCTTCTGCTTGGATCCATCCCTTGATCATTATGTAGTGTCCTTCTTTGTCTCTTCTAATAGTCTTTATTTTAAAGTCTATTTTGTCTGATATGAGAATTGCTACTCCAGCTTTCTTTTCGTTTCCATTTGTGTAAAATATCTTTTTCCATCCCCTCACTTTCAGTCTGTATGTGCTCTAGGTCTGAAGTGGGTCTCTTGTAGACAGCAAATATATGGGTCTTGTTTTTGTATCCATTCAGCCAATCTGTGTCTTTTGGTGGGAGCATTTAATCCATTTACATTTAAGGTAATTATCGGTATGTATGTTCCTATTCCGATTTTCTTAATTGTTTTGGGTTCGTTATTGTAGGTCTTTTCCTTCTCTTGTGTTTCTTGCTTAGAGAAGTTCGTTTAGCAGTTGTTTTAAAGTTGGTTTGGTGGTGCTGAACTCTCTCAGCTTTTGCTTGTCTGTAAAGGTTTTAATTTCTCCATCAAATCTGAATGAGATCCTTGCTGGGTAGAGTAATCTTGGTTGCAGGTTTTTCTCCTTCATCACTTTAAGTATGTCCTGCCAGTCCCTTCTGGCTTGCAGAGTTTCTGCTGAAAGATCAGTTGTTAACCTTATGGGGATTCCCTTGTGTGTTATTTGTTGTTTTTCCCTTGCTGCTTTTAATATGTTTTCTTTGTATTTAATTTTTGACAGTTTGATTAATATGTGTCTTGGTGTGTTTCTCCTTGGATTTATCCTGTGTAGATCTCTCTGTGCTTCCTGGACTTGACTATTTCCTTTCCCATATTAGGGAAGTTTTCAACTATAATCTCTTCAAATATTTTCTCAGTCCCTTTTTTTTCTCTTCTTCTTCTGGGACCCCTATAATTCAACTGTTGGTGCATTTAATGTTGTCCCAGAGATCTCTGAGACTGTCCTTAGTTCTTTTCATTCTTTTTTCTTTATTCTGCTCTGCAGTAGTTATTTCCACTATTTTATCTTCCAGGTCACTTATCCGTTCTTCTGCCTCAGTTATTCTGCTATTCTGATCCCTTCTAGAGAATTTTTAATTTCATTTATTGTGTTGTTCATCGTTTTTTGTTTCCTCTTTAGTTCTTCTAGGTCCTTGTTAAATGTTTCTTGCATTTTGTCTATTCTATTTCCAAAATTTTGGATCATCTTTACTATCATTATTCTGAATTCTTTTCAGGTAGACTTCTTATTTCCTCTTCATTTGTTAGGTCTGGTGGGTTTTTATCTTGCTCCTTCATCTGCTGTGTGTTTTTCTGTCTTCCCATTTTGCTTATCTTACTGTGTTTGGGGTTTCCTTTTTGCAGGCTGCAGGTTCGTAGTTCCCATTGTTTTTGATGTCTGTCCCCAGTGGCTAAAGTTGGTTCAGTGGGTTGTGTAGGCTTCCTGGTGGAGGGGACTAGTGCCTGTGTTCTGGTGGATGAGGCTGGATCTTGTCTTTGTGGTGGGCAGGTCCACGTCTGGTGGTGTGTTTTGGGGTGTCTGTGGACTTATTATGATTTTAGGCAGCCTCTCTGCTAATGGGTGGGGTTGTGTTCCTGTCTTGCTAGTTGTTTGGCATAGGATGTCCAGCACTGTAGCTTGCTGGTCACTGAGTGAAGCTGGGTGCTGGTGTTGAGATGGAGATCTCTGGGAGAGTTTCGCCGTTTGATATTACATGGAGCTGGGAGGTCTCTTGTGGACCAGTGTCCTGAAGTTGGTCTCCCTCCTCAGAAGCAGAGCACTGACTCCTGGGTACAGCACCAAGAGCCTTTCATCCACACGGCTCAGAATAAAAGGGAGAAAAAGTAGAGAGAAAGAGTTAGTAGAAGTAGAAAGACAGAAATAAAGAAAGAAAGAAAGGAGGGAGGGAGGAAGGAAGGAGGGAAGGAAGGGAAAAAAGAAAGGAGATAGAGTAAAATAAAATAAAGTAAGATAAAATATAATAAAGTTATTAAAATAAAAATATAATTATTAAGAGAAAAAAGAAAAAAAATTAAAAAAACAAAAATAAAACGGACGCATAGAACCCTAGGACAACTGGCGGAAGCAAAGCTATACAGACAAAATCTCACACAGAAGCATACACATACACACTCACAAAAAGAGGAAAAGGGGAAAAAATCATAAATCTTGTTCTCGAAGTCCACCTCCTTAATTTGGGATGATTGGTTGTCTATTCATGTATTCCACAGATGCAGGTACATCAAGTTGATTGTGGAGCTTTAATCTGCTGCTTCTGCGGCTGCTGGGAGAGATTTCCCTTTCTCTTCTTTGTTAGCACAGCTCCCGGGGCTCAGGTTTGGATTTGGCCCCACCTGTGATTGTAGGTCGCCTGAGGGCGTCTGTTCTTCACTCAGACAGGACGGGGTTAAAGGAGCCGCTGATTCAGAGGCTCTGGCTCACTCAGGCCGGGGGTGGGAGGGGCACGGCGTGAGGGGCGGGCCTGCGGCAGCAGACGCCGGCATGACGTTGTACCAGCCTGAGGCGCGCCGTGTGTTCTCCCGGAAGAGTTTACCCTGGATCCCGGGACCCTGGCCGTGGTAGGCTGCACAGGCTCCCCGGAAGGGGATTGTGGATAGTGACCTGTGCGCGCACACAGGCTTCTTGGTGGCGGCAGCAGCAGCCTTTGCGTCTCATGCCCGTCTCTGGGGTCCGCGCTTTTAGCCGCGGCTCACTCCCGTCTCTGGAGCGCCTTTAAGCAGCGCTCTGAATCCCCTCTCCTCGCGCACCAGGAAACAAAGAGGTAAGAAAAAGTCTCTTGCCACTTCGGCAGGTCCAGACTTTTCCCCGGACTCCCTCCCGGCTAGCCGCGGTGCACTAACCCCTTGCAGGGTGTGTTCACGCCGCCAACCCCAGTCCTCTCCCGTCGCTCCGACCGAAGCCCGAGACTCAGCTCGCAGCCCCGCCCGCGCCGGCGGGTGAGCAGACAAGCCTCTCGGGCTGGTGAGTGCCGGTCGGCAGCGATCCTCTGTGCGGGAATCTCCCCGCTTTGCCCTCCGCACCCCTGTGGCTGTGCTCTCCTCCGCGGCTCCGAAGCTTTCCGCCTCCGCCACCCGCAGTCTCCGCCCGCGAAGGGGCTTCTAGTGTGTAGAAACCTTTCCTCCTTCACAGCTCCCTCCCACTGGTGCGGGTACCGTCCCTATTCTTTTGTCTCTGTTTATTCTTTTTTCTTTTGCCCTATCCACGTACGTGGGGGGTTTCTTGCCTTTGGGAGGTCTGAGGTCTTCTGCCAGCGTTCAGTAGGTGTTCTGTAGGAGTTGTTCCATGTGTAGATATATTTCTGGTGTATCTGTGGGGAGGAAGGTGATCTCCGCGTCTTACTCTTCCGCCATCTTCCCAGAGGCCAATTAGATGCTTTTGATAGATGAATCTCAAAGGTTCTTGACTTGATGACCTCGGACCTTCAGTCCAGTGCTGAGGTCTTGCAAAATTTCTTAAGTTTTGCTGGGTAATTTCTGCTTTCTCTAATAAAGCAGGAGACAAGTTCTAGGAGGAAGTCAAGTATGTTTCTAACAAGGCTCATCTTGTTCTCTTCTTTACATATATTATTAATTAAGAAATTTTGGAAGATTGGAGGAATAGGATGTGTAGGCATCTGGAATTTTATGTGAAAGAGCTTGTCAGATTTGGGAGTTTGGCAGTTTGGGACATGTTGACAAAAATGGTGAGTGAAAGCTGTCTTCCTGAAAATAGTAAAAAGGGCTCTCCGTTCCTACTGTCAAAACCTGCTTATCAGGGACCCAGTCTGAGGGAGTCACCATTCCTTCATATCGTTGCTCAATTTCCCCTCTATAGATAACTCCCTTTAGTGAAAAAGAAAATTAGAATCCAGAAGTGATATTTTGCCAGCAGCATCTCTAATGGCCTTTTCATCTCCCTGATGGACTCACTGTAGCTATGGAAATTCTAATTTCCTGTCTTGGGTCAGCTTCAGAAATGTGCTAACTTATGTGCTTCAAATGGACTTATCAACTAATGAACCAAGAAATGATTTCTTTCTTTTTTTTTTGGCCGTGTTTAAATATTTCTTGCTCAAACTTTAAAGGTCAGGGCATTTGAGGGTCAGATTTGCTCTCTAATTTTTCTATGCAATGTATTCACTTCCCATTAAAATCTAATATTTTTCTGTCTAGAAGGCGTTAGTCTTCTGATTTCTCACGGACGTTGTACTTTGCATGAGCATTACCTCACCCAAATGTATGTTCCCAGTGAACCTGTAATCAAGTGGACTTGAGGCCTTCATTTTTTCCTTTTGTAGCGAGATGCTTAACTGGTTACTTATGCAGGGCTTGTCAGTAAAATTAGGGGGGAATAAAGGGAATAGTAAATCATATGGCAGTTGTAGACCTTAGACCTGAGTACAGCCATTCCAGCAACATCTGAAGCTGAGATTTTAGGGTAAGCCAAGTAGTTTCTTCAGAATCAAAATGAAAGCAGTTGGATTCCATTTATTCAACACTTGAGTCAAGTTCATGAACTCTACAGTTCCAAAGGTAACTGTGCCATGGATTTTGCTCTCAGGGATGCTAAGACATGCCCATGATTTATCTATCTGTTCAACAAACACTTCCTAAGCATGTTTTGTCTCCTGAGGTAGTCTCTGGAGTTGCAATGGTACATGGCACGTATCCCTGCAAATGCTGAGTATAAGCCCTGGTATAAAGTAATAGGCTGTGAATGAGGAGCAGATAATGAATAGTGGGTATTCACAAGATACAGTAGCTTCGTGCATGTGCACGGGGATTAGCCTTCATGAAGAAGGCAGCATTTGCTATGGGCCTTGAATGATGGGCAGGAAATATAAGGATGCTAGGAAAGATTGTCGCCTAAGGAGGAAACATGAAACATCCTAGCTGAGGACTCCTCGAACTCTCATGTTCTCTATTTGTATGATTCCAAGTGCAAGTGATCCAATATGACTCCTGAGAATTGTGGAGAACTGAGATCAGTGGTGTAGGTTCTGCCCTCAGAAGAACCTTAGAGAAGATCAGCCCCCACGAGAGTCTAAGTCATAAGGTACCATGTCATGTTTGGTGATGTTTTCTCAACAAAATTTCTACCCACTCACCAGTTAAATACTCGTGGACTTACATTCTGTGTTCAGAGGCTTGAGAAAAACTCTGGAAGCCTTTTACAGCGAACTGGATAAAATGAAAGCTACTTTTTACTGCACATATTGTATAGGAAGCAGGTTAGTCTCCATTATCAGAAAGTTCTGAGAGAGAATCTGAAATGGGACACCTAACTCAGCAGCTGACAATGATATTTTTTGTTGATGTTTTCCATTTGCCTTCAATTCTGTTTTCAGCTGCCCTAATTTACTCTCTAGGTACTTTAATCAACTAGGATACAAAGTGACCTGCAGTTCCCTAATTCAAATGCATCACTTTGTGCAGAGTTAAATTTGAATCAGCATTGCTTCCCCAGCTAGACTGTCCCTTCCTTGAGGCCAATACATGTTACCTAATTTTTTTTTTTAATAGAACCATACAGTTCTATGTAGGTAGGGAGAGCACAAATGTTGGCTGACATTGAGCAGAGGTAGCACAGATCTGAAGGTTTTTCTCTAAAGGCTCAAATTTCAGAGAATAGGTTCAGAGAATAAATGCTCCCCCAGGGCTCAGACAAAAGAGGTAGTTTATGTATTTTTTTTTCCTCTTATTTTCAGTTAGGCCAATGGGAATCTGCCAGGAGGAACTGACAAATCCTGCTTAGTCTTGCCCAGTGTCTCTTTTGAGGATCCTGATTAATTTGTGTACTTGAGACAGTATAGAAATCAAGGATACATTAATCCTGCAATGAATGGATACCTTTCTTCTTATCCTTGGCTCTCCATACAAAATTACCACCACCTTGTTGAATTTGGAAGTTTATTGCTTTACTGTTTCATATTATAAAAAATCTAAATGGCATAACGTAATACAATTGAAATCTTTATATACTTTAAAATGTATTTTGATCATTTTTCTTTTTTTAATTGAAGTGTATTTGACATACAATACTCATTTCAGGCATACCACATGATGGCTTGACATTTATTTACATTAGGAAATGATTTCCAGGATAAGTCTAGTAAACATTGGTCACCACACAAAGTTACTTTAATATTGTTGACTGTATTTCCTATGCTGTACATTACTTCCATGCCTTATTTATTATATGACAGGAGTTTGCACCCCTTAATCACCTTCATGTATTTAGTCCAACCCTTACCCCCTTTCCCCTCTGGCAAGCACCAGTTTGTTCTCTGTATCTGTGAATCAGTTCTGTTTTGTTGTGTTTATTCATTTGTTTTGTTTTTTAGATTCCACACATAAGTGAGATCATACCATGTTTGTCTTTCTCTGTCTTACTTATTTAATGTAGCATAATTCCCTCTAGATCCATCCATGTTGTTGCGAATGGCAAGATTTTATTCTTTTTTTTTGTAGCTGAGTAATATTCCATTGTGTGTGTGTATGTGTGTGTGTGTGCATGTGTGTGTGTATCTCACACCTTCTTTTTACATCGTCTATTGATGGGAACTTAGGCTGCTTCCATATCTTGGCTATTGTAAATAATGTTGTGATGAACATAGGGGTACATTTCCTTTTGAATTAGTGTTCTTGTTTTCTCTGGGAAAATACTCAGAAGGGAATTGTTGGATCATATGATAGTTTTATTTTTAATTTTTTGAGGAACTTCCATACCATTTTCTGTAGTGGCTGTACCAATTTACATTCCCACCGACAGTGTATGAGGATTCCTTTTTCTCCATAGCCTCACCACACTTGTTATTTGTTGTCTTTTTGATAACAGCCATTCTGACATGTGTGAGGTGATAACTCCTTATGGTTTTAATTTGCATTTTGCTGATAACTAGTGATATTGAGCATCTTTTCATGTGTCTGTGTTATCTTTTCATGTGTCTTTGGAAAAATGTTTATTCAGGTCTTCTGCCCATTTTTAAATTGGATTGTTTGTTTTACTGATATTAAATTGTATCAGTTCTTGTATATTTTGGATATTAACCCCTTATTGGATATATCATTTGAAAATATTTTTTCCCATTCAGTAGGCTGTCTTTTCTTTTTATTGATAGTTTCCCTCGCTGTGCAAAGGCTGTTTAGTTTGATGTAGTCACATTTGTTTATTTTTGCTCTGTTTCCCTTGCCTGAGGAGACAGATCCAAAAAGATATTGCTAAGATTAATGACAAAGACTTTACTGCCTGTGTTTTCTTCTAGGGGTTATATGGTTTCAGGTCGCACATTTAAGTCTTTAATCCATTTTGAATTTATCTTTGTATATGGTGTGAGAAAGTAGTCTAGTTTCTTTTGCCTGTATCTGTCCGGGTTTCCCTAACACCATTTATTGAAGAGGCTCTCTTTTCCCCATTTTATATTCTTGCCTCCTTTGTCATAGACTAATTGACAGTATAAGCATGGAGAGCTTATTTCTTTTTTTTTTTTCAGTATTTGTCGTGAATTTATTTTTATGATAAAGGTTGTAAACTATGACATATAGACTTAGCTCAAATTCTGACTGACTGGATGCCCATGCCCTCGTACTGAAGGTTCCCGTCAAAGATTACATGACTTACGCAGAGGCAGATAAAAATTGCTAGTACATTTTAAAGTTTTCTCACTATAAAAGTTAAAATGAAAATGGTTTTCAAGCAGAGAGCTTATTTCTAAGCTCTCTATTCTCTTCCATTAATCAATGGGTCTGTTTTTGTGCCAGTACCGTACTGTTTTGATCACTATAAATTTGTAGTATAGTTTGAAGTCAGGACGTGTGATAACTCCAGTTTTGTTCTTCTTTCTCAAGTTTGCTTAGGTATTTCGAGGCTTGTTTCCACCCAAATTTTAGAAGTCTTTGTTCTAGCTATGTGAAAAACGCCATTGGTATTTTGACAGGGATTACATTGAATTTGTAGATTGCTTTGGGTAGTATGGACATTTTAAAAATATTAATTCTTCCAATCCATGAGCACAGTATATCTTTCCATTTATTTGTATTGTCCTCAGTTTCTTTCATCAATGTCATAGTTCTCAAAGTACAGGTCTTTCACCTCTTCGGTTAAATTTATTCCTAGACATTTAATTCTTTTTGATATAATTGAAAATGGGATTGTTTTCTTAATTTCACTTTCTTCTAGTTTGTTATTAATGTATAGAAATACAACAGATTTCTGTACATTAATTTTGTATACTGAAGCTTTACTGAATTATTTCTAATAGGTTTTTTCTTGTGGAATCTTTAGGGTTTTCTATATATAGTATCATGTCATCTGCAAGTATGACAGTTTTACTTCTTCCTTTCCAATTTGGATGACTTTTATCTCTTTTTCTTCTCTAATTGCTATGGCTAGGACTTCCAATACTGTGTTGAATAAAAGTGGTGAGAGTGGGCATCCATGTCTTGTTCTTATCTTAGAGAAAAAGCTTTCAGCTTTTCTCCATTGAGTATGGTGTTACATGTGGGTTTGTCATATATGGCCTTTATCATGAAAAGGCATGTTCCCTGTATACCCACTTTGTTGAGAATTTTTATTATAAATGGATGTTGGATTTTGTCTAGTGCTTTTTTCTGTATCTATTGAGGTGTTCAGACAATCTTTATCTTTCGTCTTGTTAATATGGTATATCACACTGACTGATTTGTGGATATTGAACCATTCTTGCATCTCTGGGATAAATCTCACTTGACCATGGTGTATGACCCTTTTAATGTTTTGTTTTATTTAGTTTGCTAATATTTTGTTGACAGTTTTTCATCTGTATTCATCATGGTTATTGGCCTGTAATTATCTTTCTTCTTAGTGTCTTTGTCTGGTTTTGGTATTAGGGTAATGCTGGCCTTATAGAACAAACTTGGGAGTGTTCCTTCTTCAATTTTTCAAAATAGTTTTGGGAGGATAAGTATTAATTCTTCTTTAAATGTTTGGTAGAATTCACTTGATTATTGGTAGATTTTTGATTACTGATTTAATTTCACTGCTAGTAATTTGTCTGTTCAGATTTCTTGATCCAATCTTGGAAGATTGTATGTTTCTAGGAATTTATCCATTTCTTCTAGTTTGTCTAATTTGTTGGCATATACTTGTCCGTAGTAACCTCTTAAGATCCTGTATATTTCTGTGGTGTCAGTTATAACTTCTCTTTTTTCATTTCTGACTTTATTGATTTAGACCCTCTCTCTATTTATCTTACTTGAGATTCATTAACCTTCCTATAGCTATTAACTAATTATTAGTTGTGTAAATTTCTTACCTGTTATCCTTTCAGATGTTTCTTGCGTTTAATTTTCTTTCTCGTTTTCCGTTTATACATAGATAGATGTTGGATCTTCTTACTTTGTGCCCCATGTCTCTTAGCCACATTATCATATTTTACATTTGTCTGTTTATTTGTGCTACATTCTAGAAAGTTTCAGATAAACATTCTAGTAAATTAACTTCATTTTTGTCTATGTTATACATTGAGGATTTTATATAAACTGTTATAGTTTCTATTTCTAAAGAAATTTTGTTTTTATTTTTCAAGATAAGCCCTTCCACTTTTAATAATCTCTTTTGTTCAAGTCATAAATAAACCCCACATTTTAATGCTTTAAATATTAAACATATTTATATTATATTTTAAAATAGATGGTTCTAGTACCTGAGGCCTTTATGGGTCTCAGTAATCTTGTATTGGGCGGAATTGTGTCCCCTCCCCGCAAAATTCATGTGCTTCCTGGAAACTCAGAACGTGACCTTATTTGGAAATAAGGTCTTTGCAGATGTAATTACTTGAGATGAAGTCATCCTGGAGTAGGGTGGACTCTAAATACAATGTGACTAGTATCCTTATTAGAAGAGAAGAGACAAAGAGACACCTGCAAAGAGAGAAGAATATGTGAAGACAGACACACAGGATGCACTTACAAGCCAAGGAAAGCTAAGGATTTCTAGCAACCACCAGAAGCTAGAAGAGAGTCATGGAACAGACCCTCCCCACGAGCCTGGAGAGAGACAGGACCCTACAGACTCCATGATTCAGACTTGTAGCCTCCAGAACTGTGAAAGAAAAAATTACTGTTATTTGAAGCTGCCAAGTTTGTGATACTTTGTTACAGCAGCCCTAGGAACCGAACACAAATCTCATGTGTAAAATGGATAGTATCAACCCACTCAAAGATATAGTGTGAGCCTTGAATGAGATCGTGTACATAAAGTACTTTGCCTTGTCTGATCCAGAATAAGCGCTCGCTAAATGATATCTTTTTGGATTGGAGTTTCCAACAGCACTTCTCTGTGCCAGTCTTGGATCTCTTTCTTTAGCATGCACACATGCATACATATACAAAACACACACATCCAATATCTGCATATACACATCATACGTATTCACATAGGGCTGATTCTAATTCTCTTCACTCGGACCTCATTCCAGTCTTCCCATATGATCCCAGCTATGAACCTCTTAAGGGTTTCCCATATTTTTTAAAACTGCATACGTCTGAGAGTTTCTCCATTTCGAATCCGATTTCACAGAATGGAACATCAAATATCTTCCTTCAAATAAGAGAAAGAGTACACTTTTCATATTAAAGATCCAGAAATAGTGAGCTGTGCTCGAGGGAGAAACATCCATCAATAGTTAGTGCCTTCTCAGTTATTTTTCATTAGTCAGAAAGATCTTGCACAAACCCCCCTTTTTTTTTTCTCAGAATAAAAAAAAAGTACAGTGGTTTACATTGTGGTACTGCTCACTTAGGACCAGGCTGAAAGCAACAATCTCACTTCATGTCAGGAGTTTAACCAGTAGTTTAGCTTGGCCAGTTGAGGCAAAACCTTGAAGTGAGGTGTAGAATACTATGAGAAATTTTATATTTAATCTCCTGAGTCCCAAAATATTAAAGTTTCTGTGAATTAGAATTAAAGTGTGAAATTCTAACATGAATAAAGAGAAGGAATGGACATTTGGATCAAGTGATGTTACTTTTAGAGAGTCACTTTTGCCTTCCTGTTGTTTCCTTGTGGCTTTTAATGGGTAAAGCAATGACAAAAACGTTGTATGCTGTCATGGGATGCGACACTTCTACATGTCCCACCTCTTCAAATATGTTTTGATGCCTTGAAGATAACCTTAGGTGTAGTGTACGGGCTTCCCTGGTGGCGCAGTGGTTGAGAGTCCGCCTGCCAATGCAGGGGACATGGGTTCGTGCCCCGGTCCGGGAAGATCTCACATGCCGCGGAGCAGCTGGGCCCGTGAACCATGGCCGCTGAGCCTGCGCGTTCGGAGCCTGTGCTCCGCAACGGGAGAGGCCACAACAGTGAGAGGCCCGCGTACCGCAAAAAAAAAAAAAAAAAGAATAAAGAATAAAGTCATGGGTTGGGTAATAGTGTCTTAATTTAAAGATAGATTGTTTAACTCTAGACTGACATCAAATAGGGAAAGGACTAGAACCATCCTGTAAATGATGTATTCTATATCAAGAGAAGATTCTTTTCCTTTCCTTTAAGGGCTCAATTCATGATGTGATCATATAGTGTAGCTACGTACTATAGTTCAATTTACACAGTGATATCGCTTTACGTAATGAGGTTAGTCAAGAAAAAATGCTTCAGTCATACTTCAGAGAACCGGATCAACTAATATTCATGAAGAATCTTTCAAAAGATAGTGGCAGAAAAGACTCTTGTAAATGTATAAGATTCTTGGAAATTCATTCATTCATGAATTTATTAAAAATATTCATATGTTTATTCAGAAATATTTCATATTGATAGCAGAACTGATACTAGGTGCAGGAATACAGTTTGGAGAAGAGGTAATATTACAAATTGAGTAAGTAAAATATACAGTGTGTTACATCATGATGAGTACTTTGGAGGAAAATAAATTTGAGGTGGGAAATGGAGCGTCAAGTAGTGTGTTGAGATTTTTGGAAGGACGGTCAGGGAAGGCCTGAGAAGCTACCAAGAGAGCAAACACCTGAAGGAGGGGAGGACGTATTAAGTGCAGTTGAGGAGGAATTGGGATTTGCAAGTGTGAATTACTGGGGAGAAGCCTGAGTTGGAGATAACTGACATAAATATGTTTAGATAAACTTATTGAGAATATTCTCTGTTTTTAAGAATCATATTTATTTACAGAAGATCCTGGAACAATATAAAATTTTCAGTTTATCCTGAAGCCCTCTCTCTACCAGCATCTGGTCTAGAACTGGTTCTAGTAATTTAATTGAGGGCTTTTAGCACAGGCCACGTAGATGTATGGGCTTGTGTTGATTGTGTATGCTTGTGCTGTGGCTTGAGTTGCAGTCTGGATTTTGCAGTCTTGAAAACACTGTGCAGTGCTCTGGTCCATTCAAAATGTGAGGAACCTTAAGTAAGGAGCACTATTATACCTGGCTACTTCAGGCTCTCCATGTACAAAATTAAAAGATTAGGCTTTAAAAAGGAAACTTTAGGTTCTCACATTCCATGATTATATGACATTTGCCTTGATTCCTAGGTGGAACATTTTAAATTGTGAACATACTGCCAGCAGATTTCCCATAAGAATTTTCTTTGCTCTCATTAGAAATGGTTCTTCTTCATGTACTCTACTCAGAGGACTTCTCTCATTGAGAAAACTGATTTACAAATTTGACTATGGACTGAGGGAAACAAGGATGCTGAAATGACCTTAGAATATTTCATAAGGTGCTCGTGAGATTTTTCTGCCTTGTTGCTGACAATGTTTAAAGCAGAATTATTGCAAACTTAACCTATTTTTGGATCCTAGACATTCATTCATTTTAGAGGGGTTTTAGACTTTGAGGTCTTGAAAATAAGTATTATCTTCTAGTTGATTTTAGTTTTTTTTTTTTTTTTTTTGCGGTACGCGGGCCTCTCACTGCTGTGGCCTCTCCCGTTGCGGAGCACAGGCTCCGGACGCGCAGGCTCAGCGGCCATGGCTCACGGGCCCAGCCGCTCCACGGCATGTGGGACCTTCCCGGACTGGGGCACGAACCCCTTGTCCCCTGCATCGGCAGGCGGACTCTCAACCACTGCACCACCAGGGAAGCCCTTGATTTTAGTTTTTATCATCTAATGATGACTGTTGGAGCAGTCATTATTTTGTCAACTCCTTAAATTTCATTTGAAGACTGTACTCTTTGTGGTCTATTTTTCCTTTACCTCATCACTTCCAAGTCTGTTTCTCTGTCATTCAAAAGTAAGGATATGTACACTTGCTTAGCTTCAGAAGTATAGTTTGTTTTATTAGTCTCTGGTTATTGCTTCTCTTGGAAGTGTTATCATTGATAAATCAATTGAATGGTGAGATTCTTCTCTCTCTAAAAAAATAGTACATATCGCTGATTGAATCAGGTGAAGCAAAGTTTAGAAAAACATAAGTGACTCACTTCGTATCGTGGTGGCCAGCCACATGATTTAAAGCCTCTCAGGAAGTTTATAGCCCAGGAAGGGTGAGAACAAAAAAGATTAGTGAAAGCAGAAAGCTCATTTCACAGGTTGGCACATAGTGAATGCTCAGTAAGTAGTAGCTGAATGAAATAACACACTATGTACATTTTAAAAATCCGCTCTCTGATAAAAAGTGTCAAGGTGAACTTTAAAAAATTCTATATACTGCTTGTGACTCTATTGAATACATTTTGGTAGAAGGGTGTGATTGTAATTTATTCGAATCTTTGTGTTCATTTGTGGTGGCAGCCACAGGAACGTGTTTTCTCCAGAGTAAACTCCTGAGACGTGAAACAAGTCAGGTGGACTCATTTTACTCAAAACCCGGCAAATTGAGATGGAGAGGTGGAGACACTTCAGGTTTAAAGGCTATAAACCAATCTCTCTGTTGGGATTTTGCAACCGGAATAGGCTTAAAACTAGAGGAATAAGAGCATTGTAGAATCACTGTGTTGTGATCCCTACTCTTGAGGAGAAATAGAAGAAGTCCTTAAAAAGAGAATCCTCTGAGATGGAAAGGCACCATGAGATGATGATAATGATAATGACTATGATAGGACCTAGTATTTGCTAACTGCTTATTTGTTATGTGCCAGACATTAGATTAAGCACTCTCTATAGGTTATTTCATTTAATCTTCCCAACAGATTTGTTAGGAAGTTACCATTGTTATTCTCTTTTCAATGAAATTTAGAAATATAAAAAGCTTTTCCCATGGTCATATAGCAAGAAAGTGGTAGAGCTTAGATTACAATACATATAGTGTGATTACAGAACCTACATGCCTATCTACTACATTACAGTGAACTTTGTGATATAAGGAAGAGTCCAAGAAAACTAAAAAAAATAAAAGCAAGAATGGAATTAATTTATATGAATTAACACTTGCAATGGAGGTAACAAAGGCAAAACTGATAATGTTAAAAATCTGAATCAGTGATGTGGAGACTCGTTGAAACTATTACCACAAAACAAAAAGATAAAATATTAAGGGACATGATGATAGATGCAGAGGACAGAGAATGGAAATCCAGCCTGAGAATTATATGTACTTCTGAGGAAGTAGTCATGTTTGAGCGAGAGCGAGAGAGCGAGAGAGCGAGAGAGCGAGAGAGCGAGAGAGAGAGAGAGAGAGAGAGAGAGAGAGAAGGCATCATGAAAGATTTGCTTGAAGCAGACACTTTTTTTTTTAAGTTTAAAAGCCCTAAGGGCTTGCTGAATTCCAGGGATGGGGGGGTGGGGAGAAACAATGGAGGTAGACCTCTCCCAGCCTTGTAACATTTTGAGTTGACAAAGATTAAAAGAAAAAAATAAAGCTTCTACAGGCATCTTGATGTAAAACTCGGGCTGACGTCAAAATTCACCACTCCAACAGTAAATATCAGAGAACTGCGTAACAATCTACAGTCATTCATGTGTGAAGGCAACAAAGAAACATTGTCAGATACTCATAGGCTCCAGAAACCCTCTTGAAAAGGTATTTGAAGACATACATTAACTCATCAATATAAGATTTTAAAAGGGATGATGTCATGAAGTTAATGAATAGGCATTTTTTCTCCCTTTTAGAAATCTATTCAAAGGAAATAAATCAATGCAGAAAATAATATACGTGAAAATATGTTCTCCACAATATTATGTTATAGTCAAAAACTGGAAATAATCAAAGTTTTCCTATTAGAAGACCATGAGATGTCATTCAGTCATTAAAATGATCAATAAAAAGGAATTAAATGATGTAGAAAAATCATTTCACTGTTTTCATTTTGTGTGATCTCAGTTAGGTAAGACAAATGCATTGTGCATTTTTCGGAGCGAAATAGTTCATTTTATTTATGTCTGGGGAGAGAGGAGGATAGGTGTTTGTCTGGTTTGTCATATATTTCCCATTCTTTACAAACATTTTGCAATAAACATATAAGAATTTGGCAACAATGGAAAAATAGTAGGGACTGAAACCTTCAAACTTAATTTGGGGTTAATTTTAGGCAACTAGACATCTGTAGATTGTCCAGGATGGTCATAGCATTGAAACTGCTTGGATCATCCTGTAAAAGTATAAGTACTGTAGGGGTGCCACAGGCCACAGGTCACATGCCTGAGTGGTCTTGGGAGCCAAGTTAGCTTTGGCCACTAAGCTTGGAAGAAAGTGTTCTTCTTTTGGAATATTTGCTATTCTCCCCTTCCATGCTTCATTTTTTTCTTCTTCTAACTGAATTGGAACTTTCTCTGTAGTTTCTTTCAACCTTGCAATTTCTTCAAACCATTTGGGTGCTAACATCTCAAATAACAGAAAGATCCCCAATAGTTAACTTCAGAGTAACTTTCTCAAAGGTAATTTCTCCGAAGCCATCAGAATTGCTCTCCTTGCAGCAGAAATCTTTCCTTTCGGTGATATTTACACAACATAAAATTTGCTGTTTTATGCAGAAGTATTTTTCAAATGGACCGGTTTTTATTCCTTTTCCTAAAATACTTATATAAAGAATTTATCATTTTAATAGAGTATGCCAGCATATCTGCTTTCCCCAGAAATGCTGAAAAGGATTTGTTAAAACGATGAATTGTCATTCCAATTCTACTTCATATCCCAAAGATTTGTAAAACATAATGACTGAGTAGGAGGTCTGCAGCGTTACTTAGTCGTTTATGCAGATGATAGTGCCTCAAAGCTATATACGATTAAGCATAGCAAATTCTGGAATAAAAAGCAAACTGTAGTTTCTGAACCTTTTTTCAATAATAGCTCAGTTTCCTATATTTCTGTGAACTCTTTCTCTATATTTCTTCCCTCATCCTATCTTTGCCATGAATAGCTTTTTCTCCTTTTTATGTGTCTTGAAGTCTAGTTTTGTACTTCATGGGTAAATGTTAATTTTCTCCTCTGTTGTATTTCTCTTGACCTCACATCATTGTTCCTTCCCTCCCCAACCCAGTAATTCCAAGTACAAGCAGCATAACAGAAACACTGTTACCTGATGCTTTTAATAAAGCCCACCTTCAAACAATTCCGAGGCAATTTATTTATGGTGCGATGCAATTTGTTTATACATATGACATGTTAAGACAAAACAAAAAGCAAAATTGAGGCCACATACAAAGGTCTTTTTGAGAGACTAGAAGCATTTATTTTTAAGTGCTTGTTTTATTGGCCATGAAAGTAATAAATTGATACCAGTTGTTTTTGGAGTTTTTTCAGACCCAAATCCTAAATATTATTACCAGTTGTAGAAGTCCTGTGATCTGTATAACCCTGAGACTTGAAATGAATATTGAAGCTATTTGCTTTTAGGAGGCAGAATAGTATAGGAGATAAATTCATGGGCTCAGGAGCCAAATTGCCTGGGTTTGAAGCAGTCTCTTCTCTGCCACTTTCTAGCTGCCTGAATTTGAACCAGTTATTTACTATTCTGTTTGTTTTCTCAGTTAATAAAATGAAGATAATAATAGTATCCACTTCATGGTTAATTAATGTAAAGTATTGAAGACTTCCTGTTACTTGGTAAGTTATATGTGTTCAGTATTATTAATTTCCAAGTTATTATTTTTAAAATTAGGGATTTTATAGAGTGCCTGTCATCCTATATACAGATGCATAGAATGGTTTACCTAGAGGTCTACTCTTCTTTCTTTCTTAAGGATGATATTAAAAATTTAATCGCCTACCCCAAACATATATCTATTTAATAATTTCAACACTGTCTAAATTTCTTTTTCCTATTTTGATTACATAGTACCTTAGCTGGAAGTATCTGGAAACTCTTAACAAATAAGTCTTTTGTTACTATTTTTTAAATTTAAGAGAGTTATTTAATCTACTTAAGGATAGAGACTATTTTCACCTGCAAGAACTAGCAAAGTGAAATAAGTAAGAGAGAAAGAGAAATTTGGAAAGGGATGGAGGTGGGTCTTAACAGAAAACAGAGATGACAAACTCCCCATCAGTACTTCCTTCTTTGTTCATTCAACCCGTGCTTTTTAAAGTGCTGCTTAGGAAATAAGTTGCAAACACTACTTCCTGTCCTGTCCTCAAGGTGTCATTGTGGTAAAATGTTGCTGTGGCATCTAGCACATCCCATCAGACATGTCTTGCTAAAGATAGAATTAAAGATAGAATTCTTGGTTCAGTCCAGAGAGGAGTTCTTCAGATTAGGGCTTTATGAAAATTGCCAAAGAAGTTGCTGAGAAAGATAAACCCCAAATTCTGCATGGGGAGTGATATAAACTTTAATATTGCCATCGCAATAGCTAATACTTTATTTTGTGATAA
The DNA here is from genome assembly GCF_003676395.1 of Aethalodelphis obliquidens. Taxonomy (NCBI): domain Eukaryota; kingdom Metazoa; phylum Chordata; class Mammalia; order Artiodactyla; family Delphinidae; genus Aethalodelphis; species Aethalodelphis obliquidens. The sequence goes on along the minus strand of NW_020837947.1, from coordinate 73,599,821 downwards.
ATACGATTGTTGTGTGCTAACAACAATTCTCTAAGTTTATTTCATTTTACAACTATCACATTGAAACTTAGAAAGGAGAAGGAATTTGTTTGGGGTCAGGTGGCCTGTCGATGGCCTCAGAGAGGTCTACCTGACACCATATCTAAAGCACATCCCAGTCAGGCCCATACCTCTAGGACACTTTGCCCTGTTCTGTATTCTCCATTTGAAATTCTCATTTATTTATTCATTTGCTTATTTATTTTCATCTCCCTGATATGATCCTGTACATCACAAAAGAGCAGGGCAGTGCCTGGTACCCAAAAGATAACATTTTATTAAATGAATAAACATTGAATACTACTTCAAAAATCCTTAAAATAATCCTATATCATAATTATTATTTTAGTAGTATTTTCTTCATACAAATAGGAAAACAGAAACAGGTGGGTGAAAACAGAAGATCCAAAGACACCCTATAAACTTTGGATTCAAAGCTAGATTTATTTTTACCCAAAGCTCATTCAGTTTCCTGTATCCACACTAACAGCTTCTTCCCAGAAACACCCTTGAAGCTAAGCTGTTAAAATACAATACTAGCAAGTAAGGAGGATCAAACTAAAAACTTAAGAATCAGTTAAAACGTGGAGAGAGCAGAAAGGAACAAGATACTTTTTTAAAAGTGTCATTTCTGTTTGGGTGTCAGGTTAGTCTTGCTGCTTTGCACCTGTCAAAACCAGGGATTGACACCGTCTTCTTGTGGCTTATGGTCCTTGTTTCAACAATAGAGTCTATTAATAGAAAATCTGAGATATAGTAAGACCAATAGATCAGGAGATGACTCCTATGGAACGATAGCTGTTTGCTCACAGTTCCCAAGAGGAGCAGGCATGCCACCCCAGTGGGACCCACTCAGGGAAGTACTGGGCTGGTTACAAGGCAGCAGGAGGGGGAGAAACTGTGGGCAAGAACCTTTATTGTGGTTTCTGTGGGAAGAATGGGCAAGGCACAGTAAGCAGGCTTAGGGTTGGCTAGTCTGACCAATTTCAGCAGGCTCTGCTATGTAGGGGCTGTCCTAGGTGTCTGGTACCTGACCCTGGTGATTAGGGAAGGTGGATAATGGCCCACAGTGCAAAAACCCAATAAAAGAGATTGTGTAAGTGTGAGCTCTGGCTTGGTTTGTATTTGAAAATCACACTCGTGGGCAAGTTGTTTACTATCTCTAGGAATTGGCCAACCCTGGATGGGACAGTCCCTCTAGGGTCAGTAAGGTCCCAAACGTCAAAGCATCAGAATACAGAAAATAGAAAGATACGGTTAAGACATTCCTCAGCTGTGCTTCTGAGATACTGATTATAGAAAAAGCTCTAAAACCACATTTTTCATCCACTTGGGTTACAAATAGTCCCTTGAAGCAAATAACAGATTTATATTCAACTGTCTGTTTTTTACGCAGTTCATAAAATCTGCATTTTATGTTGAATAGAAGAAAGGCAGAAATGTGTGGTATGTTTTCTGCGTTACCTTTTTGTAAACTTTCTCTAACTTCTTGACCTTTATTTTCTAAGAGAAGAAAAAATCATTTACTATAACAGGGTGGTCCTCAGTTGGGGGCAGTTTTGTTCCCTGAGGGGGCATTTGGCAATGTCTGGAGACATTTCCGGTTCTCACAACTAAAGAGGATGCTAGTGGCATCAGGGGTGCTACTAAACATCCTACAATGCACAGAATAACCCCTGCAACAAATAATTATCTGACTCAAAATGTCAGTGGTGCTGAGGTCGAGAACCCCTGTGTGATTCTCAGTTCACCTATTTTCTCACTTTCTTCTTCACTTGTTTCTATAGGGATTTGGTGGTTCTTTCTGTTATGACATTAGACAATAAAGCATAAACTTGACAATGAATCCAGATTCTGATTTTTCCCCTTACTATTCACATTCTTCCTGCTCCTTCCCCAATTTGGGAAATAGAATTCACTCTATGTAATTTCAATACTTGTATTTAAAACTCAGATGACTATTTTCAAGTCTGTGTTATAATTGCTAAATTACATTAACATCTGTTATATACTTTTTGAAAAAGAATGAGAAAAAGTAGATGGCAAATGTCAGTATATGGAAATAACTTACCTATTCAATATTCAGTGAATAAATCTTTTCTGAGTGAGAACTTAGTTTGATAAACCTACAGTACTGAGTGGTGCAGGTGTTACTTAGTTTACCTGAAGCTTTCTTTTCAATACTATTCAACCTGGATTAAAAGGTGACATCTTTAGTGTGGTTCTCTAGTTTCTTTTTATAGGACATGCAGATAGAGTTTAGGAAGTAAAACACAGAGATCACTGAGAACAAGAAAAAAAATCATATCAAAGGGGAAGGGGGACAGTTGAAAGAGGAAGGAATCTAGAATTTGGAAACTCCAGCAAAACAAAATGTCAACTAGAAATGCCTACGTCTTCCAGATGACACCCGTGAGCTTAGAGATCCTGCTGCCCAGCAGGCTATGACAATGGCCCAAAGTTTGTCAACCTAGTACATTGAAGAATTTTTTACTTCTTTTGAGCCTGAAGCTCTAAATTTACAAAGCAAGGCAATGCTGAAATTACATATGTGTGTGTTTGTATGTGTGTGTGTGTGTAATTTTATAGTATGATCTATTTTTAAAAAGTTGTGTAAACTTGGGTAACTCACTTGAACATTTTAGTTCTCCCATTTATAAAATGATGTAAATCTTCACGTATTTGAATAGTTTTATAACTAAATTATATGGATACCCATGGGGATATGTTCCACATATGAATTCACTGTGATGGAAAAAACAGGATCATATTTATTTAAAAAAAAAAGCAAAAGCAGTGGTTTTTACACCTGGAGGACTTTTTCAAACACAGACTGCTCAGTTCCACCCCCAGTGTTTCTGATTCAACAAGTCTGGGGTGGGGCCTGAGAATCTGCATTTCTAACAAGATGTTGTCGAAACTGCTGGTGCAGGACCCCACTTGGATCTGTAAATGTAGTGATTCCCCATCCATGATGTTATTTGCACTTCACCACAACCCTGACCAATAGGTATTATTATTCTCATCTTACACTGTTAGACACTGAAGCTCAGAGAATTAAAGAGGTTAGCTAAGCTTACCCATATGATATGACAAGAAAGAACAAAACGGAATTCTGTCCTGGTACCAGTTTTCTGGAATCCTTTCTTTCCTGTTTGATATTATCCTACTACTGCATTTGATCGTGCTTTCCTTCTGAAGGAGGAGCTCTGGTCTACATAGCATTTCTTCCATTATTTACAGCAGGTGCTATATTTATGTCTGAGCCAGGCATTTTCATTCTCTCTTCGTTCATGAATGAAACACTGTCTATGAGTTGAAAAAGTCTTAAGTATATAATAAAGGACAGAATCAGAGAGGGTGTGGATAACATTTTTATTACTTATTTTAGACACAGTGGTATTTGGCCTGGCGTCACCTGCTCAGTTATTATGGCGCTCTCCTTATTACCAGCTACGGACTTGAATTTCGGAGGCTGAAGCGAAAGAAATTTAAAGGATGGAAGTGAATTAAGACTTATTTAATGTTAACTAAATAACTTCAGCTGGACACTTTATTAAACCCACTATTTCACTTGCTTTCAATAAGGAGGACAGAGGGAAATCAGGAGACTATAGTAGGGTACAGCTGTGCAGGCAAAGTTATTCTTTATGAAGAATGAACTCCTTAATGAACTAAGAAGAATTTTAGAATGCTTAATATGCTAATATATTACAATTCAGATTCAAATTAAGTAGCAATGAACCATGCTTTCTGCAATATCACCTAGAGAGGCAAAATTATACCTGTTTTTGGAGTTTGGGAGCTCTGTACTTTCCAAGTCTATAGTTTTAAAGTTTAAAAAATATTATATATATATTCATATTTATTTCCAGGCACTCTGCCTACTTTTGTTCTGGTCATTTCATTTTTTTCCCATTTTCCCTCCTTCACTACTTGAGTCCAACGCAAACGGTTCCCTTTCAACACACGGTTCTGCTCATTATTTAAGATGGAAATAAGGCTAGAAAGGCATTTTCTCATGCTATTTCTAGGACACCTCAAATTCGGCTTTGCCTTTAGGCCAATTTCTATGGAAAACCCAACCAAAAGCTTCTGGAAAACCTAACCAGTGTCTTCAGCACAAGAAGTTTTAGATTCTGTGTCCCATTTACCAACTTCTCCAGTGAATAAAAAATTGGTTGGACTGTATTGCCATTACAGGACTATCGTAGCCGTAAATTTTATGGAATAACTTAACCATAATTACAAAGAAAAACCCACATAGCAATAAAGCAATTTTAAAGAGTATTTCTCATTTAGACCAAATTTTCTATTCTCGGAAAATGGTCATCTTAAACCCAAGAAGGGTCAGCATGCAAGAGGAAAACAACAGACTGCTGATGTGTTCCTTTAAAAACACTTCTCTTCCCATGAGTGCTTGGATTTTAGGCTGTAAAATGGCACCTTCGAGTTTTATGAGAACAGACGTCTCTCCAGGGTAATGAGGGTATAGCATGTTTTCTCGCTCGAAGGATCTTCCTGGAGTATAAAAGTATGATTGTTTTTTCTATGTAAGGTCTCTGTTTGTCTTGCAAAGGCTTGTAGTTTGGACAAAGACACTGAAAGCACAGGGCTCACTATGAAAGCTGGAACTTTAGTCTCCAAATGGATTAATTTATCTCCGTTTGGTCTGATGGGGCAACAAGTGTGTTGGTTTCTTTTTCTTTCATCATTTGTTTGTCCAAATCTCATGATGAGTTGCTTTAAAAAAATCACCTTTTCTATGCCCATGGCAATTTTTCCTCTTTACTCTTCTGATAACTCTTCATTAAACACCTCCTTTGTGTATAGTTCACATTATTACATTTTTTTCATCATCATCATACTGAAGCTTAAAGTTGAAATTTCCTTGTCTCCATTAAGTTTAACATAAATCCAGATTTTCTTTTTTTTTTAAATAAATATATTTTATTTATTTATTTATTTTTTGGCTGCATTGGGTCTTCGTTGCTGCGCGTGGGCTCTCTCTAGTTGCCGCGAGCAGGGGCTACTCTTCGTTACGGTGTGCTGGCTTCTCATTGTGGTGGCTTCTCTTGCTGCAGAGCACGGGCTCTAGGCACACGGGCTTCAGTAGTTGTGGTGCACGGGCTTAGTTGCTCCGCAGCATGTGGGATTTTCCCGGACCAGGGATAGAACCCGTGTCCCCTCCATTGGCAGGCAGGGTCTTAACCACTGCGCCACCAGGGAAGTCCCAGATTTTCTTCTTGATGCGATAGTCATTTGTTGATTTAACTTGACAATTCATCATCTATTTAAAGTTTTTACATCCATTTAAAAAAATGTCTGCCTTTTAATAAGTTGTACCACAGAGCTATGGTAGAGATGTAGAGGTGAGTATATCTGTTCCAGCAACACAAAAAATAAAACTAGACAGCAGGCTTCCCCATATACCCTTCTGGTGCTTTGCAATTATCACCTGGGCTTGTGCAAGACTAAAGCAAAGGTTCCTCTTGAGTGCTCTAGTGTTGGGACCTGTGTTCTTTGTCTCAGTCTTCAACCTTCTCCTGGCATTGAGGCCCGTGGGGTGGAAAAGGGGAGAGAGCAGTGTAGCTTGGTGGTTAAGGGCATGGGTTTTAGTGCCGGACAAACCATTGGTTCAAATCCATGTTCTTTTGCTCCTTAGGTATGTGACTCTCGGCTACTTATTTACCCCTGATTGTCTTATTTTTACAAATGGGATTATGCAATTTCCTACTCAAAGTATTCTTTTGATTATTAAGCCAGAAAATATGGGTAAAACATCAGGAATAGTGCCTGTCTTAGAGAAAGCACTCAATATAGAGTAGCTCTCTGTCATGTATAAGTTACCTGGTTCAATGGCAGTATTGTTTTAACTTATATTATTGACATCTGTTGTGGTCAAAATCATTCTAGAGCTGCCCTACTTCTCCCTTTCTAAATTGATTTCTCCAGGCTTCTGATGTATTTCTTCCATGACTCAATATGACAACTAATTTGATGATGGCTGGGGAGGAAGGCAGATTCTAAGTCCTTCCAGAATACATGGGTCTTCTGCAGAACTGATCCCTACGTAGTTTTTTGTGTGTTTTTTAAAAAAATAAGTTTATTTTATTTATTCTTGGCTGCACTGGGTCTTCGTTGCTGTGCACGGGCTTTCTCTAGTTGCGGTGAGCGGGGGCTACTCTTCGTTGCAGTGCATGGGCTTCTCATTGTGGTGGCTTCTCTTGTTGTGGAGCATGGGCTCTAGGTGTGTGGGCTTCAGTAGTTGCGGCACGTGGGCTCAGTAGTTGTGGCTCGTGGTCTCTAGAGCACAGGCTCAGTAGTTGTGGTGCACGGACTTAGTTGCTCCATGGCATGTGGGATCTTCCCGGACCAGGGGTCGAACCCATGTCCCCTGCATTGGCAGGCGGATTCTTAACCACTGTGTCACCAAGGAAGTCCCCCTACTTAGTTTTAAAGGGATACTAAAGGGAAAGCTGGGTTTGACAACTAAGTATGAGAATTTTAGAAGGTGGATTAGCTGTAGTGCCTGAATACTGGAATGTAAATGACATTACTTATCTTCGCACTGGTTAGGATCCATCTATATAGAAATCGTTGGGCAGTTCTCCCAATTGGTTGACCCAGCTACTCTTTGAGCAGAGGACTGTACTTTGTCCAATTGAGGGAAACTTAATTTGCAGGTCATGAGAAAATTTCAGGGCACAAAGATATTAACGACCTTTGCCGTTATCCTGAGCCAATGTCCCATAAATTTCTGGACAGTGAGTGAGGGGGAATAAAGGGCAGACTGGTGACTGGAAGAGTAGAGAGAAGTTCTTTCCTGGTTTTCTTCAAACCTCTCTGGGTCTTAGGGCTCCATCTCCTTTACAAGCCTGTTCTGGTCCTTGTACCTCAGCCACTGGGGTTTCCAGGGTTCCTTCCTCACACCAGTGCTGTTCTCACTGCACACACTGGCGTGATCTCATCTACGCTTGGGATCTTTTAATCAATTTATTTATTTAATTTTAAAATTTATTTTTATTTTTATACAATTTTAAAGGTCACTTTTCAGTTATTAGAAAATTTAGGCTGTATTCCCTGTGTTGTACAATACATGCTTGAGCCTATCTTAACACCCAATAGTTTGTACTTCTCTCTCCCCCATATTGCCCCCACCTCCGCACTGGTAATCACTAGTTTGTTCTCTATATCTGTGAGTCTGCTTCTTTTTTGTTATATTCACTAGCTTGTCGTATTTTTTAGATTCCACGTATAAGTGATATCGTACACAATTTGTCTTTCTCTGTCTGACTTATTTCACTTAGTATAATGTCCTCTGAGTCCATCCACGTTGCTGCAAATGGCAAAATTTCATTCTTTTTCATGGCTGAGTAGTATTCCATTGGATATATACACCACAGCTTCTTTATCCATTCATCTGTTGGTGGGCACTTAGGTTGCTTCAGTATCTTGACTGTTGCAGATAATGCTGCTATGGACATTGGGGTGCATGTAGTTTTTTGAATTAGTGCCTCTGTTTTTTCTGGACATACACCCAGGAGTAGAACTTCTGGGTCATACAGTTATGCTTTGGATCTTATTACCACTTATATCTCTCCCTTTCAGACATTTCGTCTGACGCTCCTATTCTGAGTTCCAACTGTCTGTTGGATATTTGCTCGTGAGTTTCGTGGGCTGCCCACTCTCAGTTCATGTCAAAGTAAAACCTTTGTGGGACCAGCTCAGCCAGCTGCTCTCCCTGTTGCTGGTAGATTCTCTGTCTTATTACTGTCCACCTATTACCTGGCTGAGAAACGGCGGTCGTCTATGAGTCAGTCCTTCCTTCCCTCAGCACCCACATCCACTGAAATCTGACAGTTTTACTATTTCTTGAATCTCTCTCTTCCAATCTGTACCCTGATTCACTGCATTGTATTATTATTACTGTTATTATTATCGTCATTTATTTTTTGTATGTGCAGTTTTTGCAGTACACATCTAACTAGGTCTGTCTTCCACGTAGTCACCAGAGTAGTGGGTCTGAAATGTAAATCTGATTGGTTTTCTCCCAGCCGTGGGATAAAGTCCAAACCCTTAAGGTAACACACAAAGCCTTTCACGATCAGGCACAGACTGGACACTCGCTCTCCACACTTGAGGCTCCAGCCATGTAAGGAAGCTAATGGATCTCTGTTGACCTTGTCCGTGTCTAAATGGAAACATTGTTGATACTCTGTTAGAAACATCACAGTTTAATTATCAGCAGGGTCGATTTTCACTTTCTCACTAATCATCACTATCATGAGTTAGTCCATAAATCCTGCTACATAGGGAAGATTGAATAACTAGCATATTGGTACTTAATTTCAGGGGTTTATGGTTTAAAGTAATTTCCCCTAAAACAGATTTACAGACAAGCTTGTAGGATGTTAGTCACTTTATTGGGTACAGATAAAACACTCCAATTTGTATGTGATGGTTACTATCCAGAGATTTGGGGCATAGGGTTGGGATTGACAGCCTGGTTAATGCAACAGCTAGGTACTCACTTAACAAGCTACTACTCTGCTTGCTTGGAGCGTGGGAAGGAGGGAGAAGGAGCAAATAAATGTTTCTTCTCAAGATGGCCAAATGTCCAGAGTGACTTTTACTCACTAAATGGAACTCAATGATCAGTCAGGGTTCCTGCACAAAGAAGATAACGCACTCGCACTCAAATTGGGTAATTTCAAGAAAGGATAATAAAGAGGTTGTTTTTTAAGAGTCTGTCACTTCATGTTCTTTTTTTTTTAATTTTTACTTTATATTGGAGTATAGTTAGTTTCCCAGGTGTACAGCAAAGTGATTCAGTTATACATATACTGCTGAGGGCGTGGATCAAGCCCTGGTCAGGGAACTAAGATCCTGAGAAATGGGAGTCATCTGTGAGTCAGTCCTTCCTTCTCTCAGCACCCACGTCCACTGAAATCTGACAGTTTTACTATTTCTTGAATCTGTCTCTTCCAATCTGTATCCTACTTCACTGCACTGTATTATTATTACTGTTATTATTATTGTCATTTATTTTTTGTATGTGCAGTTTTTGCAGAACACATCTAACTAGGTCTATCTGCAGGGCAAGCTGGACTGCAGGGCCAAATAAATAAATAAAATAAAATGTGGGTAGGATACGAGGAAATATATGGATAATCGAGGACCCAGGGCTGGTGGAGACTTTGTAATGCTTCCTGGGCCTGAAGGAGTCCAGGCAAGGCATGTTGGTAGAATCTAGAGGCACAGCAGACTGTGTGGAAAGGGCAGCTTAGGAAAGTGATCTTCATCCAAGGTATTCAGCAAGCTGGGGTGATCTTCCTCTGACAGGGCTGGGGGAAAAGTGCTCAGACGTCATTCTTCTTTCATCTCCAGTATCTTACCGGTGTTCCCATTGGTAAACCCGTCTGGAAGGCAGAGGGCAAGGGAGCTCTTTGATAAGGTCCATTCAAGTCAACCTTGTGAGACAAAGAGCAGGGTGGGTCTGGTAGAAAGTAGATCCCAAGGGGCAGATGGCAGGAATCTGGCAAGGACCATGAAGAGGTCTCTGAATTTGCTTTTATCTGAATTGTCATACTTACGTCAACACAGAGGACTATGAACCAAACTGGCCCAGGGAAAGGTTTGCAGTGGGTAGCAATAGTCTAGCACCTGCTGCTTTTGACCATAAACTATCCTTCTGAAGATTACGGAAATGGCTTTTACCAGATTATGATGTCTCCAACTACAGGTAAAATAATAGACTGTGTTAAAAGCAGAAACTGAGATTGTAGTCATCTGTGAATGTGACCACAAGTGTACCCACGCATCCGTCTAGTTATCTCGGGAATATATGTACTTGGAGCATTTTATTCCAAAGGGTTGTTTTGAAGTAATTCACTTGTATCATGGCATGTGGATTTATCTAAAGATTTGCAGTAAACCTTAACATATCTAGATAGAATCAAGACCCTCGTAAAACATACACTTGTGCATAATGTGTAGAACTTAGAGAATGAAGTTTTGAATTAGAGCTATTTGAATGGAAAAACGACCAAAGAAAAAACACCTAGCAGTTTTCTCATTGGCAGGTTTCATTGTCAAGGTCTCAGAAGTCATCGAGAATAGGGGGAGGGTGTTTGTTGGGGGTAGAGTGGGGAATACCGATGTGAACAGCTTTTTGGGAAAAGACCAGTGGCAAGTCGATTAGGTGAAAGGACTGGAGAGCGCACCCCTACCTAAAGAAAAGTCATCGATATTGCTACCTACATCACCTCCTTCTCTATCTTTAGAGTGAAAGAGCAAAGATTATAACTATTAAAAAATAGTGATATGACAGGCAAATTCTATCAAACATTTAGAGAAGAGCTAATACCTATCCTTCTCAAACTCATCCAAAATATAGCAGAGGGAGGAACACTCCCAAACTCATTCTACGAGGCCACCATCACCCTGATACCAAACCCAGACAAGGATGTCACAAAGAAAGAAAACTACAGGCCAATATCACTGATGAACATAGACGCAAAAATCCTCAACAAAATACTAGCAAACAGAATCCAACAGCACATTGAAAGGATCATACACCATGATCAAGTGGGGTTTATTCCAGGAATGCAAGGATTCTTCAATATACGCAAATCAATCAATGTGATAAACCACATTAACAAATTGAAGGAGAAAAACCATATGATCATCTCAATAGATGCAGAGAAAGCTTTCGACAAAATTCAACACCCATTTATGATAAAAACCCTCCAGAAAGCAGGCATAGTGGGAACTTACGTCAACATAATAAAGGCCATATATGACAAACCCACAGCCAACATCGTTCTCGATGGTGAAAAACTGAAATCATTTCCACGAAGATCAGGAACAAGACAAGGTTGCCCACTCTCACCACTATTATTCAACATAGTTTTGGAAGTTTTAGACCAGCAATCAGAGAAGAAAAAGAAATAAAAGGAATCCAAACTGGAAAAGAAGAAGTAAAACTGTCACTGCTTGCAGATGACATGATACTATACACAGAGAATCCTGAAGATGCTATCAGAAAACTACTAGAGCTAATCAGTGAATTTGGTAAAGTAGCAGGATACAGAATTGATGCACAGAAATCTCTTGTATTCCTATACACTAATGATGAAAAATCTGAAAGAGAAATTAAGGAAACAGTCCCATTTACCATTGCAACATAAAGAATAAAATATCTAGGAATAAACTTACCTAAGGAGACAAAAGACCTATATGCAGAAAACTATAAGACACTGATGGAAGAAATTAAAGATGATACAAACAGATGGAGAGATATACCATCTTCTTGTATTGGAAGATCAACATTGTGAAAATGGCTATGCTAACCAAAGCAATCTACAGATTCAATGCAATCCCTATCAAACTACCAATGGCATTTTTCACAGAACTAGAACAAATAATTTCACAATTTGTATGGAAACACAAAAGACCCCAAATAGCCAAAGCAATCTTGAGAAAGGAAAACGGAGTTGGAGGAATCAGGCTCCCTGACTTCAGACTATACTACAAAGCTACAGTAATCAAGACAGTATGGTACTGGCACAAAAACAGAAAGATAGATCAATGGAACAGGATAGAAAGCCCAGAGATAAACCCATGCACATATGCTCACCTTATCTTTGATAAAGGAGGCAAGAATATACAATGGAGAAAAGACAGCCTCTTCAATAAGTGGTGCTGGGAAAACTGGACAGCTACATGTAAAATAATGAAATTAGAACACTCCCTAACACCATACACAAAAATAAACTCAAAATGGATTAAAGACCTAAATGTAAGACTGGACACTATACAACTCTTAGAGGAAAACATAAGCAGACAGTATATGACATAAATCACAGCAAGATTCTTTTTGACCCACCTCCTAGAGAAATGGAAATAAAAGCAAAAATAAACAAATGGGACCTAATGAAACTTCAAAGCTTTTGCACAGCAAAGGAAACCATAAACAAGACTAAATGACAACCTTCAGAATGGGAGAAAATATTTGCAAATGAAACAACTGACAAAGGATTAATCTCCAAAATATACAAGTAGCTCATGCAGCTCAATATCAAAAAACAAACCAACCCAATCCAAAAATGGGCAGAAGACCTAAATAGACATTTCTCCAAAGAAGATATACAGATTGCCAAAAAACATGAAAGGATGCTCGACATCACTAATCATTAGAGAAATGCAAATCAAAACTACAGTGAGGTGTTACCTCACACCAGTCAGAATGGCCATCATCAAAAAATCTACAAACAATAAGTGCTGGAGAGGTTGTGGAAAAAAGGGACCTCTTGCACTGTTGGTGGGAATGTAAGTTGATACACCCACTGTGGAGAACAGTATGGAGGTTCCTCAAAAAACTAAAAATATAACTACCGTACGACCCAGCAATCCCACTACTGGGCATATACCCTGAGAAAAGCGTAATTCAAAAAGATACATGCACCCCACTGTTCATTGCAGCACTATTTACAATAGCCAGGACATGGAAGCAACCTAAATGTCCATCAACAGATGAATGGATAAAGAAGATGTGGTACATGTATATAATGGAATATTACTCAGCCATAAAAAAGGAACGAAGTTGGGTCGTTTGTAGAGATACGGATGGACATAGAGACTGTCATACGGAGTGACGTAAGTCAGAAAGAGAAAAACAAATATTGTATATTAATGCATACATGTGGCATCTAAAACAATGGTATAGATGATCTTATTTGCAAAGCAGAAATAGAGACACAGATGTAGAGAACAAACATATGGGTACCAAGGAGGAAAGGGGAGGTGGGATGAATTGCATGATGGAGATTGACACATATACACTATTGATGCTATGTATAAAATAGATAACTTACGAGAACATACGGTACAGCATGGGGAGCTCTACTCAATGCTCTGTGGTGACCTAGATGGGAAGGAAATCCAAGAAAGAGGGGAATATGTGTATATGTATAGCTGATTCACTTTGCTGTACAGTAGAAACTAACAACATTTTAAAGCTACTATACTCCTATAAAAATTTTTTTAAAAAAATCTAAAAAAAGTGGTGATATGAGAAATATAGAAGGATTCCAAGCAAAGGGTCTTCCTCGGAAATTTCTTTGAAGTCTGAGAACAGGTAGAGTTGTTGTATTTTTATGAAATGGATAAGATTAGAATTGTATGTGTAAAACAGCACCTTCTGGGAAAATATGTTAGATTGATTATAGGTACGAAAGTTAAGAGGAAGAATAAAGAAAAGATTTGAATAATCCAGTTTAGAGAAGTCAAGGATAATGGGGAAAAATAAATGTGACCAATTTGAGAAATAATATGGAAAATAGTAAATAAATATTACTAAGAATTCAATGGTACATCTGGATCTTCTCTTTAGGAATACGTGGCACATGTAATACATTTTGGAGGCATTAGCAAAGAATGGAAAAGCTTTCCATTCTTGATGGTACAATAGGTACCATCACAGCCCCTGAATGTCCTGGTGACTCAGGGCAAGTCTCTGAATCTGTTTGGTTCCCTCATCTGTGAAGGACAGAGATGAGATAGGTAATCTTGAAAGATTTTTCTAATGCTAAATTGACGTTATTCTAAGTAACCCTGTAGCCTACCATAGATACTACCCTTACTCATTTATTTAATGAGGTGTAACTCACAAATAGTAAGTTTGTACATGCACAGATCTTATGTGTAAAGCCCCATGAATTTTTATGTGCATCTGAAATCACCACCAAATCAAGACATAGAACATTTCCAGCACCCCAGAGGTTTCCTTGTACCCATTCCCAGTCAATGCCCTCTTCTTAAAGGTAGTCATCTAATCTGACATCTATTCTAGTAGATTTGATTTGCCTGTTATTGAACCACATCAACATGGAATCATACAGTATTCAATATATTATTATTTAACTTAGTTAATAGTGTCATTCAGGGACTTCCCTGGTGGTCCAGTGGGTAAGACTCCACGCTCCCAATGCAGGGGGGCCCGGGTTCAACCCCTGGTCAGGGAATTAGATCCCGCATGCATGCCGCAACTAAGAGTCTGCATGCCTCAACTAAGAGTCCACACACCATGACGAAGATCCCATGTGCCACAACTAAAACCTGGAGCAGCCTAAATAAATAAATAAATACTTTAAAAAATAGTGTTATTCAAAATAGTGGTGTGTTGTTATGCAAATTTATGTGGTCTTTGTGTTTTATGCAAAGATGGTTCCTGTAATTTCATTTATCTTGCTGAAAGCTACTTGGGTAATTTTCTTCCAAGTGAGAATATCCTCCCTTCTCAAATAGGACTGTCCAATTTTCACTCAATATCAGGATCCAGTTCAAGTTCACTGTCTCTGTGGAGCCTTTTCATAACTATTCCAGTTCATATTATTGCCTTGTTTTCCGACCTCTATGTAGTTCTTGGGCTGTAATACTTAGCAAGGACATTAATCATACAGTACTTCAAATTATTTAACTGTTCCACATATTCGTAGTGTCCTCTTTCTAAAAAATTGCATGTGCCAATGAAAAGACAGATTGATCTGTTACTTTCTAAAATCCCAGAATAATGTAAATACCACTGAATAAAACTGAGTGACCCGGGCTTCCCTAGTGGCGCAGTGGTTGGGAGTCCGCCTGCCGATGCAGGGGACATGGGTTCGTGCCCCGGTCCGGGAGGATCCCACATGCCGCGGAGCGGCTGGGCCCATGAGCCATGGCTGCTGAGCCTGTGCGTCCGGAGCCTGTGCTCCGCAACGGGAGAGGCCACGACAGTGAGAGGCCCGTGTACCGCAAAAAAAAAAAAAAAAAAGAGTGACCCTATGCATGTATGTATGTTTTTCTTTCAGTGAAACATAACCACTGTTTCAGAACGTAGGCTCTGGGGTCAGATAGCCTGAGAGTAGGTTGGGGCGACCTTCTACAAGCAGTGGGCTCATGAGCAATTATTAAGTCTTGATTTTACCATCCTTAAAATTGAGTTCATGGCAGCATTTACACATGTATATACAGTGCTCAGCACTTTTTGTCTGGACTAGGATTTTCAATCTTATTCAATTTTAGCTATTGGAAAACCATCCTTTATATGTTGTCCTATCACATCTTATCTAAATGTTCTGGTTGTAGGATTGAGCTAGTGAATTGTGTTTAAATGCTTGTCCCTCAGAAAATTGTTTCAGAGTGACACCTTTTAGATGATCAGTGAAAGAAATAACTTTCTTTCCCACTTAGGCCCCTATGTGTTGGTTTTAATCCATGCTACTAGCAGGAATTGCTTACATTCTGATGTAGCATTACCTGGGCTCCTAGTAGTTCAGTGCTGTGATAGGTGTGTTCGTGCAGTATTAGTTTTTTAGTAGATGACCTAGGTCCTGGGTCACAGCTTAATGGGTATGATATAAAATATCACTATCCAAATATCTAGAGTCGTTTTTTTCTAAAAGCCTTTTTTTTTCCAGTAAAATCTTTGAAACTAATAAAATTAGAAGTAAAATATCAGAGAAAATATCAAACTGTGTTTTTCTGAGTGACTTTTAAGCACTTTCAAACTCAAGGAAATGAGATATTTATTTGTATCCAAAACTATAGTAATGAGTATACAATTTGGCTGAAAATTTTCTAGAGGAAAATTAGACGAGCATATATTAAAAATTAATGCAATTCTTCTTTTGAGGATTATAATGGAAATGAATCTTATTCTTGCCTTCCTATATTCTTAAAGTACTGACCATTTTATATTGAGCCTTGAGATGTAGGTTGAGGGAAAGAATAAGCACATCTCCACACACTGCTGTGGTCACAATACAGGGTGCAAACCTGTGCCATGGATCTCTTCCTAAATCAGCATTATGCTCAAGTCTGCATACCATTAAACAAACAAACAAACAAAAAGAAAAACAAAAACCCTTTTCATTTTTCATGGACTTTCAGATGAATGTGGCTTTCCTACCATATTAAAGCTGATTGAATTCTGACATAATACTCCATTCTTCTCTTCTGTTCCAATTCCTGGGTATTTATATAGCAATTTTGGTCATATTTTGGTAATGATGTAGATTTATGGAGGATTATAACAGATGATTCATACAAAATCTTCTTTTTTCTTTCATTTCTGGAATCCTCTTGGCATGACTTCCAAAACTCAGCCACTAATAGAACATAAATACAGAGTGGCTATGTTTCTATTTCTAGAGAAGAGTAGAGTAACTATAGTACTGAGGTCCTGGGGGTGGTTGGATTTTGGTACTTCCAGATTGGCAAAACATACTCATTTGAAACTTTTTGGGGTCATGTGCGTTCTGTGTTTATCTTGGTGATCTGTCAGAACATGGCTGGACTTTGGCAACTCTGTTTACATATACATTTTATATTTTTTCCTTTAAATTTTTCCTACTTTTTTTGGAGAGATTGATTTGTGTTCTAAAAACATTCTGGGAAGGTTGAGAATGAACAGGTCTAGAGCAAACACATAAAACTTCTAGATATTGTTTTTGTTCAGCTTGCTGACAACATTTTCAAAACTCTTTCTCTAAAACTTTGAGCCTTGCTGTCTAGATGTTCACTGGGTAACATGGTATTAAAGTTGGAACTAGACTGCATTTTGATATTCTTGCAATGGAAGTAAATCTTTTGTATTTAAGGGAGAGAAGGATCTGTCCCAGTCTGTGAAGTAATACAGAAAAAAAAAAAAAAAAAAAAAGACTACACCAACCTGAATATGTAAGTTTAAAGTTGTCACTTAAAAGTGTTCATTTCGGGCTTCCCTGGTGTCACAGTGGTTGAGAGTCCGCCTGCCGATGCAGGGGAACGGGTTCGTGCCCCGGTCCGGGAAGATCCCACATGCCGCGGAGCGGCTGGGCCAGTGAGCCATGAGCCTGCGCGTCCGGAGCCTGTGCTCCACAGCGGGAGAGGCCACAATGGTGAGAGGCCCGGGTACCAAAAAAAAAAAAAAAAAAAAAAAAAAAGTGTGTTTTTCATCTTTTAATCTAAATTTGGAAACAGCCAATAACCAGCTTCCTTCATGTTTGCAAAGAAAAACCAACTTACCTTTTTTAGAAACCGAGATTTATAATCTTTTCAACATTTACCAAATCTATACTGAGAGCCTGCTGTGTGCCAGATGCTTTGTTAAGACACAGAGACTTAGTGGTGAGCAGAAGAGATGCAGACCCTACTCTGGACTCCTGGAGCTTACAAAAGAGAGTCACACATTTTCTTCATGTCTTTTTTTTCTTTTGCAAAGCAGTTTACACACTAATTACATATAATTGACTTTTCAATATAATATGTGTATATGTATGTTCTTATTTATATCACATAAATTATGACTGACTCAAGCATGTAGTGATTCAAAATATTATGCTTAGATTTTATGAAATGTTCTTTATAGAAAAGAAATTTCTATATTCTCAGTGTTTTTGAATGTTTATACTTTATTGCTGTCAAATAAAGATACAAATAATTGCTAAATAATGCTGTCTATAAATATTCATGACAAGACAGAATGTATATCCAAACTGTATTTTAAATACATACACTTTAATCAGAGGCAGACTCTAAAATGATAATTAATATAGCTGGCATTTGCATCAACAAAGGACATTTATAGAAGATGCTTTTATGAAGTTAAGCACAATTATAGCACATGTAGATGCTGGATAATTAAAATAAATTTTGCATAAGAGTTTACTTTAGAAATTGACACAGGGAAATATTTTCATTTCCATATGCTTTGAGTAATTGTATTTTAATATCTTTTTCTTCTGAGAAGTAGTTACTTCATTTATTTTTTATGAGAATTCAATATATTTAAATTTGTTCTTTTTCCAGATATATTAAGGAGCTAGTAGATACTGTAACTCTGAGCTGTATTTATTCCCAGCTGAGACATATTTAATCATGTTTGGTATTATATTGGTGGACTGGGCTTGGTTTGGGTGTTACATTCTTTAATTTCTGCGTCTCTGTTGACAAGATCATGAGTGTTACATGTTATGCATATCTGCTTGGTAGACTATGTAAGGTGCCACCCAGTTAGTTCCCTCTTCTGGATTACAGGAATTACTCTCTTACCTGCTGGGAATGATGTTGGAAGAAGGCCATCAGCTAGCAGCCCTTTTTGGGGACTGTGTCAAACTCCCTGCCCTGAGCAGCCCACAGCCACTGGCTGAGCGCCATGGGTACGAAGGCCCAGGTGGTCTCCGCAGCGCCGTCTGGCTCTGGAGCTCCTGTGGGATCACCCGAGGCTGTTGAGGGGCTGGGATTGCAGCGCAGGTCAATTTCTCTGCTACTTACTCCTCACTTCTATAGGTGTTGATGCCAAGAGTATGCCCAAAGGAACCCTCCATCTCAGAGGGTGCTGCCTGGGAAACTCAAGCTGTGAAATCTGCCCAGAAGTCAATGTCTTGATTGCAATTGCATACTGACAGTAAGTTCTAGCAGCTATTACTACATTGACATTTATTCTGGTCACTGAGTTGATGTCAGTAGTCATGAAGATAGAGCATCTTGATTTTGCTCAAATTTTCTAACTCTCTATAACAATCAGCTTCTTCATTTCATCATGGTTAGCTGATGAATAATATGGCAAGTAACTCACCAGAAGAATAAAACATATCTATAGTGATCACATTTTTCTTTATTGACAGTCTTCGTGCTCTTTTGACCTGCAGATAGAGCAGGCTGTGGTCTGCTTTTAAACAAAGGAAAAGATGAAACAGATGCGCTAGAACGTCTGAAACAGCTGTTGCCATGGAAGATGCTTCTTTTGAATTTTACATGAGGACATTTACTCCCTCCTCGACATTGCAAAGTACAGGAGTGACTGAGGCAGCTGTAAAACTCCTAACACCCCTCCCCCAGTTGAGTGCACGGCATCGCTGTTTGGCATCTATTAGAAAGTAACGCCTCTGTAGCAAAGCAAGGAGAAGTCTGTGAATTATAATTGCTCACTGCACACATGTTTGATGATTAGCACAATCTCTCAAGCAAGCTGTAAAGAATAGAAACTGCACTTAGGGAGTTAATATAGCAATCCCGCTGTTTCCCTAGGCAGTTTTTCCAGGTGCAATGTCTGCTCCTCTCAAACAAAAGCTACAGTTTCGGAATAGAGTGAGCCGTGCGCATGGAGCAGTGGTAAACCCAGAGAAGTGGGGCGCACCCAAGAGAAACAAGATGAACAATTCAGCCAGAGACAGAAATCTGGACGTGCATCGAACAACTTTTCATCAGTGTGTCTGTCCGGGAGGAAACATTTTCCAGTGGCCTCCTTCCTTTTTTCTTTCGAAATGAGCTCAACTGCAGCGTTCCCAGGCGCTGTCACCCGTGAACTGCTTGAGGCGCAGAGAAACATGGATAAGTGATGCTGTTTGTTTAAGGTATCCTACATGCTCCGCCCCCATCAAGTCATTGTCAGACCTAATGAAAAGCCAATTCTAACAAATTTCTCTGCAGTCCACGTGGAGATTTGAGGTTGTGATTTTCCTAATGGTGCAGGACTTGGGGTCAGGTGGACAGGGCAGATGTAGCGGGGAGAAAGCACTATGATATAGGCTGGTCTCTGTTAGGGAAAGGGCAGAATTTTTGGAACTCATTAACTGCTGTCTCTCATTCATTTAATTTGTCACTTATGTGCCTTCCAGCTTCAACTGTGGATGCCCTGAAGGCAGCTGCAGCAGGCCTGGTGCCAGCAGAGGGCACATCCCTGAGTCCAAAGCCACCTGTCCACCAGAAATGTACCAACTCGGCTTCCAGATGCTGACCTTAGTCTCAACCTGATGCTCTTGGGCTTAAGCGGATAAACTGCCCCTATCAGGTAGGAACAGTTAGAAGTCAGAGACAATGAAAACACACAGGGCTCAAGTGTTTTGCACCAAGCAGTGTTTACAGGAACAGGAAAGCGGGTGAGTCATCTTCTGTTTTTAAATGGGTACTACCAAGAATTCCTACGTGCACCGAGCATTACATATGAATGTGTTCAGAGGATTGAACAGAACGCTGCTTACCAGCATTAATTACATTATTGAATGTATTATATAACTATAATAGAGTGATTTCAAAAGTCTCCTGAGAAGGTGGGGATTTAGAAAGAAATTTTGCCGTAGCTGTTTCATTTTTAACTACCTGGGCAATAGGGGGCCTGTTCCGTATTCAGAAGGCAGCAGGGGACGTGAGGGTCACCGTCATCAATATTCCTGAATTACAGCAAGCCCACTGCAAGTGGCAGTGTGTTAATAGGCCACGATGCAGGCTATAGCCCGAAATAATGGAAAAGAAGCAGGGCTCAAGGAGGAGAGAAAGGAAGAGAAGAGCAGTGATGCTGGTGGAGAATTCAGAGAGGGCTGTGTGGTTTTCTGAATGCTCTGTTGCTCTCCAGTGCGGGTGTTCCACGGATGATTTTAAAGTTATTTCATCCTGCTTCTCTGCAGGGTCCCTCAATTTGTCATCAGCAAACTGGTTGAGCATGCCTTCTGCATATTCATTCAAGTGATGTAAATATTGAACAGAAAGGGACCTAGTGGTACGTGTCAAGAAATCTTCCTCTGGGGTGACACTGTTCCATTAATCAGTGTTCTTTGACATGGTTGTTAAAATGTAAGTCCTACTAGTTGCTTTAATTCAACCTCCATTTCTTATGTTACCTATGAGACCAAGACTTGCTGTGTGACTTGCTGAATACACTTTGCCATTTTGGCAACTCAGCAGAGTACAGTGTGAAAGCACAGACTTTCAAGCTAGCGTGCCTGGGTTTGAATCTGGGCTCAACTATGTACTAATAGCTGTAGGTCCTTGGGCCAGTTACTTAACTTCTCTGTGCCTTACTTTCCTTACTAGTAAAGACGATAGTGTATTCCTCACAGGGTTTCTGTGTGGGTGAATGGGATGTATTACTGTGTATTCCTAGAACAGTGCTGAGTCTGTAGTCAGTGCTGTCCAAGTGTTTGCTGTCGTCATTGTCACCATCATCACCAAACAAATGGTGACCTGTCGTATTGAACGTGCATTGCTCCCCGAGATCCCTGTTCATTTCAAGGAGCACACAAAATAAAAGTTTAAAAATCAGTTCTAGAATTTTCCTGCAAATCATCCCTCTTTTACAGCACAAATTGTATGAACTAGGAAATGCTCAATGGATATAAAATATGTAGTGAATATTAGATACTTAAACTATGTGTTCTCCCAGAATAGGGCATTAATAGGTTTTTCTACCAGTAGCTAAAGTTGTCACAATTGGGGAAAACCATATGGTTCTGCCACAACACTGTGTGTCCTTAAGTAGCTTACTTCACCTCTCTGAGCCTCAGGTTTTAATTTTTTTCTTTGTCTTCTTATGATATAAGAGTGAGAATATAAATTTATCGTATTCGTTTATTCCAAGGCAGTATATCGAGTAACTGATATGTATCTTACATAATCTAGGTCCTAGACACGTTTTATTCACGTTGAATAATGTGAAAGTCTTTGCTGTGACAACAAATAGATATAAAAGTCATCTATACATTAAGTGATAAAAAGCGCTGTAGGAATATAAAGCAGAATAAGGGGCTTAAGAGTGATATGGAGCAAAGGGCAGCAGATATGATAGCTTTTCTGACAGTGGATGTTCGCATATTTGAAACTTCTTAGTCATATATAACACTATGAATTTTTGGAGTGGAACTGAAAGGTGAGGAAATCTCTTTTAAAACTGTCCACAGGCACTTGAGGTTCTTCCCCAAGTATCTTCTTCTTGGGGCTCCCATGGCACAGCTTGTGATGTGCTTGGGGCTGTTCACCTCCAGGTAAGAAGCATGGATGACCAGGTCCTCAAGAAAAGGGCGTTTGCCCATGTTTTCATGGCTTCAGCATCCCTTCATGGGAAAAGAAGATAATGATGCCTGTAATTATTTTATCAGTGAATTGTTTGCTTTGAAATCATTCCAAATAAACTTACTACTGGAACTACTAATATTTTCCATGTAGACACTTTCATTCTCACCTTGAAACTCCTTAGCTGAAGCATCAGCAGTGGACTGGGTTACTTTCTTTTTACCCTTCAGAACTTTCTTCAGAGAGGTTGGAAATGCCCTTGGGCCTTTTCATTTGTTGTAGCTTAGAAAGAGCCCGGTGCGACCAGAGACCGTGGCAACCGAAAGTGATTTCTGGGCTATTCGGAATACTTCATAAAAACTCCGGGAATACTTGACACCTTAAGTGCTGCAGATGTGATCTTAACATAGGGCTGCGGCTCACCTGGCAAAGCGCTGTGCAGCACAATTGGATTTGTTCCTCAAGAAATGGCAGCAAGGCGCTGAAACAGTTCATAGTCTGAGCTTTGGTCAGAACTGGTAGGACTCCAAATTGTCCATGGCTGGTACCAAAGACCCCTTGCTGACAGGTCCTCCCAGCCTTCTTGGGGCCATTTCATCTGTTTTGCCGGTCCTTATTCTTTTACGAAGAGCTCTCAACGTATAAGTCAAAAGTGGAGGTTGGACAGGGAGACGGGACCTGAACTTCGGTCTGTTTTCTTTATTTGCTTCTCAGACGGGCTTGTCTGGATTTCAAACCATGTTTGTTTGCTTACTCTGGCTGAATTTCTTCTTTCTTTGGTTGATTAAGCCTTGATATTAGATCATAGTTTGTACACGTATCATTTTCAGTGATTTCCAAAGAGATCTTTCAGGGAATATTCCTAGCGTTCAGGGAACATTCTGGGTTTCCCCTCCAAATTTATAAGCCTTGTCAGTATCACCCAGGACTTGGAGGTCTGAACAGGCCTCCCATGTAGTACGTTCTCCTGGTTTTGCCCTTTGAATGTGCTCTATGGAATAGCCCCTGGGTTTTTAGATTCGACAGGGACATTAAACCCTGTTTCGGCTTAACATTTCTTATGCGTGTAGTTGGACAGATGAATGATATAAAATAATTGCTGCTGACTTTATAAAGTTTAAAGTTCTCTTATGTAGAGGAAATGTCTGAAAATACTTTAAGGTCTCAAATTTGCACAGCACTTGAGTAAGTCATCGGCACCACTAGACCACCTACTCAGGTTCAGGGCTGTTTTTGAAAGTGCTTTCTATTTGGATTTTCAAAAATGCAAGTGGCATGAGGCAGAGTAAATAGTCATCATCTGTCCTCTTCCAGGATAAGATTACACGATGGTTGCTTAGGTGATGTCCTACGCAGACTATGTGTGTAAACATGGATTTTAAAGATCTCCATAGATATACCCTGGGTCAGAGAGGTCGAAAATTCGTGGTCTTGGTTTCTCCCAAATGTGTACTGGCAAGCTTGTGGGTGATAGGAATGTAAACAGTGAAACAGACCTCCTACCAGTGGTGATCACAAAAAAAAAAGAATGGTTGCCTGGCACCCAAGGTACTGAAAGGCAAAGCTAAGTGGAAAATGCCCCAGTAGGCACATGCGTCTGCCAGGGCATCGTGCGACTCGGCTTCTCCTTCTGTGAGTTTCCTATTAACGTCATCAAATATTTCTAACTTACCTCCTCCCTTTTCAGAACTGTCAGTCGATTCTATTCAATACTGAGTCATTTGGTGCTAAGTACCCGGGTCCTCTGTTGGTGCTCTGGGAGAGATAGGATGTTCTGATTTGGGTCTCAGCAATGCCTCTGTGGCTAGTCCGTCCTTACCCAGGTATTGGTGGTGTTGAGAGATAGAGAAACAGGGGACAGAGTTTGCAGAAGATTTCCTTTCTCTTCTTTTCCTGGAGTGGCTACAATGAAGATAAGATAAACCAGCAACTCCTGTGCAAGGCATTCCCAGCTTCTCCAGTGGTGGAAAAGTGCTTCTAAAAGTCAATGACAGGGCTTCCCTGGTGGCGCAGTGGTTGAGAGTCCGCCTGCCGATGCAGGGGACACGGGTTCGAGCCCCAGTCTGGGAAGATCCCACATGCTGCGGAGCGGCTGGGCCCGTGAGCCATGGCCGCTGAGCCTGTGTGTCCGGAGCCTGCGCTCCACAATGGGAGAGGCCACAACAGTGAGAGGCCCGCGTACCGCAAAAAAAAAAAAAAAAAGTCAATGACAGAGGGCAGCCAATGCCTATATCTGCTCCTGGTTAAACTTCCCTTAATTTCAACTCCAACAGCCTCTGTACTCTATCCCTTGTTTGCACTCAGTAAAAAAGCTTCTCTCTTACAAATGTTTCAGCTGCAAACTTTACAGGTATGAAAAACCCTACAGAGCCCAGCCAAAAAAACTCACCTCTGTGAGGACCCAACACCCAGTGGCGTCAGGGGCTGCTTGTTGAAGGTTACTTTGAAAGTTCAAGCAAATAGATTGAGAAACAGCTTTTTGAAACCTAACAGATTCTTAAATAGATTGTAACTAGATTATAAGGAAAATCCCCAAGAAGCTATCTTTAAATTACTTCGTGTATAGTGTCCAAGAAATTTATGAAAGTTCATTCTCCATTTCTCTCTCCCTCCCACCACCCTTCCTTCTCAGATTCCCTCATTTGATTTATTCTCGTAATTGGATAAATGAGCCATTTTCCTGTTCTGTTAGAATGTCTATGAGATGATAAAGAGAAAAAAAAGTTAATCAAATGGAAGAATTTGTGGGGGGATATTAGGTTCAGAAATAAATTATTTCAACATGTGAGGTTTTTATTGGGCTGCCAAAGAAAATCCATGCAGTAGGTCACAAGAATAGAATCAGTAGCTGGTAGGCTTAAATTTCCTGGTTTAGAAAAACTTAAGATGGATGTTCACCTATGACGTTTTCTAAGTTGGGTGGTTTGGAGTAGAGTATGTACTTACAAGTATAATTTCAAAAGATAGATTTTTGGCAAACTTGATTAGAAGTGAATTTAACATTATTAGTCTTTGCATTAATAAATGATGTACTATATTTGACAGTATTTTGTTTTAATATTTTAAATTATAACTACTGAGCTAGAAGAAAGGAAATTGAATTATAGTAATAATTTTGTCACTAACAGATAATGTAATTGGGGGAAAATTCATTTCCCCTTTTATTATTTTTGGCTCCATAATCTCTGATTCCTTTTTTTTTTAAGACAAGTTTTTAGAGCAGTTTTAGGTTTATAACAAAATTGAGAGAAGGGTGCAGAGGTTTTTCCTATACCCTCTGCCCCCCATACATGCACAGCCTCCTCCATTATCAACATCACTCATCACAGTGGTGTTCTACATTTTTTACCAAGGGTGAACCTCATTGACACATTATAATCACCCGGAGTCCATAATTCAGTTTAGGGTTCAGTCTCGGTGTAGTACATTTTATTGGTTTGGACAAAAGTATAAGGACATATATCCATAATTGTAATGTCATACAGATTCTTTTCACTGCCCTGAAAATTCTCTGTTTACTAAAGATGAAAATTGTAATGTCTACTTAGATACTTTCTAACTTTCCAGATCTAAGATTCACCCCAAGCAAAGTAGAGGTATCGCTTCAGGTCTGTCCTCTGATTTCCAATCACATTTGGTTAGAAATAATACCACAATTCTGGATGCTATTTTGTTATTACAAATCTGTGCTATCACTCAAGTAAACTTTTGCTCCTTTAATAAAAATCTGAGGGCCGTTGGTGCTATGAATAAGGCACATGAACAGCTACAAACTCATAGCTTCTCAAGGTTTTCCAGGGAAGATGACATTGATTTCTGTTGTAGGCAAGAAATACTTTCTGCGTGATTTTGAATTATATGATATTTTTGTTCTTGTTTTACATTTCAAAAATCTAGTTTTGAAAATACAATAGGCTTACAGCACAAATAGTAAAACAAAATTAAAAAGCGTCATTAAGTTGGTCATGGTAATCAAGAACAAAAAAAGAAGGAGATAAAACTTCGGGATCCATAAGAAGTTGCAGTTTTTAATCCCTTTGTGAATTATAGACTTAGAAGGTCTGAGAAGAGCCTTGGAAACCCTCTTACTGCAATAGTCATTAGCATGCACACACACTTACATGCAGTCTCAGGAGATTCAAAGGCAAAAGAACCACTTCAGGGCTTTCTGCGTCCCCATAGGTGGCCTCTCCGTTTCGGTCTTTGCAGTCATCTTTGCCATCTGTGCTGTGGCATTAGAGGGAACTAGGGCAGATAGTGACAACTCTTATTATCCAAATAAGGGAAGAGCGTAGTGGCCCAGATGAAACAAAATGATGGATGATTCTCAGATCGTTTCTCTTTGATCTTGTAAGGCTTCTTTTAGCTTCTTTTGCTTTGTGTTTATGTTGGGCTTCTTGAGAACACACTCGTTGGTTAGCCATATTTGTGGTGAGTTGCTGGGGCAAAGCCAGTGTGAATTTAAAATATGCTGTGGATGGTCTACCAAGTGTACGCAGTGTATTGGGGATAATCACGAGCTTTCAACAGGTTTTTATGTATTAATAAGCATTTACTCCAAGGAGAAATCTGAGCACATTAAAAAGATTTGCGGTAATTTCCACAGAGATAGATACATCTTACCACAGCGTGTGAATAGACTTCGGAGGGTGGCTACAAATTCCCCTTCCAGATTTTTCGCATCATAATAATGTTCTGTATTTGGAAGTGTATTCTGCCCTGAAATCACATGGGAGAGAACAAAAGAAAATGTTCGGTCTCTCTCCCCTCTCTCTTCCCCAACCACCTTTTATTTGTCCCTCCATTTTTCTGTGGTCACTTTCTCTCCTTAACTTTTGAAGACAGTTTTTGTCTGGGTCTTACTCAATGTGTTGTCCTGGAGGATTTTTGGGGACACCCTACAAGAAATGCTGAGTCTGATTTTTATTAGGGTCAGAGCTGAGCAAACTTTTTTAATAAATGAAACCATTTGTAAGGGTTTCTCTTGCTAATGCTTATCTCATTTATTTCACTGTTACAACAACATTCTCTGCTAGGTATTATTAACAGTGTTTTATGAAATGTAAATCAGGACCCTAAGGGGCTGAGCAAATTGTCCCTCTGCCCCAGGTTGTAAGGGCAGAGCCAGGTCCAACTAGCTGCTCGTCTACATTCCCTTTATGTATCTTTACCTTCAGCTCCAAGCAGGGGCATACTAGAGGCCCAATTAATATTTAGTGAACCTTGTTTGAAGGGTAGAGTTACCTTCAAAACTGAGCTAGCTTCCTGGTGTGGCATCTAGCCAAGCATCCTGCCATTCATCATCCTCTACCCTTGCTACTGAGTCCAAGCTCAGTTTTTGCAGCACAACAGGTCAATAAATTGAGAGACCAGTTGCTGGGGCATGGAATAGCAAGTTTATTCAGAAAGCCAGCAGACCTAGAAGATGGTGGACTAGTGTCCCAAAGAACCATCTTACTGGAGTTTGAATTGAGGCTTCTTTTATAGTAAAAGGGGAGGGGGCGTCGTTGTTTGTTGCAGACTTCTTAGTGTGGAGTCCTTTGTTCTTGGCAGCTGTCCACCTAGGTCAGGCCACGGTGACAAGACAAATATTATTCTCTGTTCTGCAGCTTTTTATCTCTGTATGAATGAAAAGTGTTATACCTTTAAACGTCAGAGCCTTGAGGATGGGCTATCTTGTATATTTCAGGCTATGGGCAACATTCTTGTAGCAAAAGCAATAGAATACAAAAGTGACAGATATGATATAGAGTCAGTTTTGTTCTTCCCTATTACACTCTGGACTGGATAATGAGCTTCAGTGATCTTGGAGGTAGACTGGTAGACTAGACAACACCAGCTAGAAACTTCATGTCCTGGAACCTATAAAATTGAATGACTTCCTCACTAACAGTCTTTGAAGTTGTAGATACAATGATTTAAGAAGTCCACATATGCCTTTTAGATAATAACATGTCTTTCAATCAGATGATAGAAGATAGTTTTAAAAATACACCAAAGAGTAGCTGGTGTATATAACCAGGTGTATATATCCTGGTATAATACAATCCTAAGAATATTTTGCTAGAAATATCTTGAAGAATTTAGGAAATATTATGTGTTGACATTTTAGAAAGACACAAATACTTTATTCTCACTAATGGTGATTTTTTAATCCTGGAAAACATTCAAGTAATTGCCCCCAGCTTTCATGTGTCAGTGAATATTCAAAGCAACATTCTTATGTCTGATATTTAGTTTGGCTTTATAATAGTATCTATGTTAGAAAGTTCTAGAATGATTTCCTGTTATGTTTTGAAGCCAAAAACTTTCAACGATGCTATAATTATTTTTTAAATTTGATAAGTTTATTTATCATTGGCCATTTCTATTATTAGTTCAAATTTTAAATCTCTTTAATTTGTCAATGTTTATGTAAATAATCGCATACACTGTGGCGGTTACCAGGCTTGGGGTTCTTGAATATACTGAATCCTTTATCACATTCTTCTTGCCCCTGGTTTTTGATTGTCTGTCTGGATTAAAAGATCAAAAGCAAGTGAAAAGTACAAGTGAGAGACTTTTCATAATTCTATTGCTGATGAACTGTGTTTCTTTGTTTAAATCCTGCTCTTTAATTAATGAATTGGGCAAAATCCTTGCCTGAATGCTGAAAGGACTAATGGTAAGAAATACAATTGAAAACAAAATTCCTGTCTATGGGTAATCTTATGTAAGATTCAAAGTGATGTCCTCATATCATTTACCCCTTGGATGGTCATTTCAGGAGATAGAGTTAGGGGATGGGTACCATAAGTTGAGCTTACTGGCTTCTAAACCAGGAATTAGAGTTAGATCTGTCTAAGTTATGGAAAAAGTTAGATCTGTCTAAGGATCTGGAAAAAGCTTGAGAGCCAGGGATCCATTCATATTCTCTTCAGACTGTAGGGCACTGGCAAATGTCTATGGCTTGCTCTGTTCGCTCGAATGTCCTCTAATTTCCTCTGACTACATCTCCCACGACAGAGAGCCTACCCAGACATTCCAGGCTTTTCTTAAAGGTTGGTAAAACTGGGGGAGCAGGGATAAAGAGGCAGTCACAGGTGTAGCATATGGAAGACAGGTGCCATGTTGCTTTGCTATGTTTTGGGGAAAAGGGGATATGAGGACAGGATTAAGAACATCTTCCCGTATATTATGCATGGGACCCAGTAAACAAGCTATGTTGTGTCCTGATGTCTCTGTTGTTCTGAGCTTAAGAAAAACCTGCACAAACACTGTAAGGGAAGGTAGTTCATAGGATAGTGATCTGTCTATGCTGAGTAGGTGGCTAGAAGAGAAGTCAATGAAGTATTTGGGGGAAAAGGCCAAACCTGGGATTCAGTCCCTCTCTAGACTATGCAGATGCAAGCCTCTGCTGACACCTGGGTCTCAAGTAACCCTAGGTTACTGAAGTTTTTTACTTTTAAAGCACTTTATAGGCTATTTAGAGACCTTGGTGAATTGATGGTCCTCAATAGTATTATTCATTGTTTTTCCGGACGCGCAGGCTCAGCGGCCATGGCTCTCGGGCCCAGCCGCTTCGCGGCATGTGGGATCTTCCCGGACCGGGGCACGAACCCGTGTCCCCTGCATCGGCAGGCGGACTCTCAACCACTGCGCCACCAGGGAAGCCCCAATACAATCATTTTTTGCCTAAAATGACCTCTCCTGAACAATGACAGATACAGGTTTTCTGGACCTCACTGCTTATAATTTTGGAGCCCTCTTTAAGAAAAATAATATAAAATTACAAATACAATATAAAGTACAAAAGTGACTAATTCTTTAGAAGGAGGAAAGAAAGCATAGTGCATCAGAAAATTTAAAAAGCTAATAATCACCACAAGCATAATAAATTTAGAAAAATAGCACAATATTTGTATTGATAAACTGCCTGACACATTTCTACAATGCTTTTTTCCCCTTTTATTATTTTTGGCTCCATAATCTCTGATTCTTTTTTTTTTTAAAGACAAGTTTTTAGAGCAGTTTTAGGTTTATAACAAAATTGAGAGAAGGGTGCAGAGGTTTTTCCTATACCCTCTGCCCCCCATACATGCACAGCCTCCTCCATTATCAACATCACTCATCACAGTGGTGTTCTACATTTTTTACCAAGGGTGAACCTCATTGACACATTATAATCACCCGGAGTCCATAATTCAGTTTAGGGTTCAGTCTCGGTGTAGTACATTTTATTGGTTTGGACAAAAGTATAAGGACATATATCCATCATTGTAATGTCATACAGATTCTTTTCACTGCCCTGAAAATTCTCTGTTCTCTGCCTATCCATCTCTCCCCTCCCATCCCCTGGCAACCACTGATCATTTCACTATCTCCATAGTTTTGCCTTTTCCGGAAAATCATGTCCTTGGATTCATACAGTATCCAGCCTCAGATTGGCTTCTTTCACTTAGTGATATGCGTCTTAGGTTGCTCCGTGTCCTTCCATGTCTTGATGGCTCATTTCTTTTTAGTGCCTAATAGTATTCCATCGTCTGGATGGATCACAGTTTTGTTTTTCTATTCACCTCCTGAAGGACATCTTGGTTGCTTCCAGTATTTGGCAATTATGAATAAAGCTGCTATCAATATCTGTGTGTAGGTTTTTGTATGTATATAAGGTTTCAGCTTTTTTGGGAAAATACCAAGGAGCATGATTCCTGGATCGTATGATAAGAGTACATTTAGTTTTTTAAGATTCGATTGCTTCTTTACATGACAGTAATTTTCTAATGTCATTTTCTATGGAGAGGGTAATTCAGTCTTTTCTCTTATATGGCTGAATGAAATTTGTTTTTTGTCATTGAGAGTTGGGATGCATAAAACAGGTCATTTCATATGCAGATGTACTTCCTGCCGATAGCTGTGCTATAGGTTTGTGTCCTACAGACAGAGGGTCTAATAAATGCTATGTCTCTTGGTTGTCATCAAAGAAAAAAAAGTTCAGTGTGCTTATAATTGTGTGCTCTGCGTCATCAAGTGTATTTCTGTCAGGAAGAACTTCCATTTAAGGCATACACATTTCCTCTGTGTACGATGTTACAGGTCTGATGATCAGAAGAGTTTTCTGCAGATGAGCTTCTGGATCTATACATTTCAAGTCTTGTTTCTCCTTATGTGATCCATATGTTTCCTGGGTTGTGAATTGTAGGCATGCTTATGTTCTATAAGCCTGCCCTTTGTGTCGGGATAGAGTGAGTCGGTACAATGATGGGAGGAGTATTTTTGGAAGCCGTTCCTGTGCTGTGCAGGAGAGTAGTAACAACAGTATACAGAGGTGACTGCGGATCACAGAAATACATACCACTAAGCCCAACAAATGTGACCCCAACTTAATTTCTTCTTAGCTGAACCACAAATACTCATGGCCGCTCCAATTTACAAAAAATTATATGACTGTGAACACACCGCTAAGCCCCCTCCCAGAGCCTGGGAAGTGTCTTGTGTAAGTGAAGAACCCCGAGGCTTAAGTTTCATTGGCTTCATGGTAAATTCGCTTTTCTTGCATTGGCTTCTACCCTTTTCTCCCAACGATGTGGTCTTGAAGACCTTCATAGTTATGTTGTTTGCACCTGTCTTACAGTTGCAGTCACCTTATCTTACACTGTCTTGTCTATAACACTTAAGTGTGTGAATATACATACGCACATTCATGTATATTCAGTAACTATATGTATTTACCTCCTTCTCCAGGACTGATCTCAGAGCTCTTTGAACTGTGAAATGCTTATTTTTGCTTCCTATATAATATTAGTCTTTGTGGATAAATCTTTCTACATATATATAAACTTCTCTGTCATTGATGGGCAAAGGCATGGACATTTTAAAAGGCATTTGGATACAATTTTCACAATTATCTTCCAAAAAGTTTACTCCTGTGAACATTGCTACCAGAGATACATTGTTTTACCACACTCTCCAAAAATGATTGTGTGATTCAAGTTCCAAAACAATCCCATTGTGTCCATTCCTTTGGGATAATTTTTTTTTTTTTTTTACTATATTGAGTTTTGCTATTTGGGATCATGGTATATGTTTTTTCGTTATTCAAGTAATCTTTATATGTCTAAGCAAAATTTTACCATTTTCTCTCTATATGCTTTACACATTCTTATTAAAATTTTTCTGGGTGTTTCATACTTTGTTGCTATTGTAAAGAACATCTTTTTTCTCTTGAATTGTTTACACATTCATTGCTGGTGTATACAGAAACTGTTGATTTTTGTGTATTTATTTAGTAGTTATTACTTATTTTGACTTAATTACAGTAGTTGTTCAGTTAAGATAGATATTTTTTAAGGAAGTGTATTTTTTGTTTACTAAGGGTTTAGATATCAAGGTTAAGCCAGTGTTTTGGGGGTTTATATAAAAATAATCATATTTAATCATATTCTTTAAATCCACTTACATGATAAATTTGATTAAAATATTTCTTTATATTAAATCATAATTATATTTCTGAATAAATCCTTTTTGGTTCTGGTGTTTTATTCTTTTAATATTCTCCTGAACTTCCTCCAAAAAATAATGTAGACAGAGCTGTAGCTACAAGAATATTTATTGCAGAAGTATATAGGAATGCAAAGAACTATAAACAACCTAGATGTTCAAAACTAGGATATTGGTTAAATAAATTAAAGCATATATCTCCAAAAGAGACTAAGCAGACATTATAAAGAAGTTATAAAACTGTATTTCCTAATATGTTTATGTTATTTGGTGAAAAGCAGTAAGTATGGAATGAGCCCATTAAAAAGTTATGTCTGTGTGTGTGTGTGTGTGTGTGTGTTTGAGTTTGTATGTTTTTGTGGGAGTATATCTGTGTGTAAAAGGGTGTATGTGTATCCAAAAGAGTGTGTGTGTATATACCTGAATGATCTATACTGGAGTTTAGCAGTGAGGTTTCTCCAGGTGAATGGAGATTATATTTTTTGTCTTATTATTATTTTGAGAAAAAGTGACACTATAGATTTACACCAATTGAACAAGAAGTACAATCAATATCCAACACAAAAGCAACCATTGCTAGCATAAGTGAACATCATTCCAGATATCTCTTACATGCATAGAAATGCATATAAATAGAAGAATATATGGACAAAAATACTTTAAAAACTGCATTCATATTTTATATGCTATTTTAAATATTTTTTATCGTTTGCTTTGTGAAAAGAGAATAAATTGAAACTAAATAGATTGCTCAACATCAGAATATTGTCAGTATGAGTCTGCTATGGCTGCCATAACAGAATCCCACAGACTGGGTGGCTTATATACAACAGAAATTTATTTTCTCAGAATTTGGGAGGCTAGAAGTCCAAGATCAAGGTGTCAGTAGGTTTGGTTTCTTCTAAGGCCTCTTTTCGTGGCTTGCCGATGGCCACCTTCTCACTGTGTCCTTGCATGGTTGTTCCTCTATCTGCATTTCTGTGGACTAATCTCTTATCAGGACACCAGTTATATTGGACTAGTGCCCACCCTAACAACATGGTTTAAACTTAACTACCTCTTCAAAGTCCCTGTCTCCAAATACTGTCACATTCTGAGGTACTGGGGGTTAGCACTTACTTCAACACAGGAATATTGGGACAAGGGAACACAATTCAGCCCATAACAGATTACTTACTGAAAGATACTTTAATTCCTAAACAATCACTTAAAAGGTAAGAAAAATGTGGATACATTAGAATGTTGAGTTATCTTTCTAAAAATTATACATTATATTTCTTATACCACTTCCCACCTTCCTTTCCTTCACCTGTTTTATATATATATAATATATATGTGTTGCTTTTACATTGTCAAGTTTTATATTATTTGCATTGTGTTACTCGGTAAGTATAATTCCTATAGTCAGTTATCAGTTTTATATTTAAATTGGTTCAGAGCTCATTACCAGTCTTACCCAGTTTCTCTATTTAATCTACTGCCCACTTTCTATCATCAAGTAGAATTTTCAAGGAGGGTCCATAAGTACTACTATTTCATGACTTCTTTCACAGGAGAGGCTGTCAGCCTTTCTCAAGATTAGAATGACTGGGCACACCTTGTTAGATCTTATTTTATTTCTTGTCCATGGCTGATAGACTGGTTACTTAGTGGCCGGCCTGGCTAATTGTTGGAGGAGATCACTGAGAGGATGTGACCCCGGTGGACCCTTGAGTTGGACCCAGGCAATTGGAGACTCCTTACCCCCTCCCAGTCCTTGGAATGTACGTTCCACCTAGCAGCCCTGTGCTAGCAGCCCTTTGAAGGAAGTAGCTTTGAGTGAGTAAGGTGTTGAGATCATTCAGGACTTCCCTGGCGGTCCAGTGGTTAAGACTCTGCCCTTCCACTGTAGGGGGAACATTTTGATCCCTGGTCGGGGAACTAAGATCCCACATGCCGCATGGCCAGATCATCTGGACTGAATATGTGATTGACCCCAGTTAAGGCCTGCATATAAACTTTTGCATATAAATCTACTTATCTTACAACTGCTTAAGACAAACCTCGTAGGTAAGTTTCCTTGCTTATTGCACCTGCCACCTACCAGTGTCTACCTCTTTCCTCAGTCTCTCCTTGCCCTCCAGGTATGGGGCCAGTTTACAAACTAACACTAACAGATGTGTTCTGTTTTCCTCAGTAATATTTAATAAAATTGATTTTGTTGCTGAAACTCAAATGTTGGGAGAATTAAGACAAATTTTGGGTTTCTGGTTTTTCCTGAACATACCAAAGATCTGGTAATATAACATTCTTTTAGCTGTTTCTTATTCTCTTAAGGCAAAATTGGCTGTCTCTGTCTTGTTTTGATAGTATGTGTGCTCCCCAGTCACTGAACCCAATCACTTACATGTCCTGCCCCATTCTTGAGGGCATTAGAGTTTGCAACTTCAGCCTTAGAATTTGTTTTGTTTTGTTTTTTTGTATATTGCTCTGTTACTTTACAGCACTGAGTATTGAACTAGTTAGTTTACTATGACTTCCCCATTCATTTCGTGGTGGGCTTGATTTATTTGATAATTTTTTCCTCAAGAAGATCTCATGTATTATATTTCCTAAATTCTTTCATGTGTCAG
This sequence comes from Aethalodelphis obliquidens, assembly GCF_003676395.1. NCBI lineage: Eukaryota > Metazoa > Chordata > Mammalia > Artiodactyla > Delphinidae > Aethalodelphis > Aethalodelphis obliquidens. The sequence continues at coordinate 73,564,881 of NW_020837947.1, read as the reverse complement.
AATGTCTGCCTGTTGCCCATAGTCTAAAACCAGTGTGTCTGGCTGTAATGTATTTTGATATATTGTAATTTCTTTTCCTTCAGGGTGTCATAGGCTTAGCATGTTGCCATGGAGAAGTCTGCAACCAACCAGATTTCCCTCCTTTTTGTTGACCTGCCTTTTCTCTCTGGATGGCTGGGGCTGGGTTGGGGGGTGGGGGGGGGGGGGGGGGGGGAGGAATTTCTTTCTTCTTGAATCTTAATAACACCAGGATATGTTACACTGTTGATCTTTCTGTATCTTTTTTCTGGTAGAGAAGGTCTGTCCTTTCATCTGTGCTTCTCTTTCCTTTCAGGGATTTTTCTTTATGATATTTCTGAATATTTCTTCTGCTTCATTCTTTTGGATCACAATTACAAGGGCATAGAATTTCCTTCCATCACACTGGCTTCATCCTCTGTCAACTTCTTTCTAACTTGTTTTTGATATTAATATCATCTCAAGCCTTTCCTCCATCCCATTAATATGACTTTTAACTCTTCTTTCTTTTTCTCATTTATTGGGAGATGTGTAATGGTTCTAATGGTGCTGTTGTCAAGTGATCTCTGCAGGCTTCCTTTATATTGACTCCTGTTGTTTTGTGTACTTTCTTTCTTTGTTTCTTCATATCCCTATTATATTCTTGCACACTATGAATCAAGTTCAGGGAAGCTCTTCTGCTCTTAAAATATGCTTTCTTTCCAACCGAGATTTTTCTGTCTCTCCTTATAGGCCGTGTCACTTTTCCTTCCTATATCTTTGTTGTGTTTATGCATAACTGGGATGCCATTTAAAAAAATCTTGTTCATGCCTGTCAAGGGCAGTGATAGCCCTTCGGTTTGCTCTGGAAGTGTGTCTATGTGAATTCTCCAGGACACTCTTTCCACAAGAGATCTCCACTTTGTCTTTCTCTCTCTGAGCTATAGTCTGGGGCCTGGATGTTATCACTCAATTTTCTCTAGCCTCAGGTCATGAGAGTGGGGAAGGTGGAAAGCTCAGGCTCTGTTCTTTCTTCTTGGATTTGGGTCAGTTTCCTGTTTCTCAATCCACTCCATCTAACTGGGGATGTGTTCTCTTCCTGAGCCCTTCAATCTTCTGGTTTGTGTGTGATGCCCTGATGCTTCCAGTAAAGAGATCTCCTTTAGGTTTTTCGTTTTCCTTGTTTCACTTACACGTTTCTCCCAACAGTCTTCTGGTTGCCCCTCCTCCCCAGTCAGAATAGGAAAAAAAATAGCGTTTCTTGTGGGTTTTAGCCCTGTTATAATAATGTTAACTGGGAGCCCAGAGGGGTTTCAGCTTCTTCATCTCTCAACTTTTTTTTTTTTTTCGGTACGCGGGACTCTCACTGTTGTGGCCTCTCGCGTTGCGGAGCACAGGCTCCGGACGCGCAGGCCCAGCGGCCATGGCTCACGGGTCCAGCTGCTCCGCGGCATGCGGGATCTTCCCGGACCGGGGCACGAACCTGTGTCCCCCGCACCGTCAGGGGGACTCCCAACCACTGTGCCACCAGGGAAGCCCCCATCTCTCAACTTTTGGTTCTTGCAAACAGTTTCTATTTTTTCTTATTTATCTGCTCTTTTGTATTCATTTCTGCAACTTATTGCTGGAGATCTTTCATGCCCTCTCTTTATTCCTCTCCAGCTGGGAGAGGGCAGATGGCATGCCCTGGCAATGTTCTTCTCCATGAGTTCCTTTTGTGGGGATGTTTGCAAAGGTGTTCCCTTGACTTTCTCGCCAGCCTGTCTATTTTTAGGAATATTTTTGAGGACTTGGCTGAATCATCTGCTTTCCCTACCAACTCTTCTGAGAGATGCAGGTAAGATGAAAGGACTTCCTGAACCAAGCATCTTTTAGTTATTTGCTTGGCCATCTCTTTTTAAAATCTATGTCCTGTATTTTTGTTCCTTTCATTAGGTGTTGGAGTAGACAGATTCCCTCATTGTCCTCATCTTAACTGGGAAGTCTGAACTATTTTGCCATTTTTTCCTTCTTTTTCTTTTATTCTCCCCTTTTTTATGAGGTGGGCCAATATAAGTTTATTTATTAAAAAATTTTTTTCTACCATGAACATATATATTTTTGGTTAATTATTTTAAAAATTAAAAGTAATATGTTGAAATAGATTTTATATCATTTATTTAGGGTTGTATACCTATCTTTCTAACACAGAGACCATAGTTTCTTTTTGAGCTACTGATGCCAGTTTTGCTACCAGAATTATGCTGGTTTTATATAAAGACATGGAAGTTGAAATATTTTTATGCATTCTGAAAAAGTATAAGCAGCATGGAAATTATTTATTTCTTGAAGATTTTGTTGAATTTACTTAGGTATCTGTCTGGTCCCAGTGGTGATTTCAGGGGTACATTTTGATAACCATTTCATTGTTTTTCATGGTTATCAGTCTATTTTTGCTTCTTGAGTTAATTTTGGTCATTTCCTAGAAAATTGCACATTTCATTCAGGTTTTCCATGTTTGGCATCTCAAATTTTTGTAGTTTCTCTATGTTTATAAGGCATTTTTCATTTCTCATGTGTATATTTGTATTTTGTCTTTTAAATTATTACATGTTCTAGAGTTTTGTTTCTTTTCTGACCTTTCCAAAAAACAAAAGCATAGATTTCTGTATCAAGTTTAGTCTCCCTGTTTTCTAATACATTAATTTTCTTCTTTATTTATTGATTTGAATTTGTATATATCAGAATATCTTTTCCCACATTTTAGATGGTAAATATTTTATGGATTATCTCTTTTTATCCCCCCCCCCGGGCAAATCTATAGATTTTCACCATCATCTTTTAGTTTTTGATATTTTGGAGGGAAATATAAGGCCAGTTTCATTTTTGTGCTTTTGTACATGACATGTATATTTTCTATCTAGATTTTTTTATATCCCCTTGTTTTTCTAAAATAAAAAAGGGGGTATGATGTATCATCACTGGTCTTTTTTATTGAAGTATAGTTGATTTATAATATTATTTTCAGGTGTACAGCATAGTGATTCAATATTTTTATAGATTGTACTCAATTTAAATTTATTACAAAACAGTGTTTTGTAGTAGTTATTTCACTATGCTCTGCAATATATATTTGTTGCTTATTTATGCTGTACATAGTAGTTTCTATCTCTTAATCTCATACCCCTATCATGCCCTTCCCCCTTCCCTCTTCCCACTGGTGACCACTAGTTTATTCTCTATATCTGTGAGTCTATTTCAGTTTTGTTATATGCATTTGATTTGTTTTACTTTTTACAGTCCACATATAAGTGATAACATAGAGTATTTGTCTTTCTCTATCTGACTTATTTCACTGTGCATAGTACCCTCTAGGTCCATCCACATTGTTGCAAATGGCATAATTTCATTCTTTTTATGGCTGAATAATAATTCCATTGTGAGTGTGTATATGTGTGTGTGTGTGTGTGTGTGTGTGTGTGTGTACCACATCTTCTTTATCCATTCATCTATTGATGGACACTTAGGTTGCTTCCACATCTTGGCTATAGTGAATAATGCTGCTGTGAACACTGGGATGCATGTATCTTTTTATTTTCTTCAGATGTATATCCAGTGGTAGAATTGTTGGATCATATGGTAGTTCTTACTTTTAGTTTTTTGAGGAACCTCCAAACTGTTTTCCATAGTGGCTGCACCAATTTACAATCCTACCAACAATGTACTAGGGTTCCCTTTTCTCCAACATCTCCATCCTTGCCAACATTTGTTATTTGTAGACTCTTTCATGATAGCCATTTTGACAGGTCTGAGGTGATATCTCATTGTGCTTTTGATTTGCATTTCTCTGCTGACTAGTGATGTTGAGCATCTTTTCATGTGCCTGTTAGCCACCTGGATATCTTCTTTGGAAAAATGTCTATTCAAGTCTTCTGCTCATTTTTTAAATAGATTCTTTTTGAAAATTGAGTTATATGAGCTGTTTATATATTTTGGATATTAACCTCTTATGAGTCATATCATTAGCAAATATTTTCTCCCATTCGGTAGATTGTCTTTTTGTTTTGTCGATGGTTTCCTTTGCTGTGCAAAAGATTTTAAATTTAATTAGGTCCATTTGTTTACTTTTGCTTTTGTTTCTTTCACCTTAGGAGACAGATCTAAAAAAATATTCTATGGTTTATGTCAGATAAAGTTCTGCCTGTGTTCTCTTCTACGAGTTTTATGGTTTCCAGTCTTACATTTGGGTCTTTAATACATTTTGTGTTTATTTTTGTACATGGTATGAGGAAACATTCTAATTTCATTCTTTCATGTGTAGCTGTCCATTTTTTCCCCAGCATCGCTCACTGAAGAGAGAAATTGTCTTTTCTCCATTGTATATTCTTGCCTCCTTTGTAGTAGGTTAATTGATCATAAGTGCGTGGGTTTATTTCTGGGCTCTCTATTCTCTTCCATTGATCTATATGTCTGTTTTTGTGCCAGTACCATGCATGTTGTTTTTGATTACTGTAGCCTTGTAGTAATCTGTCCTCTGTAGATTCCATCTTCTCTTATCTTTCCAGCCTGATTCTTTGCAGGGGCTCTATTTTGCAGAATACACATTGCCATTAGGGCTCCCTCTGCCCATGTATTGCTTGGTTTGGGCATGATGGTTATCATCATTGCCCTCTTATCTTATGGGGGACTGCTGCTTGAGCAAATCTAGATGGAATGTCGGGAACTCAACTGTGGCTGATGTAAGAAACAGCACACACACGGTAGAGGATCGGGTATCCAGCGCCGTGCCCATGTAGCTGGCCAGAGAAAGGAAGAATGCCACAAGGGCATGAAAGGAAACTTCTCAGCTGGGTCAGCTCCATTTAAGGGACATCACTGACAAAAAAGTTAGTCTCATCCCCACACCCAGGTGTCAGGGTAGCTGGCAATATAGTTTTTCTTTGAGTTACAATATACTCAGCAGAAAAATCAGGGTCCTGAGAAGGATGGCTTGGGGGGCAATGTGGGGGGACAGAAGTTTGTGTAGGCTCTTGGCAGTCTTTTTTTTTTTTTTTTTTTTTTTGGCGATACACGGGCCTCTCACTGTTGTGGCTCCTCCCGTTGCGGAGCACAGGCTCCGGACGCACAGGCTCAGCAGCCGTGGCTCACGGGCCCAGCCGCTCCACGGCATGTGGGATCTTCCCGGACCAGGACACGAACCTGTGTCCCCTGCATCGGCAGGCGGACTCTCAACCACTGCACCACCAGAGAAGCCCTCTTGGCAGTCTTTGTCACAGCCTAGGTCTCTCTGAGTCTGAGCTGACTACAGAAGGGATTAAAAAGTGTTCCTTGCTATCCACCATAAATTACAAGAAAAGCCAGAATTCAGGGTTTCTTGTCACACTTATTGATTTTCCTTACATTATGTTCAAACTTATTTCTTCCTCCACCTCTGGTGATTTCATGGAGCTATGTTAGAAAGATGACACAAGCTGTTAAGGTTTCACAGTGAGTGCTTCATCTTTCCACCCCCTCCCTTTTGAAGGCCAGGTTGTTTATTCTCTTCTTTATGGGGCAGTGACTAGCAGATTATTCACACAGTGATTAGTCAGCCTGGTTCCCTCATCTCACATCCTCCCCTCCCCGCACTACCACTTATCACAGGATCCTGGACCTCCTGTTTTCCTGCTACTGCCACAGTTAATTCCCCATCACATCTTCCTTCTGGTTTCCCACTCCATTCACAATAACATAATAACAGTTTTAATGTCATCAACAGCAATGACTAACACTTTTACTGTTGTTTACTCCATACAAAGTGCTTCCTCAGACTTTTCTTTCATTGGCACCTCACAGCTATCCTGCAACCTTTTTTCTTAAATCTTCACTAAGGCATATGTTTTAGAGATTAGTGATTAAACAAATCCAAATGGATAAGGGATGGACCTGGCACTGCAACCCACTTCTCCTCACAGCACATCTCATGATCTTTCTCCCTGGGCTGTAAGTGGCAGCTCTTATGCATTGCCTCTCAGCCGCAGCAGTCAGGTAATGAAAATTCCTGGATGAGTGGGTCCATGGGAAGGTAGCCTATAATGTGCACTTAATTGAAATAGAGACCACAGGACCCAGATAGGTGGAGAGGACCCTTGCTACAAAGTAGGAATGAACAAGGGTTCCCAGACATTCATGCTGATAGACACGTGGACTCTAAAATATTCTTTTCTCTTCCAAAGTATTCCTCAAACTGGGCAATATTAAGAGGACAAACATTGCAGAGGTTCACAAACAATGAACAGTTGCCATAGCAAGTTTTTTCTTCCTCTGGAGTGTTTTATCAGAGTGCGTGTGCTGAATGTTTCACCACTGGAAGCAATCCATGGGTGGAAGCAACCATGCAGATCAGAGACGTTAGCCTTCTTTCCAGTGGATCAGGGTTTCCTAGAATGGCTTTAGGAAAAAGACGAAGCTGCAGGCAGAAAACCGTGAGCTCCAGAGGCTGGCTGAAGCGGAAAGGCAAATAGGTGGTAGCAATAAAACAATGATTTTTCCCAAGGGAAAGTCAAGTTTGACAGCTTTTGAGAGAGTGTGAGAAGCACAGCACAGATTCATTCAGATCAAGTTTTCAGCATTCATCAAGTTTCAGTATTCATTCTTTTCAAGGTTTGCTTCCTGTCCGGTGCACGGCCCGCTCCATCATGCTTTATCGTATATGCCTGACATGCTTCTCTTATATATTCGACATTTGTGGCTCCTGGCGGGTTTGGACTCCCAGATATTTGGACTTAAATCCTGAACTTGGGTTCCTCAGATGATTTCTCGACTTTCTTTGAAATCACCGGCATCTACGATAATACTTCATATTATTCAAGTTTCTGTTTCGCTTTCGCCACCACTCACGCCACAGTCAGACATAAACATTTTTACCTAATTTAACTTCAGTCCAATACATTCAACATTTCATCATGCATTTTTAATTTTCCTGCTATGTCCAGGCAGTGGTGTGGCGGGCAGAGCAAAGAAAAGTTCTCGGTGCTCTTGGAAATATACAGACTTGTAAATGTCCCTTATACTGAATCCCCATGCCACCTGCTTTTCTGTACAGTGTGGCGTTTAATCAGCAGTGTGACTTGTATAGACTCAGGACAATACAGCTGGGTAATATTTTAGGATACTACTCTACTTGTTTCTGCTATGCGTGCATTTATTTCTTTGTTGAACCAGTTGTTCAGCAGATATTTAGTGAGTGCATCTACAGAGTGCCAGGCACTGTTCTACCTGCTGCAGACACAGCACTGACTAAGACAGGCCAAAATCCCTGCCTTCAAGAGAATAGTGCCTGCACGATATTCAGGGCCTCAGGAATAGCCAAGAGGAAAGAAGAAACCGATATCAATCACATTTTCATTTTCCACAAAATGGAGCCGTACTCACAGACAAGAAGCCTGCTGTACCACTGGCCCCAATATGAGTGTTGTTCGGCCTCGACAGTTGAAAAGATTAATATTCATTCTTTTCAAGGTTTGCTTCCTGTCCGGTGCACGGCCCCCTCCATCATGCTTTATCGTATATGCCTGACATGCTTCTCTTATATATTCGACATTTGTGGCTCCTGGCGGTTTTGGACTCTCAGATATTTGGACTTAAATCCTGAACATTTAAAAAGTTGTGAAGGAAGGAAAAGTGAGAAAGGGTTGTAGGACCCCAGAAAAGGGTAGGTCTGGACATTGGGGAGATTAGGGACGTGCTTCCCGACCACAAACTGGAAAAGTTTCCCCTCCAGCCCGAGCGAGGGAGAGGCGGAAACAGCCTTTGGCAGCTCTGTTCCCTGGAAGCGGGTAACGGGGATGTGGTGGAGGATGGATTTGTGGGGTTGTGAGTCAGACTGGTGTGCAGGAAAGTCACGGAAGATCCTCTGCATATAGCCCTGCACAGGAGAGCAGATGGGGCTGTGGAACAGAGCCCATGACATCCTGACTATGACTTACAAGGATTGATGGCCAGTATTTGAAGACCACAGAGCCCTAAACTCTGTGCCACGCCTGGGCCTGGCCTATGGCCCTTGAACTTGCAGCATCACAGCCCTGAGTTCAGGGGGACACGTCACATATAACTGAGGGTGTGTTTTGCCAGCTGGCATAGCACATGGATTCGGCAGCTCAGTTGAGTACTGGATAATCGGGAAGATGGTGTTTCCTGTCCCTTTCAGTCAGTGGACTGAGATTCACACTTGTTTGGCTTTCTTGTAGAAGGAAGCTTCCACCATGTTCCATGAGAGTGGAAAAGGGGAGAACTGGAAGATTGATCGCAGTTTTCCTTGTGATCTGTCTCAGTTGCTGCCGTTTTAGGAAGGGCTTGGTCTGTGATCTCTCTTTTTCCTTTGTAAGTTTTTCTTGCAGTTCTTCCCTTTTCCCGATGTCTTCTTCCTTCTCACATCCTTTGGTTCAACATGGCCACGTGGAACGTTTCTAAGACCATAATTGTCCTTCACAGATGGGCTGTCAGGGTTGTCCCTTGATTCTCAGGCTTCACAGGCTCACCTCCTTTCTACAGCTCCCTCCTGGCCCCTCCACTCACTCCCCGCAATGCTGTCCAATTAGCTGCTTCAAGACCCTCTCTCGTGAGGCTGGCATCCAAAGTGTGCTCATCAGACCAGCAGTCAGCAGCCCCTGGGGACTTGTTAGAAATGCAAATTCTCAGGCCAGACCCTAGATCTAGTGAGTCAGAAAGCTATGGGTGGAACCCCACAGTCTGCATTTTTACAAGCCCTCCAGGGAACTTGGGTGCTTTCTTGAGTTTGAGAACCACTGCTGACAAAGGAAAACCTCTAAGAATGAGGTGTCCCATGGCAGGCAGCAAGAGGACGTGTCCCCTGGGACCAGAGGGCAGCTGTTCTTTATGAAAAACATACTCCAGCACAGGAGTAAATCTTCCGGCTCTCCTAGGTAAATTATAGCTAATTTTCTCTATACTTTAACCACTATGGAATGTTTTGACATTGTGGGCAACTTTTCAAGAGAATCCTAAAGTCTAGAGGTTTCACTTTATTTTTAGTCTCCCTTGTGACATTTTCTCAGGGAATGGATTTTCTAACACATCATGAGTGTTTTCATTGATGTATACTGTATGCTATTTGATTGTCTTAGCATTGGGAAAGAAAGAAAGAAAGAAAGAAAAGAAAGAAAAAGAAAGGAAGAAAGAAAGGAAAGAGAAAGAAAGAAAAGAAAGTTTGACTTCACAGAAAGCATGTGGAAAGTTAAACGGAAATTTTTATGTGAAGTGTTGCAAGAACAGTATAGGTTTTTCTGGTCATTCTGCATGCTCTTCCTGAAACTCCTCAAAAAAAAAGGAGTGCAGAAAGATGAGATTTAAAAAAAATAAAACCTGAACAAATTTAATATTTCCAACAAGAGAGTCAGCAATCAGCAAGACTTTTAGCTTCTGTGTTTCCATAACACTCAGAGATTTGCTGCCTACCCATTTACATTTTCACGCAGCAGGCTAACGTGAATGGGGTGCCTCACTTTTGCTCAGACACTGAAGTATTGATTTTGTATCACAAGGGGAAAATATAAATGTAGGTCTTTCTAAGATGACCTCAACCACAACGTTAGAAAATTGCTAAGCGTTAGAAATCTCAAGTACAGTGTTGGCAGAGTCCAGAGGTTCACAATTTGTGATGCATAGTGTAAAATCCCTAGACTCTGTTTTTAATAATCAAACCGGATCAAAAAGGTGGGGTCATTTAAACCTCTATTAAAAAACCAGGACCATCAAACCTCCAGGGTCATACATTTGAAAGGATGTCAACCGTCAATAAAAGCATGAATCGTGAACATTCCCACATTTGAAAATAAAACTCCCAGCTGGTCAGTGATTGACTCTGAAAAGGATCTGGTTCCTGAATTCCAGAAGAATACTGAATCTTATAAAAAGTGCGTTTGGGATAGGGTTACCTCTTTCAACGTATGGAAAGATTCACTCCTGTGTTGCAGCTAGTTCATTTCCGAGTATGTCCTTTTGTAGCAGTTACCAGCCACTCAGAGTCATTGCCATCCTGATGTGAATTGAATTTTAGCTGGTGGTGCTGTTTTACATTAGCTTTCACTGGCTCTTGTCTTCTCTCTTCATTGCCTTGAGGGAAAGGCGTTATTTAGGCATCAAACTATTGTTTTAAAACAAAGGATGGGGTTGTTGATCAGGGGCAGTGAGAAGATTTACTTTATTACCAGAATTGGATTGTTCTGAAGCAGTTTGTCCAAAAGGAAGCCAAGTAGAAACATTCATGTTTCAATCAGGAGGAAAGTAAATATTGTTTGTGTAGGAATAAATATACTAAAGGAAAAAATAAGGCATTTTAAAATGCAGAGCAATCGTGTTTGAGTTTTTCTCCTTATGGTATTTGCCAACATGACTAATTATGTATTAGATGCTAAATCAGGTTGGATTTCCAATTTGACATCATTCCTCCCTCCTTCTTTCTCCCCGCCCCCCGCCGCCATCACCCCACCCCTCACATCACTTTGTCATCTGGTATATTTACTTGGAGGATGTGGGCATGATTCAGCTCAAAAATTACTTGTTGACTTACCTACTATAGGTGAATAACTGAGCTGGGTATGAAGCTATGAAATGGAAGAAAAATGGGTCCCTTAGGGGAAACAGAAGTGCCAAACTCAAGGAGCTAACAAGTTAGTGGTAACACAGGCATGGACACACAGAGCTATAACTCAGGGCAGAGTGTGCTATAATAAAACTGCAGACATAGTTTTGTTGGCATCATTGCATGGTACAGGAGGGAATTCATACTTATTTTTACAGAAGAGATAGCTTTGAACTGGACCTTAAAGTATAGGCTATATTTGAAAGGTGAAGATGGAAGGAAACTCTGTTCCACATGAAGGTAAGAGAGATAGGTAACCTGGCTTAGATAGGAATGCGTATGTCATGAATGATGGTTATGGAAGAATCATTAATATATAAAAAAAAGCTCAGACTAAAACAAAGACTCTAATAAAGGGGTTAAACAAACAAACAAACAAAAACTAAGCACTTGGCAGAAAGCCTCAAAGATGGAAGGCATGAATTTGAGATGGTCAATTACACCCTTCACCCCAATTTCCTCCCCATTGGAGGAAACGCAGGAAACCCCATTTCCTCCATCCCAATGACAATGGGGCTATTCTAGCTGAAAATATATTGCCTAATCTAAAGGCCAAAAAGCAGACTTGATAATAGAGGAGTGGGTTCCAGGAGCTCTGAGCTCTATCAATCTGTCAGTAAAACACCAAAGCTTCCAAAACTTTCAGGACACTGTTAATTAATCAAATAGTCACTCAGTGTATATGCTGTATATATTATTTGTCCAAAGTAGTTAAGTTCAGGTTTAACATTTCGTAAGTAAAATAGCCAGGTTCCTGAAGCAAATTTTAGAATTAAATGTACTGGATATTTTGGAATCACGTAGACCCAGCCTATATAAAAAAATCCTGGCCAGTGAGTTGGCTGGAATTCTTACTAAACAAAAGCCATAGCGCTTTGTCATGGGGTTGAGTTTAGTTTTCCTACCACATCTTTTTTTTCAAGTGAGTCACTAGAACAACATCCCGACCCCACAATATGTTACCAACAAAAGCACATCTTTATTTTTCTCTGGTTTCTCTTTGCAGCCAAGCAAGGCTTTGGCCATATTATATTCATCAGCGAGAAATCCCCAAATACCAAGCAGCATACCAGCATCTGCATGGGCCGTGGATTTAGGACAGATTTCAAATCCTGGAAGAGAGACTCAATCTCCCCCCTCTTCTTGGGCATGCTCTAGAGCAAACAATGATTTCACTGACCCATGGCAGACTTAACACTTTGTTTCTCCGGAACAGAAAGGGATCTCCAGCCGGTCTCATTTGTTGAGCATGGCTGTGTACAGAGCACAGAGCAGGAAACTGGCCTTTGCAACGTGCAGAAATGAGTCTTTGGCTTTGGTGTACAGCCTTATTCAAATCTCTCAAAGCCGGCGTTCCTACTGAGACTTATGCTGAGTGTTTACATGTTAAGACCAGATGGAACTCTTTCCCTTTTCCAAGTCAGCACTGCTGTTCTAAGAGGTCAGTCAGCAGTGCTTACCTCAGCAGTGGATGTTGCAATCATCAAAAAATAAGGTATGGGTATTGAACAGATGAAGACCCATTTATCAGTATCTAGCAGTCCGGGTGTCCATACACATAGACCTTGGTGAGGGGATGGGTGTTTTCATCGACTTCGATCCCAAACCGCAGCAACACTGTCTCCTAGTCCCCTGCACGGTGAGCTACCAAGTGGCCATCGAGGGCCAGGAAGAGATTGACAGGAATGCCAGATGCGTTTGACCCAGGATGGGGTGTGGCTTTCCACACACAGCCAGAAGCATCCCTGACAAGCCTGGAGCAGCCAGAAGGAGCAGACACGGGCTTTTGTTGTATTTAAGCCAACAGTTTTGTTCCCCTCTGAAGAGCAAAATAAGAAAATCCCTGAGTCATTAGACTGAAGGAAGACAGAAATCATAATCATACTTCGAGATCTCCTGAATGGAGAACCAAATGGTCCAAAATAGCTTATGGTGGGAAAAGAGCATATTCAGCTCCACTATTGACATAGTAGTGAAATATCTTTCATCTACGCTTTAAGTCAGGCTAGAATTAAAACTCAAAATCTGGAGACAACATCCAGGAACATCCTATGTTATTATTTTTTTTTTCTGGCACTATTATGCTCTGTATGCCTAAGACTATCCTCACTGCCTAAAGAGATCTAAGACCCTCCAGAGGATATGTTTTTTCCATTTTCCTACGTTTAAAAGGAGAAATTCTTAGCCAATTGTTGACTGTTGAGGCTCCTTGGAAGTCTTTTTGGTTCATCCTCTTCTGAAATGATTAGGATATCTAGATTCTCAAGGTCCATAAAACTCAGGGTATCCTTGATGCTTTGCCTCTGATACCTTAGTCTAAAGCTCTGCTGCTCACGTGACATGTGTGCAGGTTCCTGGTTTTACCATTACTAATTGATTAAACCTGGGCAACTTGTCGGGAGAGACTTCTCCATGGTTCTCTGTGTTCTTCACACCTTTCAGGCAGAGGCACTGACTGCCTTTGTTTTAGAATTTGTTTCAAGCATGTTTGTTTAGTAAATCACCTTTGAAGAAAGAGACAGTGTCTCCTTCTGGAGCAGAAGGCAGGCATGTTAGTGTCCGTTATAAAAATTCCTGTAACTCATTATACAATTCCTGTAACTCGGTGACCATGTGTGTGCAGGTCTCACCGGACCCTGTTCGGGTTGCTGTCTAGGAACTGGGGTTCAGGAAATTGGCAAACGAAAATGCTGATACTCTGTGTACTGCTAGTGCTGTGAGTAATAAAGTCCTTTGTTTCTTACCCAGAAATCTCCTGTCTTCTGCAAGCTTTGGTGAAACAGGCAGGCTAACTTGCTGGCTTTCAAGTACGGCAAAATAACAGACCATTGACAGTTTTTGACACTTTTAAAAACAGTATGAATCCTCAGTTTCCTCATCTGTAAAACAGACTTTAAAAATAGTACTGACCTATTGGTAGTGAGGACGATAAGCCCTATGCTAGTCATATACTAAGCCCTCAAGAAATATTTGCTATCAGTGTTATTAAAGTGGTACATTCACCCTTTACCTTAAATGAATAAATTTTTATGTGTAGTCTTATTTTGAAAGAAAAAACTTATGTTCAAAGATTCTGTTAAGAAGCGTATAACTTCAAGATATCCTTCCTCAAGTATAGTTACTTTTAGAGCCAATTTCTTTCATCTGTGAGATTCACACTTTCTCTTCTCAGTTTTTTTGCAGAACAATTTTATATAAAATCTTGGATGGATCTAATGTAGAAGCTTACATTCAAAAACAAAAACATTTCTTTTATTTGTTTCCATGGAAAGAAATGAGAAAAAGGAGATTTGTAGAATAACTTTCTTAGCTTAGTTGGGCTTATGATTAAAAATTTAACTTCCAGGGGCTTCCCTGGTGGCGCAGTGGTTGAGAGTCCGCCTGCCGATGCAGGGGACACGGGTTCGTGCCCCGGTCCGGGAGGATCCCACATGCTGCGGAGCAGCTGGGCCCATGAGCCATAGCCGCTGAGCCTGCGCGTCCGGAGCCTGTGCTCCGCAACAGGAGAGGCCACAACAGTGAGAGGCCCGCGTAGCGCACACACACACACACACACACACACACACACACACACACACACAGATTTATTTTCTAAAACATCTTGTCTTTATTCCTCAAGAGAACTGGCTGAAGGCACAATGGAGAAGCTGCTTTCAGCTGAACATATCAGGGTGACCACGTGAGAGCCCACGTCTAATGTGTGAGAGCCTACGTCTAATGTGTAGCTTTATTGCTGCCCTTGATATAAGAAGATGGGAGAGATATACATTGTAGATATAATTGTGTTACTCTTTCTCTTAAGATGCCTCCTTGGATTCCTTTTACTTACAGGGAAAAGTCACAGTTGTTTGGCCAGGTTTTTCAGGCCCTTCCAATCTGTCCAGCGTCACCTTCAGCACATCTTGTACTTTAACTCTTTTACTTCTTCATAGGTCCCTGGGCCTTTTATGCTATTCACCCCTGCTGTACATTTTAGACCTATGTCTTTCTCTTCTTTCTACCCAACACAATCCCATTCATCTTTTTTTTTTTTAATAACCTTGACATATACTTTTTTTTTCAATTTATTTTTTATTTTTGGCTGTATTGGGTCTCCGTTGCTGTGTGCAGGCTTTCTTTAGTTGTGTCGAGCGGGGACTACTCTTCATTGCGGTGCACGGGCTTCTCATTGCGGTGGCTTCTCTTGTTGCAGAGCACGGGCTCTAGTGTGCGGGCTTCAGTAGTTGTGGCGCACGGGCTTAGTTGCTGCATGACATGTGGGATCTTCCCGGACCAGGGCTCGAACGCATGTCCCACGCATTGGCAGGCGGATTCTTAACTACTGCGCCACCAGGGAAGTCCCTCCCATTCATCTCTTGAGGGTCAGTTCAAGTTTCTCTTTCTCTGGGAGCCTTCTTTGCTTCTTCTAAGTAGAATTGGCTGATCCTTTCTTTGTCTGACTCACATTCTTAGTTAATATCACTATTCTTACCCTTAAAGAATTGCTCTGTATTTATTTGGCTATGGTCTGTTTCACCTAACTCATTGCTAGTGTTGCTTGAGGGTAGAGATTGTCTTAATCATTTTTTGTATCTTCTTTGATATGCACAGTGCCTGGCAAATGGTAGATTTTTTTCTTATTGGTGGGGCATAGCATGGGACTGGTCAGCTCTTTTGAGATTTAAGCCATAGGATTTGTTTCATTGGCACCTGGTTAAACCTCGGTGCTTCTTAATACCAGTTGCTCATTGGAACACATGGAGAGCTTTGGAAAAATTTCCAGTGTGTGAGCTTAGGGACATTGACTGCACCTAATCTCATGGATTTGGATTCAGTTTGTTTTAAGTGGAGTCCAGGGGTTGTTAATAATACCAGTAAGTGCTTACGTAGCTCTTACTATATAAGGCACTGTTTCAGGCACTGTTTACTTACATTAATTTATAGGCATTTTTTTTTTTTTGAAAGCCAATGTTGAGAACCACTCCAGTCTGGCTAAATGGCAAGAAAATATAATTACTGAGGTTGAAGTAAAATAATGACACATAATGATACAACCAAGCTGGATTCTTTTAGCAGAGCCTATTTATTTGTTTGTTTGTTTTAGTTTTTAATTAAATAGGGGAGTAAAAAACCAATCCCAATGTGTGCAACTGTGATGAGTTGTGGTTAGACCAGAAAAAATTTTCAGTGACTGCAGGAAGAATTCAGATCGCAGAAAGAGATGTTAAACATTAAGAATCACTTTTCTAGTTGAAGGTCCAACTCTCATGAGACAGCATTTTATTAACCAATTTCCCATAAAAGTTTGTCTTTGCTCACTGGAGCTTTTCACTTTCAAAATGGAAGGGCTAATTTGACTGGACATCTTTGCAGCTATTTAAAGGAAGTGTAACATCTGGAAAAAAAGAGACTGTAATGATGAAAGTAAAGTGGTATTATAAGAGATTGGACTGAAAATGGTCTTAGGTTAAAATAGTAAGTGTAGAACAGTAAAAGGGGGATTTTATGTACCATATTTAATTATGAAAAGACTTTTTTCATATAAAACATATTATAAAAATCGTTTGCTTTTGCATTAAAACACATTTTTCTAGCTGTCTTAAGGAACATGATTAGTATGGTTCGGGCCACCCTCAGTACTGCACCTACCTTCCTTACTAACCTTTTTGGTGCTTTTCTCTTTCCTCCCATCCATCCTTCATGCCTGCCAGTTATCTGTCATCACCTACCCAGGCGGTGCATGGAGGGTTAACCTCAGTGAGGCAAGGCACACGTGGTCCTGGGCCTGTAATAAACCTGCCCACTTGGGTGGTACCGGGAGTGGGGAGAAGAGTGTCACAAAATTCAGTGTCTACAGAGCAAGGCAACAGGGAGTCATTTGATGGCAGCCATTGGGTATCAATGGAAGCTGGAAAAACATGACCACATGGAAGCCCGATCAAGCGAGACTGGAAGATGGACCCAGACAGTAGAAGAGAAGTCATGTCTGCCAGGCCATAGCCATAGCAAGTTGGATTTTACTTCCTGTGGTGAGCGAGTGTCGTTTCAGGGATCAGTCTCCACCCCATATGTCCTGAGGTCAATAGGGCTATAAATAAAGTGAATAAACCAGGGCCTAATTACTAGAGTTGAGAATAAGGTGGATGTGGTCTTAAAATAAGACAAACTGTTTTTAACCCTTAGGCACAAACTGAGAGGCAAGTAAGTCAGAAAAGTGACTTGATCCTAGGTCTCAGAATCAAACCAGGGTTCCTTAAGGGACCAGGTTTTACCTATAGGTGATGATGGTCAAGTAGTTTAGATGTAGGTAGAAGATGGATGCAGTGTTTGAGGTACAGACAAAGTCCATCTTCTTAACACCTAACTCTGGTCTTTCTGATCCATTTTCTTCAATTGTTTCCTACAGATTACAGAATAAACCAGTCTCATTAATCTGACATGTAGGCTTTCTATAATCTGGTTTCAACTATTTTATTTATTTTTTCACTTTTCCTTATCATATCTTCTTCCCCCAGCTCCTATACCTACTTGCTTTGCATAGAGCCTACAATTCTATAATCCAGACTAGTTAAATAGTTTTCTTTGTCTGAACACACCATATACTTTACTGGCTTGATGCTTTTCTCAAAATTTTCTCCTTCTTATCTACCCATTATGTAGAAACCATCCTAAATACCAAATGTTGGCAGTAATTTATTTTTTCTCTCTTTATTTCCCCACCTCTACCACTGACATGGCTTTTCAAGTGAAGTCTTATGTTGGTGTGATTCATCTTAATGTTTCTCATGAAGCCCAGTATAGTGGGAAAGACAAAAACAGAGGTTTCTAAAGACCCAACTTACTGACCGTATTTTTGACATTACATATATTTTAAAAATCACATTGGATCACGCTGCCGGCGTGCAAGATGGCGGTGAAGAAAGACAAGAAGCCTAAGAAGTCAACTTGGAAGTTTAATCTGGACCTTACTCATCCAGTAGAAGATGGAATTTTTGGTTCTGGAAATTTTGAACAGTTTCTATGGGAGAAGGTTAAAGTGAATGGAAAAACCGGATATCTTGGGAATGTCGTTCACATTGAATGCTTCAAGAATAAAATCACAGTTGTTTCTGAGAAACAGTTCTCTAAAAGGTATTTGAAACACCTTCCCAAGAAATACCTTCAAAAGAGCAATCTTCGTCATTGGCTTCGTGTGGTCGCATCTGACAAGGAGACTTATGAACTTCGTTACTTGCAGATTAGTCAAGATGAAGATGGGTCCGAGTCTGAGGACTAGATGAAGCCATCCCTTTCAGGGCTTTGCTTGCTAACAAAACAAATGAAGTATACAAGAAAACATCTTGAAATGGACCTTTAGTTTATCAGTGAATAAAAAACATGACTCTGTCTGTTAAGCATTCATCTCTTTGATTTAAGTGTATGCTGTTTATATGGTGCTGGCTTTCCTTTAATACTTAAAAAAAATTTTATTGGGGTGTGGTTGATTTACAATGTTGTGTTTTGGGTGTACAGCAAAGTGAATCAGTTACACACATGCACTCCTTTTCTTTTTTAAGATTCTTTTCCCATATAGGCCATTACGGAGTATTGAGTAGAGTTCCCTGTGCTATGCGGCAGGTTCTTATTGGTTATCTGTTTTATGTATGGTAGTGGGTACATGTCAGTCCCAATCTCCCAGTTTATCCCCCCGCCCTTATCCCCTGGTAGCCATAAGTTTGTTTTCTACATCTGTTACTCTACTTCTGTTTTGTGAATAAGTTCATTTGTACTCCCCTGTTGTTGTTGTTTTTAGTACTTTCTGTAAGCGGTATTTAAATAGCCTATAGCTAGTGGAATTTCTTCCAGGATTTCTGAAGTGTACTACTTTTACAAATGTCCTTGAGTTAAAGTATATAGTGAAAAAATGAAGCACAATTTTGGGTATAACTTTATATAATAAAATATTTAAATTCTAAAAAAAAAAAATCACATTAATTTACATGTTTTGAGTTTTTGTAGACTTTATTGGATTTGAAGAAAACCCCATACTCTTCTTGAGCAAACTCTGAAGTCTTATCAGTAGACTTAAAAACAATTTGGAAAATTCAGATTTTAAGAATTTTAAAATGTAGTTGCCTAGCATATGTATGTATATTGTGAAGTTGACCCTTGAACAACCTAGGTTTGAACAGCGCCGGTTCATGTACACGAGGGTATTTTTCAGTAGTAAATACTACAGCACTACATGATCTTTGGTTGGTTGAATCCGTGCATGTGGAACTACAGATATGGAGGAACCGTGTAGTTGGAAGGCTGACTCTATGTTATACGTGGATTTTCAACTACACAGAGAGTTGGCGCCCCTAACCTCCATGATGTTCATAAGTCAAATGTATCTTTATTCTGTTATATAATACAAAGACTTCCGTGTATGACTGGATTTTCATGATATTCAGAAAGGCAAAACCATGATAAAATCATTTTTGTGAACTTAGGAGAAAAATGATTAACTTGGATTAAAAAGTTCGACAATAGGTCTACTCATGACCTGGAACCATTAATTTAGAGTAATAGCAATTACTGAATAATTGCCTATGAATGAGAAGGGGTTGCTCAGTATTCAAAACTTATTCTCAGTTTCATACAGATCAGTGGCTCTCAACAAAGAATGATTTTGACTTGCCTCTGAGGGGTATCTGACAATATCTGGAGACGTTTTGGGTTTTCACAAATGGAAGCAGTGCTACTGGCATCTAGTGGGTAGAGGCCAGAGGTACTGCTAAGTGTCCTGCAATGCACAGGCTACTCCCCCACAGCAAAGACCTATCTGGTCCAAAATGTCATTGGTGCTGAGGCTGAGAAACTGGATATAGACCAAGGCTAATGTTTGGTCTGTTGAAATTGACTTTATATATATATGTATGTATGTATATATAATATTTAAAAATACAATATACAAATCTATATAATATATATGATGTAATATACATAAATTTATTATATAACATATATATACAATATAATATATAATATATATTTTTTCAATGAAAGTATCAGCCATAGAGATATATTAGTTTCAGAAAGTAAACTAAAGTTAATCAAAGTAGAAATTACATAAAGTATAATTAAGACCTTTCAGAGATTGTGGATTCTTATTACACTGAAATGTGCTTGTTTGAGTTTTGCTTAAATAAGTGAGCCCAATCCTCTGTCTAAGACATAATCTGATAATCCCCAGGCTTTTGTGGTGGTCATATAAATTGTTTTGGTCTGGGTTCACATGGGGTTAAACTACATGTTTCCATGGTCTCTCTGAATTTCAGGTTTTGCTTGATGGAGGAATATGGTAAATGGGAAGATGGAGGTAAGGTGATTAGTCTGCTAATCAGCTGTAATGTTGGAACTTTTCTTCCCTTTTAAAGCTTTGCATCGCTTGGGCTTTTAAGACTTTCTGTCAAACTACTTATAACCCGAACGAATTACAGAAAAACTCTTCAAGGTGAGGTCAGTGTGCACTTCAAGGCCAGGGCAGAAGACTCTATTCCGCCATTTGTTTTCACTGTTTGGTTTGGCCTCTTCCATTAAACCGGATGGATAAGCAGGGCACATGTGGCATGTGAAGTGGCTGGGCCTCCTGGCAGGCCTGAGCTGTAGACTCTGAGGCCTGTTGCTGTGCATTCATGTTTGAGTTCAAAATTCTCCTATTCATTTGTGCAGGGCAGAGGCCAGGCCCATCTGAGTTTAGCAGGAAGCATGCACTCTGAAATCCAAAATGTTCATCTAGAAGGAAAACACCTTCAGTTGCAAAGGTCTTCTCATCTGTGATCTGCTTTTCTTTTCCTTGGTGTCACTGGGCTCCCAATTCCTGACTCAGGCTGGTGGGAAATACCCATTTTGAATCCAATTTGGGTTGAATTTCCTTCTGCCTGGCCTTGTGGATGCTCCTGGAGGTAGAGAAACTGCTCTGTGGACCTGTAAAGATCGGGAAAGCCAAGGCCATCTCTAGTGTTGACAGTCGTAGCTCTGGGCTTGGTGGCAGGGTTAGCCTGGGATCATGGTCAGGTGATTAGTAGACACACTGGTCCCATCGAGGGGTGAACCTCCTCAGCGAGATGGAGTGGATCAGGCTGCTACCATAATTTGTTCACTTTTGCTTCTGTTGTAGTTCGTGGTCACGGTAACTTTCACATTTTACACAGTGGTCCTCTATTTTGGAGGCTGTAGTGGTTTTATGAGCTCATAAGTGGTGATAAGCATAGATTTTGGAATCAGAAAGTGTCCATCACATGTTAGCCGATAAACCTGCAAGTTACTTAACCCCACTGAGTCTCAATTTCCTCATCTAAAAATGGATAGAATAGTGCCTCCATAACTAGATCAGATCAGATATTGTATTGTGGTGTGGTAAGAGTATGTCTTCCAGAGCCAGACTGCTTGGGATTGACCCTGGCTCTGCCATTTGCTAGCTGGTTGGTCTTGAACACAATGCTTTATCTTTCTGTGCTCTTTGGAGATAATAATAGGATCCGCTTAGAGGGTTGTTGTCAGGGTTAAGAGGCTGAATCGCTTTGCTGTACACCTGAAACTAATACAACATTGTAAATCAACTGTGCTCCAATAAAATTAAATAAAATGAGAGAGAGAGACTATATTGTTGGGCATCTTGAAGTACTTAATGACCATTTGTTAAATGATTATTTTGAGGGTGAAAATACTTGTATAAGCAGAGAAATCTTTTTATGAGTATGTGTTTATTCCATACATGCATAGCATTTATAAATGTACTCCATAAAAACTCTTTTGAAAGCCCTAAAATGTTGCATGATCTGGGTGATTTCTCAGTTTTCCACTGTATTGAGAAGTTATTTCAGATACATAAATGGCTACTTATAAAGCTAGACCATTGTGTTTGGTATTGTTCTTCGAATTGAGTAAAGTTTGAGAAAAGTGTGCCCACACACTTGCCTACATGCTTTATGATGGGTGTAGGTGGAAATTGGGTCTAATGAAATCAAGCAGTTGAAGGAAACCTGTCACTCTCAAGACTGTCAGAAACCCGGGGTTCCAGATACCTTTGGGAACTGAAGATCTCTTTGCCACGTGACTCCAAACGATCTGCTCTACAGTTGGCAAGTTACACTGGAATTAATGAATTAATTAAATTGCAATATAGTTGACGTACAATATTATGCTGATTTCAGGAGCACTACGTTGTAATTTGACATTAGCATACATTATGAAATAATCACAACAGCAGCCATCTGTTTCCAATTATTACAGTATTATTGACCATATTCCTTAAACTGTGTATTACATCCCTATAGCTTATTTATTATATAATTAGAGATGTGAACCTCTTAATCCCCTTCGCCTACTTTGCCCTTAACCCCATACCACTTCCCTCCGGCAACCATCTGGTAGGCAGGACTGGTCCCTATACTGGTTGGCTGCAAAGCCTGGCTTTGTTAGGTGTCTGTGGGCCCACTG
Source organism: Aethalodelphis obliquidens (assembly GCF_003676395.1). NCBI lineage: Eukaryota > Metazoa > Chordata > Mammalia > Artiodactyla > Delphinidae > Aethalodelphis > Aethalodelphis obliquidens. The sequence continues at coordinate 73,542,818 of NW_020837947.1, read as the reverse complement.
GAGGGCAGGGCCAGGTCCCAGTGCAGCTGTCTGCAAAGCCTGGAGGGCCTCAGGTTTGGAGATGACCCAATGGTAGGTGGGGCTGGGTATTTGCCTGGCCGTCTGAGCAGCCTTGAGGGTGTAGGGCCGGTGCTGGCCCTCTGATGGATGGGGCCGGGTGGCCACATAGCTGTCTAAATGACCTCGGGGGGCTCAGGGCTGGTGCTGGCTTGCTGGTGGACAGGTAAGACCCTGGCACTAATAGGCTGGAGAGAGGATTCCAGAATGACACTTGCCAGTAAGTTGTTACTGTGGTAGAATGAGATCCCCCAAGTGGCTGCTGCCAGGGTCTCCATCCTCACGGGGAATCCCACTTTCCTCCCGCCTCTCCATGAGGCTCTCCATGATTAGCAAGTGGGTCCGACCCAGGCCCCTTTCAAACTACTGCCTCTGCATTGGGACTTGGAGCTGGTGAGCTTATGCACATACCCTGTAAGAGTTGGAGTCTGTTTCCCAAAGCCCTCCGGTTCTCCTGAACTAAGCCCTGCTGGGTTTTGATATAGGACTCCTGCTCTGGGGAGCCCAGTGTGGGGCTTTTACCTGTCACTCACTGGGGAGGATATCTACGATTATGATATTCCTCCCACTTGTGGGTCACTGATACAGGGGTGTGGGTCCTGAGCTACACCGTGTCTCCACCCCTCCTACCTATCTCGTTGTGTTTCCTTCTTTATGTCTTTAGCTGTGGAAAAGCTTTTCCGCTAGTCCTCATGTTATTCTCATACATAGTAGCTCTGTGAGGAGTTGTGATTTTGGCGTGCTCAAGGGAAGAGGTGAGTTCTGGGACTTCCTACTCTGCCCTCCTGCCCCTGGATCTGCACCAGGTTACACCTGTATTTTCTCCTTCACTGCCATGTGCTTGTCCACTCCCAGAGGAACCCCCATGCATCATCCCTCCCAAACCTCCAGCTCCTCTGGAACCAGCTGTTCATTTCACCTCTTTTCTTCTATACTACTCTGGCTAGGACATCAAGCTCATGTATATCATGCATGTTTTAAAAAGACTTAAAAGGAAGACCGGTTTGCTCTTATACTGCACTCAGTTCCAACAAGTTTAGGTCTTCAGTACACTGCAGATACACTTTCTGGTGGGTATTATTTTTTTTTTTCATTTTTGAATTTTATTTTATTTATTTTTTTATCAGCAGGTTCTTATTAGTCATCAATTTTATACACATCAGTGTATACATGTCAATCCCAGTCACCCAATTCATCACACCACCACCCCCACCCCCCCGCCGCTTTCCCTGCTTGGTGTCCGTACATTTGTTCTCTACATCTGTGTCTCAATTTCTGCCCTGCAAACCAGTTCATCTGTACCATTTTTCTAGGTTCCACATATATGCGTTAATATACGATATTTGTTTTTCTCTTTATGACTTACTTCACTCTGTATGACAGTCTCTAGATCCATCCACGTCTCAACAAATGACCCCATTTCGTTCCTTTTTATGGCTGAGTAATATTCCATTGTATATATGTACCATGTCTTCTTTATCTATTCGTCTGTTGATGGGCATTTAGGTTGCTTCCATTACCTGGCTATTGCAAATAGTGCTGCAATGAATATTGGGGTGCATGTGTCTTTTTGAATTAGGGTTTTCTCTGGGTATATGCCCAGTAGTGGGATTGCTGGATCATATGGTAATTCTATTTGTAGTCTTTTAAGGAACCTCCATACTGTTCTCCATAGTGGCTGTATCAATTTACATTCCCACCAATAGTGCAAGAGGGTTCCCTTTTCTCCACACCCTCTCCAGCATTTGTTGTTTCTAGATTTTTTGCTGATGCCCATTCTAACTGGTGTGAGGTGATACCTCATTATAGTTTTGATTTGCATTTCTCTAATAATTAGTGATGTTGAGCAGCTTTTCATGTGCTTCATGACCATCTGTATGTCTTCTTTGGAGAAATGTCTATTTAAGTCTTCTGCCCATTTTTAGATTGGGTTGTTTCTTATTTTAATATTGAGCTGCATGAGCTGTTTATATATTTTGGAGATTAATCCTTTGTCCGTTGATTCGTTTGCAAATATTTTCTCCCATTCTGAGGGTTGTCTTTTCGTCTTGTTTATGGTTTCCTTTGCTGTGCAAAAGCTTTGAAGTTTCATTAGGTCCCATTTGTTTATTTTTGTTTTTATTTCCATTACTCTATGCGGTGGGTCAAAAAAGATCATGCTGTGATTTATGTCAAAGAGTGTTCTTCCTGTGTTTTCCTCTAAGAGTTTTATAGTACCTGGTCTTACATTTAGGTCTCTAATCCTTTTTAGTTTATTTTTGTGTATGGTGTTAGGGAGTGTTCTAATTTCATTCTTTTACATGTAGTTGTCCAGTTTTCCCAGCACCACTTTTTGAAGAGACTGTCTTTTCTCCATTGTATATCCTTGCCTCCTTTTGTCATAGATTAGCTGACGATAGGTGCATGGGTTTATCTCTGAGCTTTCTATCTTGTTCCATTGATCTATGTTTCTGTTTTTGTGCTAGTACCATATTGTCTTGATTACTATAGCTTTGTAGTGTAGTCTGAAGTCAGGGAGTCTGATTCCTCCAGCTCTGTTTTTTTCCCTCAAGACTGCCTTGGCTATTCGGAGTCTTAATGTGTCTCCATACAAATTTTAAGTTTTTTTGTTCTAGTTCCATAAAAAATGCCATTGGTAATTTGATAGGGATTGCATTGAATCTGTAGATTGCTTTGGGTAGTATAGACATTTTCACAATACTGATTCTTCCAATCCAAGAACATGGTATATCTCTCTATCCGTTGGTATCATCTTTAATTTCTTTCATCAGTGTCTTATAGTTTTCTGCATACAGGTCTTTTGTCTCCCTAGGTAGGTTTATTCCTAGGTATTTTATTCCTTTTGTTGCAACGGTAAATGGAAGTGTTTCCTTAACTCCTCTTTCAGATTTTACATCATTAGTGTATAGGAGTGCAAGAGGTTTCTGTGCATTAATTTTTTATCCTGCAGCTTTACCAAATTCATTGATTAGCTGTAGTAGTTTTCTGGTGGCATCTTTAGGATTCTCTATGTATAGTATCATGTCATCTGCAAACAGTGACAGTTTTACTTCTTCTGTTCCATTTTGAGCTCCTTTTATTTCTTTTTCTTCTCTGATTGCCATGGCTAGGACTTCCAAAACTATGTTGAATAATAGTGGTGAGAGTGGACATCCTTGTCTTGTCCCTGATCTTAGAGGAAATGCTTTCAGTTTTTCACCATTGAGAATGATGCTTGCTGTGGGTTTGTTGTATATGGCCTTTATTATGTGGAGGTAGGTTCCCTCTATGCCCAATTTATAGAGAGTTTTTATCATAAATGGGTGTTGAATTTTGTCAAAAGATTTTCCTGCATCTATTGAGATGATCGTATGGTTTTTCTCTTCAATTTGTTAATATGGTTTATCACATTGATTGATTTGCTTATATTGAAGAATCCTTGCATCCCTGTGATAAATCCCACTTGATCATGATGTATGATCCTTTTAATATGTTGTTGGATTCTGTTTGTTAGTGGTTTGTTGAGGATTTCTGCATCTATATTCATCAGTGTTATTGGTCTGTAAATTTCTTTTTTGTAGTATCTTTGTCTGGTTTTGGTATCAGGGTGATGGTGGCCTCATAGAATGAGTTTGGGAGTGTTCCTTCCTCTGCAATTTTTTGGAAGAGTTTGAGAAGGGTGGGTGTTAGCTCTTCTCTAAATGTTTGGTAGAATTCACCTGTGAAGCCATCTGGTCCTGAGCATTTGTTTGTTGGAAGATTTTTAATCACAGTTTCAATTTCATTACTTTTGATTGGTCTGTTCATATCTTCTATTTCTTCCTGGTTCAGTCTTGGAAGGTTATACCTTTCTAAAAATTTGTCCATTTCTTCCAGGTTGTCCATTTTATTGGCATAGAGTTGCTTGTAGTAGTCTCTTAGGATGCTTTGTATTTCTGCGGTGTCTATTGTAACTTCTCCTTATTCATTTCTAATTTTACTGATTTGAGTCCTCTCCCTCTTTTTCTTGATGAGTCTGGCTAATGGTTTATCAATCTTGTTTATCTCTCAAAGAACCAGCTTTTAGTTTTATTGATCTTTACTATTGTTTTCTTTGTTTCTATTTCATTTATTGCTGGTCTGACCTTTATGATTTCTTTCCTTCTGCTAACTTTGGGTTTTGTTTCTTCTTCTTTAGTTCCTTTAGGTGTAACATTAGATTGTTTATTTGAGATTTTTCTTGTTTCTTGAGGTAAGCTTGTATAGCTATAAACTTCCCTCTTAGAACTGCTTTTGCTGCATCCCATAGGTTTTGGATCATTGTGTTTTCATTGTCACTTGTCTCTAGGTATTTTTTTATTTCCTCTTTGATTTCTTCAGCGATCTCTTGGTTATTTAATAATGTATCATTTAGCCTCCATGTGTTTGTGTTTTTAATGGTTTTTTCCCTGTAATTTATTTCTAATCTCATAAAAGAAAAGATGCTTGATATGATTTCAATTTTCTTAAATTTATTGAGGCTTGATTTGTGACCAAGATCTGGTCTCTTCTGGAGAATATTCCATGCGCACTTGAGAGGAAAGTGTAATCTGCTGTTTTGGGTTGGAATGTCCCATAAGTATCAATTAAATCTGTCTGGTCTGTTGTGTCATTTAAAGCTTCTGTTTCCTTATTAAATTTGTTTGGATGATCTGACCATTGGTGTAAGTGAGGAGTTATAAAGTCCCCCACTATTATTGTGTTACTGTCAATTTCCTCTTTTATAGCTGTTAGCAGTTGCCTTATGTGTTGAGGTGCTCCTATGTTGGGTGCAAATATATTTATAATTATTATATCTTCTTCTTGGATTGATCCCTTGATCATTATGTAGTGTCCTTCCTTGTCTCTTGTAACATTCTTTATTTTAAAGTCTATTTTATCTTATATGAGTATTGCTACTCCAGCTTTCTTTTGATTTCCATTTGCATGGAATATCTTTTTCCATTCCCTCACTTTCAGTCTGAATGTGTCCCTAGGTCTGAAGTGGGTCTCTTGTAGACAGCATATATATGGGTCTTGCTTTTGTATCCATTCAGCAAGCCTATGTCTTTTGCATTTAATCCATTTAATCCATTGACATTTAATTGAGCATTTAATCCATTGACATTTAAGGTAATTTTCGATATGTGTGTTCCCATGACCATTTTCTTAATTGTTTTCGGTTTGTTTTTGTAGGTCCTTATCTTCTCTTGTGTTTCCCCCTTAGAGAAATTCCTTTAGCATTTGTTGTAGAGCTGGTTTGGTGGTGCTGAATTCTTAGCTTTTGCTTGTCTGTAAAGCTTTTGGTTTCTCCATTGAATCTGAATGAGATCCTTGCCTGGTAGAGTAATCTTGGTTGTAGGTTCTTCCCTTTCATCACTTTAAGTATATCATGCCACTCCCTTCTGGCTTGTAGAGTTTCTGCTGAGAAATCAGCTGTTAACCTTATGGGAGTTCCTTTGTATGTTGTCATTTTTCCCTTGCTGCTTTCAATAATTTTTCTTTGTGACTTTTCTATGTGACTCTCTGTGCTTCCAGGACTTGGATGGCTATTTTCTTTCCCATGTTAGGGAAGTTTTCAACTATAATCTCTTCAAATATTTTCTCTGGTCCTTTCTCTGTCTCTTCTCCTTCTGGGACCCCTATAATGTGAATGTTGTGTTTAATGTTGTCCCAGAGGTCTCTTAGGCTATCTTCATTTCTTTTCATTCTTTTTTCTTTATTCTGTTCCACAGCAGTGAATTCCACCATTCTGTCTTCCAGGTCAGTTATCTGTTCTTCTGCCTCAGTTATTCTGCTATTGATTCCTTCTAGTGTAGTTTTCATTTCAGTTATTGTATTGTTCATCTCTGTTTGTTTGTTCTTTAATTTTTCTAGGTCTTTGTTAAACATTTCTTGCATCTTCTCGATCTTTGCCTCCATTCTTTTTCTGAGGTCCTGGATCATCTTCACTATCATTATTCTGAATTCTTTTTCTGGAAGGTTGCTTATTTCCACTTCATTTATTTGTTTTTCTTGGGTTTGATCTTGCTCCTTCATCTGGCACATAGTCCTCTGCCTTTTCATTTTGTCTACCTTTCTGTGAATGTGTTTTTTGTTCCATAGGCTACAGGACTGTAGCTCTTCTTGCTTCTGCTGTCTGCCATCTGGTGGATGAGGCTCTCTAAGAGGCTTGTGCAAGTTTCCTGATGAGAGGGACTGGTGGTGGGTAGAGCTGGCTGTTGCTCTGGTGGGCAGAGCTCAGTAAAACTTTAATCCACTTGACTGCTGATGGGTGGGGCTGGGTTCCCGCCCTGTTGGTTGTTTGGCCTGAGGCGACCCAACACTGGAGACTACCTGGGCTCTTTGGTGGGGCCAGTGGCGGACTCTGGGAGGGCTCATGCCATGGAGTGCTTCCCATAACTTCTGCTGCTGGTGTCCTTGTCCCCACGGCGAGCCACAGCCACCCCCGCCTCTGCAGGAGACCCTCCAACACTAGCAGGTAAGTCTGGTTCAGTCTCCCCTTGGGTCACTGCTCCTTCCCCTGGGTCCTGATGCACAAACTACTTTGTGTGTGCCCTTCAAGAGTGGAGTCTCTGTTTCCCCCAGTCCTGTTGAAGTCCTGCAATCAAATCTTGCTAGGCTTCAAAGTCTGATTCTCTAGGAATTCCTCCTCCCGTTGCTGGGCCCCCAGGTTGGGGAGCCTGACGTGGGGCTCAGAACCTGCACTCCAGTGGGTGGTCTTCTGTGGTATAAGTGTTCTCCAGTCTGTGAGTCACCCACCCAGCAGTTACCGGATTTGATTTTACTGTGATTCCACCCCTCCTACCGTCTCATTGTGGCTTCTCCTTTGTCTTTGGATGTGGGGTATCTTTTTTGGTGAATTCCAGTGCCTTCCTGTTGATGATTGTCCAGCAGCTAGTTGTGATTCTGGTGTTCTCATAAGAGGGAGTGAGAGCACATCCTTCTGCTCTGCTATCTTGGTTCCTCTGATGGATATTCTAATAGATTATACGAAAGGAGCATTGCTCACTTTTGTGCACGAATTTCATGTAATCTGTTTGAAAAGAACAAAGAAATGCAAAATGGATTATGAAAAACAATATATTTCACGTCTTATGTTAGCAAAGTTTTATTTTCAGATAAAAAGAACCACATGTTGGATTGATAAAAATAATTTACCAAGAGATAATATATGTATGATGGCTTAATATCCCTTCCTGAATATAATTAGGTTTTAGGTCATAAAAAGATGCTAAAACAAACTGTAAACGTTTCAAAGATTCTTTGTATGAAAATAAATTTCAGGATTGTGTAACTCAAAATGATTTCATTTAAAGTTTAGCTTGCATGTGGTATGCTTGCTAAAGGGGAAGGGGATACATAGGGGTTTGGGATTAAAATATACACGCTACCATGTATAAAATAGATAACCAACAAGGACCTACTGTATAGCACAGGGAACTATACTCAATATCTTGTAATATCCTATAATGGGAGAGAGTATAAAAAAAGAATACATATTTTTATATATATGTATAACTGAATCACTTTGCTCTGTACCTGAAACTAATAGAACATTGTAAATCAACTATATTTCAGTAAAATTTTTCTAAAAAGAGAAAAAAAGGTTCATTTGGCATATGTTGCTTTCAGTAAGCTAAAGTAAAAAGGGTTTGATACCACAGATGTTTTATAATTGGTTTATCTAAATAAATCCCTAGAATGGTTTGCCTTATTCATATAGTACAGAACTGAAATGATTTAGCTTTTAACTTTGCAGATGTTTGGAAAGATTTTCAAAGAAATGGTGGCATCGCAATGAAATTAGGGCACAGTGAGGAAAGATCTTCAGAACTTCAAGACTTCCTTCAAAATAGAAAAGCACATTTAAAATTGCTCAGGTTTTCCAGTTCATTTGGCCTGGGCAGCTTCCTGCATGTCTTGTCATAACTACCATGTTAAATTTAGTTGTATGTTCAGAAAACGGAGAAAAATGTTCACCACTGGCAGGTGAAAACAGGAAATAAAAATATTGACTCGGGATGTTCCCAGGACAATTAAACAGCTAATGAAAGGATTGTAGTTCCTAAGGCCACTGTGAATAGGAATGTGGGCATAGGTACCTAATTTGGTATCCAGCTGATTCCAGTTCATGATGCGTATAATTTCTGGCTGTGTGAGCAACATTGCAAAATAGTTTGTATTACAGTAAAATAAAAAAAGTGCCTCCTAAAGGACTTATATTTTTAGGATAACAGCAGAATTTTCTCTTCTTTTGGAAGCACCTGGAATTTTTGGAAATGCCCAGTCTTTCATTTTTATTCCAGGTCCAAACAAAATGAGTACACACCTAATCACCAAAGGCATTGTTTACCTGGAGGACCAAGCTGCTTTGGATCTAATATGACCTCAAACTGGAATAGTTAGATGTGATGGTTACACTCTCAGAAATTAATATATCATTTGTTCAGGTTCTGAATAGAACACCATGAGAAATTATTTGGAAGGGATTTCTTTAAGAGAAAGCTATTCATCTAGGAATCTTCTATGGAGGACATCCCATGTCTGAGGCACTATGAAAAGAGAGAAAAATAGTGTTTACATTTTTATGTAGGAAAGTTAAATTTGGTGGAATTTACTGAAGAGCTGATGACTTTAAAAAATTTATTTTATTGAAGTATAGTTGATTTACAGTGTTGTGTTAATTTCTGCTAGAGGTGATGACTTACTTTCATAAATATATAAAGGCAATTGGCTATTTTTGGTAGTGGTTTTCAAGATTGATGGCAAAATGCATCAGATACTTGCTCGGACTGCATTTTGATTAAGGATTTAATCATTCAGACTGTGTCCATTTTGTTTGCAAGAATTGTTTGTTGAATCCCTTTCTTACGGATGACGTCAGAAAAACAACTTTCATTATAAATCACATCTAATGGGTTAGATTGGAACTCTCAGTGCCAGGAGAAGGGAACGGGAGGAGGAAGTTTCAAAAGCAAGAGTAAGCAAAAGTAAGTCTTAGAAGTTCTCAGAGGCTAGGAGTCTCAGAGGGACAATAAAATCCCCCAACCCCTTATACTCCCACCAGATAAAATGATGTTTGGGAACGTGAAAGGCTGGAAGGCTTCCCTTGCCTCTTTCTTGGGGCCTGGGAAAATGACCGTGAACTCTGCCTGATGACCTCGTCATATAATCACGATACCAGAATATTTAGCCCTTAAATGGAGAGAAGGTTTACTCAGAAGCCAGTGGTCCCTGAAGAGTTCTCTCAGTTGTGCTGAGGGGATGCCAGGGTGGAAGTGGGGCAGGGGAGGTGAATGCAGAGCAGGTGAACTCAGCAGACACCTCAGAGGATGTCTGCTGAGGAAGGATGATCAAGCAAGAGGCCGACCACCAACTTAACTCCAGACACCTTCATCTCCTTGCCATGACTAGACACCCCATGTGGCATAAATTGACTGAGTTTATGCCTCACTTGACTAAGAAAACTCTGAAGTGGTTGAGAAAAAATCTTGGAATCGAGTTAGCCAAGTTTCAGTCATCTAGCAACTAAGCTCAGAGAGATATGTTATTTTATACATCTGAATTTTGTTAATTAAAAATATTGTACTTACAAAGATTGCCGTGACGTCAGTGAATGGGCATTATTTCCTATGTGGACCTAGAGATGATCATACTAAGTGAAGCAAGTCAGACAGGGAAAGATAAATATCATATGATATCGCATATATGGGGAATCTAAAAATATGATACAGATGAACTTATTTACAAAATAGAAACAGACTTAGAGAATGAATTTATGGTTACCAGTGGGGAGAGGACGGGGGAGGGTTAGATTGGGAGTTTGGGATTGACATGCACACACTACTATATCTAAAATAGATAACTAATAAGGACCTACTCTATAGCACAGGAGGCTCTGCTGAATATTATATAACAACCTAAATGAGGAAAGGATTTAAAAAAGAGTAGATACATATATATGTGTAACTGAATCACTGTGCTGCACACCAGAAACTAACACAACATTGCTAATCAACTATACTCCAATATAAAATAAAAATTGAAAAAGATAATAAAGATATTATACTTAACAAAGATTGCCATGATTTCAGTGAGTGTGCTTTATTTCCTATGTGTATGTATGAAATGATTTTGGAAGACTTACTTGACGCTAGAATCAGCTTCATAGCTAGGAATGTAAACTGTTTTTATAAAATCCCCTTAATAGATTAAATGAAGAGGAATTAATTACCAGATGTTGATATGCTCAGAAATATAACCTATCAATTAATTGGAAATATTTAAAGTGATTAATGTTTTGAGTAAGAAATTACCAAGATCAATAATATCCATCACAGGGACTTCCCTGGCAGCACAGTGGTTAAGAATCCGCCTGCCAATGCAGGGGACACGGGTTTGAGCCCTGGTCCAGGAAGATCCCACATGCCGCGGAGCAACTAAGCCTGTGTGCCACAACTACTGAGCCTGTGCTCTGAGTCTGTGAGCCACAACTACTGAAGCCCACATGCCTAGAGCCCGTGCTGCGCAACAAGAGAAGCCACTGCAATGGGAAGCCCGTGCACTGCAACTAAGAGTAGCCCTGCTTGCCGCAGCTAGAGAAAACCCGCATGCAGCAACGAAGACCCAACGCAGCCAAAGATAATAAATAAATAAAAAAAAATAATATCCATCACAGAATCTTCAGGACTTTGCTTGTCAATTTCTAGAAATGACCACTTAAGATAATAGATTCTGTTTTGTGGACAGTGTGTGGAGTTGGTTCTGATAGCCTAACTTCATAGGTGTAAGACCAATGAAAGAAATAAAAACTATGCTTTTGAATTAAATATTTTTTTTTTGCTTTTCTGACTTTTTAAAGTAAATTCAAAACTTTTAGTAAGAATTTCATTTAAGCATGCATTTTTCCACGCACCTGGTAATTAACCTTTTCCCAGAAGGCTTTGGAGACACTGAAGTTCAGAATATGTCTAAGACTTGGGTGGTTTTCCCCAGTCACAGAATTACAATGATCACTGTAATGTACATCATAAATCTTAGAGATTTATGTCTAGACAAGCTGTATGCTCTGAGACCTCAGTGACTCAGGGTACTTTTTGAATTTACATAACCTATAGTAACTAAGGATCATGCTGCAGAATTTTGACTAGAAATTTGGAATGTGTCCAGTCATTATCTTTCTAACCTTAGTCCCTTTTTAATCTGAGTCAATTTTCAGATACACTTTCTCGGTAGGTGTTATATCACGCTTATTGCTAAAATTCCCAAAGATTCCTTCCTATTGGTTTAAAATTATTGTTTATAAAGTTGCATATATTATCATAGGAAACCTAGGATGGGTGGTGTTTCTAATAGCCTGTCACTGGAACCTGAAAGGATTGATTACGTGAACGTTTTTAAAAAAGCTTTATTTGTGTACTGTTGACATATAAGTAACTGCACATATTTAAAGGGTAAAATTTGATATGTTTTGTAATATGTGTACACCTGTGAAACCATCACTACAATGAAGATAGTGAGTATATTCATCATGCCCAAAGTGCCCTGTGCCTTTCGGTAATACCTCCTTCCTGACTTTCCCTGTTTTCTCTCTTCATCTCCAGGGATTGCACTGAATATATAGATCAAGTTGGGAAGAACTGATATCTTGACAATATTGAGTCTTCCTTTCCATGAACATGGAACCTCTCTCCATTTATTTAGTTCTTTGATTTCTTTCATCAGAGTTTTGCAGTTTTCCACATATGGATCTTGTACATATTTTGTTAGATTTATCCCTAGATTTCATTCTTTAGGTGCTAATGTAAATGACATTGTGTTTTTAATTTCAGATTCCACTTGTTCATTGCTGCTACTTGACACACTTGGTATGGTCAGTTTTTAAATATTTTAGCCAGTCTGATAGCTGTGTGGTAGTATCTCACTGTGGTGTTAATTTCACTTCCTTAATAACTGTTAACATTGAACATCTTTTCCTGTGCTTATTGCCATACATCTATCTTCCTTCCTGCAGTGTTTGTTACATTCTTTTGCCTATTTTAAAATTTTCATGTATATAACTCAGAGGTCCCAAGACCATCCCCATGTTTGGTGACTCACTAGAAATACTCACAGGACTCAGAGTCAGCAGTACTCATGAGTATATTTTATTACAGTGATCAGCAACAGAAAAGGATGCATTAGGCAGTCTGGAGGAGTCCAGTGCAGACTTCCAACATGTTCCCTCAGGAGGGATCACACCTAACACACTCCTTCCACCAGGAGTGAGGTGCAGCAATATGTGTGCAGTATTTTGGCCCAGGGAAGCTTGCTTGTGACTCAGAGTCTAGAGTTTCTATTTGGGGCCAGTCTTATAAGTACTCTTTGCTGACATAGCCAGCCATAGTACCAAAATTTCAAAAGGAAAGTAGGTACTCACCATTAACCACATTTTTTTGTACAGTCCAGGCAGCCTGGTACAACAGGGTACAGTACTCCAGGTGAACAAAACAGCCTTGTTAACATAGGGAACATGCCAAAAGCAAGTCCCCAGATACCAGCCAAAGGCCAACTGTGCAAGCAGACACTTCCAAACGTAGCAAACTCAAATATACTGTGTTAACTCTTTCCTGATAGACACACACACACACACACACACACACACACACACACACACACACATCCTTTTATTTTCATCAAAACACTTTGATTACTTTGGGACATCTAGGAAGAAGTAGGGAGGTGATAAACCAGGAAAAAGCATTAGATAAAGTTACAAGTATAATGTACAGGGCAATAAAAGTTCTAGGAATGTGGTATTTGCCTTGGGGCCATAGACACTGGCATTTAAGTCAGAAATACGTTGATAATATTACAGTAAGAAATCCACTTTCATCTAAAAATAGAACCTGCTTTAATTAGTGAGAGTGGGATTCGCAAAAGCAGAAAACTTCCTTCAGAAAATTCTTTGGGATGGCCGAAAGCCCAGGGAGCAAATTGGAGGCTTGGTAGAGAATGAATCCAGTGTGTCGGAGGCGGGGCGGGGGGTCCAGTCTGGTAGCACCTTAAGGCCAGGGTAGAAATCTGGGATGGACATGTTTTCTCCCACAGGAAAGCTAGAAGGGCTAACTTTGGCAACATGAATCCTTCTATATCAAGCACTGTTGCCATCTTGAATTTGCTCTGATTATGGTTTATTGAGCAGCTTGCCTCAAATCCTCTGCCCTGCCCTTCTCCCCATGAGGGCTTACTGTCATGTATTAAACAGTGACCTCTTCAACATTCTGATGGTAAAAAAATCCTTCTTATAAGGTTGTTTCTTAAACTATCCCTCAATACAAGCCAGTGAGTTAGGAAGGAGAACAGAGAATATGTGCAAATTAATAATTCAGTCTAAGTGGGCAATGTACTACTTACGGTTTATCTCAATCCAAGGACAGATTTTTAGAGTATCTGGTGGCACTGACTCCTGGCATCCCTCGAACAACATTAATAAATATTGCTTTTCTTGGCTTTTGATAGTTATTGTAAGACACCATGTCCAAGATTAGGCTTCCTGAAAAGTACCTGGAGAGTAAGCATTAGAGGCATTCATGTTAATAGAAAGAGACACTGGTTTTGGATTTACATTGTCACATGAAAATAAAAACAGTCAAGAAAGACAGGTGTCCAAAGACAGGATCACTTCTCGGCTGAAAGGATGTGCGTTTCCCCACCTAAATTAAGGAGGCAATTTTCAAAAGAATATTGCTAGATGCAGACAAAATATTGATATATCTGGCCTTGAGATTATAATCACAACTTAAATAATTTATAAAGGTAGTTGGTTAAGAATGGAAAAGGTGCTAATACCAGAAATGTGTCTTTGATGAACATAATAGGTGTTTAGATTATGGGCCATTACCTGTAGTTTGAATGAATTTTCCCTAGGTCATATTATCAAATATGTACTCTCTAACCTGACCGTCATAAGAGATACGTATTTTGGTACCTGTATCTTTTGTAACTGTGTTGAACATCAAAAAATCAAGCAAACAATTCCTATAAAGTCTTTCAAGCCTGATGCGAAACATTGGTTGATACAGTTTTATTTTTGGAATCCTAACTTTGTTAAATGAAGACGATTTCTATTGGTACCATTAGTATTGTAGAGCTAATTGTGAGTTCTTCATATGAGTTTACTGTCCAAGGGTCATAAACCTTAGTGAAGTTTTTATTGTTTTTGGGTCCAATTACTTGAAGCCTTAAAACAAATATATTACACATTCTAGGATGAAAGACTAGTATGAAAGAGCATATATAAAGGCTATTACAGCTAAGAATAAAAGCCCAAATATAAGGATACTTAGAAATTTTTGGATGTTCTGTAACACTAAGTTATAGTCCTGAAGTATTTTAATATTCCAGGTAGAGAGAAAGTCTTCATACACCTTTTCAACATGCTCCCACTTCAAATATTACCTTCCTCTTTATTTTTTATTATTATTTATTTATTTTTGGCTGTGTTGGGTCTTCGTTTCTGTACGAGGGCTTTCTCTAGTTGAGTCGAGTGGGGGCCGCTCTTCATCGCGCTGCGCGGGCCTCTCACTGTCGCGGCCTCTCTTGTTGCGGAGCACAGGCTCCAGACGCGCAGGCTCAGTAGTTGTGGCTCACGGGCCCAGTTGCTCCGCGGCATGTGGGATCTTCCCAGACCAGGGCTCGAACCCATGTCCCCTGCATTGGCAGGCAGATTCTCAACCACTGCACCACCAGGGAAGCCCACCTTCCTCTTTTTAATGGAGACAAAGGTGACTCGTTGAATTCATTTAGTTTCATGAAACAACTCAACATTTCTTGAAATCAGTTGTGGCAAAAAAAGAGAACAATAATTGTCAAAGACAAAGGGACAACATTAGCCATGAGCAGCAACTTCATGACTGTATCTACAGGGGCACAAAGTGAAATGAGGATCTGGTGATCATGTGCTTAATTTTCTCAGAGTAGATAACGACCCCAGATGATGATGATAATGATTGTGATGGGGGTGGTGGTGGTGATGATGGTGATGATGATGATATTAACAACACCTTACACTTATCAAGTGCTTATTGGGTGTCAGGCATTGTTCTAAGTACTACTCTTGCACTAATTCATTTGATCCTCAAGGAATCCTAACAGGTAGATATTATTTTTACCCCCATTTTTACAAATGGATTGAGGAACAGAATGATTAAAAACTTGTTTGAGGTCACACAATAATAGTGTAGAGGTATGATTCAACCCCTGGTCGGTTTAGTCTAAATACTATACTCTAAACCACTACTTTTTATATGGAAAAGTGACAAATCTGATACTTTTTGTTTTTGTTTTTTTTTGCGGTACGCAGCCCTCTCACTGTTGCGGCCTCTCCCGTTGCGGAGCACAGGCTCCGGACGCGCAGGCTCAGCGGCCATGGCTCACGGGCCCAGCCGCTCTGCGGCATGCGGGATCTTCCCGGATTGGGGCACGAACCCGCGTCCCCTGCATCGGCAGGTGGGTTCTCAACCACTGCGCCACCAGGGAAGCCCTAACTTGCGTTTTGATCAGACTCTCCAAATACATGAAAGGAAAGCAACTGGGAAGAAACTGAGTGGTGGGAAGAGAAGTATGTCTGAGACTATTGATCTTTACCGTATTGTTTGCTCCTTTCTTAGTGTACAAGACTGTCTTCTGCACCCTGCAGGTAAAGTTCAGGAGTTGGAGCTTTGGGTTTTGCCTAGGGAAACATGGAGTCAAAGTTTTAGAGCTGAATATGACTGTGGTTCAGAACTTTTTTTTAAAGGAATGAGCTCATGCAAACCCCCAAATTTGAGACTTCTCTAAGATGTGGCAGGTCTTCTGGTTTCCAGTACCATGACGTTTCCATTTCACCACATCTAAATATTAGATGCCCACCAGTTTGCGTACCAGCCTTCCAACACACCTCGACAAACTTCCACACTTCCACTGGCCCTAAAACTAGTCCATGTGCCTGAGCTTTTGGTAATGGAAACAGCTTTCCTGTTATTTTCACGCACAGTGGAGTAGAAAAAAATATGTTAATCGGGTCTGTGATTTGTGAATGGTTTAAAAAGGTGGTTACTATGTTGGGTGTATCTAGTTTGTTTGTGTATCTAAGCACCGATCTAAAAAGATTTATTCCTCTTCATTATGTCAAGATTCCTAAGTGGCACCAGGTGAAATGTCAGACTGGGACATGGTTACGTTCCATGATGCGTTGCGAGATGTTAAAGAGAGAAGGATTTGTGTTTGTGTTCTATAAAAATCAGAATTAAAATCTCCTTAAGGGCAGGGATTTTTGTCTGTCTTGTTTACTGGTGTATGTCAGCACCCAGAACACTGTGGGCTCTGAGTCAATAATTATTGACTGAAAAACAGCTTTGCCATATGTCTTGATCTTTGCAGTAGAATTAGGTGCTAGAAATATTGTGCCCTGTTTCTATACTTATCAAACTGAGTCTCCTCGTCCCAACCTCCAACTTATTTTCTACCATAACATGATCAGAATGCACCAGGATATAATTGTCACTATTATTTCATTGATTACTTAGCAAAATCTACCTAACTATTTTTAATACCCAGTCAGTTCTGGGTGGAAAGCAAAATTAATGTTGGCACTGAATGCTTTAATATTTGGACTTGAATGAAAGTGTATAATATACATTATCTCTGATCAACATATCAACAGGTGCTAATTTTGTCAATTTATTTGGCTGATAGGATACTATTTCCTAGAAAGTTCTGCTTCCATTTTATAGTTTGTCTAATCAAAGAACAAAAAAGATTTTCTCTTGTTTATGACTTCTTAAGCTTTAGAAAAGGGGATGGATGCAGGAAGTCAGACTTGTCCCTCTATGAAGATAATTTTAAAAATCATCAATAAGCTGGGAGTTTAGGGTCAGAAATTATGGGATATATTGCTGTTCTAAATAGTAGAAATTGATAAACTAATTGGATTTCTTTGGAGATGAAAGGGACCCTGCTTCCCACTGCTCTTTTTGAGATAAAATAGACTAGTGATCCCATGATGCTAGATTTGACAAAATATTCACTAATATATGTTTTCTTTTTTAAAAATAATTTAAACTTCGAGTGAGCAAACTTCTTATTTTGGTCTGATTTTATTTTAAAGGTTGGAAATAGCCTGAAAATTTCTAACAGCTATCAATGTATACCTTATTATATTTTGGACATCTGACTATTAGATGAGATTTTTAGCCTATACTGAGTCTGAATATAACTTTTATAATTTTAATTTCTGTTCATAGGATTGTATACTTATTGTAGGAAAGACAAAAGAATTAAGAGTTCTGGAAGTGGTAAAATGTTGGTAAATACAAAAGATATTTTTCTTATTTAAAAAAATCTTTTAAAATAACATATTGTTTAAAGTCAAAATAACAACAATGAATTGTGGGGTTTATGACACATGTAGAAGTAAAATGCATGACAATAACAGCATAAAAGCTAAGAGGGAGAAATGCAAGTGTATGGCTGTAAGCTTTTTTACAGTATGTGTAATGATAAATGACATTAGGTTAGTGTGTGATAGGTTTCAGAGGCATGTTGTAACCCCTGATCAACCACTACAAAGGATAAAACAAAGAGGTATAGCTAATAAGCCAATAGAAAAGATAAAAGGGAATAAAAAATATTTAAGAGGAACAAGTACAAAGGACAGATGGGACATAGAAAACTATTAGAAAGATGGGTGATTTTTTAACCAAATCATAGTGATATATTTATGTCAATACATAAATTATGTCATTTTATCACATAAAAAGCAGATTGACTAAAAAGCAAGACCCAACTATATCCTGTTTATGAGTTCCACTTGAAATATAAAGTCAGAGATGAATTAAAGGGAAAGGATAGGAAAAGATATGTCATGAAAACACTCATCAGAAGAAACCAGAAGACTTAATTTTGATGTCAAAGTAGACTTTAGAACAAGAAATATTACCAGGAATAAAGAGGGAGATTACATATTGATAATGAGATTGATTTACCAAAGGAACAGAACAACCCTCAGTGTTTATGCAACTGGCAACTCAGCTTCAAAACACAGCAAAAACAGAACTGAACGCTTTTTTTGTTGTAAGCTTCTAAGTTCCTCAACAGGGATTCTCTTACTACTGGAATTTTCATGGATGAGAAGGATTTACTGTATAATATTTAAACCATTCACACAGGTACTGTTTTTGTGAAAACTCTAATTTCCAACGTTAATGCATTAAAGAGTGTTAATTAAAACATTTACTCAAGAAATACCAACTACATACCAGACACTTCATATATGTCATTTAATTAGCATAGTAATCCATGCTGCATGTAAGAAAACCTGGACTCAGTAGGATTACATACTTGTCCCAGGTCACACAGTAAGGAGCATAGCCAAGATCTGAGCTCAGATCTGTTTGCCCCTAAGCCCGTGATGTTTCCACCACATGGGGGCTTGAAATATATATATATTTTTCATAACTATTATTTTGGTCTCCATGTAAGTGATAGTCATCCTCTGAGTCAGCAAGGACAGGAATGCCATGTGTTGGTTAACTGCTCTTGCCTTAGAGCACTACTAAAAATGACCCCATTTATTTTTGGTGGGGACCCCATTCAGTGGGGGGTACAGAGACTAACAGAATCTAATGACCTACAAGAAATGGAAAAATGTTCAGTAAAGCATACTCTGTAATTTCAAACAATCTGTATTCAATACTGCCAGATTAATAGTTGTTAAATGAATGGCTAGATGATGTTTCTGCAGCCAAACAATAATATTATGAGGATTTAGTGTGATTCATTTATGTGTTTAAAAAGCTAAAGTGGTGAGATTTGTGGAAACTGTTGGTTTCTGGAATTGATAAAATCTGCCTACTGTAATATTTCCGTGACCTTATTAATTAACCAAGTTTTAAAAACTTGCTCTAGTAAAGGAAGTAGAAAAGAATCAAAGAAACACAGGAATCACATTGGTTGAAAAAAGTGGAGTTGAAATAAAAGGTATATGTTCTGATCGCAGCCATAATTTAAAAACTATTTTAAGGACCATCAAAAACATCAAAACCTATGAAAGTCGTCTTCATATTCATATCTCAGACATGTTCACTCTTTAAATTTCATGGAACAGAGCTGGCAGAATTGACGTGTTGCTAAGGAAACATATCAAGCACAAACATAAAAAGCATAACAGGTTCAAAGGATTCTGGGGAGTTATTATGAAGACATAAAACCTGCCAAATCATTGGAACAATAAAAGTGGAAAATTAATTTCAAGCAAGACTAAACATTTCAACCAACTGCTGAAAGACTTTTGAAGACTATGTACGTACTGGGAAAAAGAGGTGAGGACTTTTAAATATCCAAGTGGTTAATTAATGAAGACTGAAGCCAAATGCAAGCGTTAGGAGTAAAGCAGAAAAATTTGGTTTCTGGTTTCACAAAGGGGAATTTGCTTTAATCAAATGTATTAGTAAGAAGGATGAGGGTTCAGAGAACAGGTTCCTTGAGGCGGTTGAAAAATGGACCAATATTCTAAGCTTTGAGATTTGATGCGTTTCTTGGTCCAAGTAAAACAAAACCAGGGTGTTAAAGGAAGTAGAGACAGAAATAAGAGACCCTTTTATGAACAGTTTTACAAGCACACTTAGTTCTGGAGAGACCCCCTAGGATTAGCCAATATGATGGAATTATTTTAAAGGGTCTGGGAATGTACCAAGTGGCTTGCATACCAGTTGACATCACTCACAAGTAAAGTGTTAAAAAGTGTTTTGAGGGTCAAATGAAGAAACACTTGGAAGCTTACTTGATGAAGGAATGCCAACTGACTTTTTCAGATGGGAAAGAGATGCTTCACTTACTTGTCAAAATGACAGAAAAATTATTTCTGAGGCAGGAAAGAGGTGTCATAACACATCCTTTGCCTTTTGATAGTGGGCAATTTATTGAAATGCTTTACTGGGGTTAAAATGATCCTTTTTCTTAAAAGTGGCATAATAGGAAAATTGGTAGATTGAACTGAAACTTGCTAAATTGGAAGAAACAGAAGTCCTTTGTCAATGGAAGCATTGCTAGTTCAGAAAATCACTGTCTATCTCTAGAGGACTTTATTTTGGCAGCCGTGGGAACAGCCTCTCCTTTTTAGACATTTATGTAGAATTCCTCCGTAAGCACTGTGGGTATAGGCTGACTCATATATACATGATATGTGACTATAAGTTTCAAAAACTTATTTTTGAATAAAATTTCAAAGCTAAGGGAAAGTTAGTCCCATCCAAGACATCACCTTGGCAGGCTCCGTACTCATTTCAGGGATGCTGCCTTTGGACAAGTCATTCTTGGAATTTCTCTTGTGGAATCGTTCCGCAAGACCGTGGCAAACTTTAAAAATTATGTTTAACGGTGAAAATTTTTCATACTTTGAGTGAAAATATTGTATTTGGGAAAGATGCAAAGAAATCAGAGTCTCATCCAGTGAAGAAAGTGAGTGATTAAAATGTTACTAATTTAAAAAATAATTGAGGTGTAACTATGAAGTAAAGAAAGTGATATTCTTTTGTGGCTTGTAACCTGGTTTTCAAAGTAATTCCCAAAGCATTTTAAACATATTTTGATCAGTGAGGTATGTTTGTAACAGGACAAAAGATTCTCAAGGTGACTGCCTTGAAAGCTAATTTTAGAATGAGTTCCAGTATGCTGGCTAGAAAGCCAGTATCATGGTGTTTATAGTTTTAACTTATAAAGAGAGAGAAGTAGAGGGTAGTAAGGTCTAGTGAAAATTTCTTGGTGATTTTAAGACATGGGAGCAATGCACAGTTAAATTTTTATAGAAAAATAAATAGTCAAGTTTTTGCTGTGGTGTGCTGTATGGGAAAGAGTATGATACTTACCAGAAGGCCAGAGTTGAGGCCATGTGACCTTGGATCAGTCACTTTGACAAACGGGAAAGGTGGGGAGAGAGGAATAAATTAGGAGTTTGGGATTAATATGTACACACTACTATATATAAAACAGATAATCAGCGAGGACCTACTGTATAGCACAGGGAACTCTACTGAATATTCTGTAATAACCTATATGGGAAAAGAATCTGAGAAAAGAATGGATATATGTATAACTGAATCACGTTGCTGTACACCTGAAACTAACACAGCATTGTAAATCAACTATACTCCACTATAAAATAAAAATTAAATTTAAAGTCAAAGTAAAAAAAAATCTTTTAATTAAAAACAAAAGAAAGAAGAATGGGAGAGGGAGGAAAGTAAAGAGAGGGAAAAGTAAAAAGAAAGAAAAGGAAGAAAAGGAAGAAAAAAGGAAGGAAGGAAAGGTAGGTGCAAGAAAAGGCCAACTCTTTCTTCATCCAATATAACATAAACTTGAAATTAGTGGAGTCATGATTAATGATGTTATGTCATATCTAACAAAACCATCAAATATAAGAAAAACAGAGAAGGAAGTGTCAATAAATAGCAGAATCTCAAGAGTGACAATTTTCAAGAACACCTGCTTATCTGCATGTGTGCCTGTAAATATGTTCATTTATCAAGACAAAGCTCATTTTCCCAGTCTGTGCTATTGTCCTCTATGTGATGGACCATGGGAGTTCAGGATGCCCTTGAAATGTGTTTGTTCTAAGTAAGTATGAAAACTACAGCTTACCCGGGCCTTAAAAAGACTGTTTCACACAACTGGGTTAAAAAGTTTAACACACACAAAAAATGGGGTTATGCTTACTTTTGGAAGAAGGGCCAACATATTACTGTCTGAAGTGGAAAACATGCAAGCACACACATGAGAGAGCAATTGTGAGGTTCAAATGAGATATTGTATGGAAAAGCACTTGAGAAGTCTACTGCTTGGCAAATATAATTTCATAGAAACTGTTTCATGAGGAAAAAGTAGAAGCATATAAAGACACTGGACTTCCTTCTGCCTCCTGACTTCCTTGAAATATTAAGCCGTTGCTTTAATTTTTGCATAAACAAAACATGAACGTTGTCACCATTTTTCTACATGTAAATGAAAGCAAAATAATACTCGCCTTCCAGTTATCACATGGAAATACAAATGAAGCGAATATTTGCGGCCACGCCTGGAAATAAAGGCCCTGTGTAAAGTGTAAGTTGATTTCATGTGAAGTGGCCCGGCAAGTGTCGGGCACATATCCAGGTTATGATGCGTACTATTTATGATTGGCGTGGTTAGTATTTGCGTACCACGGTTTGTCATTCAATCTAATGCTTTCAAATATGCATATTTAGAACTTGGATTCAAGCATATTTTCTAGTAAAAACCCTGATATTTTATTTCCTTAATACATTAATTGTAGACCAGAAGATCCTAGAAAAGGGAAAAATAACCTGCCTTTAGTAACAGAAACGTCCACCAAGTCATGGCAAATATGACTTCAGTAACATGAATTATTCTGAACACAAAAGAGTCAGAACAAAAGACCCTAGCCTGATTTTCATATTTCTGAATTACGTATTGAAATTGAGCACATAAAAAATAGAAACATCATGCAAAATGCCCTGAACTTAAGAGATATTTTGCATTTGGCATGGAAAAATCCTCAGACGGCTGAAAGAATGAAATTTTGTCTTTACTCTTTCTTCTCTATTACTGGACCAGGCTAGTATGTCTTATAAATCAGCCCGTTATGCCCAGGGTAGGATATTGAATCGTCTCTATTCAATAGTTAGAAAAATGTCAGTAATACATTCTAGAAGAAGTCAGACCCTTTCTTGGTCTCTCTAATATTCTCCAATGTGCAGCCGGTGATTCCATGGGCTGGACTTTGCCATGTGAAAATTCAATCTCTGAGATGCAGTGGGAAGGAAAGAGGACCCTGCGGACACTGGCACACAAGGCTGATGCCACAGAAAAGCCAGCTCGTTTCATCTGACAGAGTCCAGAACCTATTTTTATTTACTTATTTATTTTTTAAATCTTTATTAAGGCTTCAGTGTACCAAGGAGGTAGACACACTGCAGGCTAGACCATCACATGTTAGCAGTTCTCTCTCTCTATCACATGGAATGTTTCCAAAATGTCTTGTCCATTTTTTTTCTGAAGCCAGTGGTAAAGGGCTAGAACTACAGTTTGATGGGATGAGAGCAGGAGCTCACTCTTCACTTCATAGACATTTCATGACGTGTCCAGCTGATTATTGTGAGAAGTATTTGCTTCTTGGTCCTGGTAGAAGTATTCTCAGTGGATGTATGTAAGAGAAATAGCCTTATTTGTATATTTTAAATCTATTTACAATATAGATATGTATTTAATATTTATGCGTTAATTTGAGTAGAGGGAGGGTATTTGCTACGTTCGGCAAAACTTGGGCAATCTCTGTTAGGTGGAATCCAATACATGCCAAGAATGACTGGCTAGAAGGGTTGGAAGAAGTTCAGATGAGATGTTAGGCTGATTGAAGCCCAAACTCTTTTATAGATAAGGGGGTAATAAAACATGTTCATGGGGCAGTGTGTTTATAGATATTTACTTGCCTAGCTCAGAGGGTTAGGAGTTTATATAAGATAAAGAAGAGCTCAACGATTTTAAAGACAAAGCTGCATGTTACTATTCTGTTTAAAATTTAAGGAATGTAGGGGAATTGGTGAGGGTAAGTATATGTAATCCAGGAAATTGCTTTTGAGTTAACTAATGGAGTATGCTTTGTGTAATGTATGGAGAAAAAGCGTCAAGGGTAAATTCGTGATTTATAAGGCATAAATACTATATTAATGTTGCAGGTTTGAATTTTAAAGGCTTTAAATTTCATTTTGACACTTTAAAACATTTTTAGAAAAAAGGCAACGTAAAAATAATAATGGTGACTTAAAAAACGGCATCGAGTGTATACTTTTGTCCCTGGGAGACTAATGAGAGGAGGTGAAAAGAAGATACTTATCTTCATACTGTTTATTCATGTATTTATGAATTCCCACTATGGGTCAGGAACTATTCAAGGAGATGAAGACATAGGAATGAACAAAACAGACAAGGCCTCCAGACATCTTCTATTTTTGTAGGGAAACAGACAGTAAACAAATGGCAAGTCAATATGTAGTATGTCAGAGGGTGTTAGAAAATACTTGTGGAGAAAAATAGCAGACATGTCAGTTTTAGGTTGGTGGGTGGGTAGGGATTGTTACATTTTATATAAGGTGATCAGGGAAAACCTCAGGTCAGAGGTCTGAACACCTGTTAGGTGCCTCACAGATAAGGGCTCTGAAGGAGCTGAGGGCACAAGCCATATGCACATGTGGGAGAAGCCATTCCACACAAAGGGAAGTGAGTATGAAGACTTTAAAAAAAAGTTGATACATTTATATGTTGTAAGATGATTGTCATTTTAGTGTACAATTAGGACCTCTATCACATTACGTAAGTATAAGTTCTTTTCAGTGGTTGTAATAATTAAGTTCTAGTCTCTTAGCAACTTGGTGATTATAATACAATATTGTTGTCCATATTCACTATATTGTGGACAAGATATCTAGGACTTATTGACTACTTGTTGCAAGTTTGTGCCCTTAAACAACATCTGTCCCGTATCCCACCTTCCCTCTCCTGCTGACCACCATTTTACTCTCTGTTTATAAGAGTTTGGCTTTTTTAGAATCCACATCTAAGTGATATCACATAGTATTTGTCTTTCTCTGTCTGACTTATCTTACTTAGCATAATGTTCTCAAGGTCCATCCACGGTGTCACTGGAGTATGAAGACTTTAAGTCAAGAAAAAACTTGGCCTGTTTTAGGAGCACATAGCTGTTTAAAAAAATTTGCTGGAGTGTTACCTAAATTAGTGCACATGTATAAATAGTACCTAGGCGTGCCGGCCTCTAGGTCTGTTGTTGAGTGTGCATTCTTCTTTATTAAGGCACCTGAGAATGGGCTTTCATAGAGAAATTTTGTCCTAGTTCTATTTAGGGCTTTTTCTTTATTCATGGACCTAGTTCTTTGCTACACACTGATTTTCTTACCATAATACAAACTGTTTTTGAGTACTTAGTATGTGCTGAGTATAGTGCTAAATTATGTACACACATATCTTAATGATTTTCTCAGTCTTTTTTTGCCAAGAAATCAAGATTTCTGTTTTTAAAATCTTTTTAAAAATTTAATTTGTATTTTATATTGGCGTATAGTTGATTTACAATGCTGTGTTAGTTTCAGGTGCATATCAAAGTGATTCATTTATACATATATCCATTTTTTTCCAGATTCTCTTCCCATATAGGTTATTACAGAATATTGAGTAGAGTTCCCTGTGCAATACAGTAGGTCCTTGTTGACTATCTATTTTATATATAGTAGTGTGTATATGTTAATCCCCAACTCCCAATCTATTCCTCCCCCCACCTTTCCCCTTTGGTAACCGTAAGTTTATTCCTGAAGTCTGTGAATCTGTTTCTGTTTTGAAAATAAGTTCATTTGTATCATGTTTTAGATTCCACGTATAAGTGATGTCATATGATATTTGTCTTTCTCTGTCTGACTTACTCCACTTAGTATGATAATCTCTAGGTCCATCCGTGTTGCTGCAAATGGCATTATTTCATTCTTTTTTATGGCTGAGGAATAGTCCATTGTATATATGTACCACATCTTCTTTATCCATTCCTCTGTTGATGGACATTTAGGTTGCTCCCATGTCTTGGCTATTGTAAACAGTGCTGTAGTGAATATTGGGGTGCATGCATCTTTTTTTTTTTTTTTTTTTTTTTGCGGTACGCGGGCCTATCACTGTTGTGGCCTCTCCCGTTGTGGAGCACAGGCTCCGGACGCTCAGGCTCAGCGGCCATGGCTCACGGGCCCAGCCGCTCCGCGGCACGTGGGATCTTCCAGGACCGGGGCACGAACCCGCGTCCCCTGCATCGGCAGGCGGACTCTCAACCACTGTGCCACCAGGGAAGCCCCCCTCACTGTAGTTTTGATTTGCATTTCTCTAGTAATTAGCAACGTTGAGCATCTGATTTTCTCAGTCTTGAAGGCTGAAAGTCATCGAGGTTAAGTTGTCCAGTATCAAAGCCCGCAAGTGGCTGAAACAGAATTAGAACTTTGTTCCTCAACTGATGCCACATTGCAAACAAATTCACTGAAGCTCAGATTGAACTTGTAAGTTTCTTGTATTTAGTATCATGTACAAACTGAAAAAGAGATCTCCTTGCCTACAGTTGTTAAAAATTTAGCTTTAACGTAAACTTCATTAATTTCTGTAGGTATATCTTTTCTAAATTATATTCTTTGGAAAACTATTCCAGAAGATTTTAAAATAATTTTTATATGAAAAATGGTCCCATGGCCAAATAATTTTTAGAAACACTAGTTTATATGAAGATAAATAAGCTATTTGACTGCAGAGCTTCTTAGTCTTTAAAATGCTAATGTGCATTGAACATCTGCAGGAAGTGAATGTTTTCAAATTATTTTATCGTGGAGGGGCTGTTATGAAGATATGTAATACCTCAATGAACTAATTTATATAGAGCACAGTTTTGGAAATGTTGCTTAACTATCTCAGTTCCTGTGAGCTACTACCCAGGTGCATTCAATGCAACGGGTTTACGATGCTTCCGTGAGAATGCACTCTGGTTATTGCTTACAGCAAAATATTTTCTTTCCTGTGCTGCCCCAATTTGAAGGAACTCCTATAACTCGAATTTAGGTGGTCAAATATAATATACAGGGTGAGTGACATTTAGCTTTCCCTCCAATATTTAGAAATCCCTTAGTTTTGATGTGTAGGTTGTACTTACAAATATATCTATCTCTTTTATTCCTTCTTACTCATTTTCAGTAGCTGGGAATAAAGAAGAGACAAAGATAGGTCCATTTTCTTCTTTGTTTTTGGCTGTTTAACTGTTTCTCATCTCTCTTTGTGCAGCTTGGTCTTTGCTGCCTGATTCGAGAGTCATTCAAGTAGGACTATCCTGGTCTCATAGGTAACATCACGGTTTACTTCGAGAACAAACACTTATATCTTTGGCTTATAAATGAGCCTTCTGTTCATCAGTGGTACCTAGCTTGGGCTTTGGTGTAATTTAACAACAGAAGAGAGGAATGTACAGGAGACATTTCCAAAATGTACTACATCCTTTTCTTGGGTTCCTACTCTCTGGGGATCCCGGTTAGCTTGGAAAGCCTTACTTTCAAAAAACATTTTTTCACTCTGCAGAGTTTCTCCAACCACGAGGTCAGCAGAACCTAAGATGGTGCCCTGAATTACCGTTCATTTATTTCCATTCTGTTACACGTTTTCTACAAGTTAAGAGTTCCTTGGGGCTAATACTGTTTGTTAGAGCAAGTTGGCTCATTGTTTCTGGGCAGATTTCATTTTCCATTTCTCCAGGCTCTTCTTCAGGAAGCGTGACAGCTTCTGCCCCGCCTGGTTTTTCCTCTTGTGCTCCTGTGTCATGGTGTCCTGTGGTTGTGCGTTGTGTGCCACCTGAGAAGCGACACCTGGGCACAGCATACTGCGACCCTAGGGCCTGGGGAGATTTCCACAGGTCCATGTGCTTTCCCTTGCACGCATCTTCCAGGAATCAAACCCACAGTGTATTACTGGTAGGAAACCTCTGTTCATCCTCCTCAAGAAATATATGCAAAAGCTGGCAGTCTCTTCTCTCCCTCACATTTTAAGAGTGATTCACACTAAGGTGGTGAGGGCTGGATATGGTCACCATGGGCTGACACCTTTCTAGAAATGGTAACTGTTGGCAAGACCCCAGCAAGGTTTCGATGAAGCAGCCCCTTATTGGTGGGAACTTCAGGCAGCATGGATGTGGCCTCGGACTCGGTCAGCTGGTCCTGTTGGCAAAGCTCCCACTGGCAGCAGCTTTCAGCCAACTAGCTCCTAGCCAAGTCCTCTCGGTGGTAGAGGGCGACAGTGCTGAGAGTCGCCACAATTCCTTCAGAAAAGTTCCTCCAAGTCCTGTGAAGTCATATTGGCAAAGCAAGTCTATGCTAGCCTACTCTCCTGTCCTACTTAGTTCCCTTTCATTCATAAAACTGTCCAGTTTTTGAACTGGAAAAAAAAGAAGTCTCTAAGCTCAACTCCTTATTTAGTAACTGTGAGATATGGACTTCAGAGAAGTGTCCTGATTGCTCAGTGTTACGTAAGGAATCAGGGCTCAACCAAGACTGGGAGCCTTTTACCTGCCCCTCCCCCCGCAACTCCAACCAAGTCCAAGGCCATTTCTACCAGTTGCACTACCTCAGAACGCCCTGAATGTGAGCCCTGCCGCATCAGTTAGGGTTCTTTGCAGTGAGCAAAGGAAAATGACTTTGACTAAGTCAAACAAGGGAGAAGACATATCCTGGAGATATAATGGATTGCTTAGAGAATTAAACGAAGATTTGAAAAATCAGGCCTTAGGACAGACAAAACTTGAGAAGCTACAGGGACTTCACCTCAGAAATCTGAGGCCCAAACCTCTGGGTGCTGCTTTTGGACCCTGTGGGTGCCCTCTTGAGAGTGGAAATGTCCAGAGAGCATCTGATTAGCTGATCTGAGCTCCTGTCCCCACCTCTACATGTGTGTTTATATCTGAGAGAAAGAGAATTTGTATTTTTATTTTGTGAGGGCGAGGAGGGTTCCTTACTGTGGTTGACAACCCCAGCAGAACCATATATACAATGGAATATTAGCCATAAAAAGGAATGAAATGGGGTCCTTTGTAGAGATGTGGATGGACCTAGAGACTGTCATACAGAGTGAAGTAAGTCAGAAAGAGAAAAATGAATATCGTATATTAATACATATATGTGGAATCTAGAAAAATGGTACAGATGAACCGGTTTGCAAGGCAGAAATAGAGACACAGATGTAGAGAACAAATGTATGGACACCAAGGGGGGAAAGCGGTGGGGGGTTGGTGGTGGGATGAACTGGGAGATTGAGATTCACAGATATACACTAATACGTATAGAATAGGTAACTAGTAAGAACATGCTGTATAGAAAAATAAAATAAAATTCAAAAAAAATAGTATATTCAGTAACCCTAAGGTAATGTTTTAATGCTTAATTCTTTGTCTTAGTAAGATTTAGAAAATCTAATAATAAAATTCTTTAAACAAACTTTTTTGGGAATTTCCGCCGCGTTTATGGTTGTATGGTACGTGGGTGTTGCTGTTCATGGACTGGAATGTAACAGGCACCAGAGAATTCCTGCTCTGTCCCCTGGTCCTGGAACTTGAGACCAAGGTTGCATGTCCCCATATCCTTGTTTAATGGAGAGATCTCAACCAAGCTTCGTTGCTGCTAGCCCCAAAAGCATTTGATTTGTCTGTGAGAAGCTGAAAATCATCTTTTAGAAAGTTGCGCTTCGATTCTCTGCCCCCTACCCGCAAATCCCTTAATTATGCTGTAGAATTTGGGGCTTTTTGAACATCTCTCTCACAATCTGGTGCTGACTTAACTGCGTAATGACTTTCTATTTCACTGGTATTCGAACCTTTCCTAAACTTTGGAAGAGCAACCCATACCTTGGGCTAGGCCCAGGTCACTCTTCTCTCTCTCTCTCTTTCTTAAAGACTGTTATGGCCTCAGGAACCAAGAGAAGTGGTTTTCTCTTAAAACAGTGTCTCCACAGAATACTAAAGCAATGAATCTGCTGATAGCCAAAGCCAGATATGTCAGGAAAAAAGATGAGGGCAGTAATAAGCAAGTCTCTGCTGATTCTGCTCACATGTTTGCAGCTGGAGCGTTTAAGAAGAGATAACAGATGAATCCTCTGAGTAAAGAGCACGTCTTGCCACCTGTGAAGAACATTATTCAAGTCCCGACAAAACCTTTGAATTCAGAAGAGTGGGATAAACTTAAGGAAGAATTCAAAGAAAAGGCTAACTTTGAAAATTGGATCATTTCACAGATGGTTAAATGCCATATTTCTGTAGTTGTGGCCAAATCTGTGCTGGCATAGGTAGCTGCAAAAAACAGTGGTATTGTAGGCTATGATTTGCTGGTCAAGTATTTGTATCTCTGTGTTTTTCATAAGCAGACATCGAAATTATTGATGTCTATGAAATCATGAAAGCCAGATACAAGCGTTTAGAAGCTGGAGAGTACACTCTTCTCATCCAGGGATTAATCCATACAGACAGATGGAGCGAGGCCTTGCTGCTGTTAGAGGACATCAAACAAGTCATGATTCCTTAACAAAAGAACTATAGTGACTGTATCCAGGGAGCCCTCTTTCATCAAGATGTAAGTGTAGTTTGGAATTTGTATCAAGAGTTGTTAGGTCATGATATTTTTCCTATGTTGGAAACATTAAAAGCCTTCTTTGATTTTGGAAAAGACATGAAAGATGATCGCATTCAAACAAACTACATGACATTCTATTGTATCTAAGAAATAATCAGCTATATCCTGGGGAGTCATTTGCACACAGTATAAAAGCATGGTTTGAAAGTGTTCCTGGAAAACAATGGAAAGCACAGTTCACCACAGTCCAGCAAAGTCGTCAGTGTTTGGACTGTGGAAAAACTGTAGAGTCTATATTCACCTGAGTTCAGAAGAGTATGAATTTCTCAAGGGAAGAAATCATGAGGGATGTGATAGATGGAGGTGACCAATACAAAAAGACAGCACCTCGGGAACTTGAGATTTCAGAACTTTGTAAAATACTGTCCTCCTTTTGATATTGTCATTGATGAGCTCAGTGTTGCCAAAATGTTTCCTAAAGCTCGTGACTCTCAAGTTCTCTTGGATGTGGTCTCTCAACTAGCCAAGCAGAATCTTCAAGTGCTGGTCCGGGGCTGGAAGCATATGTTAATGCAGAATTCCTGGTGGAGGAAGGATGATATGGAAAATGTGCAAAAGCAAGCCAGCTTTTTTTTTTTTTGCTGACAACATCTCAGAGGATGTCGTTCCTTCTGTGTGCCACACTGCACTCAGGGAACCACTGCAAGTTTATCACAAAAGATCTGATGTGGGACCACAAGGCCTGTGTTCCTGATGCCAAGACCCAACACCTGTTATTTAAGTGGCAGCAAGGACATCAGCTACCAATTGTTTGTAGGCATCCGGGATCAAAAATAACTTTTCAGCATATTCTCATCTTTGACACCCTGGTGCAAACAACTGGAGGCTCGTGGCACATACCTTACAATGACGACCTGGTGGAAAGATATTCCTACGAAGGGCCAACCAAATGGCTTTGCCTTCACCAGAAGACATAGACTCTTACCCCCATGCTAAACTTGTGTTTGGGTGTCCTCCCGGTTGGCATCAGAGCTCTTAAGTTGACGCTTGTTTAGAGTATTGCTTCTATCCTGTTTGTCCTGTTTGGTCCAGTTGGTTTGCATATCAGTAAATTGATTTTTAATAAAAAAAAATTTTGTGGGGAGGACTTCCCTGGTGGCACAGTGGCTAAGAATCCGCCTGCCAATGCAGGGGACACAGATTCAAGCCCTGGTCTGGGAAGATCCTACATGCCACGGAGCGACTAAGCCCATGCACCACAACTACTGAGCCTGTGCTCTAGAGCCTGGAGCCACAACTGCTGAGCCTGTGTGCCACAACTACTGAAGCCCACATGCCTAGAGCCCGTGCTCCACAAGAGAAGCCACTGCAATGAGAAGCCCACGCACCGAAATGAAGAGTAGCCTCCGCTCGCTGCAACTAGAGAAAGCCCGTGCACAGCAACGAAGACACAACGCAGCCAAAAATAAATATATATATAAAAAATTTTTTTTTGAAGACAATTTAAAATTTAAAGGAAACAAAGTGCCTGTCTAAAGAAGAATTGGAGTGGGCTGCTTAGAAAATCCTCAGCTATTCTGAATTGCTCTCCTTTAAAGTATATCCCATGGAAGAGATAATACTGACCAACTCTATTAGACCTATCTGAAAATAGGCCATAATTTTTACCTTTTTTTCCTCTGTTTCTAAGACTATATGGACTATTTGAGGAGAAGATTGCCCTCTGCCAAGAGGAATATGAATGGCATGGTAGAGTATTATGTAGGTAACACATTCTATATTCAAGTCTTATATCCCCTTAAATATTTTATAAGGTTCAGTAAAGTGTATTCTTTTGGGAACTGAAACATTATGAAGTACCCAGAAGCAATCCTGCTTGTCAGATCAGAGAGTTGAACATTAACTTTTTGAATGCATTAAATTATCTGTGGAAGCATTTAAACGCAGTGGACTTAGAAGATGATAACATGGAAACAAAATGTATGTATTTTGATTTCTTCATTTTTTTATTGAGATAAAATTCACATAACATAAAATTCATCATTTTAACCATTTTAAAGTACACACTCCTGTGGTTTTTAATATATTCACACTATTGTGCAACTATTGCCACTAATTCTCAAACACTTCTATCACCCCCCAAAATAAACTCTATTCCCAATGCTTCCCACCCCCATCCCCTGGCAACCACAAATTTACTTTCTGTCTCTATGGTTTTGCCTAATCTGGACATTTCATATCAACTGAATCATACAGTATGTACCCTTTTGTGTCTGGCGTCTTTAACTTAATGTAATATTTTCAAGATTTATCCAAGTTGTAGCATGTATCACTACTTCATTACTTTTAATGACTGAACAATATTCTGTTGTATGTACATTTCATTTATTCATTCATCAATTGACGAACATTTGAGTTGTTTCCACTTTTTGCTATTATGGTTAATATTGCTGTGAACATTCATGTACAAGTTTTTGTGTGAACATATGTTTTCAGTTCTCTTGGGTATATACCTAGGAGTAGAATTGCTGGGTCATATGGTAACTCTATCTTTAACTTTTGGAGGAAACATCAAATTCCACAGTGGCCAAACCATTTTACATCCTCACTAGCAATGTATGAGGATGAGGTTCCAATTTCTCCATAATCTCCCCAACATTTATTTCTGTTTTATTTTATTTTAGTTAAATTATAGCCATCCTGGAGAATATCTCATTGTAGTTTCGATTTGTACTTCCCTAATAACTAACTAGTGATGTTGAGTATATATTAATTTTTCATCTACACCTTTATGCAAATGAAGCAACAAATGTAATTGAACAGAAAACTCAAGCAGTGTATATAAATTAACATTATGATGCAAACATCATGTCAACATGCTGCAATTTCTAGTCTGTAACATTTATGTGTGTATCTCCTGTAGACCTCCAATTACACATATGAAGATAGTCTCATTAAAGCGGGCCTTAGTGTCTGGGATTTTCAGCTGACTGTGACACAGACCTGAGTGACTTTCTGAAAAGAGACGGATCTTTCAGGAATTGTTAGAAGCCATCTCAATACTGAACACAGGAAATGTCCCAGACATAAAAAGTGGACTGGATGACTGCATTCAATAACTCTTGATGCTCTCTTTATAGTTTTTCCCCTTCTTCTCTTCCTGACTGGGTGTCGACTGTCACCTGACTTTTCTTTCTGTTCTGAGTGTAGCTGTCCACTTTCAAATATGGGCCCTGAAGCTCTATTCTAACAATCTGTTGAAAAGTTGTTTAAAATAATAGCAAATAGAGGCCGAGTGGTTTCCTTGATAAGATTACATTAGGGCTTTAGAAGATGGATTATGCAATGACTGTTTTGACTGTTTAGTTATTTCTCCCTTTCTGTTACTAGTTTATTTTTGGAGACCTGACACCGGGTATTTCATTGCAAATATTCCAGTGAACTTAGTGTTTAAAAACACCTACTAGTGTGGACTTTTGACACCTCACGCTTTTATGAAGCAGGCTTGTTAGACTACAAACCAGGAGTATTTAACTAGGGAAATTTTCAGACAAGGCTAAGATGGTCTGATGTCCCAGCAAACATTTACTGTGGTGCTACCTAGATGATCTGATGTCTGTCTTGGGTTCCATGAGCCTTATGGTGTTAATTACCACTTTTAGCAGATGTTTGTTGACAGTTAATGTACTCAGTCGTTACTTGTTCTTTTCAGAAGTAATTATAGATCCTGGTTGCACTCTTAAATTAACAGCACATACAAGAGCTGTTCTCACCTTTTAACCACCTGCACCCCCCAGGCCCCCCTAAGATGGATCTGAGTTGTGATAAATGTTACTTTGGGGTTTAGGGTGATACATTTTCCTATCCATGCATACTTGTAACTACTACATTAAAATAGGATACAAACACTTTTATTTTTCCTTACTCAGGTGTAAACAAGTCACTTATGTAAGTACTACTGTTTATCTTGGTGGTTTTGTTCTGCTGCCTCTTTGCTATGGGTAGTCTGTGATGTCTATATAGTCAGTTTTGGGAAGGTTCATTTTCTTCTCTGAAGAAAAATGGTGCTCATGAATGATTTAAGAAAACTGTATTTAAGTAACATTATTTATAGTAAAGCTACGTTGTTTTATCCTACACCATGGTCAGGCTAATACTACCTGATATTTTGTTCCTACACTCCACCCCCTTATCCAGAAAACTACCAGCTCTTATTGTGATGATGGTGGAAAGAAATGATAATGATGCTTTGACTCATTAGTTCTTCATTTAATGAAGTCCGATTAAAAATGGTAAGTAGCGTAAATCATGTCTAAACGATTTAGAAAGTGTTATCTCCAAGGGAAATAAAGTCCTTTGGCAATAATTTACAAGTTGTGTGGAGAAGATGCTATGAATAACAGATTGGCACATGAAAATTTTATTTTCCAAAGGGTTACACCTCCTCCCAGATTTCTACACATCTGTTTCTTTCTAAAGTTCACCTGATCACATGCACAGGTTTCAAAGTATGTATGATTACTAATTCGTTTGATGTAGAGATTGCCAAACACAAGGATTGACGGACATCTCAAAGATCGAAGGTCTGAACAAGGAGTGAGTATGACTTGGAAGAGACTTAGGAAATTATGAAGTCATGCAAAAATAGTGAACTTGAAGAATGGTAAGAGGGAAAGCCATCGGATTGAAGAAATATTGTTACCATGCACAGAGAGAAAGAGAGAGAGAATTGCAAGAAGGGTGAGATGCAAAAGCATTATTGTGTGTGAGTAGATGTAAGTGAAAGATAAGGAGAGAAAACAAGTTTCTCTTACCTGAGTTGTCCGTCATTGGCCTAAAGTGGTTCTTGGTGCTATTAATAGTGAAGGCTGACTTCTTAAGGAATTTTTCCCCCCTGATATTTAGACCGAAGTTTTTTGGGTTTTTTTTTGATTTATCTTCCATTTGCATGGAAAATTCATATCATCTAGTTATGTTTTATTTATAAAAGCTTGAAATCTTTGGGAACAACATTTCCTTTAAAGAGTTTAGTTATTGATAAAAAGTAAATAATGAAACAAATTGTTACTGTTTCTTAGACAGTTCGATAGCTTTTTCCAAGTTAAAAATGTGATCTAATATTGTAAAGCCAGTGTAAATACATGTACCAGACACCAGCAGGATCTTTGCTTTTACTGAAATGATATTGTGTGTAACATTGTCCTCTAAATCTACACCACTGATTGTAACTGCTAGAGCTAAGGGTATCTATTAAGGATTCATCAGAGTTTTAGGAAGGCAGTATATTACACGGGTAAAAGTATATACTTTGCATCAGACAGCCTTCAGTTCAAATTCTGATTCAGTCACTCTCTATCTGTAACTTTGGGCACATTACTTTGTTTCCTTAAACCTTCATTGCCTACTTTGTAAAAAAAAAAAAATATATATATATATATATAAATATATGTAAGTATATATATAAATAAATATATATATATATATGATGCTTGTAAAGCATACAGAGTTCCCTCTGTGTGGTGACTGTTCATAAGTGTTTGTATTATGATGACTATTATCATCCTTTGTCTTTCCTCTTCTGTTACTTAAAAATAATTAGTAATTCTCATCTTTCACTTTTCTCATCTGCTTCTCTTGACACCTCTTTCTTCTCATTCATATATCATTATTTTTTAAACATTTTTATTGGAGTTATAAAACATTTTTATTGGAATTATAAAACATTTTTATAATTGCTTTACAATGGTGTGTTAGTTTCTGCTTTATAACAAAGTGAATCAGTTCTACATATACATATGTCCCCGTATCTCTTCCCTCTTGCGTCTCCCTCCCTCCCACCCTCCCTATCCCACCCCTCTAGGTGGTCACAAAGCACCGAGCTGATCTCCCTGTGCTATGCGGCTGCTTCCCACTAGCTATCTATTTTACATTTGGTAGTGTATATATGTCCATGCCACTCTCTCACTTTGTCCCAGTGTCCTCAAGTCCATTCTCTAATAGGTCTGTGTCTTTATTCCCGTATATCATTTAGCAGGACTTTGAATGAAATAGATTTATCAATTTTAGAACCACAGGACTTTACTCTAGATGTCTGGCAAAGAAAGGGGAGCTGTTTCTATGGAAAATATCACCAAATTTCAGTCTCAGCTATTGTTTCACTCACAGTGGCTGATATAAAATCAAAACTGAGACATGAAAATAAGTAGAAAAATATGATTCATAATAAAAATAAAAAATATGAGCACACTCACAAAGATGTTGGAATTAGTAGTTTTTATACTGCACATATATTATGAATTAAGAATTTACTAATTAAAGTGGACCTTTTAAAAATAATTAACCATATAAATATTATTTGGAAGCTGTTTGCCTAAAAATTACATAAACAAAGTATCTAAATGACAGGTCTAACTTTTAATAATAATATTGATAGTAATCATAATAATACTCAAAGACTAAGAAACAATAGTCTTTTTAGGAATAGCACTAGTTGTAATATAATTAATAATACAGTGATATATAAGCACAAGAAAATTGTATAGAATCTTGTAGGTATTTGTTGTAGCCAAAACATTAATTTAATATTTCATGATAGTTTGTATATGAACATATATACATGAGTATTTTCTTCAGTATTTAAAGGAAAAGATTGCTTCCCACAGACCTGTATGAATCTGTGTATGCTTCATGTTCTGTTAAAAGCAAACACAACCATGAAGAAAATTGCACTGTTTAAATCTCAAGACTGCTTGCTTGTTTGGTTGTTAAATTCCTTGCTATAATATAGACCAATTTAGTGTTTGCAACGTTCCAGGATAGTTTTCTGCAATGACTAGGATTTCTTAATAAATAGTAACCTGGAAAAAAATGTAGGAAATGTTATAGGAAAATGATAAGTGATAGTTTGATAAAGGCATTACAGGAAATGCTCCTGATTCCAGGAGGCAAGAGAGAATGGCAGGGCCAGCTTGGGGTGTGGTAAAGTAGCATCAGAAGTTCTGCCACTTTCTCTATGTATGATCTTGGGAAGGTCCAGCTACCCTGGAGCCTCAATTTCCTTATGTGTAAAATGGGGATAATAATACCTGACCCCCAAAACTGTTACGATGATGGCATCAGATTGCATTTGTAAGTAATTTAATAACAGGGACAGGTACACACACTAGATTCAACCAATAAAGTGAAAATTAACCTTTCCACTGAAATGGGGTTATAAGAAATTCTGTTGTTTCCATCCTGATTTACTTAATCTCTCTATACAGATGAGCAGTCCTAAATCAGCAGTTTACTTGAGGAAAACTTCCATGGAAAAGTCATTTCTCTGTAACATCATCCATTAACATGAGGTTGCAGCTCTGGCTTTTCAATGAGGCTTTGCTATTGGTTTTATTGATTATTAGTACACGCTTTTTTCATATTAAAACCTATTTATTGTTTTCCCAACATGTAATCTGTTTTGATAACTGAGGTGAATCACAAAATTTTTGAATAAGAAATGAGCTTCTACATTCAATTTCTTAAACAAACCAGGCATTCAGCACACAACTTTAATGAAGTTATTTGCCTAGAGGCAAATCAATAATTAATTTCCCCACTCAAAAGATATGACTTGGGTGTTTCCCTTAAAGCATGCCAATTACAAATAGAAAAGTCAGACTATAAAAAGTATACATTTATTGACAAGTTGGAAGATGTTGCCAGGCTCTTTTATAAGCTCTCTGAAGATGATTGCTTTGTTTGAAAAGAACTTTTAATGACCCTTGATCAGGATGCTGAAGTCTTAGCATTATATTCCTACTTCGTAATACACACCCAGCTCACACTGATAATTCCCCCGTAGTTGTGGTGATTAGGGAGAATCACAACAGACGACTGATAAACTTGCTATGAGATGACTGTGGTGGAAAGAACGGCTCTGAATTATTCTAGTTAATTTAACCCCTATACTTGAGAGAACCAGTGGCACTGGTGGCTATGAAGTATTTGCTAATATAAAGTGATAAGTTTTAGCACGTGTTCTTAACAAACCTGAAACTGAGTTGGGAGAGTGAGGAAAATCCGACTTGTATTCAATTTAATTTCCAAAACTATGAGTTTATCTGAAGTATCATGCTAACAGTTATTTTCCATCTGCTCACTCTGTGCTGGCACCACTGGCCTCCTCTCTGTTCTT
Source organism: Aethalodelphis obliquidens (assembly GCF_003676395.1). NCBI lineage: Eukaryota > Metazoa > Chordata > Mammalia > Artiodactyla > Delphinidae > Aethalodelphis > Aethalodelphis obliquidens. Next base: position 73,504,397 of record NW_020837947.1, on the reverse strand, counting down.
AGATAAGCCTCGGAGCCTTTGCACTTGTTATGGCCTCTGCCTGGCCTGCTCTCCTCCCGTATATTTGCATTGGCCCATTTCTTTACATCCTTCAAGACTTTGTTCAAGGTCATTTTCTCAGAGTTGCCTCCTCTGATCCCTATACTTAAAATTATACACCCCAGTACTCCCAATCTCCCTTAGTCTGCTCTGTTTCTTTCCAGAGCACCAATCTAATTATCTTCCGAAGCACTATGTATTTAGAAATACTTATTTGTTTATCGTTTTCTCCTCTCTCCCATCAAATGTAGACTCTAGGAAGCCAGGGAATTTTATGTGTTCTATCCAATGCTGTCTTTCCAGCACATGGAATATTGTCAGATACCTAATGAAAACTGAATAAACATTTGTTGAATAAATGCTTTAATAAATAAAGAGATTCAATGTACTAGCTTGAGCACCTGGAAATGGCTCTAATTGATTATTTGGCTGCTTGCCTCAAACCTGGACTCATCAATGGAAGGTGTCTGATGAAGTTAAAATACCAGAAATTAATTGGTACCCTTTTTTTTTCAGCCTTGTGGTGTGGATTGTGAGAGTTCCCTGGCCAGGGATTGAACCCGGGCCACGGCAGTGAAAGCACCAAGTCCTAACCACTGGACCACCAGGGAACTCCCAATAAATTGGTACCTTGTAGAAAGATAAATCCAAAGAATTTAGGGAGATTTGATATTTTGCAACTTTGTTCCTTAAGGGGATAATAGAAAACACTTCTAGACATTAAGAAATTCATTGGTGAGGGGAGTGCAGCATTCGTGAAAAAGACTGCAGTGGTTAGCATCTCTAGGAGGGGATGATACCACCATGTACATTGGTAACCTTGGTCGACTGAGGGCAAATTAGCAGCACTTAATAAGCCAAGGAAGGTGGTGTGGTTCTGTAATAATCACCAGGGTGAGATTGTTAATAATAAAGTTTGACACACAGAAGACTTTGGAAGTGGCTAACTGATCATGCGGGATTCTAGGACTGAAATTGATGATATCCTACTAAGGTCCTACTTAAAAAAATCTCTAGGTTTGGCAGTGTCCTGAGTGACTCACTACAATGGAAATTCACAGTCCCTCCCACACTTGCCTGACCTGAATCAGATCATAGACTCAGAGCTCCTTAAATGAAGGGAAAGATCTGTCTCATTGAGGAAGAACCCTGCAGCAGTCTCAAGTATATCTTCCTTCTAGTTGTTTTCTAGCATTTTATAAAGTGTGTATTACTGGTGATTAACTTTCTTATTTGATCCATAGGTAGCAGATCAAAGTTGTGACGGACTTGATAGAGAAGGACTGACTATCTCTCAGAGATAGCGATGGTGGCTGAATGATTGTGGGTATTCACTTTTGGGGAGAAGACGCACATGCTTTAATTTGGAATATAGATATTTTCTTTATGTCAGATATGGACATGCTATTGTTGCTATTGCTATTGTTGCAATTATATGTATAGGAAGAAGGTTGTGTTTGGGTGGAAAAGTCCAAAGATTGGGTTATTGATGGTAGTTACTTACTACTGATGCTCTGTCAGCAACCACTCCTATCACGCTCCAGCCTGTGTTCTATATCAATCATCTTTGAGTCTCACTGCAACTCCTGTCTCTTGTTTATGAAATTTTTCCACTCTCTGAAGTCTGCAACATATAGTCAATACTACACAATTTAGTCCTTAATTATATACTGTCTTTTTTTTTAACATCTTTATTGGAGTATAATTGCTTTACAATGGTATGTTAGTTTCTGCTTTACAACAAAATGAATCAGTTATATATATATATATATATATATATATATATATATATATATATATGTT
>NW_020837947.1:73489999-73502455 GCF_003676395.1 Aethalodelphis obliquidens | reverse complement strand
TTGCGTCTCCCTCCCTCCCACCCTCCCTGTCCCACCCCTCCAGGCTATCACAAAGCACGGAGCTGATCTCCCTGTGCTCTGCGGCTGCTTCCCACTAGCTATCTACCTTACGTTTGGTAGTGTATATATGTCCATGCCACTGTCTCACTTTCTCCCAGCTTACCCTTCTCCCTCCCGATATCCTCAAGTCCATTCTCTAGTAGGTCTGTGTCTTTATTCCCGTCTTACCCCTAGGTTCTTCATGACATTTTTTTTCTTAAATTCCATATATATGTGTTAGCATACGGTATTTGTCTTTCTCTTTCTGACTTACTTCACTCTGTATGACGGACTCTAGGTCTATCCACCTCACTACAAATAGCTCAATTTCATTACTTTTAATGGCTGAGTAATATTCCATTGTATGTATGTGCCACATCTTCTTTATCCATTCATCCGATGATGGACATTTAGGTTGTTTCCATCTCCGGGCTATTGTAAATAGAGCTACAATGAACATTTTGGTACATGACTCTTTTTGAATTATGGTTTTCTCAGGGTATATGCCCAGTAGTGGGATTGCTGGGTCATATGGTAGTTGTATTTGTAGTTTTTTAAGGAACCTCCATACTGTTCTCCACAGTGGCTATATCAATTTACATTCCCACCAACAGTGCAAGAGGGTTCCCTTTTCTCCACACCCTCTCCAGCATTTATTGCTCCTAGAATTTTTGATGATGGCCATTCTGACTGGTGTGAGATGATATCTCATTGTAGTTTTGATTTGCATTTCTCTAATGATTAGTGATGTTGAGCATTCTTTCATGTGTTTGTTGGCAGTCTGTATATCTTTTTGGAGAAATGTCTATTTAGGTCTTCTACCCATTTTTGGATTGGGTTGTTTGTTTTTTTGTTATTAAGCTGCATGAGCTGCTGGTAAATTTTGGAGATTAATCCTTTGTCAGTTGCTTCATTTGCAAATATTTTCTCCCATTCTGAGGGTTGTCTTTTGGTCTTGTTTATGGTTTCCTTTGCAGTGCAAAAGCTTTGAAGTTTCATTAGGTCTCATTTGTTTATTTTTGTTTTTATTTCCATTTCTCTAGGAGGTGGGTCAAAAAGGATCTTGCTGTGATTTATGTCATAGAGTGTCCTGCCTATGTTTTCCTCTAAGGGTTTGATAGTTTCTGGCCTTACAATTAGGTCTTTAATCCATTTTGAGCTTATTTTTGTGTATGGTGTTAGGAAGTGATCTAATCTCTTACTTTTACATGCACCTGTCCAGTTTTCCCAGCACCACTTATTGAAGAGGCTGTCCTTTCTCCAGTGTACATTCCTGCCTCCTTTATGAAAGATAAGCTGACCATATGTGCGTGGGTTTATCTCTGGGCTTTCTATCCTGTTCCATTGATCTATCTTTCTGTTTTTGTGCCAGTACCATACTGTCTTGATTACTGTAGCTTTGTAGTATAGTCTGAAGTCAGGGAGTCTGATTCCTCCAGCTCCATTTTTCGTTCTCAAGATTGCTTTGGCTATTCAGGGTCTTTTGTGTTTCCATATAAATTGTGAAATTTTTTTGTTCTAGTTCTGTGAAAAATACCAGTGGTAGTTTGATAGGAATTGCGTTGAATCTGTAGATTGCTTTGGGTAGTAGAGTCATTTTCACAATGTTGATTCTTCCAATCCAAGAACATGGTATATCTCTCCATCTATTTGTATCATCTTTAGTTTCTTTCATCAGTGTCTCATAATTTTCTGCATACAGGTCTTTTGTCTCCTTAGGTAGGTTTATTCCTAGATATTTTATTCTTTGTGGTGCAGTGGTAAATGGGAGTGTTTTCTTGATTTCACTTTCAGATTTTTCATCACTAGTGTATAGGAATGCCAGAGATTTCTATGCATTAATTTTGTATCCTGCTGCTTTACCAAATTCATTGATTAGCTCTAGTAATTTTCTGGTAGCATCTTTAGGATTCTCTATGTATAGTATCATGTCATCTGCAAACAGTGACAGCTTTACTTCTTCTATTCCAATTTGAATTCCTTTTATTTCCTTTTCTTCTCTGATTGCTGTGGCTAAAACTTCCAAAACTATGTTGAATAAGAGTGGTGAGAGTGGGCAACCTTGTCTTCTTCCTGATCTTAGTGGAAATGCTTTCAGTTTCTCACCATTGAGGACGATGTTGGCTGTGGGTTTGTCATATATGGCCTTTATTAATGTTGAGGTAAGTTACCGCTATGCCTAATTTCTGCAGGGTTTTTATCATAATTGGGTGTTGAATTTTTTCGAAAGCTTTTTCTGCATCTATTGAGATGATCACATGGTTTTTCTCCTTCAATTTGTTAATACGGTGTATCACGTTGATTGATTTGTGTATATTGAAGAATCCTTGCATTACTGGGATAAACCCCACTTGTTCACGGTGTATGATCCGTTTAATGTGCTGTTGGATTCTGTTTGCTAGTATTTTGTTGAGGATTTTTGCATGTATGTTCATCAGTGATATTGGCCTGTAGTTTTCTTTCTTTGTGACATCCGTGTCTGGTTTTGGTATCAGGGTGATGGTGGCCTCGTAGAATGAGTTTGGGAGTGTTCCTCCCTCTGCTATATTTTGGAAGAGTTTGAGAAGGATAGGTGTTAGCTCTTCTCTAAATGTTTCATAGAATTCGCCTGTGAAGCCATCTGGTCCTGGGCTTTTGTTTGTTGGAAGATTTTTAATCACAGTTTCAATTTCAGTGCTTGTGATTGGTCTTTTCATATTTTCTATTTCTTCCTGATTCAGTCTTGGCAGGTTGTGCATTTCTAAGAATTTGTCCATTTCTTCCAGGTTGTCCATTTTATTGGCATAGAGTTGCTTGTAGTAATCTCTCATGAACTTTTGTATTTCTGCAGTGTCAGTTGTTACTTCTCCTTTTTCGTTTCTAATTCTATTGACTTAAGTCTTCTCCCTCTTCTTCTTGATGAGTCTGGCTAATGGTTTATCAAGTTATCTTCTCAAAGAACCAGCTTTTAGTTTTATTGATCTTTGCTATTGTTTCTTTCATTTCTTTTTCATTTATTTCTGATCTGATTTTTATGATTTCTTTCCTTCTGCTAACTTTGGGGTTTTTTTGTTTTTCTTTCTCTAATTGCTTTAGGTGGAAGTTTAGGTTGTTTATTCGAGATGTTTCCTGTTTCTTAACGCAGGATTGTATTGCTATAAACTTCCCTCTTAGAAGTGCTTTAGCTGTATCCCATAGATTTTGGGTCGTCGTTTCTCCATTCTCATTTGTTTCTAGGTATATTTTGATTTCCTCTTTGATCTCTTCAGTGATCACTTCGTTATTAAGTAGTGTATTGTTTAGCCTCCATGTGTTTGTATTTTTTACAGATCTTTTCCTGTAATTGATATGTAGTTTTATAGCGTTGTGGTTCGAAAGGATACTTGATACAATTTCAGTTTTCTTAAATTTACCAAGGCTTGATATGTGACCCAAGATATGATCTATCCTGGAGAATGTTCCATGAGCACTAGAGAAAAATGTGTATTCTGTTGTTTTTGGATGGAATGTCATATAAATATCAATTAAGTCCATCTTGTTTAATGTATCATTTAAAGCTTGTGTTTCCTTATTTATTTTCATTTTGGATCATCTGTCCATTGGAGAAAGTGGGGTGTTAAAGTCCCCTACTATGAATGTGTTACTGTTGATTTCCCCTTTTATGGCTGTTAGTATTTGCCTTATGTATTGAGGTGCTCCTATGTTGGGTGCATAAATATTTACAATTGTTATGTCTTCTTGGATCGATCCCTTGATCATTATGTAGTGTCCTTCTTTGTCTCTTCTAATAGTCTTTATTTTAAAGTCTATTTTGTCTGATATGAGAATTGCTACTCCAGCTTTCTTTTGGTTTCCATTTGCATGAATTATCTTTTTCCATCCCCTCACTTTCAGTCTGTATGTGTCTCTAGGTCTGAAGTGGGTCTCTTGTAGACAGCAAATATATGGGTCTTGCTTTTGTATCCATTCAGCCAATCTGTGTCTTTTGGTGGGAGCATTTAGTCCATTTACATTTGAGGTAATTATCGATATGTATGTTCCTATTCTCATTTTCTTAATTGTTTTGGGTTCGTTATTGTAGGTCTTTTCCTTCTCTTGTGTTTCTTGCCTAGAGAAGTTCCTTTAGCAGTTGTTGTAGAGCTGGTTTGGTGGTGCTGAACTCTCTCAGCTTTTGCTTGTCTGTAAAGTTTTTAATTTCTCCATCAAATCTGAATGAGATCCTTGCTGGGTAGAGTAATCTTGGTTGCAGGTTTTTCTCTTCATCACTTTAAATATGTCCTGCCAGTCCCTTCTGGCTTGCAGAGTTTCTGCTGAAAGATCAGCTGTTAACCTTATGGGGATTCGCTTGTGTGTTATTTGTTGTTTTTCCCTTGCTGCTTTTAATATGTTTTCTTTGTATTTAATTTTTGACAGTTTGATTAATATGTGGCTTGGCGTATTTCTTCTTGGATTTATCCTGTATGGGCTCTCTGTGCTTCCTGGACTTGATTAACTACTTCCTTTCCCATATTAGGGAAGTTTTCAACTATAATCTCTTCAAATATTTTCTCAGTCCCTTTCTTTTTCTCTTCTTCTTCTGGAACCCCTATAATTCGAATGTTGGTGTATTTAATGTTGTCCCAGAGGTCTCTGAGACTCTCCTCAGTTCTTTTCATTCGTTTTTCTTTATTCTGCTCTGCATTAGGTATTTCTACTATTTTATCTTCCAGGTCATTTATCTGTTCTTCTGCCTCAGTTATTCTGCTCTTGATCCCATCTAGAGTATTTTTAATTTCATTTATTGTGTTGTTCATCGTTGTTTGTTTTATCTTTAGTTCTTCTAGGTCCTTGTTAAATGTTTCTTGCATTTTGTCTGTTCTGTTTCCAAAATTTTGTATCATCTTTACTATCATTATTCTGAATTCTTTTCAGGTAGACTGCCTATTTCCTCTTCATTTGTTCGGTCTGGTGGGTTTTTATCTTGCTCCTTCATCTGCTGTGTGTTTTTCTGTCTTCTAATTTTGCTTATCTTACTGTGTTTGGGGTCTCCTTTTTGCAGGCTGCAGGTTCGTAGTTCCCGTTGTGCTTGGTGTCTGTCCCCAGTGGCTAAGGTTGGTTCAGTGGGTTGTGTAGGCTTCCTGGTGGAGGGGACTAGTGCCTGTGTTCTGGTGGATGAGGCTGGATCTTGTCTTTGTGGTGGGCAGGTCCACGTGTGGTGGTGTGTTTTGGGGTGTCTGTGGACTTATTATGATTTTAGGCAGCCTCTCTGCTAATGGGTGGGGTTGTGTTCCTGTCTTGCCACTTGTTTGGCATAGGATGTTCAGCACTGTAGCTTGCTGGTCATTGAGTGAAGCTGGGTGCTGGTGTTGAGATGGAGATCTCTGGGAGATTTTCGCCTTTTGATATTATGTGGAGCTGGGAGGTCTCTTGTGGACCAGTGTCCTGAAGTTGGGTTTCAGAGGCACAGCACTGACTCATGGCTGCAGCACCAAGAGCCTTTCATCCACTCGGCTCAGAATAAAAGGGAGAAAAAGTAGAAAGAAAGAATTAGTAGAAGAAGGAAGGAAGGAAGGAAGGAAGGAAGGGAGAAAGAAAGGGAGGGGGGAAGGAAGGAAGGAAGGAAGGAAAAAAAGAAAGAAGATAAAGTAAAATAAAGTAAGATAAAATATAATAAAGTTATTAAAATAAAAAAATAATTATTAAGAGTAAAAAAACCACAAAAACAAACAAAAAAAACGGACGGGTAGAGCCCTAGGACAAATGGTGGAAGCAAAGCTGTACAGACAAAATCTCACACAGAAGCATACACATACACACTCACAAAAAGAGGAAAAGGGGAAAAAACCATAAATCTTGCTCTCGAAGTCCACCTCCTCAATTTGGGATGATTGGTTGTCTATTCAGGTATTCCACAGGTGCAGGTACATCAAGTTGATTGTGGAGCTTTAATCCGCTGCTCCTGAGGCTGCTGGGAGAGATTTCCCTTTCTCTTCTTTGTTCGCACAGCTCCCGGGGCTCAGCTTTGGATTTGGCCTCGCGTCTGCGTGTAGGTCACCGGAGGGCGTCTGTTCTTCGCTCAGACAGGACGGGGTTAAAGGAGCCTCTGATTCAGGGGCTCTGGCTCACTCAGGCCTGGGGGAGGGAGGGGCACGGCGTGCGGGGCGGGCCTGCGGCGGCAGAGGCCGGCGTGACGTTGCACCAGCCTGAGGCGTGCTGTGCGTTCTCCCGGGGAAGTTGTCCCTGGATCCCGGGACCCTGGCAGTGGCGGGCTGCACAGGCTCCGAGAGGGGAGGTGTGGTCAGTTACCTGTGCTCGCACACAGGCTTCTTGGTGGCGGCAGCAGCAGCCTTAGCGTCTCATGCCCGTCTCTGGGGTCCGCGCTTTTAGCCGCGGCTCGCGCCTGTCTCTGGAGCTCCTTTAAGCAGCGTTCTTAATCCCCTCTCCTCGTGCAGCAGGTACGTGGGGGGTTTCTTGCCTTTTGGGAGGTCTGAGGTCTTCTGCCAGCGTTCAGTAGGTGTTCTGTACGAGTTGTTCCACGTGTAGATGTATCTCTGGTGTATCTGTGGGGAGGAAGGTGATCTCTGCATCTTACTCTTCCGCCATCTTCCCAGAAGTACTGTCTTTTTCTTAACGAATTTTATATATAAGTGCTTATACCCTGCTTGATATATTATTTTATTATTTTATTAAAAATTTTTTTTTGATGTATTATTTTAAAATGAGAATATCTTATATTCTCTTTTGTACCATGCTCAATACCTCTGAACTGTTAATCTAATGGAAGTTCCATTTTCATAGGATATCTTTTTTTCTAATATTTCACACTCCTTTATAATTTAGACAAGCAAAGCCTCAACTGAGTCATAGCAACTCAGTCACAAAAGCTTAGTTATAACAAACCAAATAGATAAGTCTTGACACTCAAATTCTGAAAGTCTGGGAAAATTAAAATGCATCAGCCTTTCTGGAAAGAGATCAAAGTACCCATTCGTTATTTTATGAAAGCAACCAGCAGAGGGAGCAAAAGAGATGTTTAAGTGTCCTTGTTTCTGCTTGCGGACCTTCCAGGATGGTTGCTCTCTAGAGCTAGGCTATGTTTTTAATATATATTCCCCGTCATCCCAAGGCAGAAATTCTTCTTTATAATTACCATGCACCTGTGAAGTCAGTTCTGAGAGATTCTACCTACAGGATTTCTTTCTACAATCTTGAGTCCCGTGCAAACCTCTAAAGCTGCTAGGTGAAAACTCAGGACTAAAATTTTAGGCCTTCAAAACCCTAGGTAGCTTAGGAACTACATCAAAGGGATTTTGAATGTGTAAAAAAAAAAAAGCTTTCGAGCTATCACTTAGGATAAATGATAATAAATTTTTTCTATTATCTGTGTTGTCTAAAACTTTTGAAGAGATTTTCACACATACTCTACATTGGAGATTTCACTGCATTCACAATAAAATTGTATTTTATATTTGATCAAGAAAATAAATAGAGAAGGTCCTTCTGAAAAGAATCTTTCAAATATATGTGTTTAAGTATATATGTATACACATACAGTACCTATACTACACATAATGTGTCTACATTCCCATTTAAAATGTCTATCAAAACATTATAGGCCAAAAGAGCTTCTCACTACCCTGAGCATTTTGGTTTACATAATTCTGTCAAGCATAATCATGAAGAAGGCCAAAGAGTTGTGTGCGGCTTACAACATCCCTTGCAAAATTTTAGGAATGTCATTTCTTGAATTCTTTGGATGAGCTCAGTATGAGGGCTCCTTGGATGTATAAGATCTAGTTTCCCAAACTGTTCCTTGAATTTAATAAAGTTATATTAAAGTACAGCCACAGGGGAAGTGAAGAAGCAAAAAAGAAGAAAAATCTGTGATAATGCAGAGCTAATGTGAGTTTAATGCAAATCATTTTATTCATCTGCTGAAGGATATCAGAAAAAGGAAGCATTTCATTTTTAAAGAGAAGATAATGATAAATAATGTCTGTGTAGTTTCTTTTGTGTTGGGGATGTATAAACTCTTATATCAACAAGATATAACACGAACTTGGGACTTTCCAGATATCCTGGCATGCTGGACATCTTCATCATTTTAATAACTTTTTACTTTAGGTAGGATTATGTTAGATTTAGTTATTTGAGTTGATCTTCAAAAAACAAGTCGTACAGAGATTCCCCTGACTGAGACTAATGAGATTATTTTTATGAGGGAGCAGATTGGATAAGTGTGTGTGCGCGCACCCAAGTGTTTCTGTGACTGTTCAGCAACAGAAATAACTTTAATATTTGCTTCTTCAAGGAAGAAACAAACTTTCTTACTGCTGTGAAAGTCTTTTTTTTTCCCCTGTTGTCTCTTTCTATCCCGTAGTGAATTAGTTTCTATTAGAATGTGGTCATTCCTTGTGCTGGAGGTATAAAATCACAGGGTAACCTGACCTCTATAGGGGATACCTTGTCTGTCTTCTGGCTGGGTAGCTGGGTTGTGCAACTCATGGAAAGAACAAAGTTAAGGCTTGAGAAGAACACTCCACAGAGAGTTTTGTAAGAACATCCAGAACAGAAACAAATAAACTAATGACGGCATTCTTTTCATGAAAGACACTAATAAAGCAAAGTTTGAAAACTCAAAGTCAAAAAGCATCTTTTACTTGAAAAGAATTTAAAGCCCTAGGGAGATTTAACTGCTTGGTACTTCTTGGTTAATGTAGGTTAAAGAAGCTCATGGTTTTAAGTTTTTTGGTGGAGTTGGCACGGATAATATTTGAACTTGTTGAAGTGACACAGAGATTGGGAGAAGGTACCAGAAAAAAGGTGGTCTGGTGTGGTTCAGTGAGTTGGCTTGGACTAGCAGTCCAGAGATGTCAGTTCTAGACCTAACTTTATCACTTAGTGATTGACCGTCCTTGGCCAGTTCAGCACATTTGTTTCCTTACCTGCTAAATCTCTTACCTCTTCTTACAGGATAACATGATCAGATGGAGGAACTTTGAAAATACCTATAAAAATATGAGCTATCTTTATAAAAATTACTTGTTGATATTAAAAATACTCAAGTAGATGAGCATTATGGCTTTTTAAAATGCATTTTTTTGTGTGTGTGTGTGGTACGCGGGCCTCTCACTGTTGGGGCCTCTCCCGTTGCGGAGCACAGGCTCCAGACGCGCAGGCTTAGCGGCCACGGCTCACGGGCCCAGCCGCTCCAAGGCATGTGGGATCTTCCCGGACCGGGGCACGAACCCGTGTCCCCTGCATCGTCAGGCGGACTCTCAACCACTGCGCCACCAGGGAAGCCCAAAAAATGCATTTTTATTATACTCTAGAATCTATAGTTTGAAAATAATAAAACTTGACTAGGACTATGCCAAAGTGCTCTGATCTTCGGGAATAAGATGGGAAAAATGCAATATTCATTAGAACCTTTATAGTGGTTAGGGAGATGACCTTAATAGGTTATCAAATTCATAACCTCGCACAATGGACCAAGTTTAAGCCAATTTAATTAAGCGAGATTTTCCATTGTTTACCAAGAAGACCACAGCCAGCCAGGACTCCATTCCAATACAAGCAGTTTCAATATTATGCAGTCCTTTCTTATGTAATTCTTGATTCTCAGGCCAGACTCACGTGGGGATAAAAATAGAATATTATGATTGTTGCCAGTTGGTATTTCTCTGGCACTGTTCCTATTCCCCATGTGAGAACTCTAGACCACACTTATACGTCTACTAAATAGTTGTATGACATTCTTCAGATGTATGTCATCTACCATCAGCAAATTTATCCTTTTAACCACCCAGTGGCATCCTCTGTTCTACTTTGTCTCTTACCCTGACTCCTTATTCTATGCTCACTGCCTTCTGGTATTAAAAACAGCAGCTTTATTGCCAATGCTGCCCTATGGGGATGATTCTAGAAGCAATAGCGTCTGTGCCCAGGCTGCCAGTGCCTGTCGCTGAGTGTCTTGCTGAATCTGTCACAGCAGCAGCCACCAGTGTCTCTACTATGGGGGGTGAGACTGGCCCCGGTGCTGCTGGTGCTTGAGTGATGAAAGTCTGTCTCAGCTGTTCTTGTTTTCCCTTGTTTCTCAGTGGATGCTTCCACATTCTGGTACTTGGCTGTGAGCCTGCAAGCTCTGGGATGAGGGAAATAAGAGTGATTGACATTGAGGTGTCCCCCTAGTTATCTCTTCCCTTTGATTCTGGCACATCATTCGTGAACCAAACATGTGTGCTCAGTTCCTTTTCTCTGTAAGTTTTACCCGAGGAAGGGTTTGAATCTCCCATGTAATACTCCCTACTAGGCACCCCGTAGCACCCTGCTAGACACAGGTGAATATTGTTTAGGCTTAAACTGATACACTTACTGTAACCCAAATGCCCCAATAAAATCTCTAGATCATGCCAACTTTGAGCCTTTTCCCTTAGTTTGATTCTTAGAGAAGACTCTCATGTTTATATTAGTACTTCATATGCTTATGGGCCATGGACAGCCCTCTCATCCATCATTGCTGCAAAAAATATCCATCTCAGTGTTTTTAAGTAAGGGTGTTGTTTTATAGACTTTTATTTATCTTTGTGGTTGTAGGCTTGAAGCCTTCTTCAACGTATTCACAAAGTAGGACGCCTTATTCTAAAATGTAACCTCTCCCTTCTACAAGGTTTCTTTGTTTGTCGAGCCTAAAAGACGAGATGAAGCATTATTTATGGGGTCCTAACATAACCCCTGCTCTCCGTATGCCTAGTGTTATTGGATTCACATGAAGCATGCATGCCTTTTAAATGATGCATAAGAATGAAGTGTTATAGCAGGCTCCTGGTTTACCCTGGCTTGTAGTTTCCCGAGAGATGCCAGAATTGGCCAAGGAACTCCTTTTTAAAAAGATGGAAAAAATTCCATGGAAGACAAACATAGATCACTTCAAAAGTCATTTTTCTCCCATTTCTCTTTGGCTCTTCAGTCCATAAATATCAAAGACCACTTTCAAAAGGTACACATACCATATTTATATTGGAATATAATAGCAGGGGTTCTGAGAACCATTCAGACATTTAACAAATGTCAGTTTGAAACAAATGATTTTATTCCTGGCTGGATAAAATCTCCAGTAGACATCAAATTTGGAGGCATCTCTTAAAGATGATATGTCAATTCATTAATATATGTCAGAAAGCAGATTGACATGTTTTGTCAATATATTTTGGTTTCCCTGATTTATCTTAGTATATTCTAAAGGGTCTTTCTTTCATAGAGATCCCATGAGGTATTCCTGGAAAGAAGGGTTCCATGGTCAGTTAGTTTGGGAAAGGCTTCAAACCATAGTCTCAGAGGTCCTGCAGCAAAAATAAATTTGCTTAACTCATTTAACCCATCTAGTCCCAAACTAATTTGAGCATAATAACCAAACTCTCTCTTTTAAAAAAAAAAAAAAAGGAACATATTTAACACCTTGTGGAACACAATTTGGTAATTATTGCTCTGTTCTTTTTTTTTAAATAAAGATTTTTTTTTTGATGTTGACCATTTTTAAAGTCTTCACTGAATTTATTACAATATTGCTTCTGTTTTATGTTTTGGTGTTTTGGCCTCAAGGCATGTGGGATCTTAGCTCCCAGACCAGGGATCAAACCTGCATCCCCTGTATTGCAAGGCAAAGTCTTAACCACTGGACTGCCAGGGAAGTCCCTATTGCTCTGTTTTTTTGTTTGTTTGTTTGTTTTGTTTTTTTTGCGGTACACAGGCCTCTCACCGCTGTGGCCCCTCCCGTCGCGGAGCACGGGCTCCGGACGCGCAGGCTCAGCGGCCATGGCTCACGGGCCCAGCCGCTCTGCAGCATGTGGAATCCTCCCGGACCGGGGCACGAACCCACGTCCCCTGCATCGGCAGGCGGACCCCCAAACACTGCGCCACCAGGGAAGCCCCCTATTGCTCTGTTTTAACCTCTCTGACTAACTCTTTGGACTGAATGGGTCATTTATTCCAATTTTCCCTTCCATACATGTTTCAGGTATTTCACTGGTTCTATTTAGTCAACAGGAGTCTTCACATGGCCTACACTTTTAACCTCATTCTACTCACATTTTCATATGTATTTTTCACACATCCTTCTCTGACAAAATAGAATTGGGTTTTCGTCATAGGATAAGACAAATGTAGAAATAATTTAAACTTGTGTTTTGTAGGTGAGGCTTAGGCATTCTCTTAGGATCAGGATGGTGCTGAGCCTGGTTGTCTCTTCTCTGGTAAAATATAAAATATGCGGGCTTCCCTGGTGGTGCAGTGGTTGAGAGTCCGCCTGCCAATGCAGGGGACACGGGTTCGTGTCCCGGTCCGGGAAGGTCCCACATGCCGCGGAGCGGCTGGGCCCGTGAGCCATGGCCGCCGAGCCTGCGCGTCCGGAGCCTGTGCTCCGCAACGGGAGAGGCCACAACAGTGAGAGGCCCGCGTATC
>NW_020837947.1:73343259-73489899 GCF_003676395.1 Aethalodelphis obliquidens | reverse complement strand
TATATATATATATATATATAAAAATAATATGCAAGACAGGCCTCTCAGAGAAGCAATGAACTCAGGTTATCCAGGTGACTGGCCTCAGCTTAGGCCACAGTTGTAGCTGAGCTGGATTTAAGCCTGGTTTCCTGACTCTTAGTCCTTTAACTTCTCTGCTAAATTTGAGGCCTCATAGACCTCTGGTGGAGTAGTTGGATCTTATTGCAAATTCACCTCTGCTATTTTCACCAAGAACAAAAGTCCACAACTGTTGTCCTTGGTTTTGAAAAGCACAGCTATAGAGCTGACAGTGCATACCATGTAGTAAACATGTTCTCCAAATATTAAATTCCACCCAAATATTTCTAAACAAAAAAGTGTGTGTTTTGCCTGTGTGTGTGTCGTCTCTGTGTATGTGTAGGTGGTGGTGGTGGTGATGGGGTGGGCAGGATAGGGGAACGCACACTCTAATTGACTTAACTAGACTAAGAATACATTTGTTCTGAGCTTCCAGGAACAAAATAAAATAAGTAAAACTGTCATCCTATTCGAATAATTGTTGAGTATTTTTTCTTAGTCAATTTCTTTTTTAGGGAGCTATTAAATAGGCTATGAAATAGGTTGGTGGTGAAAGATGAGCAATTATTTCCCCATGTCCTCACTGACTTGGATAATGCTAACTTTTCTTGGTTGTATACAACCTAACTAAAAATGCAGATCCAGTGACTAATGTCCCGGGTGTGTCAAAATGGCAGGAAGGCAGAGTTTGCAACTCATCTCTCTACTTCACATTTCCCTCTCTTTCTTGATTAGTTTCCTCTCAACTCATCAATCTAAGTCCTTTCACAGACAGATACAGATTCTCTTGCAATTACCTGGAGGGATCTCCACTCAAGTATTTGTTGGAGGTCCGTTGGGTTGAGTAGAGATTTTAACAGGGAAATAAACACTGCAGAATTATGTACATCTATGTACAAGTATTTATGGGAACAGTCACAGTGACTGAAATAATTGATGCAAAGAAAAGTAATTATGAAACAAATATGACACTGTTTGGATACAGCAGAAGATTCCATGACTTCCCTCTTAATTATTCTCCATTATGGTTGTGTTTATCAAATCTCAAATAATCAGAAAAAAATTCTGAAATTGAAAAGTGGTTCCCAAGAACTGGCTATACATAGTTACCATTATTTTCAAGGCAAGGACTCTTATTAAAGAAAATAAGAGAATTATATTCTGGCCCATTTACCAAAACATGACATGATATTTGAGAATTAAAAAGTATAAATAAGAATAAAAGTTACTTTTTAAGAATGTCTGTGTAAGAAATTGTAATTATTAATCACTACAGCATTGACATGAATTAGAAAAATAATAGTAAAACACATGAAGGGAATAGTATTCAATTCATTTACAAGGATAGCTTGGAGTTCTTATAGATTTATAGTATATCTCTTATGATGAATCTAGCTGCCAAGAGCCTGGGATGACTGGATTTTGGCATAAAGACAATACTTCATGCAACTTTTGCTGGTTTTATCACCTCTTCTTCTTCCAGAACTCTGTAGAATACCCTTTTCGTGAAATCCCTTTTAGACTCTTCTTTCTTCGGCACCCTTTCCCTGAATTTCACTGTTTCCACCACTCCCGACCACCACATGCCAGACAATGATCGATTCTTTTGGTTCAACGTCTCTCAAATCTGTTTTGGGGACCAGAAGTGTTGCAACGACACCTTGTTAGTTCCCCTTCCTCCGTTCTTGATTTATTGAATCTGTTCTTGAAACAGCTACCAGAGTAAATGTGTCTATAATAATAAAATGCACTGACTGCTTACTCTATTCCAGGCACTTAACATACATCAGGCCTTTTGATTCTCATAGTAATATCATTACTCCATTTTGTTAGATAAGGAAAATTATGGCTGAGAGAAACCAAGTTGCCAGTGGTCACACAACAGGAAGAGGCAGAGCCAGAGCTGAACCTTTAACGTCGGAAACCCCATTTGCGTCTCTGACTACTACACCACACTGCTTCTTCAAGCCAATCAGACGGCATTACAATTTGTGTTCATTTTGATGTTTCTGTCACTCATGAAATTGTCAATTTGGGAAGGCAGCAATTTTCTCAGTAAGCTCTTTTTCCACTAAGTAGAACAGTAAAGGAAAACTATGTGACATGTTTTTTTATGGCTGTTTTCTGGTATTGACTGTTAATTAAGCCTATCCCAAAACCAAGCGTTTCAATGGTGCAGGGAGACAGCGCATGGATTGACGTGTAGGTCAGAGGTGTGTGAGTGGTAGAGAAGATTAGATCTTTAATGAACTGTGGTTGCTTAATTCAGTTGATTAAAGCACCATAGGAATGAAGTCACGTTTATGGATTCAGTGCCTGTGTGGGTCCGTTTATTTAGTCACGCTGCACCCTTGACCTCAGCCCACCTCCTTGCTAATGCATACTATTAGCTGAAAGCAAAGTGCAATGTGAATGGAAAAGAGCAAATCCCTCCTCACACTTGGAAAAAATTACTCAACAAGCATGTCCTATTGACACTGGCAAGGAAGCCGGGCAAGTCATTAAATCTTTGTTTTCAGTTCTTCTGAAAAATTCATTATTTGACAAAATGCCATGAATCATATACAAATTTGAATCCCCTTTATAAAATTGCTTTAACTGCATTTTAACAAATGAAACATTAAGAGATAGATTTAGGTGAAAATAGAGTAGAAACTATACTGATAACCTCAGTTTTACAAAGAAAAATTTATTAACGTATCTAGATAGGAATGGTTAATAGCTATTTGAGCCTTTTTACTTGAGGTGTTCACATCTTCCTGGTTCTTAAATCCTTTTCATCAGAGGCGAATGATGGTAACCTGTGATACTAGGTTTTCATATTCTTGAAGTAGAGCTGTCATAATTGGAGAAAAATAAAGGAAACTCAGGTTAATATTTTTTCAGACTGTTTTCTTCCTTTCCAACCAAAATAATAAATAGTCCACATAAACGAGCCGCCACCATCTTTGAGGTGCCGTAACTGAAAGCCGGTTTAATTGCTGTTTGCCACCTGTTGCTTTTTGTTTGTCATTCTGTCCACCTATCATGGAAGAATTATTGTTCTCTTTGTAATATTATCTAATATAGGAGAATGAGTGTATTTATTTGTTTAATACATATTTATTGAATTTCTACAAAATAAATACATACTTATAGGGCACTAGTCCCTGGAGATAGAATTGTGAGCAAAAGAGGGTATGGTCCTCTCCTCGTGGATGCTTAGAATGTAATGGGATGATAGACATTGGTGAAATCTTAACTTATTAAACAAATATTTATTGAGTACATCTATGTGCCAGGTAATTTTGCAGGCACTGAGGATGTAGAGATAAAAAAGACCTATGAAAAAAATTCCTTGCCTCATTGAGCTCATGTTCTTATGAGAAGCAAGAGTCTATAAACAATTGAAAAACAGTAAAAAAAAAAAGAAAAGATAGATGATAATGAGAAAATGGGGAAAAACAAAGCAGGAGGGTGATATGGAAAGTGGTGGGATATATGGGTGCAGTTTTAAATGAAGGGGTTGCTAAGCTTCCACAGAAAATATGACATTTGAGCAAAGAACAGAAGGAAGTGAGGGCAAGAGTCATATCTCTCAGCAAAGAGAGAGGAACGGGGTAAAGTCTTGAGACAGGAGGATGCCTGGTATATTCTCAGAACAGCAGGAAGGCCGGAAAGGCCAAGGAAGAGAGAGCAAGGTGGCAACTAATATGAAATGAAGTCATGAACGTAACAGGAGGCCAAGGCAGGTAGGGAGGGATATGGGGAGCCATTGAAGGTTTTAGGATCTCATTTAGGTTTTAATAAGATCACTCTGGCTCCTGAGCTGAGAATAGACAGCAGAGGGTAAGAGAGAAGCAGGGAGGAAAGTCTCTGATCCAGACCAGACGTGATGGTGGGTAGATTGGACCAGAATGGCAGTGGTGGGGGAGGTGAGAACTGGTTGGTTTCTATATATATTCTATTATTCCCAATAAGTGGTAGAGTATCACTGACTATATTTTGGGCTGAAAACATTAGGTTCATATACCATACCAAAATATTTTCTAACATATTTTTTATTGTGTTTGAATGTTAGGACAAAAGAACCCATAAATTACCAGCGGATAGTTCACATTATATTATCTTTTCATTGAAAAACCATCCATTGGGTTCTCATTCAACTTAGACTAAATTCCAAACCATACAATGACTTAGAAGGCCAACCTGATCTCCCGTGCTGTCCAGTATGGTAGCTACTAGCCATAGGTGGCTCCTGAGGACTTCGAATAAGGCTAGTCCAAAATGAGACATGTCGCTTATAGAAAATCTACAGAAGATTTAAAATCTTGGTAAGAAAATAAGAATATAAAATATGTTAATAATTTTTCAAATAGTGGTTACAGACTGAAAGGATAATATCTTGGAATTAGAGTGGAAATACAGTATTAATATATACTTATATTTTTAATACATCTTTATTGGAGTATAATTGCTTCACAATACTGTGTTAGCTTCTGTTGTACAACAAAGTGAATCAGCCATATACATACATATCCCCTCATATCCCCTCCCTCTAGAGCCTCCCTCCCACCCTCCCTATCCCACCGCTCTAGGTCGTCACAAAGCAGTGAGCTGATCTCCCTGTGCTATGCTGTTGCTTCCCACTAGCTATTTTACATTTGGTAGTGTATATATGTCGATGCTACTCTCACTTTACCGCAGCTTCCCCCTCCCACCCCATGTCCTCAAGTCCATTCTCTATGTCTACGTCTTTATTCTTGCCCTGCCACTAGGTTCATCAGTACCTTTTTTTTTTTTTTTTTAGATTCCATATTTTAGCATACAGTATTTGTTTTTCTCTTTTGGACTTACTTCACTCTGTATGACAGACTCTAGGTCCATCCACCTCACTGCAAATAACTCAATTTTGTTTCTTTTTATGGCTGAGTAATAGTCCATGCTATATATGTGCCACATCTTCTTTATCCATTCATCTGTTGATGGACATTTAGGTTGCTTCCAGGTCCTGGCTATTGTAAATAGTGCTTCAATGAACACTGTGGTACATGTCTCTTTTTGTATTATGGTTTTCTCTGGGTATATGCCCAGTAGTGGGATTGCTGGGTCATATGATAGTTCTATTTTTAGTTTTTTAAGGAGCCTCCATTCTGTTCTCCATAGTGGTGGTATCAATTTACATTTCCACCAACAGTGCAAGAGGGTTCCCTTTTCACCACACCCTCTCCAGCATTTATTGTTTCTAGATTTTTTGATAATGGCCATTCTGACCAGTGTGAGGTGATACCTCATTGTAGTTTTGATTTGCATTTCTCTAATAATTAGTGATGCTGACCATCTTTTCATGTGCCTCTTGGCCATCTGTATGTCTTCTTTGGTGAAATGTCTGTTTAGGTCTTCTGCCCATTTTTTAATTGGGATGTTTGTTTTTTTGATACTGAGCTGCATGAGCTGTTTGTAAATTTTGGAGATTAATCCTTTGTCCGTTGTTTCATTTGCAAATGTTTTCTCCCATTCTGAGGGTTGTCTTTTTGTCTTGTTTACAGTTTCCTTTGCTGTGCAAAAGCTTTTAAGTTTAATTAGCTCCCATTTGTTTTTTTGTTTGTTTTTATTTTCATTACTCTAGGAGGTGGGTCAAAAAAGATCTTGCTGTCAAAGAGTGTTCGTCCTACGTTTTCCTCTAAGAGTTTTATAGTTTCTGGTATTACATTTAGGTCTTTAATCCATTTGGAGTTTATTTTTGTGTATGCTGTTAAGTAGTATTCTAATTTCACTCTTTTACATGTAGCTGTCCAGTTTTCCCAGCACCACTTATTGAAGAGGCTGTCTTCTCTCCATTGTATGTTCTTGCCTCCTTTGTAATAAATTAGGTGACTATATGTGTGTGGGTTTATCTCTGGGCTTTCTATCCTGTACCACTATATTTCTTTTTTAGTGCCAGTACCATACTGTCTTGATTATTGTAGCTTTGTAGTGTAGTTTGAAGTCAGGGAACCTGATTCCTCCAGCTCTGTATTTCTTTCTATTAATTTCACTTGTTTCTCTTTACTTTTTAAAAACATGACTGCTAGATTTAAAATTACAAATATAGCTGGAATTTTTGACTCCCATTATATTTCTGTTAGACAGTAGTGTTTCACATTCTCTCTATCTGACTTTATCTCAAACTGTTCTCCATGTTCACTATGTTCCAGTCACATTGGGTTTCCTTGAGATGCTTGAACTTCTCAGGTTCATTCCTGCCTCAGGGTCTTTATATATTTTATTCCCCTTTCCTGAAGAGTTATTCCCTTAGAACTTCCCTTATCTCTCTCTATTCTTTATGTCTGGGCTCAAAAGTTACTTCTAAGATAAGCCTGTGCTGACTATACGAGCTAAAGATCTGTTCACTCGTAATCTCATCTCCTTTTAAATGTATTTATATCATTTATTCCTGGATGAAAATTATTTACTTACTTATGGCCAGTCACCCTCTAGAATGTGTGATATATGGAAGCTGAGATCCTAATTACTTTTTGTTGACCTGTACACCTCCAGAATAGTGTTTGGCATGTATTAGGTACTTGTTAAATGAAGAATAATCAAGATCTATGCTTAAGAGGACTTACTGCTATAAGTTAATATACAAATAGATAGATTTGACCTTGTCTAGGAAAAATCAGGAAGTCTTCCTAAGAAGCAAACATTGAGCTAAGAGTAGAGAATGAGTAAACATTAACCAGGGGATAAAGTGAGGGAAGACCAGTCTGGGTAGAAGGAAGAGAATGAAGAAAAAACTCACTAATCGGTAAGTGAGCTGATGAAAAGTAAAGGATAAAGATTGCAAGCAACAGAAATTTCTGTCTAAATAGATAAAAAGGAATTTTGTTGTAAGGAAATTGGGTAGCTCATGAAGGCAGTGGGACATGGGAACACCAAGCTTAGAAAACGGACAGGCACCAAGGGAGGCTAGTAGCATTCAACATCATTCCACAGCAATGGTCAGGGTACCACCACGTGTGCTCTTGCATTGAAGAGCCACTGCCCTGAGTCGACTCTGTTATTCCTGTATACTTGCTGCTCTGTGGATGTACATTCAACTCTGCCAAACTCGTAATGAGTAAGCTATGACTTTTTCTGAGGTTTTAGGTCATGACTTCCATATTCCACGTCCTAGCTGGAAGTACTTGAATGGTTGAGGCTATGTACTGATTATCTGGAATCTGAAAGAAGTCTCTCTGACTTCCCTATTGTGGGCTGAGGCCTTGATCCCCATTTGTTTTGGGATTGACACCAGATAGAAAGGGTGTTACTTGGTGGGCTTCCAAAATGACAAATATTCAGCACAGTCCACTGCCTTGGTTTCCCCAATCATCATGTACATTTTTCGCTTATAACCTCTTTCACTCCATCCAAAGTTTTTTTGCCAGCTAAATAAAATTTGGGTTATATGGTCCTATACAGCTCATGGTTAAGTATTTAGTCTTGACTGGGCCAGTTAAAATGCATGAGCATTTTCTTAAAAGGAGAATAATATTTGTTGAGTAGTTCACAAAATTGATTGTGAACTAGACTTGGAAAATGGCGGGAACCAATAGACACAAAGCCAGC
Organism: Aethalodelphis obliquidens; assembly: GCF_003676395.1. Lineage (NCBI taxonomy): Eukaryota > Metazoa > Chordata > Mammalia > Artiodactyla > Delphinidae > Aethalodelphis > Aethalodelphis obliquidens. The sequence continues at coordinate 73,482,267 of NW_020837947.1, read as the reverse complement.
CAAGGATGTGGCCATAGGAGTGGCTGTGTCTGATGCCAGTACTGGTGCCATTACCAATAACCACTTACTGAAGCCTCTGGACCCTGCTCCTCAGAGAAACTCACCATCAAGGCATAGGATTTTGAATTCAGCATCAGGCACTCCAAATAATGCAGACTGTGTAAAGGCTGAGAGTCACTTACAGCAGAGTAACGGACTGAGTGTCTGATTTGTCAAGCCTAGGAGTTGAAAAAGGGACTATTTTACCTTCTGTAGCTTCTTTAGTTGGTTTGAGATTCCCTCAGATAGGATACCTAAATGATCCTTCCAGATGTCAATCCAAATCCTAAATGATCCATCCAAATGTCAATCCAAAATGACAAATGTCTACTGCAACATATTTTTCCTTGCATCAATGTTTAAATAGTTTAAAAAAGTTTGTTATTGTCTTTTTTTAATATTTAATGCCACTTTCTTGAAAATAAAATATTTCTGAATCTATTAATTGAATGTTATTTTTTGTATTTAAATAGTATTTGCACTGACATTCACCTAGTTATTTATTTTCTCAGTAGTGAACATTTTCCAAAATAAGCATTCAAACTGTTTATACGAAAAGATTTCTTTCAATATTTTGAGACAAAATTCCTTTTAGGATATGCTGTGATCACTTCCTCCCCAACATTAGGCTAGAGATTTTAAGTTCAAATGCTCTTTTCTAAAGCAAACAGCTACCAGTAAATGATTTTAATACTTAATAAATTACATCGATGATAGTTTATTTTAAGTGAGAGTAGGTGGCTTATTAAATTTTGGTGTGGCGTATAGATGTTCAAGTATAACATAGGGTTGTAATTTAGCTCACAGTCTTGGAAAATTAAGCAAGATAGTAATGATCTGATTTTTAAATAAAGCATCTTTTACTGCACCTGATACATTTTTCACTCCTTATAGAAAATGGTGGTGAACAAGTATACTAAGACTCATTGTTGAATGGTTTTACTGGGATATCTTATATGTTGATTCATTGTGAGAATTAAATTGATATTTAATGTGAAAATATATTTAAAAATCCCAAGTTTTATTTGTCCATTTGTGTTGTACTGTAGTACCATACAGTCATCAGATGGATTTTAAAATGTTTTCATTCACTTTCTTATTATAAATGTAGTATATATTCAGTGTAGAAATTTAAAAATATAGAAAAGCAAATGAGGCATACTAAGAAATCAGTCATGACTCTACTTTCCAGAAATAGCCACTATTGACATTTTGATGTATTGCTTTTTTTTGTGTGTTTACCTCTATGTACGTGCATGTATACGCATGCATGTGTTTGTGTACTATTATGTACACTACTTAACAACCTGCTTTTTTATTCACAGGATATGTATAGTGATATGATTGTGAAGCAAGAAAAGGGCCTGGGACTATGGACATATTCAAAAGATACATCTTAAATGCTGAATTTTTAAGTTTTAGAAGCTAATTTTTGTTTGGCCTTACCTGCGTAAGAGTATACAAGTGAAATTCTTCACAGGGCCTTCCGGGCAAGACCCATCCTGGGTCATTCAGAGGCTGTGCTCCTCAGTTACAGCTTTTTTGTTTCCTGGAAATCCTCAGATCCTCCTCTGTGATACCAAAATATCTGCTTTTTGCAACACCACACCTCACCATTGCCAACACAATCTGTTGTAATGAACTTGCATTTTTTTCTTTTCTTGTGTTTTCAGGGTTCTTAATCTCACTCACTTTTTCCTGAATCAAAGATGTTTGATTTTGGCTTCAAGTTAATTTTCCATTTGTTTTATCTTAATGATTTCTGAGTATATTCAGTGATGATGCACTGGATTGTTCTATGTCATTCTTATTTATTATTTTTTACATCTTTATTGGAGTATAATTGCTTTACAATGGTGTGTTAGTTTCTGCTTTATAACAAAGTGAATCAGTTATACATATGTTCCCATATCTCCTCCCTCTTGCGTCTCCCTCCCTCCCACCCTCCCTATCCCACCCCTCTAGGTGGTCACAAAGCACCGAGCTGATCTCCCTGTGCTGTGTGGCTGCTGCCCACTAGCTATCTTTTTTTATGTTTGGTATTTCATTCTTGATCACACTTTAGAAGGACAGATCATTTAACTGTTCTGGGCCTCAAGTTCCTTATGATTAAAATGATGATTCTGGTCTTTTCTGGAGCTAACGTGGAATGTCTGTATGTCCATAAAAGCAGTATGGAAGAATAGAAAGAGCATGGGCTTTGCATCAAAGAAAGCTGAGTGCAAATCTTGGAGCTCTGTGACTTTGACTTTGCCGCTTACTGTTTTCAGATGTGCATTTTCTTTTTCATTTATTTTCCTTTTTCTCCTCTGAGCAAAAATTTTTAGTTCAGTTCTTGTTTTCTTCAATTATGTGTTTTCTCTTTGGTGCTCCTTTATATTTTTTATGTCTTTGTTGAAATTCTCAATTTGTTTATACATTTTTCTCCTGACCTTGTTGAACATCATTATGACCATTATGTTGAACACTTTATCAGGTAAATCATTTATCTCCATTTCATTAAGATCTGTTTTGGGGTTTTATCTTTTTCTTTTGTTTGGAACATATTCTTCTGTTTCTTCTTCTTTTTTTTAACTCTCTTTGTTGGGCTCTGTGTCTTAGATAAAACAGCCACCTCTCCCAGTCTTGATGGAAAGGTCTGTGTAGAAGAAGAACCTTATCTTTCAGCCTCACCTTAGTTTTTGGTTGTCTCTCAAACCTTTGTGATTGTCTAAGCAACCTTCTTTGTTCTTGTTGGTTCCCAGTAGTTGAGGGTGTGCCTAAGACTGTCATGATCCCAAAGGGAAGGATCTCAGTCAGCACCTAGATGCAGGCTGGTTGGAAGCTGGACCTTCAGGCAACAGCTTCAAAAATATGCACATAGACTTTTTTTTTTTTTATTTTTGCAGTACGCAGGCCTCTCACTGTTGTGGCCTCTCCCGTTGCAGAGCACAGGCTCTGGACGCGCAGGCTCAGCAGCCATGGCTCATGGGCCCAGCCGCTCCGCAGCATGTGGGATCTTCCCGGACCAGGGCACGAACCCGTGTCCCCTGCATCAGCAGGCGGACTCTCAACCACTGCACCACCAGGGAAGCCCCAGGCAATGACTTTTAATGTAAACAAACAGACCCTTTTCAGGGAAAGACTGGGAGGCGGGCATTTATTTTTCTGTTCCTTCTGTGCTGAGCCCCAGGGGGATAGCCATGATAAGTCCTCTATAATCGTTAAGAACTGTTTGTTTATGGTAGTCTTCTGGGTCTTCTGGATGCAAACCCTGCTGGCTTTCAGAGCTAGGTGTTTTGGGATCCTGTCCCTGAGGTGGAAGTCTTAAAAGTTGGGATGCTAGATGTCAGGCAGGTCCACATCCTTCAGTCCTCAGGAAGAAACTGGGAATTGTGGGTTTCCTCTCAATTGTATGTTGCTGTGCCAGGAGTGAGGTTTATGGCAAGAGTGTGTCTCGGCTTTTCCTACCCATTTCCATGTGGGTTTTTTCTTGTTCACCCAATGTGTAGGAATCACTCAGCTAGTTTCTGGACTTCTTTCAGAGAGAATTTTTCCATGTGTTGCTGTAGATTCAGTGTGTCTGTAGCGGGAGGTGAGTTCAGGAGACTCTGAGGTTGCCATCTTGTACTGGAACTCCCAAGCTTGTACTTTCTTATTCATAAAAAGGGGGTATAGATGTTTTTGTGTTTGGCTACATATAACAGAACTGACTACAATGGCTTGAACAAACAAGGGGTTTACTTTTCTTATTTATCAAGATGTCTGGACATAGGTGGTCCAGAGCTGGTGAGCCTTTTCCTACATGTAATTATTACCTTGGGCTGCTTCTACTGGTCTGCTCCACCATCCTTAGTGTGTGGTTTTCACCTTCATGAGTGCACCGCCAAGCACAGTATCTGTATTCTAGGCAAGAAGAAGGGAGGGGTGGAGTTCCAAAGGGCTATGCCAGGTGAATTTTCACGGGGAAAACAAACCTCACAACCCAAGAATTTTCCACTTCTGCTTCATTAGCCAGAGCTGTGACACAAGTTTATCCCCAGAAATGAGGGAATCTAGGGCATTATAGTTTTGCTGAATATATTGACATGCTGAATAAAATCCTAGTTTGGCTAGTCAGAAAGAAGGTGGGAATAGATAATCTGTAGGCAATATCAATGTCTGCAATCAGGGAAAGCTAACTTCCACTGGTTGTTGAGATGTCATATGAAATGACACATGTGAGATACAGAATACATATTGGGCCCTCAAAGAATGACCTCTCCTTATTTTGTGGTTATTACTATTTTATGCTGTAGTGACTATTTGCAATGATCATGGTGCTTGAATGATTTAATTATTGTTACATTTAAAAATCCATATGTCTAAAAAATGTAAGAAATGTCTGTTTAAAAGTCCATATGTCTAAAAAAATGTAACAGGTGTCTATATCCCAGCTTTTTTCCATCAGTTCTGGTTGTTATCCAATGTGGCTCAAGAATCAGATATCTCATTTTCATCTGAGGTGTTAGATATTAAAAATAAAAAGAACTAAATAAATTGCAGAAATATGTATTCAATAATCGTAAATGTGAACACTCTAAATGAACAATAAAACCAAATTAACTTGGGGAAATGTTTAATACTTTGGGGAGTCTTAATATGGGAGAAAATCCTGTCAGTTAGAGTAAGTTATCCCTTGTGTAGTGTGGTTTCGGAGGAAACTGGAGAGCATATTTTCTTTGGAAATGCATCCTTACCCAAAATGATTTCCTTGAGTTCTTTTGTTAGTCTGCCATACACCTGATATGCCCATGGTTAGATTATGAGAATATATTTCCACAGTGTCCTTTGAAAATGTGTTAGCTGGAAGGAAATTCTGAGACTTTAGTTATATATGTATATTACTAACTCAGCCTCTGTGCACCAGTGCTGAATCAAATCTTGGCGACAGAGTTTTGGGTGAGGTAGAAAAGAATAGCTTTATTGCTTTGCCAGGCAAAGGCGGGCACAGTGGGCTCCTACCCTCGAAAACTGTGTGTCCCAACCCGGGAAGATTTGGTGAGGAGTTTTCTAGCAAGGATTCAATGACGGTGTTGCTGATAAGGATCAGGGTGTGTGCAGGGCCTGCACTCTTTTAATCTGGTCTGGGTAATCTTTTGCTGAGCTTCTCTGGTTCCTTTAATCTGGCCTCAGGTGCTTTTCTCTGGTGTGAAGAATGCTGACCTCTTCCATTTGTTGGGTTTTAGTTCTCTAAAGAGCTTAAAGATATTGTCATGTGTATCCCTTGAGGAGGAACCAGGACCCTGCCCCAAGTCTGCACTGTTGTTTCCTGACTGCTCCTCCCCTGTCTCTTCAACTGTTTGAATCTGCCCTTTGGAACTCAGGGAAGGTCATGGAGGCTGAACAGAAAGGCTCTCACGCCCAGGAGCCCCACAGGGTCCTGCTCAGTTTCACAGTGAATAGGCTGCTATGAAACGTGGTGAACACAAAGTCCATTTTTTTGGTTGGGGAAAGGAAGATTTGAAACTTAGGGGGAGGTCAGCAGTATGAAGAGATTAGGAGGAACCAAAAGAGGGCAGGTGAAAATTAAAGTCAAACATCTAGAAGACATAAGCTTGTCTCTTCTTTCAACGCATCCACATGCAGTACTAACACTGAAGCACTTTGTTATTATCACCTAGGTTCATGGAGTAGAAAGAATACTTGACTTAAATCTAACTCAAGGACTCTGATATTTGACAGGAACTATGAATCATTGCTCCATGAAATACTTTGAGGGTCATTCCAGATATGACCAGCGATACCTCAGAACTCCTTAGAGCCTTATACATGCCCTCCCCTACCCCCACCACTGCCATTACACACTGTGGAGAAGGGAATATTTCATGGTTCCATGAATGTCTTTGTGATTATCAGAAAGGGGACTTCCCTGGTGGCATAGTGGTTAAGAATCCGCCTGCCAATGCAGGGGACATGCATTCGAGCCCTGGTCCGGGAGGATCCCACATACCGCGGAGCCACTAAGCCCGTGCACCACAATAACTGAGCCTGCACTCTAGAGCCCGTGAGCCACAACTACTGAGCCTGTGCGCCACAACTACTGAAGCCCGCATGCCTAGAGCCTGTGCTCTGCAACAAGAGAAGCCATCACAATGAGAAGCCCGTGCACTGAAATGAAGAGTAGTCCCCACTCGCCACAACTAGAGAAAGCCCGCGTGCAGCAATAAAGACACAACACAGACAAAAAAAATAAAAAAGAATGGTACCCTGTAGACTGCCTGAGTGTTCACATTTAAGACATTTCTCCAGGTTGATGGGAAGAGGGAGGAAACTTCTTTCAACTAGACTACTAAAAACTTGCAACCCAGAGTGCAGCATTAGCATTAATTTGCAGAGTCAGGAGAGTGGGGGCAATACTGAGTGGTCATGTAGTTCACTAGACTAAAGTGCACTTTCTTCTATAAATCAGCTCCCTTGAAAGATTTAAATTAGATCTCAAATCCATTTGTTTTTTGTAGTCCTTGAAAATTCGTGTGTATGTTTATTTAGAGAACATTCTGTGGCATTTATAAAATGCCTTAAATGTAGGCATTTAAAATATTGACACATTTCATCCTCACTAGAGTCCAGTGAGTTGGGTTTTATTCTGATCATCACTTAACAGTGGAGGAAACTGAGGCACAGAGAGGATGAGCAACTCGTTCAGATCACACAGCTAGCAGGCAAGAGAGCCGGCATTCAGACCATGCAGTCTGGCTCCAGGGCCCAAGCTCTAAGCCATTATTCTAGGCCTTGAGGAACATGCTTTCAGACTGATTCACAAGCCTTCTTCTTAGCTGTCTTTTGTCTTAAGATCCTCGGTGTTCTGGAATTTTAACATAGAACATTTTGATAGTATTTTACCTACAGCTCATCTTGATTTCTGCACAGTAGATCCACAGCCATGATGTCAGATTGATCAGGTGTTAGAGTTTATTTATTTGAGTAGCAGTATTTTCACTTCATTTTCCAAAGGCAAATGAAGATATAGAGTCTCTACGTATTCCCAGAATTATATCACATCCTCTTATAACCTGCCTGAAAATAATCACCACCCAAAAGCATTAAACATTTGGATATAAAAGCAAAAATCTAAGAAAAGCTTGCAACGGCAGGCAATGAACTACTCTATATGGTTAGTGTGTGAATGGTTCTGTGTCGTGATAAGTTTTATTGTGCAAAAAAACACATTGTTTTAAAAACCTTCCTAATAGCAGAGGACACAGTTTTTATCTTCAGTGAATTGACCATTTCTATAACCTTTCAAATATTACTCATAGGGCAACTAGAGGGACCCAAGAGAGCTGAATGAGTCAGGAATGAGAATAAAAAATATAGACTTGAAAAATTACGTGTGTGTGTGTGTGTGTGTGTGTGTGTGTGTCTTTATCTTTTACCCAAAGAGAATCATAGTTTGATTTTCTGGGTACCTCTGTGAAGAAGGATAGCGATCTTTTATTCTACATGAAGATGGGCCGCCATTTGCATTTAGGGGGCTAGTACTGTTGGAGCTGACACTTACCAGCTCGCAAGAGTGCTGAATGTTTGCAGTTTTTCCCATTCTACATTCAGTGACTCGTGCTGTAGCTTGAAATTGGCCATGATGAGAGTATTTATACCATGGAAATCAGGGAACAGTGGAAATCAGGGCCTTTTCTTTTTCCCCAGAGACAGTTGTCAAACATTTAGGAACACACCACTGGGTGCTTGAATACATAATGAATGCACAGTAGTTAAAATTTTCCCTCTAATAATTTTGAACAAAACAAACAGATAGACAATTGAGAGAAACACACCCTCTTTGACTTAGCTCTACTTATTTTTCATACAAATTTTTTTTTGTGATTCAAAGCCTATCTCAGGAGGAAGACAGTCCTAAGAACACAAAATTCACCTGTGAACTTTGTAACCAGACTTCCCCAAACGCACTCCCCCTATCAGCCTTGGAAAGCTTTGTCAGGAACAGAACCCTCATTGGGTTTTCATTTCCACTTTTCGCCAAACATTTTCAGAGAAAAATGACTTCCTCCTGAGTATCCATTAGCCCCCAGCACTGATGCTAATGAGCAAACTACAAGCAAGCTGACACGCAAATGGATGTGAGTCACCCGTACACTTAGCCTGCCCGGCCTCCTGCGTCACCACTGACACTGGTTCCTTCCCAGCCAGGCAAAAATCATGGTCTGTGTTTGTCCATTGCTGGGAGACGGCTGATCTGAAGGTGCCCCTTTAAAAGGATGCACTGATTTGTTCTCGTGAAATCGTTCGTGCATCTACCTCCCCATATTGAGATTTGCATCCAGCTTGAAATGTACTTCAATGAATAAGATTAAGCTAAGAGAACAGACCCTTTTAAAAGGTACTGCTTCATCAAGAACAGAAAGCCAAACAAATAGAATTGAGAACAAGCCTGTTTTTTTCTATACAAATATAAAGAAACATTCCATGAAGAGGCAGGTAAGACCAAGAACCACTAGGCAGCTAAGAGTAGAGAAACAGTAAATGCGACCCCGTAAGAGCTTTGCTCTGTGGGATTTGTTTTGTGCCTTCCTAACTGCAGATGCTGCCAATGGAAGAAAGGAAGGAGAAGTCTGTGGCTCTAGGGCTTTCCTAGGAAAGCTTCACAGCACTGAATAGTCAACAAACAGCAGATGGTACAAAGATTTCTAATTAGCCTCTGGGAAGGCAGTGAAGCATTTTATGTCAATGGGATACTAATGGAAACAAATTGTGATTTCAAGTTTCTGTTACTGAACGAACGATGCTGAAGCCTTGAGGAGTGGCTAAGCATTCACTGAGGGACATTTTTATTTTTAAGAATTATATTTATCAACCAGGAGGAGGTGGGCATCATAAGGAAAAATGTCGATTCAGTGGGAGATCTTGCAAGGCTCAAATCTAATTTATTTGTTTATATTCTTCTTGGTTCCCCAAATTATTTAAGTCACTCTTTGAAAGATGTGGAGGGAGCTTCAAGATGGCAGAGGAGTAAGACGTGGAGATCATCTTCCTCCCCACAAATACATCAGAAATATATCTACATGTGGAACAACTCCTACAGTAACACCTACTGAATGCTCACCCGGCATAGGAGCACCTCAATACATAAGGCAAATGCTAACAGCCATAAAAAGGGATATTGACAGTAACACAATAATAGTAGGAGACTTTAACACCCCACTTTCACCAATGGACAGATCATCCAAAATGAAAATAAATAAGGAAACACAAGCTTTAAATGATACATTAAACAAGATGGGCTAATTCATATTTATAGGACATTCCATCCAAAAACAACAGAATACACTTTCTTCTCAAGTGCTCATGGAACATTCTCCAGGATAGATCATATCTTGGGTCACAAATCAAGCCTTGGTAAATTTAAGAATATTGAAATTGTATCAAGTTTCTTTTCTGACCACAGCACTATGAGACTAGATATCAATTACAAGAAAAAAACTGTAAAAAGTAGAAACACAATACACTACCAAATAACCAAGGATCACTGAAGAAATCAAGGAGGAAATCAAAATACACCTAGAAACAAATGACAATGAAAACACGACGATCCAAAACCTATGGGATGCAGCAAAAGCAGTTCTAGATGGAAGTTTATAGCAATACAATCCTACCTCAAGAACCAGGAAAAATCTCAAATAAACAACCTAACCTTACACCTAAAACAATTAGAGAAAGAAGAACAAAGAAACCCCAACGTGAGCAGAAGGAAAGAAATCAAAGATCAGATCAGAAATAAATGAAAAAGAAATGAATGAAACAATAGCAAAGATCAATAAAACTAAGAGCTAGTTCTTTGAGAAGATAAACAAAATTGATAAACCATTAGCCAGACTCATCAAGAAAAAGAGGGAGAAGACTCAAATCAATAGAATTAGAAATGAAAAAGGAGAAGTAACAACTGACACTGCAGAAACACAAAGGATCATGAGAGACTAGTACACACAGCTATATGCCAATAAAATGGACAACCTGAAAGAAATGGACAAATTCTTAGAAAAGTACAACCTTCCAAGACTGAACCAGGAAGAAATAGAAAATATAAACAGACTAATCACAATCACTGAAGCTGAAACTGTGATTAAAAATCTTCCAACAAACAAAAGCCCAGGACCAGATGGCTTCATAGGCAGATTCTATCAATCATTTGGGAAAGAGCTAACACCTATCCTTCTCAAACTCTACCAAAATATAGCAGAGGGAGGAACACTCCCAAACTCGTTCTACGAGGCCACCATCACCCTGATACCAAAACCAGACAAGGATACTACAAAAAAAAGGAAATTACAGACCAATATCACTCACGATTATAGATAAAAAAAATCTGCAACAAGATACTAGCAAACAGAATCCAACAGCACATTAAAAGGATCATATGCCATGATCCAGTGGGGTTTATCCCAGGAGTGCAAGGATTCTTAAATATACGCAAATCAATCAATGTGATACACCATACTAACAAACTGAAGAATGAAAACCATATGATCATCTCAATAGATGCAGAAAAAGCTTTTGACAAAATTCAACACCCATTTATGATAAAAACTCTCCAGAAAGTGGGCCTAGAGGGAACCTACCTCAGTATAATAAAGGCTGTATACAGCAAACCCGCAGCATACATCATTCTCAATGGTGAAAAACTGAAAACATTTCCTCTAAGATCAGGAACATAGTTTTGCAAGTCCTAGCCACGGTAATCAGAGAAGATAAAGAAATAAAAGGAATACAAATTGGAAAAGAAGAAGTAAAGCTGTCACTGTTTGCAGATGACATGATACTATACATAGAGAATCCTAAAGATGCCACCAGAAAACTACTAGAGCTAATCAATGAATTTGGTAAAGTTTCAGGATACAAAATTAATGCACAGAAATCTCTTGCATTCCTCTACACTAACAAAGAAAGATCAGAAAGAGAAAGTAAGGAAACAGTCCCATTCACCACTGCAACAAAAAGAATAAAATACCTAGGAATAAACCTACCTCAGGTGGTAAAAGACCTGTACTCAGAAACTATAAGACGCTGAACAGGAAAAAAAAAAAAAAAAAAAGGAAAGAAAGAAGATGTGACACAAGCAAGTGAGCTGATTGAGCAAAAGAGAAAACAAAGATGAAGAAGTAATAAATATGGGAAGAAGCTAGTTCACAGTTTGCATGGTTGAGGCGGCCCTTACATGCACTAGAGGTGGGGCATGGTGTCTGCTTTGAGCTTTTAGGAAATCAAGGTAGGAGGACAATATGATGAATTATTCCTTCAATGTCTATAGGATGAAAACAAACCAGTTGCTCAGGCAAAGCACTGCTATTCTACACTGAGTAGTAAGAAAAATTTGTCTGAAAAGGTCAGTAAACATTTACAAGTTGGGAGGGACTCTGCGTAACAAGTATTTGGGTCTGATGGGCATCACCTGTAATTAATTTCTTGAAGGACTTTACATTAAAGATATGATGACTAACATTTTAGTACTAAAAGTGCCAAAAGTTATACTTAAAAACGCCCACGAAAGAAACTCACCCCCAAATGGGAGTAAATCTAAATGGAAAGCATTTTATTTTATTTTTTATTTTAGTATAGTTACTGTAGAATATTATATGTTACAGGTATACAGTATAGTGATTCACAGTTTTAAAGGTTATATTCCATTTATAGTTTTCATAAAATAGTGGCTCTATTCCCCATGTTGTACACTATATCTTTTAGTTGATTTTTGGACCTAATAGTTTGTACGTCTTATTCCTTTACCCCTATACTGCCCCTCCCCCCGCCACTGGTAACCACTGGTTTGTTCTCTATATCTGCGAGTCTCCTTTCTTTTTGTTATATTCACTAGTTTGCTGTATTTTTTAGATTCCACATATAAGTGATATCAAAAACATTTTAAATGTTTAGCAAAATTAATGGAAAGGAACCTTCTACTTCTATGATTTGTAAAGTGACATATCAATCTAAATTGAGTAATAGTAAAAATTACTCAGTACTGCAAAGATGGGTAGGCTTTAGGAGCAGGTCTTTTATTATTACAAAACCTCCCCAGCAGTTGTAACTGTGTGCACTCTGAAGACTCAAAGCGACACAAGCCTGAACCACAGCTCTCTTCACAGAACACTCTTCTTTCTTATCCAACGTCTCATTTTAAACTGAAAGGGGCTGCCTATTTGAGGCAATCTTTATCCTTATCCCTGCCAGTTCATTCTCTTTCTCTCTTTGGTATGAAGACCATTATAGACTGAAACTCATCAAGGACCCAGCTGTGCATTTAAATGTTGATGGTTAAACAACCGTTTGTTTTTCTCTTATTTTATCCTGTGTTCAACTTTTATCTTGCCTCTTAAGCCCATACTTTAAAACAACCTGCAAGATGGATTCAACCATACCTTCAGGACCACAAAAATATGATCCAGTGGTTCTTTATCTTGACTAAAGTTATGGGCTAGGGAAGGAGAAAGGGAGCTATTGATCATGAACAGGTGGGGGTTAAGAACACCTTGACAAAGAGGGGATACCTTTCCTTTTACACAGGAGGGATAGAAGAGGTTGAGTGGACTTTGAACAAGACTGGATGGTGCAGCCAGGAGGAAAAACAATCAAGAGATTCTGACTAGATGGTTTCAACATACAATATAAAACTCAGAGCTACTCTATTGGTTTTCAGGCCCTGTGAGGTCAAGGGTACCTGGAAGCTTGCTGAAAGTGCCGATTTCTGAGCCCTGGAACCCAGAGATTCTGAACTAGAAGATTAGGGAGGCCAGGGACAATGGTGGAAGGGCAAGGAGAGGGGCACAAAAATAAAATTTTCAGGTATACTTTAAGTTGATCCAATGTAGGTGATTCCCAGATGCTACTTTATTTTATATCCTTTTCCCTTTTATGCCAGTGCCATTATTCTTATCATATTCCTTGAGTTCATGACTATAGAAAACTTTACTTTTGATTCTAAACTCTGTACATTCAGAGCTAACCTGTGTCATCCCCTTTTTCACCATCTTCTCTGTCTCCTCCATCTATCTATTCAATATCTGTCTGTGTCTCGCTTTTATTTCCTGAAAAGGGTACCTATGTTATATTTGGCTTTTTTATTCTTTTTCTTTCATTTACTAACACATCTTGGAGTTCCTTCTATAATAGCGCATACATACCTGGACCATTCTTTCAGTGGCTGCATATGATTATATAATTAGATGTACCAAACATTATTTAACCATTGCTTTAATAATATAAATTTAGACTGTTTTAATTTGTTTTTTTGCGGTATGTGGGCCTCTCACTGTTGTGGCCTCTCCCATTGCGGAGCACAGGCTCCGGACGCGCAGGCTCAGCGGCCATGGCTCACGGGCCCAGCCGCTCCGCGGCATGTGGGATCTTCCCGGACCGGGTCACGAACCTGTGTCCCCTGCATCGGCAGGCGGACTCTCAACCACTGCACCACCAGGGCAGCCCAATTTTTTTCTATTTTAAGAGACCATACAATGAACATCCATGTACTGGGTCTTGGTGAACTTTGAGAGTATGTCTGTAAAGTCTTAGAGATCTGACTACTGAATAAAAAGTTTTGGTTAATCAAATTTTTTTTCTTCAAAATGTTTAATCTAAATCATATTTCCACTTGAAGTAGATAAGAGTGCCTTTTCCCCAAGCTTCATCAGGATTGTGTTGCAGGAAGGGGGATCTCTTCCAGGGCCTGAGAGTGGGCTCTTGTCTAACACTCAGAAATGAATTGTCCAAGGAGACATGTGCTTACAAAGCAAGAGACGCTATTGGGAAGGGGCGCCTGGTGGAGAGCAGGGGGGTACGGGAACGCAGGAGGACCTCTCTACCAAGTGGCTCGCAGTCTCGGGTTCTATGGTGATGGGGTTAATTTCCGGGTTGTCTCTGGCCAGTCATTCTGACTCAGCGTCCTTCTTGGTGTCGCACGCATCACTCGGCCAAGATGGGTTGCAGCGAAGAGGATTCTGGGAGGTTGGTAGGACATATGGACTGGTGTCTCCTTTTGACCTTTCCCAAATTCTTCTGGTTGGTGGTGGCTTGTTAGTCCATGTTCCTTGCCAGGACCTCCTGTAGTAAAATAACCCATGCAAATGGTTACTGTGGTGCCTGGCCAGGGTGGGTGGTTTCAGTCAGTGTTTCCCCTTAAAACTGGATATGATCAATCTTAAAAATTTTTGCCAATCAGAGAAAAAGATTTTTCATTTCTATTTGTATTTCTTTAATTATGAACAAGGCAGATTTTTTTTATTGTTCATAAACCTATTATATTTTTAAAATATGTAACTCATATACCTGTGACCATTTTTCTTTTGGGTTGCTTATTTTTTAATAGTTTTATAAAAGTGCTTAGAAATTAACAAATGAATCCTTTGTTATGCCATCTAGGTTGAAAAACACTTTTAAAAAGCACTTTGTTTCTAGATTTTTTGATGATGGCCATTCTGACTGGTGTGAGATAATATCTCATTGTAGTTTTGATTTTCATTTCTCTAATGATTAATGATGTTGAGCATCCTTTCATGTGTTTGTTGGCAGTCTGTATTTCTTCTTTGGAGAAATGTCTATTTAGGTCTTCTGCCCATTTTTGAATTGGGTTGTTTTTTTGTTACTGAGCTGCACCATTGTAAAGCAATTATACTCCAATAAAGATGTAAAAAAAATAATAAAAGCACTTTGCTTTTGCATTTATTTTCTATTGTCTAAAGTATAGAACAGTCTATCAAGAAATGTGAAGGGTCTTTAATTTTACCCTGCTTTTAATCTAACTGCCATAGTTTCATAAATGCTGGTAGAAGAATGAGTCTCCTCGGTCAGAGATGAGGGACAAAAGCAGTAGCAAAAGTGTCAGCACTTTTGGGTGATTTCCCTGAGCCCCAGTTCTCACAGGTGACACAGAAATGGACAGATGACACTTGCATAGACAGTGGGATGCAGTATAGGAGGGGAACCCTGAGCTTAGGGAAACTTAGTATTTTATAGTGGGCAGCAAGCATGTCTGCTCTTTGCTCTAAAGCATGGTTTCTGAACCTCGTCACCACTGACATTTTGGGCCAGACTATTCTTTGTTGTGGGAGTTTATTCTATGCATTGTAGGATATTTAACAGCATCCCTGGTCCACTGGATGCCAGTATTACCCTTAGTCACGACAATCAAAAATCTCTCTAGACATTGTCAAATGTTCCCTGACGGAGAAATCACCCTTGGTTGAGAACAAAGATGTGTCATCTGTAGAGACATGATTACTATGTGTCTCGGTGTGTTTCTCCTTGGGTTTATCCTGCCTTGGACTCTCTGTGCTTCCTGGACCTTGGTGGCTATATCCTTTCCCATGTCAGGGAAGTTTTCGACTATAATCACTTCAAATATTTCCTTGGGTCCTTTGTCTCTCTCTTCTCCTTCTGGGACCACTACAATGCAAATGTTGGTGCATTTAATGTTGTCCCAGAGGTTGCTTAGGCTGTCTTCATTTCTTTTCATTCTTTTTTCTTTATTTCCTCCTGTGGCAGTGATTTCCACCATTCTGTCTTCCAGATCACTTATCCGTTCTTCTGCCTCAGTTATTCTGCTATTGATTCCCTCTAGTGTATTTTTCATTTCAGTTATTGTATTGTTTGTTCTTTAATTTTTCTAGGTCTTTGTTAAACATTTCTTGCATCTTGTCGATCTTTGCCTCCATTCCTTATCTGAGGTCCTGGATCATCTTCACTATCATTATTCTGAATTCTTTTTCTGGAAGCTTGCCTATCTCCACTTCATTTGGTTCTTTTTCTAGGATTTTATCTTGTCCCTTCATCTGGCATATGGTCCTGTGCCATTTCATTTTGTCTATCTTTCTGTGAATGTGGTTTTTGTTACACAGGCTGCAGGATTTTAATTCTTCTTGCTTCTGCCGTCTTTCATATATTATTTTATAAGTATTTTTTTCATGGAGGTGAGACCATAGGGACACATCTATGTACAATCTTTCTCATAAAATACCGTATACTCTACAATGTAAATGGCCTCTTCTGTCTTCTCTATAGAATTTTCCTTTCGACAATAACCTTGTGCCAAGTGGAGTGTTGTTTTGGGGAAGAGCAAAGGACATCAAGTTTCCGCTGATATATGGACTACCAGCTTTCAGATAAAAAAGATATAGTCGCTTAATTTAAAATGTCTCTCCTTGGGCTTCCCTGGTGGCGCAGTGGTTGAGAGTCTGCCTGCCGATGCAGGGGACACGGGTTCGTGACCCGGTCCAGGAAGATCCCACATGCCGCGGAGCGGCTGGGCCCGTGAGCCATGGCCGCTGAGCCTGCGCGTCCGGAGCCTGTGCTCCGCAACGGGAGAGGCCACAGCAGTGGGAGGCCCGCGTACCGCAAAAAAATAAATAAAATAAAATGTCTCTCCTTATAAACACTATGTAAATATTGTACAGATATTTTAAGAATGTTGACACGGGAGGCCAATTTATTAGGCTGCTCAGAGATGCCACTTATTTCAGTGCTTGAGGGAATTTAAAAGTAGAAGAAATTAGTTGGTATGAATAGTCAGTAGAGGGATGAGGAAAGAAATAAGGTAACATTTAGGTCTTGGAGGTGTTATAGGTAAGGCACAAAAGGTGTTGTTGCAAATCAAATCCCATATTTTAATCTGAGCGTATATTTTACAGTATTTTGCTTTTAGGAAAATTGCTACATTTAAGGTATTTCCAAACCTTGGAAATATTATATTTTGATTAATCAATTTTTTTTAACTTCTAAATATATTCCCAACTTATTTCTGTTGGATACCATGCTCAAGTTTATCTATTTTTTCTTTTTCTGAAAATATTTGTTAGGAACAGATATAGGAGATGTTTACTTCCGGATGGCATGTTAGTTTATGGCAGGCCACTGCTTTCATGGAGGCAACTGAATAAGGCTAGATAAATAATAACATGATACTTTTAAAGAAATCAGAGGACATTGAAAACAACAAGGACTAGATGAACCGAACTGTCCGAAGTGAAAGAATTTTCCGAGATGAGCTGATCGTGTCCATTGGACTTGCTGGGGGAAAGAGAAACCAGCCATGCTTTCATTGATCATGCAGGGCTGGTGTCACAAACTGGAAACAAGAGAGACCGTGGAAGGGACAGGTGGCTTTTTCCACTGGATATTTGCCAAGTTCTAGTACTGTGAGGAGCTAGGCTGGAACTATTACAAGGTACAGTGAAACCTCCCAGTCTCACGGTGCTTTTAGGAAACAAGACTTATTACAGGTGGTGTCTAGAATTGAGACAGAGCTAATATCCTTTTCAAGACATTTGCTAGAGTTTGGAGGTGGGTGGGGGTTGGGGGGCAGAGGGCCAAGCTATAAGATTCTGCAGGGGCGATCTAGATCTGGATCTTCCTAGGAATCTCAGGACTAAGGAGAAGGATCTCTATTGCACCCTTAATCAAAATCCAGGAAGGGTTCCATCTTAGAAAGAGAGAAAGCTAGATACAGACAGAGATTTATTACAACTGAAACTCATTCCCAACAGGATCAGTGTCTGATTTGAATTGAGTTCATCAGATCTTTATCCTGTCTGTCTGAAAGGAGTGGGGGAAATTCTGTCTCATAGTAGATAACACCATTTGGAACCTATACAGTTCTTTTATTTACACTACGTCCTGCATGCAATAAACAATTATTAGATGTATGAAAAGGCAAGAATATATGGCTGATAATCAAGAAAAAACACACAGATGATATAAACAGACTCCCGAGTCACCCAAATATTTGATTTAGGAGAGAAGGGAAAGTCAGGATGTTTGCAGTTGACTTAAGGAAGGCAGAGACTCGAAAGAACCTAGCTCCCATCCTTGCAATAATGAAAAACCCAACAACAAAAAAGTTTTTAGGTTTTCTTGAAGCTCTCAGAGAGCTTGAGTGGATAAACACTTCATAAAAAAGGATATCCAAATGGCCAGTAAACATATGGATAGGGGACTTTACTGGTTATACCCACAAGAATGCTGTGCAGTATTGCTATTCTAGACCAATTTAGTGGTCTGTAACAATCAAAGTTTTTTATTGGTCTTGTGTCTGTGATCAGTTATAAGATGGCGAGGCAGCTCTGCTCACCTTGCCTGGGCTCACTCATGTGTCTGAGGGTTTCTGGCTGTCAGCTGAGGCTATCAGGGCACTTGACTGTACTATAGCTGACTAGCCTGGACCTGTTCTTACAGCAGCGGCAGAGGCACAAGAGCGAGAACAGAAACAAACAAGGCTTTGCAACTAGTGCACATTAACCTGTTCATTGTGTAGACTATTGACTATTGACTATATAGTCAAGCTCAGATTCAGGGGATGGGTAGATAAACTCTGGCCTCTTTGGTGAAACTGCAAAGTCATGAGGTAGAGGGTATCATTACAGACGTGGGTAAGGAATGATGCTGCTGATGCAGTCTATCGGTGTGCTATTCTCTCTTTGGCGGTTTCTTTTTTTAAACATGTGCATGTTTTATTTATTTATTTATTTATTTATTTGGTGCATTGGGTCTTCGTTGCTGTGCGTGGGCTTTCTGTAGTTGCGTCAAGCAGGGACTACTCTTCATTGCAGTGTGTGGGCTTCTCATTGCCGTGGCTTCTCTTGTTGCGGAGCATGGGCTCTAGGCACATGGGCTTCAGTAGTTGTGGCACGCAGGCTCAGTTGTTGTGGCTCTCGGGCTCTAGAGCGCAGGCTCAGTAGTTGTGGCATGTGGGCTTAGTTACTCCGCAGCATGTGGGATCTTCCTGGACCAGGATCGAACCCGTTTCCCCTGCATTGGCACGAGGATTCCCAATCACTGCGCCGCCAGGGAAGTCCCTCTTTGGCCGATTTTATGCTCTCCCACTTGAGACTGGCTTCCCAAAGGATAAAAAACAAGTCTGTCTCTAGCTCTTGAACTTTACGTCCTGTATCCTCCACATCAGAGATGGGTTGGCCATCTTCCTTTTGTTCCAGTTAGGAAAATCTCTGGAGAATGATCCTGACTGGGCTGACTTGGCTATCTGTCTAAAGCTCCCCCTTTCAACATTTTGGCCAGAGATTTGAGGTCATGAAATAAGTCATGATTCTGATCACCATATCTCTCTCTGTGTTTCTGGAACATTCTCAGTAAAAGGAAAATCATTGTAACCAAATGCATCCAGTTAATTGTTATTTATAATATTCTGTGTCTAAAGAATCCAAAATATTTAGCAGCTGTAATTGGAACAGTGCCTGACATTTAGTTATTTGATAAATCTGGTTGGATGTGTTTCATTCAACAAATATTTGAGTTGAATGATTGTTATTTTCCAAGCACAGTATAAGGTTTTCAGGATAAGTTAGAAAGTTAAGACAACAAACTCCTTCTTGAAGCTTGTATATGTTGTGAGGGATAAGTGGAGGAGTATGTTGGGTCTATATAGAGAAACCCAAAAATTCTGAAAAACTTGATTTGGGGGTAATTTAGGTTGCATAGTTGTAATAGGTCATTCAAAAGCACAGTAACTCTGGTATGACTGAAAATGTAGTTCTTCTGTCAGACACTTCTCTCTCATACTATTTATTAAGTTACACAAAGTACTTATACTGAAAGAATACACATAAAATCACTTGAACTGAAAGTGCTTTTCTTCCTAATATAAATATGACTTTTTAATTGAGGATCCACAACACAGAGGGGGTAAACTATATTTATTTTCTCTAATCCTGCTCCAACTCTGCCCTGGTAAATTATTTGCTTCCAATCCTTTAGTGAAATAATGAGCAGATTTCATAAATTATTTTTATTACTTTTGAATCTTATGAATCCATTCACTATAGTTCAAATTCTGATTTCGAATTTCATCAAAGATTGCCCTCCTCTTTGCTATTGGCTGCAAAAATGCCTGAAGGCAATCTATTAGGAGGACACTGCAGAGACAAAACGACCCTCACCCAAAATCTGGTTCAGACTGGTGATACCACACATGCACAAAGAGGTTAATTACAATGTAATGAGGCTTTACAGAGAGAGCAGGAAAGCTTCCAAGCATGTCCAGAAAAATGGCCTAAGAGAGCAGGGAAAGGAGAGTGGCTTGGGGTTTTTATTGTGGTTAGGGAGTGGAGCTGGGATGAGGTTCCCTTGAGGATAGGGGCTTACGTGGTTTGAACTTCCTGCTGGCACCGAAGAAGGAAGCACGTGGGCTTTTGTATCAGCTTGCCAATTGGGGGGCAGAAAGGAAGGAGGAGTGGTGGGGCCTGACCGCTATTGGCAGTCAAACACCAAAAATGAAGTCAGACTCTTTATTGACAGTCTAAGCAAGATTCTTTTCTCTCTTTTTTTCCTGCTCCTCCACTTGGGAGAAAGGGCAAAGAGAGAGAGAGAGAGATTAAATAGAAGAATAGAATCCTTAAAGTAATCTGAGTTCATTCTAAACAAATGACACAGAAACAATTATTAAACAACTTTAACATAACTCAATAGCAAAACCCCAAATAATTTGATTTAAAAAATGGACAGAGAATCTGAATAGATATTTTTCCAGAGAAGTCCAGCAACTACATGAAATGATGTTCAACATCACTGAAATCATCAGTGAAAACCAATTAGAACCACAATGAGATATTACCTCACACCCGTTACAATAGCTATCCTCAAAAAGATGAGATAACAAGTGTTGGTGAGGAAATGGAGAAAAGGGAACCCTCATACGCTGTTGGTGGGAACGTAAATTGGTGCAGCCACAATGGAAAAGAATATGAAAGTTCCTCAAAAAAACTAAAGATAGAACTACAAGTTTGTTCTCTATACCTCTGTTTCTGTTTTATGCCTGTTTATTTTTTAAGATTCCACACATAAGTGAAATCACACAATATTTGTCTTTCTCTGTCTGACTTATTCACTTAGAATAATACCATCTAGGTCCATCCATGTTGTCACAAATGGCAAGATTTCATTCATTCTTCTTTACGGCTGAATAGTATTCCATTATATATATATAATATCAAATATATATATACATCAAATCTTCTTCATCTGCATCTTTATTGATGGGCATTTAGGTTGCTTCCATATCTTGGCTATTGTAAATAATGCTACAATAAATGTAGGGGTGCATGTACCTTTTCTAATTAGTGTTTACATTTTCTTCAGATACATACCTAGGAGTGGAATTGCTGGGTCATATGATAGTTCTATTTTTAATTTTTTGAAGGCTTTCCATACTGTTTCCCATAGTGGTTGCACCGCTTTACTTTCCCACCAAGAGTGCAAGAGGATTCCCTTTTCTCCACATCCTTGCCAACACTTGTTATTTTTGTCTTTGAGCTTGTTAGGAGAAAGGTGCTTTATAAATCGAAGTAGTTGTTATTAATCATCATCATCATAATAATAAACTTGGTATTGGAGAAATCATAAAAAAATAAAATAAAATGAATGCCTCCAGTGTGTAGGTTAGGCATCATGAAAATAGGACAATATGCCACATTTTGTCAGTGAGTGGCCAGAATATTTATATGCAAACTCAGATATGAGGACTGGCCATTTTTTAAACATCTTCTATGGATCAGGCATTGTACTAGGAGCTTTACATACATGACCTTGTTTAAACTTTAACCTAAGGTAGGTGGTCTTATCATCTTTCTACAGATGAAAGCAAAATAGAGTTTCAAAAAGAGGGAAAGAGAGACAGAGAGATAAAGAGAGATGGAGATAGAGACAGATAGAACTAATGCCTATTTTAATCACCTGGCTGATAAGGGCTAAAGCTGAGATTTAACCCCAAATATGTGTACCCCCATCTTGCCTCTCTAGAGAGAACCAGAGAAGGAAAAACATCACTTTCCTTCCAACATGACTATGACCCAGTAATGATTTTGGAAAATGGTAGTCTGTGAAACCCACTAACTCAGGTCCTGTTCCCCTGGCTTTTGTACTCAGGGTGCCTGTATTTGTGAAGGAGAGTCTGAAATAGCTCCATTCCTTTCCAGAAAAATTTCTGGTTATAAGCCAACTTAGAGAAAACAAATTGTCCACTTAGACTGCTGCAGTACATAAAATATTCACCATTCAACTGTCACTTATCTTGAGCAAGTTTTTAATGGGCTAAGGTACTGGGAAGGTAAAATTTATCTTGAACTCTAATAATAAACTGAAGAGACCATATCTCAGAGTCACTGAGCTGATGACGTCAGTAAACATCAGAAACGAAAGGCTAAGGTGTGGAAGTGGTGACGGTAGCCAGAGGCATACCAGGAGAAAGGGGGGACCCACTAAAGAAAAACTTTGTCTACGCTTCTTGGAAATTGTTTATTTTCACTTGCAGAGTGTAAAACACTTAATATTTGAGGAAAACAGTGTCAGCACAATGGCTGAATGCACTCAATAAAAGAGCATAGAGTTTTTAATCTTGTTAGACCTATGTGTTAATTAGAGATTTGCCATTAACAATTTACAGGACCATTGGAAAACTCTTCATCTCCTTTGAAAGTGGGACAACTCCATATGTTAGGGTTGTGAATCTTTGTACTAATTTTATGAGTGTTTATGTAATATGCTTTCAGTAAATGTTTGTTCCATTTCATTAACAACACAGTAGTGTCATAAGTCCTTGTTTTGTTTCCTAGAGTATAATTTTTTTTTTAATGTTAGCTTTGAGTCACCAAGGTTTTATAAAAGCTCCACAATTAAGTTCCAAATTTATTTTCTTCCCTTGGCTTTTATGGGAAGTTTTCCCAATGTCTCAGTGAACAAGTCCAAGTGTGATATCCAAGTTCTTTGAGAAAATGAAGCTGTTTATCTGCTATATGTATTCTCCTTGGGAGTTATGAGCCTTCAGAACAAATTTAGCAGATTTTGTTGTAGATATTACAGACACAGGAAAACCTAGCTTGCTAATCCACAGACAGGTCATTTAAACATTTTGAACAGAATTTTAAAATCAACATTAATTAAGGATATTAGCATATGGTGAAACATTATTACCATATTTAGGAGCTATTGAACTAGGTATATTTCAAATAGAGATTCACATTCAGAATTAAAGTGGATTCTGTGTTAAATAATGATCTCCCTGAGTGGGTCACATGCTCTTCCATCAAGGAAAGGTAGTATAACATAGAGGAAGCAGCAGAGAGTTTTGAAATAAAAAACCTGGGCTTGAGTTGGCTCCATAATTAATAGTTGAGTGCCTTTAGTTTAGATACCTACCCTTCTGTAAGCCTTGGTTTATCATCTATTCCAACTAGGTTACTGTGAGGTTCAAATAAATCAAAAAGCAGTTATGTAGAAAAGTTTACTATTACCATTATAATCATCCCAAAGAGCAAAATATCATGAATCTTGATGAACCAAGGTCATGGTGGCAACCAGTAGGATGGAAGGGAAATGTGAGAATTAATCCAAGATGGATTTTAAAACAAAATAAAAGTCAGCTCTCTGTCATCTTGGGTTCTATAGCTTCATCCCTGGTGTGAGCAATTGACTGAGTAATAAAGCTGATTAGCACTGATTCACATTGATGGTGAGAAGAACCAAGCCTTGGGGCTGGGCTGATGGGGAGACAGCAGAAGAACCTCTTCTCCTCCCCATGTCCCTTCTACAAGAGCATCTGGAGGGATGGTTCAGAACACTGCAGGCTGCTTAGGTGATGACAATCAGTGCGAACTAGCCCCTACAGTAAGTCCCTTCCATACGAACGAGTTCTGTTCTGAGAGCGTGTTCATAAATCAGTTTTGTTTGTAAGTCCAATGAAGTTAGCCTAGGTACCTGCTAACAAAATCGGCTATAGGGTACTGTACTGCAACAGGTTTCTAATACTTCTCACACAAATAATACATAAAAATCAAACACAAAAAATAAAGAAAACATTTCAAATCTTACAGTACAGTACCTTGAAAAGTACAGTAGTGCAGTACAACAGCTGGCATCCAGGGGCTGGCATCGAGTGAACAGGCAAAAAGAGTTACTGACTGGAGGAGGGAGAGGAGGTGGGAGATGGTAGAGCTGAAGGATCGTCAGCAATAGGAGATGGAGGGCAAGCTGCAATTTCACTCACACCTGATGTTGAGGGCACAGGTTCTGGTTCCTTGCTGGGTTCGATTCTATCTACCATCTTGAAAAACCGATCCGCTGCTTTTACGCTTGCTTCTGGACATCCTGGGCTTGAAATAAAGATACTGTACTACTGTAGTATATACAGTACTGCACAGTAAAGTACACAAAAGTACAACCACTCGTAGAGGCTGCATGCACGTGACAATGGACACCAAACACGTGAACTAACTTACGTGATTGGATATGTGCACGCGCGTCCACATCTTTGAAAGTTTGTAACTTGAAGGTTCATATATAGGGGACTTAACGGTACTTGTTAGATAATGCTTGGAAGATGAATTCTTGTGAGTTCTTACTACTGTTATTCACACACTGGTTAGTGTGATTACCTAAGTGTTGACCACCTCCTCCAAATGTAATGCAGACCATAGTTTTCATGGAAAGCTTGCTTGGACAAAAATATAGCTCAAATAATGGCATGCATATCATTTTCACATACAACTCCTCAACACCACTTGGAAGTCATAGTTTCCTTTGCCTGCCCGCTGAGAATGTGTACTGGGTAGATGAGTTTCTGACTATAATGACGCCAGAACTTGGTGGAAGGGCTGGCATTCAGTGGTTCACTAGACTTCATCTCGTCAGTGACAACTGCTCTACAAGGCCAGCGATTAGAAAGAACTGTGTTAAAAGGTCTTGAAAGGGCCGGTCCAAATTGCTGATGAAAGTAGATGAAGCTGTGAAAGAGATTTATGAAGACTGATTTAGAATTGAAAAGTGTGATGAGACACTTTTGGAATGCCACCACGTGGCTGGGGCCAGGACAGAAGGGATGAGAAAGGGTAAAACACTGAAGCCTGTTTGCCAGCAGACACATTAGGCCCTTCCGCTCGGATCTCAGTTGGAAGATTCGCTGCTCTCTAGGCGTAGTGATTGTGGGAAATGCCTGTGGTTTTCCCAGCCTTCCTCTCTCAGCAGGCTTTGAGTGCAAGTCGTCTCAAAGGCTATAGGAAACCAATAGGAAAAGGAGAAGTAAAAGCTAATAATCCAAACACAATAGAAATAGCAAGGAACTGTAAATTGAAACAAGTTTTTGTTAGGCTGGGACTCATCTTACAATGTTACTGGCTCACTCTTTAAGGATAGTGCTGCCTGGGGGGTTCTTGTTTGGCTTAGAATCGCCCACACAGGAATAAGCCCAAATAGCCTCTGTAGAGATAACAGGGGCTCCTCTGACCGTGTGCTTATCTTAGTGGAAGTCAGCAATTTCTGCCCCTTCAACCAAAAAACTCTAGAAAATGTATCAGTTTACTGAACTTTTCAATCTTAGCCAAGTGCCGTCAAATTTTAGTCTCTTTAGGTTGTCTGTACTGTCATGCTCACTCTAGATATAATTTAAATTATGGTTGTAATTGTAATGTATCAAAGTGATATCAGGATGGAATAGTTGTTACTGTCTTCCGATTCTTTTTATTAATGAAAACTTTAAAGGTGTTTAAGATTCTAAAATTTCAATAGGACAGAATGTTCTTGACTACCTGTATAGGTATGTTGGTGTGTGCTTTAATCTTGAATAAATGAACAAAATAATTCTTAGTAGATACACTCCTAGTTCCACATGAAAAATATTATGGGAATAATTATGTTGTGCATGGACATGGCATGCGAGGATTCGGAATTCTTTAGGTTGGGTTTTAATCACCAGCTGAGCACTCTCAAGCAAAGTAGTTAATTCCTCTGCTCTGTATTGCTCATCTGTAAATTGAGGATGACACCATCCTCCCAAGGTGTTCATGAGAATTAAATGATGTACATAGAAGAGCATAGTGCTGACATCAAACAAGGGCTCAAAATATTATTTCCCATTTCCTTCTCTAGGACAAAATCCCTTATAGCCTGAATTTACTAATATGGGGTGGGAAAAGAGTGTAGCAATTAAAAATAACTTCTGTGCCACTGAGAAATAGCCCATCTGCCTATATGTATTTTATAGGATGAAACACTTAATATGAAAATATTTTCGGTTGATTACTTAGATTTATGTACACGCTATATTATAAAATCTCAGAAATGTTGGATGATTTTTTTTTTTTTAACTGTGAGCAAGGTTTGCTTATCTCCACCTTTGGGATAGAATACAAAATTGGCATACGTACAAATGACTTAAACCCATGAATGAATTTTTATCTTTTTCTCGAACATGGGAAAGATTTGAATAAGACTTAAGAATGAAGTTAGCAGGAGGAATTGCAGCTGAGATATCAATCTCACACTGAGATGTGACATCATTCATTCCTGAATCTGGTATCTAAGCTACCACCTTTTTCTGGCTCCCTCATTAACTCATTCATATAAATTAGAATCTGAACATCTCATTTTACGCTTCCTGAGACATGCTGTGTAGAATGATAATGATCAAAAACAAGAGAACAGCCTTTAAAACTGGATGTTTTCATTGCAACATTCAACGTCTAGGGAAATGGGAGTAAAAAAATGGAAAAGAGGTTTGGTTGTTGCAATTCAATGGCCATTGTTAAAAATAAACATACTAAAGGAAGGTAAATAAGGTCTGTGGCTTCTGGTCACTTTTCTAGTAGGACTTGGCAAACAATGCTTGTGCACATGCCATATGTTTGTATCGCCATCAGTCCATACACTACACTACTGCTCAAGGTTCTGACTCTTCTCTCTATAATTTTGAGCCTTTAAAGTTCTGTCCTCAACTGCCCTGATTACTCCCACATATGCTGTCCATCTTCATGGACCAGAGTAGCTGTTAGCTCCACTTCATTCTCTTAACTGCAAATGAGAGCACATTTCTGCTCTCCTAATCGTGGCACCTACCACTTCAGGTACCTGAGTGTGGGGCTGATATCTGGGATAGCCCGTAATAAATTCCTTTCTATTGTTACTCAACTTTTCCTTTTTCATGTTTCCAAGAACAAGATACTCATTTGAATTAATTAAACAGTAAATAATTTAGTGGGATGTACTTCAGAAGTACATCCTAAACTCAGGGTGATTATTTTTAAGCTTGTGGCTAGATTTTCTGTATGCACATTCAGGCTTAAAGCAGACTGTGGTCATCTTAAAATAACTGGAAACAAATGCTACAAAAAGATTTAGAATTTAAGGAATATTTAAAATTAATATCCAACCTTCCAAGGGTCTTTTTTGCATTGAAGTCATTTTTTTTAATTGTAACTTTTTACTCGAGTTTGACAGGTGCAACTATAGCTTCCTAAAACATTGTCTAAATGATGACCTTTTAAACACAATGCTTTCATATAAGGCATACACAAGGGAAAGATTCAAAGTGCAAAATGACAGGATGTGAGGGTGATCTGGCTGAGACATCTGTCACCCCATTGATCGCCAGGGTGGATTCAGCTGATCCGACTGGCTAGGTGCGTGTCCCCATCCTCCCTCACCGCTCCATGTGCATCCCTCCTGAAGTTGCACACTCAGTCGAAGAGGACAACCTTTTCTGATAGAGGAGGACCGTTCTCTGGTCAAGGGTATACAAGTAGCTGCACTCCCCTCCTAGAACCTCCAAACAAGCTCTCAAGGGCAAAGTGCAAAATGACATAGAATAAGTAGTAAATCTCTTTCCTATCTTAGACCACCAGTGCCATAGCCTCTTTCCCCAGAGGAATCCAATATTACCAGTTTTGATGTATCTCTAGAAAGATATATATGTGCATAACTGTGGTAGGGAGAATAATGCCCCCACCTCAAAGACATTCACATGCTAATCTCCAAATCCTATGAATATGTTGCCTTATATGGGAAAAGAGACTTTGCAGATGTGATTAATTTAAGGATCATGAGATGGGAATAGTAGTCTGGATTATCCAAGTGTGTCCATTGTAATCACAAGGGTCCTTATCTTATAAGAGGGAGGCAGGAGGGTCAGAGTTAGAGAAACTACTTTGAAGATGCTTTGCTGTTGGCTTTAAAGATGGTGGAGGGGCCATGAGACAAGAAATTCAAGTAGCCTCTTGAAATTTGGAAAAAACAAGGAAATTAATTATCCCCTAGAACATAGAGAAGGAATGTAACCCATCCAACACCTTGATTTTAGCCCAGTAAGACCTGTTTTGAGTTTCCAACCTGTCAGAATAAATTTGTGTTAAGTCACTAAGTTTGGGGCCATTTGTTAAGCAGCATTAGCAAATTAATAAATCTATATTTCTATTGGTGTATATATATATATATATATATATACACACACACACACACACACACACACACACATACATATCACATTTCTATCTTTTCTGGAAATAAGAACATATTATATGCACTTAAGCACCTTCCATTTTATTTTATAATATAGTCTTGTCAGCTCAAATAGATATACCTTTTCTCTTAAGAGCTGTGTACTATTTTGATAAAGGTTGCAATACATTTTTATATCAGTTTTCTGTTCTATTGATGAATATTTAGCTTATTACCATTCTTTTTTTTCAACAAAGAGTGCTGTACTTAATATCTGCATAATGTTTAAACAATTATTTTATAACATTTCAAATTGAGACAGGGTAATGTAATACACTGACATTTTCCTATTATCTCACTTCAGCATTTACTAACCCATGGTCAATCTTGTTTCTTCTATAACCCACTCCAACTTTTATCGCCATCTCTGGGTTACTTTGAATTACTTTGAATATAATCCCAGACAGGATATCATTTAATCAGTAAATATTTGAGTATATGTCTCTTAGCATAAAGAATCTTGTTCTATAGGATTTTGTTTACTTTGAGCATATACCTAGGATATATTTTAGAAATAAAAATGAACTCGAAGAAGAACCCTATTTTCAATTTGATAAATTATTTCAACGTGGGGTATGTTCAATAATGGCCTACTGCCATCTCACCCACTACACCCCAATATACCAAATTTATTTTGATAGATTTATCAAATAACACAGTTCACAGAAAGTAATTTAAAAAGTTTCAAGATGAATTTCATGATATATTCATCTTGATATTTATTTATTTATTTATTTTAATTGAAGTATAGTTAATTTACAATGTGTTAGTTTCAAGTGTATAACAAAGTGTTTCAGTTATACATGTATATATATTGTTTGTCCGATTCTTTTCCATTATAGATGATTCATCTCAATATTTAAATCCATATAAATTTTAGGAAAAAATTAACTGTTCATTGAATTAATTATTCATCTTTGTGAATTAGTTTTGTAGGTGGTGGGGAAGGTGGGGAGTGGTCACGGCACATCTTTGAAATATTGTTTCTTATAAACACAACTTAATTTTTCCAAAGATCTTTTTCAATGCCAGCAGGTTCAAAATCATTGGAAAATTCAAAATTAGAAAATCTTAAGTGCTTATGAAACTTGTTAAGATGTTTTTTCCCCAGATTACTATTGTGATTCTTAAAGAGTCTTGTTTACCTTAATAGCAAAGTTTCTTCTTATAGGGTATCTTCAATCTGTGGTCGAGGATTCTTCTATCCACCTATTGAAATGAAAGTTGAAAGCTAAAGTCTGTAAACGATATTAGAACCTTATTGTCTACTTTCCTTTCTCCACATCCTTTTTCTCTGTTTCCAGAATTCATGAGTTTCAGGATTTGTCTTTGTTCTATTTGATGGATAAATGAAGGTGAATGCTCTTAGATCTGAAGCATGCTAGTAAAGTTTAGTGGTGGGCTTGCCAGAGTCTTGTACCATTTTTAGAAACAAGAAAGAATTTCAAAATAAATAATTTTATTAATAATGTTTTTAGCCAGAGGATTTCAGTATATTCCTAGCTTAGATTCTACCAGAGGCATTAAAACCATTCAATATTCTATAGGGAATGACTTACTGCTTTTCTCTTTGTATCCACCCTACACACATATGAGTTTCTCTGACAGTTTCTGCAAAACACAGCCATGCAACACCTAGAGAAATGCTTCTGGGATACTTACAGACATATGTTCATATTTTATTTTACTCAAAATATGGATCCCACTACATTTATTTAATACATAAATATATATAAATAGATGTCTTCATGGCATGTCATAACAGCGTTTTGAGTCATCAACCTGAGCCCAGACAAGAGTTTGAAGCTTTATTTGTCCTTTAAGTCATGCATATGCTCGTTGTGTATTTTTCCTCCTTTCTAATATATGTGTGCATTTGGGAAGAGTTTGTGCGGTAAAAAATTGCTTTCTGCTCTTAGTTTGTGGAGTGTAGAGAAAAGCCATAATGATTTAAGTCAGAAACAATTCCCTTTCATTGCTCTTTTTGGTTTCCAGAGGCTCAAAGCGTCATCAACTAACCTGGTCCACAGGTGGGATCTTTTGTGATTTGCATCAGTAAAGGAACGTAATCAATTTTCAGAACCGTACACCATCCACCAGGCTACATGGTCACATACTTTGTAAAAATTTAGTTACACTTATTTTAATTGCTTGGTTAACTAAATTTCCTACAAAGGGCCTAAGATAAACTTCACCCATAGTGATTTCTGCTGTGTGTTGAAGAACATTAGAGAGAAGACCTACAGTAGATTGAGACTTCTAGGCCATTTAAAACCCAAATGCCCCCTTTTTCTGGATTAGTGGTGAGGAGTGATAATCTTTTTGAAAACCAAATAGGTACAACTTCTGTTAATCCTAAAATAAAATTGTCCGAAATAGGAAAAAAAATCAAATGATTTAGGTGTTAAATGGCAACATAATTTGACTGTCTCTTGGAAATAATTAAAGGTGATTAAATGAAGTAACAAGTGTTGAGTTGGTTATGTTTACATTTTTTGAAAATTATATTCCTGTGTAACATATAGTACTTCTATTAAGTTGTATATTTAATCAGAATCCCTGATTCCTTTAGAGATCTATATAAATAAGAATGTAATTTACTTTGGGTCAAATTCTACATATAAATCCATTTCTCAAAATGAATCATTTACTCATTGGTGTATTGATTCAACTAGTATGTATTGAGTGACTGCTGGAAACAGACAACTTTATTAGAAAATGTATATTGTGTATATTATTTCTGAGTCTCATATTATCCCATTTTAAAGGTGAGGAATTGAAGCTCAGAAAGTGCCAAGTCAGGGTCTCATAGTTTGGCGATAGTAGAACTGCGTGAGACCAGAGGTTTCCTGACTCTGTTCCATCTTCTAGTCACTATTCCATAGATACTTCTAATAATACTGCAGAGTAAAATGAGTGCTTTGCTGGAGTTACAGGTCAAGTGCTATGGAAATATGGGGAATTAATCATGTCTGAGGGAGTGGGAAAGACCAGATAGCTATAAGGCCGAAAATGTTTGACCTGGTCACTCATATATTTTGCTAAGAAGTTTGCTTTTTGATCATTAGGCCATGGGGAGCCATTAACAGATTTTTAAAGAATCATAAGGCATGGTTCAAGTGTGTATTAAGAGAATAACTTTAGCAGCTGTGAGAATTAAAGACTAGAGCAGTGTTTATTTTTCTGGCTTTTTTGATTGCTCATGAATCCACTACATATTTACTATTTATAAATTATGTTACTATATTATAGTACTAAAATTATGTATATTATAAAATTATACAAAAGAGAGAAATGAAATAAAGATTCCATCTTTAATTCTTTTAAATTTTATTATTAACAGTAAAATATGCCTCTAATATAAAATAAGATAGTCATACAGTTTTGCTACTATATATAATTTATGTCTGTTTATGTTGAGAACAGTGTGATTGAATACATTTCTTAAAAAAAACCCAACAACTCTATAGTTTACACATTGTCCTGGAGCTATATGAAGTGCTTGTCTTAGTTTGTCTTGATGCTTTAATTCCATTGCTGTGACGGTTGTTGTAATATTTATTCAATTTTCATGGTATTCATTCATATGTAAATCCCGTCCTCCAATTAAGAAAAGTTTTGTATTAAAATTTGCCTAGGAAATTTCCATCTTTCCTAATATTGGGCAGTTGTTTTAAGCTAATTGGAAGTTGTAGGATTTTAAATTTTTAATAAATCAGCTCTATACCCGCTGATACTATTTGTAAAAATTCTTAATAAGTGAGCAAGATGTATTCTGAGTTTCTAAATGTGTGGGTAAGAATTTTTATGGTTGCTGGTATTACTATCTGGGGGAAAATTATATAACCATCTTAAATTTGTCTAGTTCATCATGTTTCTACCTCAGAATGTGGCTTCTTAAATACATCGATGCTCCGATTTTCTTCTCTGGGCTTTGGCTTGACTGTTTAGTGCTCTCTTCAGTTGACTGTTTTATTTCATTTTATTTATTTTTGGTGTGGAAATCTTTTTATCACTATTTAGTGATGACCAGTGTGATTACAACTGAATATCATCAAAACCCTACCTTAACAGCTTTGTGAAGCAATATGTTGAAGGGACTATCACTGTCAACTCCTCTACTCCAGAACACCCTCTTTTCCCAAAGGAGAATTACCATGTTAGAGGGAACATCTGGCAAAGGCGGTGGGGGGTGCTAGTATTGACTTCCCTATTAATAATTATAGCTAAGCTTTACCTAGAACTTATTATTTTTCCCATGCACTGTTCTTTATTAATCAATTCTCACATAGGAGAATTTTTCTATAGGAAAAACATTAATGTTATCTTCCTATTATATATAAAGTAATGTATCATTTTAAAATTTTATTTTCATTAAATTTTGTAGGTAAAACTAAATGTAAAGAGAAGATTTCATATTTCTTCCAGTACTCTAGGACATTGACTTCATCATCCCTGGGCTATGTGGGTCTCACTTTGGAGACCCCTAGATTAGAGATGTGATAGAGTGAAGAAAGCAGATGGATGAGAAGGTCATGGCAGAAGGCAGGTAAAAAACAAATCTCCTGAACGAGGACAGGGAAAGTGGAGTTATATGGAAGGTAGAATTTATAGAAGTTCTCACTCTTTGACATAAACTTCAGTGAATACAGAAGAAATTATGTGCAGGTATAGCACAAAGGGCATACCTCCAACAGCTCCAGAATTGATGACATGTAAACTTTCCACTTGATTCCAAGCTGTGGGTTACTGTTGCATTCTTTCTCGGATCCAGCAATTTGATTTTTCATTTTCCAGTTTGTTGCTCAGTTGGTAACTCAGTCAGCACCTCCCTTGGCTCCCCCAGTGGTAGCAGAGGCCTGCTGAGAACGGCTGCCACTTTGATTGTGGTGAAATGATGTATGTGATCTCTACAGGCACAACAGGGTGATGAGAAAGGCATTAGCTATTCAGATTGTTTTGTTTCATATATGGATCTAGTCACATGGTCAATTGGACACATTCTGAACTTACAGATCAGCCTGTGCCTACATAATACCAGACCAAAAATTTTCAAGTGGAAATTCCAGCCACCTATTTAGATATTTATTTGAGTGATGCTAAACAGCTGGATAACTTACTTTCGTGTAATAACCATTTTTTAACTTTCTTGGTTAATTCAGGAGCATAGGAATCCATGCTTCTCCTCCAGTGTTTAGATTGCTTTAGAGGTGTTTTATTAGTCAAGGTTATCCAGAGAAATAGAACCACCAGGAAAGCTGGCAGTCTGATTGTGTGTTTCAGTTCAAATCTGAAGGTCTGAGAACCAGGGGGTAAATCATGTAAATTCCAATGCAAGGCCAGAGAAATGAGTGAGATGTAGCAGCTCAATCACTGAGGCAGGAAAAAAAGGACAAATTCCTCTTACCTTGGCCTTTTGTTCTATTCAGGCCCTCAACAGATCACTTACCTGATGGCCATCAATATTTCTTTTTCTTTTTTATTACAGTTGTTCATTTTTCTTTTAGGGTATTTAATTTTTCTAAACAATGTGTATTTATCAAGAATATCAGCCTTCCACCTCCCGTCTATATATTTTATGAATCTTTGTCCTCAGCTTGTCATCTTCCTTTTAATGTTTAAATGTTTTAATTAAAAGACTTGGAATGGCTGAAGGGATACAATAAAATACCTAGGAATAGATCTACCTAAGGAAATAGAAGACCTGTACTCAGAAAACTATAAGACGTTGATGAAAGAAATTGAAGATGTCACAAACAGATGGAAAGATATACTGTGTTCTTGGATCGGAAGAATTAATATTGTTAACATGATCAAACTACCCAAGGAAATCTACAGATGTAATGCAACCTCTATCAAAATGACAATGGCATTTTCCACAGAACTAGAAAAAGTAAAATTTGTATGGAACCACAAAAGACCCTGAATAGCCAAAACAAGCTTGAGAAACAAGAACAAAACTGGAGGTTTCACACTCCCTGATCTCAAACTATACTACAAAGCTACAATAATCAAAACAGTATGGTACTGGCACAAAAACAGACACATCAATCAATGGAACAGAATAGAGAACCCAAAAATGGGCCCACACATATATGGTCAATTAATCTATGACAAG
The DNA here is from genome assembly GCF_003676395.1 of Aethalodelphis obliquidens. Classification (NCBI taxonomy): domain Eukaryota; kingdom Metazoa; phylum Chordata; class Mammalia; order Artiodactyla; family Delphinidae; genus Aethalodelphis; species Aethalodelphis obliquidens. Next base: position 73,447,817 of record NW_020837947.1, on the reverse strand, counting down.
GGAGGAAAGAATATACAATGGGGAAAAGATAGCCTCTTCAATAAATGGTGTTAGGAAAACTGGATAGCTACATGCAAAAGAATCAACCTGGACTGATCTCTCAGTCTATGTACAAAAATAAATTCAAACTGCATTAAAGACTTAAATGTAAGCCTGAAACTATAAAACTTCTAGGAGGAAACATAAGCAGTACGGCCTTTGACATTGGTCTTAATAATATATATATATTTGGGTATGTCTCCTCAGGCAAGGGAAACAAAAGCAAAAATAAATGGGGCTATATCAAACTAAAAAGATTTTGCACAGCAAAGGAAAATACCAACAAAAAGGAAAGGCTTCATACGGAATAGGATACTTTATTTGCAAATGATATATCTGATAAGGGCTTAATATCCAAAATATACTAAGAACTTATAAAACTCAATGTCAAAAGAACAACCAAATAAAAATGGGCAGAGGATCTGAATAGAAATTTTTCCAAAGAAGACATACAAATGGCCAACAGGCACATGAAAATATGCTCAACATTGTTCATCCTCAGAGAAATGAAAATTAAAACTGCAATGAGATATCACCTCATACCTGTCAAAATGGCTGTTGTCAAAATGACCACAAATAACAGATGCTGGTGAGGATGTGGAGAAAACAGAGCTCTTGTGCACTGTTGGTTGGAATACAAAGTGGTACAGCCATGATGGAAAACAGTATGGAGATTCCTCAAAAAGCTAAAAATAGAACTACTATATGATCTAGTAATTCCACTCCTGGGTATCTGAAATGAAATGAAATGAAAATGCTAATTCAGAAAGATACATGCACCCCAATGTTCACAGCAGCATTATTTACAATAGCCAAGATGTGGAAGGAACCCAAGTGCCCATCAATAGATAAATGGATAAAGAAGAAGTTGTATATATATACAATGAAATATTACTCAACCATAAAAAAGAATGAAATCTTGCCATTTGTGACAGTATGGATGAATCTAGAGAGTATTATACTAAGTAAAATAGTTGGACGAAGACAAATATTGTATGATTTCACTTATATGTGGAATATAAAAACAAAACAAATGAACTAACATAACAAAACACAGAGTCATAGTTACAGAGAACCAACATGTGATTGCCAGAGGGGAGGGAGGTGGGGGGAAGAAAGAAATAGGTGAGAGAGATTAAGATGTACAAAGTTCCAGTTGCAAAATAAATGTCATGGGTATGAAATATACAGTATGGGGATTATAGTCACTAACTATGTAATAATCTTTCTACGGTGACATATCATCACTAGACTTATCACAGTGATCATGTAACTCCTTATTTCTAATATTTAAAAATATAAATAAATATAGTTAACACTGCAATATGTTATATATGAAAGTTGTTAGGAGAATAAAACCTAATATTTCTTATCACAAGAAAAAAATGTTTTTATTTGTATCTATATGAGGTGATGGATGTTCACTAAACTTACCGTGATAATCATTTCATGATGTATGTAAGTCAAATCATTATGCTGAACACCTTAAACGTATACAGTGCTGTATGTCAATTATATCTAAAAAAACCCTGGAATTAGGAAGAAACACAACACATGGCAAGGCTAAAAAAAATGTGACATGAAATCTGTATTTTTGGACATTATAACCAGTTATCTGGCACCAGTTTTCTATATTATAACCAGTTTATTGAATAGTCCTATTGCTTTCTGAGGATATGTGCTTTCATATTTAATTATATTTTCAGCATCTCTTTTACTTTATTCTATATTATTGACCATACTATATGATGACATTTTGATTCTATATTTTAAAATCTTAAAGTGCTAATTAACATTTCCCTGCTCATTTCTAGCCCCCAGTTTTTTTCTTTATATTGTCTTTTTTCTCTAAGAAACTTTAGAATCAATTCAATATATGTGAGAAAGTTCCATATTGACTTTTACTGGAATTATATTAGGTAACTATTTAAGACCAAAGCATAGAGTATCAGTATTTTTACATTGAGTATTCCAAATTATGAAACTAATTTTGTTCAATACTTATTCAGATTGGGCCTCCCTGGTGGTGCAGTGGTTAAGAATCCGCCTGCCATTGCAGGGCACACGGGTTCGAGCCCTGATCCAGGAAGATCCCACATGCCGTGGAGCAACTAAGCCCATGTGCCACAACTACTGAGCCTGTGTTCTAGAGCCCATGAGCCACAACTACTGAAGCCCGTGCGCCTGCACAATGCAATGAAGAGTAGCCCCCTCTTGCCACAACTACAGAAAGCCCACATGAAGCAACGAAGACCCAATGCAGCCAAAAATAAATAAATAAATTTTAAAAAACTAAAAAAAACTTATTCAAATCTTTTTACATCCCTCAATAAAGTATTAGACTTTTATTTTTATAGATTCCTTAAAATTAATACATATATGTGTATATATATATATATTTTTTTTTTTTTTTTTTTGCGGTACACGGGCCTCTCACTGTTGTGGCCTCTCCCGTTGCGGAGCACAGGCTCCGGACGCGCAGGCTCAGTGGCCATGGCTCACGGGCCATGTGGGATCTTCCCGGACCGGGGCACGAACCCATGTCCCCTGCATTGGCAGGTGGACTCTCAACCACTGTGCCACCAGGGAAGCCCAAAATTAATATTTTTTTTGTTCCCAGGCATTTTATAGAATTGTTTTCATTTTCTTTGTATTTAAATTAGTGTTTTATTTTCAATTTTCTAAATAATAGTGGGAAAATTCTTCATTTTTGTTTATTTTCTGGTATCCAGTCACTTAGTCAACTTTCTTATCAAGTCTAATAATTTTTATTTTGATTGTCTGAAATTCTTTGTTAAATAATTCTATCATCTTAAAAATATAATGCTTTTAACTCCTTATTTCTAATATTAAAAATCATATTTTATTGCAGAAATAATGTAAAATATTTTTGAATTATTTTAGCTCTAGTGAATATCTTGTATATCAAATTCACAGTGGAAAATGAGATGAAGCTTTAATTGCTACAAAGGCCTGTGTGTTTTTAAATTGTGTATCACAAACTAATTTCAGTTATATATATCACCTTACATATATATTTATATATAAAATATCACCTTCTTTAGTGTTACAATTGCATATAAATCAACGACTCAAATCAAATATTACTTTTAGTACCAGGGACAGCATTTTGAATGTACATTTCTGGGCATCAACTCCCGAAACTTCTTTACCATTTCTGTCTCTGTTGGTTACAAAGGCTCTTTTTCTCAGAAAATTTTCCTCTTTCATGACTCCTTTTTTTTGCTAAGGTCTATTAGAAGACCTATAATGGGAATCTTTTTTTCTTTATATCACTTGTTTAGTGACACAGCTTTAACCCCTTACTAGCTATATATATCAGCCTACGTGATGATATTAACCTCCTAGTCAGTGTGGTTTTGAGAATGCATGGCTTTTAGTCTGATGATAGAAGGATAAGTCGATCTTTCTGGAATATGTATGAGCCTAAAAATGTGACAGCAAATATATTTCTGTAATACTATTCAGATTTCTCATGATTTCTTTGTCAAGTCAAAAATAAGACATCATTTTCAAATGGAAATAAACTTACTTTAGAATACTGTGGAGTTTTAAACACACAATCAGTGTGATTAAGTACAAACTTATTGGAACCAATCAGGAATTGGCTAATGGGGCACAGGGAGGAAGCACTGTTTATTCTGGCCATGAGGTCTGCTTGTGTATAACACGCAGGATTTGGGAGCCTCAGGAGAGACAGTGAGAACTTTTCCTTTGACACTCTGAGTGGTCTGGCTTAAGAATTCAGACAGAAAAGATGACCCGTTCTGCTGATGACCAGGTCAGCACCGTGGGGAGCTGATGCAGAGGCTTTCTAGAGACATGTCAGTCTGTGAGCTGATGCAGAGGCTTTCTAGAGACATGTCAGTCTGTGAGCCACCCCAGCAATAGCAGGAAAATGATATTAGAAGGAATTAAGAGAGGTGTGTATACCAATTCCCCGTAGGTTTCTGATCAGGGTTTTGATGTAGGCTTGTGAGCTGTAAAAAGCCTTGGTACCCTTTTTGCCTTTTTTGACTGCTGTCCATATAGCCCGGGCTTTTTTGTTCTTTCTTCTTCTTTCCAGTTACTCCAACCAGACTTCATATGGAGGCTCACTTTGAGACTTCCATGATGCCATCACTTTATTCATCATCTAGGGCAGTTTGCACTTGCCTCCAAAATTGCAATTGTCATGATGCAATGTAATTATTTGTTAATTTCCTGAGGACACCATGTACTGGCAAGGGTGATGTTGAATTTACAGCGGGGCTGCTTTTAGGAAAAAAGAGGTGGACTCAAGTAGAACAGTGATGAAAAAGCCTAATTTAGGAGGAAATGGCCGCTATGCATTAAAAAAAAGAGGAAATGGCCGCTATGCATAAAAAAAATCTAAAAAATGATTTTAGAGAAGAGGCTCTTTGAAGGCTCTGTCTTGGTTGTTGCAGATAAGCCTGGGGGCTATACTATTTATGTTACTTTTTACCTCCAACATGATTTAAAGGGATAAGATACCTGAATGACCTAGTTCAGCATAGATATCTTATTGAAAACACGAAAGATAATTTACAGTTCCTCAAATATATCTGATGATCAACATCATATGGAATGATTGTTAAATATAGAGATTACCAGGCATCTTGCCTTGAAATCCTAGTTTAGAAAGCCAGCGTTGGTTGCACAGGAATTTGGGTTTCAAACCAGCACACTCCTGGTGAATCTGGTGCATGGTAGTTGTTTGAGAATCAATGGTACAGGCTATAATATTAAGAAAATGGATGTTTCTTTTCCTCTTCCAATATCTATTCTTTGCTTCCTTTTTTATATCAGTGGAACCCACAAATGAAGACACAGTTATAAAAATTGTACGTGTGGCTAGATATAGCCAATATTATATATGTGGAACTGACATATATAACTTCCTGGTATTGTCCTTAAGGAGACAGTCTGAGCTGCTTTTCCAGCCCTGCCTTCATCTTGCTGCATGGTGGGATATGGACATGGTGGGTGCACCATCATAGACCATGCAAATAAGGACCACACTGTAGGTTTGAGGGAGCAGCAAGATAGAGGGAGTCAGAGTCTCTGGACATTCTCATGGAGCAGAGCCCTTTCACGAGACAGAGAGACATTTCTATTTAGCTATTTCAGATCTCCATTATATATCATCAAGCTATATCTTAAATAACATAACATGATAAAATTGTAAAAAAATAAAGCATAGAGCCTGGTAAAAATATAAGTTAATATATGAAGACCAAAATAGAAACCAGAACCTTAAGTCATAGTTATTTATGTAAACTTGTTATCTCTGAGACATGCATTTCGTTCCAAGTTTCTATGAGGTAGAAGTAAAAAGTACATGGTTAGATACACTTTCTCCAATATCATAAGGTAAAGCTTGGCTTATGACTTAATTCTAAAACAATTTCTTCATGTCTTGCTACTTGACATATGACAAGTGTTGCAATGACGTATGCAGTGAACAGGGACCTCAGTAACTATTCACAGCAGTTGTATTAGAGGGTTCACAGTGTAGTTCCTTTGTGTGCTCCTTAATCACAGTAATCAAGATCATTACTATCCTGGAATCAACGTGGTGTAGATTTCCGGTGCTTGGAGTTGATTTAAGTATAAAATCTAACACTATTACAGCACTGGTTTTCATAGTTTTTAGTTATCAGAATCCATCTTCTATTTTCAAGTGAAATCTTTGGCAGAAAGTCAGTATATAAAATCAAACTCCCTTGATTTACACGGGAGTGAGAGACTCTGAAATGTGCCACCTTGGCCTGCCCTTGTGCTTGAAACCCAACCATAGGAATGTAGAACATAATAGGAAAGGCCTTGCTTTAGAGGAATGGGTGCCACCTGTGCTTCAAATCACATGCTATAAATATCACTCTCCTTTACATGGGTTTTGATAAGATTAGGACAGCAGACCATTCAAGGTTGTATTCACTGGCAAAATCCCATGCATTTATATAGATTATGAAAACTGGCAACAGCAAATTCCAAAAACATTATGAAGTATTTAGACAGTCTCTGGTGTATTTTAATGATTTTTTAGAGTAATATGGATTCTGGTTGCCTGGTGATTTAAATTGATAATTTACTGGCCGTAGATTAGTATAATCCCATCCTTCTGAATTAACGTAAGAACTTGAATTTCCTCATTTAAATTATTTTTTAAACATCTTTATTGGAATATAATTGCTTTACAATGGTGTGTTAGTTTCTGCTTTATAACAAAGTTAATCAGTTATACATATGTTCCCATATCTCTTCTCCCTTGTGTCTCCCTCCCTCCCACCCTCCCTATCCCACCCCTCTAGGTGGTCACAAAGCACAGAGCTGATCTCCCTGTGCTATGCGGCTGCTTCCCACTAGCTATCTATTTTACGTTTCGTAGTGTGTATATGTCCATGCCACTCTCTCACTCTGTCAAGGCTTACCCTTCCCCCTCCCCATATCCTCAAGTCCATTCTCTAGTAGGTCTGGGTCTTACTCCCATCTTGCCCCTAGGTCCTTCATGACCTTTTTTTCCCCTTAGATTCCATATATATGTGTTAGCATACGGTATTTGTGTTTCTCTTTCTGACTTACTTCACTCTGTGTGACAGACTCTAGGTCCATCCACCTCACTACAAATAACTCAGTTTCGTTTCTTTTTATGGCTGAGTAATATTCCATTGTATATATGTGCCACATCTTCTTTATCCATTCATCTGTTGCTGGACACTTAGGTTGCTTCCATGTCCTGGCTATTGTAAATAGAGCTGCAATGAACATTTTGGTACATGACTCTTTTTGAATTATGGTTTTCTCAGGGTATATGCCCAGTAGTGGTATTGCTGGGTCGTATGGTAGTTCTATTTTTAGTTTTTGAAGGAACCTCCAAATTGTTCTCCATAGTGGCTGTATCAATTTACGTTCCCACAAACAGTGCAAGAGTGTTCCCTTTTCTCCACACCCTCTCCAGCATTTATTGTTTCTAGATTTTTTGATGATGGCCATTCTGACCAGTGTGAGATGATATCTCATTGTAGTTTTGATTTGCATTTCTCTAATGATTAATGATGTTGAGCATTCTTTCATGTGTTTGTTGCCAATCTGTATAACTTCTTTGGAGAAATGTCTATTTAGGTCTTCTGCCCATTTTTGGACTGGATTGCTTGTTTTCTGATATTGAGCTGCATGAGCTGCTGGTAAATTTTGGAGATTAATCCTTTGTCAGTTGCTTCATTTGCAAATATTTTCTCCCATTCTGAGGGTTGTCTTTTGGCCTTTTTTATGGTTTCTTTTGCTGTGCAAAAGCTTTGAAGTTTCATTAGGTCTCATTTGTTTATTTTTGTTTTTATTTCCATTTCTCTAGGAGGTGGGTCAAAAAGGATCTTGCTGTGATTTATGTCAGAGTGTTCTGCCTGTGTTTTCCTCTAAGAGTTTGATAGTTTCTGGCCTTACATTTAGGTCTTTAATCCATTTTGAGTTTATTTTTGTATATGGTGTTAGGGAGTGTTCTAATTTCATACTTTTACAGGTACCTATCCAGTTTTCCCAGCACCACTTATTGAAGAGGCTGTCTTTTCTCCACTGTATATTCTTGCCTCCTTTATCAAAGATAAGGTGACCATATGTGCGTGGGTTTATCTCTGGGCTTTCTATCCTGTTCCATTGATCTATCATTCTGTTTTTGTGCCAGTACCACACTGTCTTGATTACTACAGCTTTGTAGTATAGTCTGAAGTCAGGGAGCCTGATTCCTCCAGCTCCGTTTTTCGTTCTCAAGATTGCTTTGGCTATTCGGGGTCTTTTGTGTTTCCTCACAAATTGTGAAATTTTTTGTTCTAGTTCTGTGAAAAATGCCAGTGGTAGTTTGATAGGGATTGCATTAAATCTGTAGATTGCTTTGGGTAGTAGAGTCATTTTCACAATGTTGATTCTTCTAATCAAAGAACATGGTATATGTCTCCGTCTATTTGTATCATCTTTAATTTCTTTCATCAGTGTCTTATAATTTTCTGCATACAGGCCTTTTGTCTCCTTGGTAGGTTTTTTCCTAGATATTTTTTTCTTTTTGTTTCATTGGTAAATGGGAGTGTTTTCTTAATTTCACTTTCAGATTTTTCATCATTAGTGTAGAAGAATGACAGAGATTTCTGTGCATTAATTTTATATCCTGCTACTTTACCAAATTCATTGATTAGCTCTAGTAGTTTTCTGGTAGCATCTTTAGGATTCTCTATGTATAGTATCATGTCATCTGCAAACAGTGACAGCTTTACTTCTTCGTTTCCATTTTGGATTCCTTTTATTTTCTTTTCTTCTCTGATTGCTGTGGCTAAAACTTCCAAAACTATGTTGAATAAGAGTGGTGAGAGTGGGCAACCTTGTCTTGTTCCTGATCTTAGTGGAAATGGTTTCAGTTTTTCACCATTGAGGACGATGTTGGCTGTGGGTTTGTCATATATGGCCTTTATTATGTTGAGGTAAGTTACCGCTATGCCTACTTTCTGCAGGTTTTTATCATAAATGGGTGTTGAATTTTGTCGAAAGCTTTCTTTGCATCTATTGAGATGATCATATGGTTTTTCTCCTTCAATTTGTTAATATGGTGTATCACATTGATTGATTTGCATATATTGAAGAATCCTTGCATTCCTGGAATAAACCCCACTTGATCATGGTGTATGATCCTTTTAATGTGCTGTTGGATTCTGTTTGCTAGTATTTTTTGTTGAGGATTTTTGCATCTATGTTCATCAGTGATATTGGCCTGTAGTTTTCTTTCTTTGTGACATCCTTGTCTGGTTTTGGTATCAGGGTGATGGTGGCCTCGTAGAATGAGTTTGGGAGTGTTCCTCCCTCTGCTATATTTTGGTAGCATTTGAGAAGGATAGGTGTTAGCTCTTTTCTAAAGGTTTGATAGAATTCGCCGGTGAAGCGATCTGGTCCTGGGCTTTTGTTTGTTGGAAGATTTTTAATCACAGTTTCAATTTCAGTGCTTGTGATTGGTCTGTTCATATTTTCTATTTCTTCCTGATTCAGTCTTGGCAGGTTGTGCATTTCTAAGAATTTGTCCATTTCTTCCAGGTTCATTTTATTGTCATAGAATTGCTTGTAGTAATCTCTCATAATCCTTTGTATTTCTGCAGTGTCAGTTGTTACTTCTCCTTTTTCATTTCTAATTCTATTGATTTGAGTCTTCTTCCTGTTTTTCTTGATGAGTCTGGCTAATGGTTTATCCATTTTGTTTATCTTCTCAAAGAACCAGCTTTTAGTTTTATTGATCTTTGCTATCGTTTCCTTCATTTCTTTTTCATTTATTTCTGATCTGATCTTTATGATGTCTTTCCTTCTGCTAACTTTGGGCTTTTTTTTTTTTCTTTCTCTAATTGCTTTAGGTGGAAGGTTAGGTTGTTTATTTGAGATGTTTTCTGGTTCTTGAGGTAGGATTGTATTGCTATAAACTTCCCTCTTAGAACTGATTTTTCTGCATCCCATAGATTTTGGGTCGTCGTGTCTCAGTTGTCATTGTTTTCTAGGTATATTTTAATTCCCTTTTGATTTCCTCAGTGATCACTTGGTTATTAAGTACTGTATTGTTTAGCATCCATGTGTTTGTATTTTTTACAGATATTTTCCTGTAATTGATATCTAGTCTCCTAGCGTTGTGGTCAGAAAAGATACTTGATACGATTACAATTTTTTTAAATTTACCAAGGTTTGATTTGTGACCCAAGATATGATCTATCCTGGAGAATGTTCCATGAGCACTTGAGAAAAATATGTATTCTGTTGTTTTTGGATGGAATGTCCTATAAATATCAATTAAGTCCATCTTGTTTAATGTATCATTTAAAGCTTTAGTTTCCTTATTTATTTTAATTTTGGATGATCTGTCCATTGGTGAAAGTGGGGTGTTAAAGTCCCCTACTATGAATGTCTTATTGTCGATTTCCCCTTTTATGGCTGTTAGTATTTGCCTTATGTATTGAGGTGCTCCTATGTTGGGTGCATAAATATTTACAATTGTTATATCTTCTTCTTGGATCGATCCCTTGATCATTATGTAGTGTCCTTCTTTGTCTCTTCTAATATTCTTTATTATTATTATTCTTTCTTTCTTTCTTTCTTTATTTTCTTCGGTATGCGGGACCCTCACTGCTGTGGCCTCTCCCATTGCGGAGCGCAGGCTCCGGATGCGCAGGCTCGGTGGCCATGGTTCACGGGCCCAGCCGCTCCGCGGCATGTGGGATCCTCCCGGACCATGGCATGAACCTGCGTCCCCTATATTGGCAGGTGGACTGTCAAACACTGCGCCACCAGGGAAGCCCTAATATTCTTTATTTTAAAGTCTATTTTGTCTGATATGAGAATTGCTACTCCAGCTTTCTTTTGGTTTCCATTTGCATGGAATATCGTTTTCCATCCCCTTACTTTCAGTCAGTATGTGTCTCTCCGTCTGAAGTGGGTCTCTTGTAGACAGCATACATATGGGTCTTATTTTTGTATCCATTCAGCCAATCTGTGTCTTTTGGTTGGAGCATTTAATCCATTTACATTTAAGGTAATTATCAGTATGTATGTTCCTATTCCCATTTTCTTAATTGCTTTGGGTTTGTTAATGTAGGTCTTTTCCTTCTCTTGTGTTTCCTGCATAGAGAAGTTCCCTTAGCATTTTTTGTAAAGCTGGTTTGGTGGTGCTGAATTCTCTCTGTAAAGGTTTTAATTTCTCCATCAAATCTGAATGAGATCCTTGCTGGGTAGAGTAATCTTGGTTGCAGGTTTTTCTCCTTCAACACTTTCAATATGTCCTGCCACTCCCTTCTGGCTTGCAGAGTTTCTGCTGAAAGATCAGCTGTTAACCTTATGGGGATTCCTTTGTGTATTATTTGTTGTTCTTCCCTTGCTGCTTTTAATATGTTTTCTTTGTATTTAATTTTTGATAGTTTGATTAATATGTGTCTTGGTGTGTTTCTCCTTGGAATTATCCTGTATAGGTGTCTCTGTGATTCATGGACTTGATCAACTCTTTCTTTTCCCATATTAGGAAAGTTTTCAACCATAATCTCTTCAAATATTTTCTCAGTCCCTTTCTTTTTCTCTTCTTCTTCTGGGACCCCTATAATTCGAATGTTGGTGCATTTAATGTTGTCCCAGAGGTCTCTGAGACTCCCCTCAGATCTTTTCATTCTTTTTTCTTTATTCTGCTCTGCAGTAGTTATTTACACTATTTTATCTTCCAGGTCACTTATCCGTTCTTCTGCTTCAGCTATTCTGCTATTGATCCTTTCTAGAGAATTTTTAATTTCATTTATTGTGTTGTTCATCATTGTTTGTTTGCTCTTTAGTTCTTCCTAAGTCCTTCTTAAACGTTTCTTGTATTTTGTCTATTTTGTTTCCAAGATTTTGGATCATCTTTACTATCATTATTCTGAATTCTTTTTCAGGTAGACTGCCTATTTCCTCTTCATTTATTAGGTCTGGTGGGTTTTTACCTTGCTCCTTCATCTGCTGTGTGTATTTCTGTCTTCTCGTTTTGCTTATCTTACTGTGTTTGGGGTCTCCTTTTTGCAGGCTGCAGGTTCGTAGTTCCCGTTGTTTTTGTTGTCTGTCCTCAGTGGGTAAGGTTGGTTCAGTGGGTTGTGTTGGCTTCCTGGTGGAGGGGACTAGTGCCTGTGTTCTGGTGGATGAGGCTGGATCTTGTCTTTCTGGTGGGCAGGTCCACGTGTGGTGGTGTGTTTTGGTGTGTTTGTGAACTTATTATGATTTTAGGCAGCCTCTCTGCTAATGGATGGTGCTATGTTCCTGTCTTGCTAGTTGTTTGGCATAGGGTGTCCAGCACTGTAGCTTGCTCGTCGTTGAGTTAAGCTGGGTGTTGGCGTTGAGATGGAGATCTCTGAGAGATTTTTCCCATTTGATATTACGTGGAGCTGGAGGTCTCTTGTGGACCAGTGTCCTGAAGTTGGCTCTCCCACCTCAGAGGCACAGTATGGACTCCTGACACGGCTCAGAATAAAAGGGAGAAAAAGTAGAAAGAAAGAAAGAGGATAAAATGAAATAAAGTAAAATAAAGTTATTAAAATAAAAAATAATTATTAAGAAAAAAGTGTTAAAAAGTGAAAAAAACAAAAAAAAAACGGATGGACTGACCCCTAGGACAAATGGTGAAAGCAAAGCTATACAGACAAAATCACCTACAGAAGAATACACATACACACTCACAAAAAGAGGAAAAGGGGAAAAAATAATATATCTTTGCTCCCAAAGTCCACCTCCTGAATTTGGGATGATTCGTTGTCTATTCAGGTATTCCACAGATGCAGGTACATCAAGTTGAGTGTGGAGCTTTAATCCGCTGCTTCTGCGGCTGCTGGGAGAGATTTCCCTTTCTCTTCTTTGTTCGCACAGCTCCCGGAGTTCAGCTTTGGATTTGGCCCCGCCTCTGCGTGTAGGTCGCCTGAGGGTGTCTGTTCTTCGCTCAGACAGGACGGGGTTAAAGGAGCAGCTGATTCGGGATCTCTGGCTCACTCAGGCCGGGAGGGAGGGAGGGAGGGGCACGGCGTGCGGGGCGGGCCTGCGGCGGCAGAGGCCAACGTGACGTTGCACCAGCCTGAGGGCGCTGTTTGTTCTCCCGGGTAAGTTGTCCCTAAATCATGGGACCCTGGCAGTGGCGGGCTGCACAGGCTCCTGGGAGGGGAGGTGTGGAGAGTGACCTGTGCTCGCACACAGGCTTCTTGGTGGCGGCAGCAGCAGCCTTAGCGTCTCACTCCCGTCTCTGGTGTCTGCGCTGATAGCCGCGGCTCGCGCCCGTCTCTGGAGCTCGTTTACGGTGCTCTGAGTCCCCTCCCCTCGCGCACCCTGAAACAATGGTTTCTTGCCTCTTCGGCAGGTCCAGACTTTTCCCCTGACTTCCTCCCGGCCAGCCGTGGCGCCCTAAACCCCTGCAGGCTGTGTTCACGCCGCCAAGCCCAGTACTCTCCCTGCGCTCCGACCGAATCCCGAGCCGTAGCTCCCAGCCCCCGCCTGCCCCGGTGGGTGAGCAGACAAGCGTCTCGGGCTGGTGAGTGCTGGTCGGCACCGATCCTCTGTGCGGGAATCTCCCCGCTTTGCCCTCCGCACCTCTGTGGCTGCGCTCTCCTCCGCGGCTCCGAAGCTCCCCACCCTGTGTCACCCGCAGTCTCCGCCCGCGAAGGGGGTTCCTAGTGTGTGGAACCCTTCTTCACAGCTGCCTCCCACTGGTGCAGGTCCCGTCCCTATTCTTTTGTCTCTTTATTCTTTTTTCTTGTCCCCTACCCGGGTACAAGGGGAGTTTCTTGCCTTTTGGGAGGTCTGAGGTCTTCTGCCAGTGTTCAGTAGGTGTTCTGTAGGAGTTGTTCCACCTGTAGATGTATTTCTGATGTATTTGTGGGGAGGAACGTGATCTCCGTGTCTTACTCTTCCGCCATCTTGAAGCTGCCCTCATTAAAATTTTTAAACATCTGCCATGTTGGAAAAAACAGAGGCATATATGAAAAGAAGTGCTGGAACAGTAAAAAGGGAAAATGGAAAATTAATTCAGAGGATTTGGATTTGTTCTAAAGTAAAACTTGTTTTTTAGATGGAAACACTTAATCGAGCTAACAAGATTTTTAGGGATTGATTTCTTGATTGGTTCCAGATTTTGGAAATCTTCATTCCAAATCTCTGTCTGAGGTATTTTTTAAAACCATGGAAATAGAGCTGGTAACTTAGTAACTAATACTGCTTTGGAGATTAACATTTTCAAGCAGGGCACCTTTGTTCATGAAAAATATAGAATCTACAAAAAAAAAAGCAGCTTGAAATTCAAAGCAGACATTTGGCTTATTATATTGGGTTAATTAAGGATAACAGGGAATGAAGACATCAATAGAATTTTGTCACTTAAGAGTTTGTTTTGCTACAGAGAAGATAATATTGTTTCACAGGATTACAATAAAGGCTACATGAGCAGAATTAATTTTGAAGATTCCTGAATAATTGTTTTGCATACAGTCCTCTAACACAGAGTCTAATTACTCCTTTTTTGAGTCACAGAGAAGCAGAACTTGAAAACACCTCATTCATTCCAGTATATATATATATATATATATATATATATGTGTGTGTATATATATATATATTTTTTTTTTTTTTTGCGGTACGCGGGCCTCTCACTGTTGTGGCCTCTCCCGTTGCGGAGCACAGGCTCCAGATGCGCAGGCTCAGCGGCCATGGCTCACGGGCCCAGCCGCTCCGCGGCATGTGGGATCTTCCTGGACCGGGGCACGAACCCGTGTCCCTTGCATCGGCAGGCGGACTGTCAACCACTGTGCCACCAGGGAAGCCCTCCAGTATATATTTTAAATGTCTCTGTGTGTGTGTTTGTGTGGGTGTGGGTGTGAATGTGTAGAGTGAGCACGTTTGAAAATTCTGACTTTGAATACCTTTTTTCAGTAACCTACACTACCCCTTGGCTCATCACTGGCTCCACCATTTCTGTCTTAACACTTTTGCGCTGCCTTACAGTGATATTAATTGTCCAGGTTTTGAGGCATTTGTGCCTGTCAATTTGTAACCCATCAGGCTACTTCCTGCCTCTGGCATCTGAAGGGAAGTTCAGTTGCTTGCACCCATTCTTTGACTCTTTCTAGATGTGAGTAGCCTCTTTACATGGTGAGCTTGAAGGCAGTGGTAAGCCAGCTGCCTCCTGACAGCTCATTATGCACATTCTTCCCAAGCCCTGATCAGGAACACTTAGCTTGGTAGCTTGAACTCAGCCCTTGTGATATTTACACCATGGAAATCTACAACTGCTATAAATGGCGGGTGGGTGTGGAGGTGAGTTACCAGGACACCGCTGATTTGAGGGTACACCTGGGTGCCACCAAGTCTGCTCTTAAAAAGGTGGGAATTGACTCTTTGCTTTCAGAGTCAACGCTTGGTGGTGCATTTAGCTTACCAGATATAGAAGGATGATTTTCTCCTGAAAGTAAATACTAATTAGGCTACAAGGAATACAAGGATTGTAAGGAAGGAAAGGTTGAAGAAACTAAATGTTAGAAATTAAGATGATAGATTCTGGAGTGAGAATTCCAGGGGTCTGTAATTAAATTCTGAGCGAGCACCATGATGTAGATAGAATAATTGTTTTATTTCAGATGAGGAAACTAAGGCTCAGTTGATAGTATGTCTATGATTACACAAATGTTATGGCACAGAGGTGGGCTTCATTATTATTATTATTACTACCTAGGTCTGCTGGATTCCATAGCATAATACCTCTTCAGAAAGCTTAGAATTTTTTGTCTTCTCAGTTATGGGATAATTGACAGAGACCACAGTGTAGGTTTAGGTTTGGCTGCAAATAACACAGACTAAAAAGGACCACCTGTATCAGTCAAAACAAACCACTCCAAAACTTAATGGCATGCAGCAGTCAAGCATTTATCATGCTCACAGGTCTTGGGGTGGTTCCAGCTAAGGCTGAAGGTCTGTGCATCAGCGGGGGTTGGGTGGAGTTCTGCTTCACCTGCAGATCTGAAGGTGAACTTCAAATCCTTCTGTCTCTCATTCTTCAGGGACCTGCAGGCTAATAAGCCAATTTCTTCTCATGACAATGACAAGCAAAATAGGACAAGCTCAACTGCACAAATACATTTCAAGCCTCAGCTGCTAATATTCCACTGGCCAAGGCCAAAGGTAAGGGTTGGGGAAAAATACTATGCCTTTTGTGGGAAGAACTGTAAAGACACATAGCAGGTGGGATACAGGGAGAGGTGAGGAATTGGGGCCAATATTCAGTGTACTACATTATGGAACAGTGGCTTAAAAAGATAGGTGTTTGTTTCACTATCACAGGAAGGTCTGGTGATACCTTGTCCAGAATGCATAGCAGTTTCACTCCACAAAGACCTGAAGGACCTAGGCTCCTTCTATTTTCTATCTTATTACTCTGCATACTGTTGCCAAGAGTAGCTGTCAACAGTCTTTTTCTCTAAAGGGCTAGATACCAAATATTTAGGCTTTGTGGATCATAAGGTCTCTTGTAACCACTCAGTGCTGCCATTGTAGTGCGAAAGCAGCCGTAAACAGTAAGTAAACTAATGAATGTGGTTGTGTTTCAGTACATTTTTTTAATGGGTGCTAACATTTGAATTTCAAATAATTTTCATGTGTCATGAAATACTATTTTTCTTTGAGCTTTTTCAGCATCTAAAAATGTAAAATCCATTCTTTGCTTGTTACTGTATAAAAATAGGCAGCTGGCGTAATTTGGGGCTGTAGTTTGCTGACCCCTGCCCCAGATCATCTAAAGGATCAAATGGTTGCTAAAGCATCACAGCTGATTCAGTCAGTAGGAAGGAAGGGAAGAAGAAAAAGGGAGCAAAGGGCATGTTCAGGCTGGATTTTAAGAAAGCTGCTAAAAGCTGCCATGTGACATTTCTCCTTGTATCTCGTTGGCCAGATTTAATCACACGGTCACAACTAGCTGCAAGGGAAGCTGGGATTAGCAGGCTTTTTGCTGATCAGTCAACTGCCTAGCTAAAAACTGGGGGTTCTTTCTCTGTGGAGGAAGGGGAAAATAACACTGCAGGACAACCGGCAGGCTCTGGTGTTTAGTGTGCAGAGTGTGGAGGTGAAGAGACAGAAGAACTGAATTCACTGACCACATGATTGGGCATGATTACAGTGTCACTAAATCCTATTTTTTTTAAATCATAGAGAAGGGAAATGCCTACTTCAAAAACAATATGCCATAAGCTTTCTCTTTGAGAAAGGAAAATAAGAATCAGAAATATGAATCTTCCTTTATAAATAGGAAAACAATTTAAAAAACTATAAAGCAAATTATTTGATCCACAGTTTTTTTCTGCTTATGACTCTGTGCATTGTCTCTACTCTATATTTGTAAATACACTAATTTTTTAAATCGATGTATAATTGATTTACAATATTGTGTTAGTTTCTTATGTACAGCAAAGTGATTTACTTATACATATATATATATATATGTATTCTTTTACAGATTCTTTTCCATTATAGGTTATTATGAGATATTGCATACAGTTCCCTATGCTCTACAGTAGGTCCTTGTTGTTTATCTATTTTATATATAGTAGTGGTAAATACTCATAATTTTTGATGTAGTGAAAAACCCTTTTAATCAGTAGACTTATTTATCATGTTTTGTGACTATCCATCATTATCTAAGCCATGTTCTCAGACCCTGACTCCCGTCTAAGTTTGTCTGGGTGTCGAGGTTTGTGAAACATGTATCAGATAATGTGGTTGGTTATAAAGCATGGCTCATGTAAAAAATAGTAATTGTTCATAAAGTGTAACTCTCATCAGTCAGGTCAAATATAACTAAAGTAAAAATGGAACTACTGTGAGTTAAAAACAAGCAAACAAGAAAAGCAACTTACCGATCTTTTGTCTTCTATTACTAAGGCTTGCCCTTCTGCAACCCTATAAACACTTCAGGGTAATTTTATAACAGGAGTGGTAGCAGAAGTCTTTGATGCCCCACTTTGTTCCAACCTCTCAGCCCACATGGAATTAGAGTCCTAGCTGTGATGGGCATGTCTGTGCACAGGGAGGGTCCTGCCTCAGGGGCCTCCCATGCTTCATTCCACATTTCTGCCTCAGGACTTTCTACAACCAAAGCTGCCAACCTCAGTTCCACACAGGCACAGCCATAGTGCAAGGGCATTGGTAGTCCTTGGGCAAGCCTTAAAAGACTGGGGGACAGGAATCAGTGGGTAAGTGTTCCACACTCCTAGACTTTGGATGAAATGTTCTGGGGTTTTTTTCTTCTTTAAAAAATTTATTTTATTGAAGTATAGTTGATTTACAATGTTTTGTTAACTTCTGGTGTACAGCAAAGTGATTCAGTTATACACATACATAATTATTTGCATCTGCTAATCCCAATCTCCCAATCCATCCCTCCCTTACCCCACCTCCCCCTTGGCAATGACAAGTCTGTTCTCTATGTCTGTGAGTCTGTTTCTGTTTCATAGATAAGTTCATTTGTGTTACATTTTAGATTCCACCTGAAGATGGACATTTAGGTTTCTTCCATGTCTTGGCTATTGTGAGTAGTGCTGCTATGAACATAGGTGTGCATGTATCTTTTTGAATTATAGTTTCGTCTGGATATATGTCCAGGAGTGGGATTGCAGGATCATTTGGCAACTCTATTTTTAATTTTTTGAGGAACCTCCATACTGCTCTCCATAGTGACTGCACCAATTTACATTCCTACAACAGTGCAGGAAGCTTCCCTTTTCTCCACACCCTCTCCAGCATTTGTTATTTGTAGACTTTTTAATTACGGCCATTCTGAGCCATGTGAAATGTTACCTCATTGTAGTTTTGATTTGCATTTCTCTTATACTTAGTGATGTTGAGCATCTTTTCATGTGTCTGTTGGCCATCTGTATGTCTTCTTTGGAGAAATGTCTATTTAGGTCTTCTGCCCATTTTTTGATTGGGTTGTTTTTTGTTATTAAGTTGTATGAACTGTTTGTATATCTTGGAAATTAAGCCCTTGTCGGTTGCATCATTTGCAAATATTTATTCCCAGTCCATCAGTTGTCTTTCCTTTTTGTTTATGGTGGGTTTTTTTGTTTTTGTTTTTGTTTTTCCTGTACTCATCTGAGAGGCCCTAGCAAAGCTGAATTTTTGTTGCTGAGGACAGTGACCTCAGTGCTTCCCAAATCCTACTTCTTGGTATTACTTCCCAGAAAAACTACCAACGTTTTCATTGTTATATCAGTCTTTGCTTTCAAGTCCGAACTAAGCCCAGAAATTCAGTCTATTACCTCTCCTTTTCAGTGATTTAATAAAAGTGTTTCTCATAGTTTCTGTACCTAAAAGATAACGACAAATGTGTTTCTTTCAAAATAAAATCCATTAGTATCATTTGTGTAGTGCTTCTCGAGCTTTTGAACTCATGAGAATCTGCTGGAGGATTCGTTAAAACACAGATTGCTGGGCCCCATTCCAATGAATCAGTAGGTCTGGGAGGTCTGGGGTAGAGCTTAAGAATGTGCATTTCTCACCAGTTTCCAGGTGATGCTTGTTCTGCTGTTTCTGGGACCACACCCTGAGAACCACTGCATTAGTGTGTTGTAAATGAACACACCTAAGGTTCAAGCAACACCTTGAATGAGAATGAATGCGTATTAATGTCTTAAGCAGTTCGGCCTGCTCTAACAAAATACTACAGACTGGGTGCCTTATAAATGGCAGGAATTTTCTGCTCACAGTTCTGGAGGCTGGAAATCCAAGATCAGGGTGCCAGCATGGTTAGATAAAAGCCCTTTTCTAGGGTGCAGACTTCTCATTGTATCCTTACATGGTGGAAAGGGCTAGGGAACTCAGTGGAATCTCTCTTTCTCTCTTTTAAAAATTTTTTTTTGAAATATAGTTGTTTTACAATTTTTTGTTAGTTTTAGGTGTACAGCAGAGTGATTCAGTTACGTATATATATACACATATATGTATATATATACATGTTCTCTTTTAGATACTTTTCCATTATAGGTTATTATATTGAGCATAGTTCCCTGTGCTGTGCGGTAGGTCCTTGTTGGTTATCTATTTTATATATAGTAGTTTATATAGTGGAATGTCTTTTGTAAAAGCACTATTTCCATTCATGAGAACTCCACCCTCATCTCCTAAAGGCCCTGCCTTCTAACATCACCACATTGGACATTAGGATTCCATCATGTGAATTTTGGGATGACACACATTCAGACCATAGTAGATGGGAATGAGGTAGAATACCTAGGAACATGTTGGGACACAGGTCCAGAAGCAACTCTGAGGAGAAAGAAATCTAAGGAAAAAGGTAAAAAGGGCAGGAGTGTATTGCACTAAAGTCATGATAGATATCCAAGAATCAGAAAATTCATGTAAGACTGAGTAGGCAGGTTAATGATCAGATAGCAGCCATCTGTACAAACTCACATGGAGTCAAATGGCATCAAAGAGATCCAGTTGTAGGGCCATGTCTCCAGCCACTGGAGATCAAGGAGATTAGAAGCCAAGATCAGGAAAACCCCTGGAAGAGATGGTAGGATTGAAGTATTGTCTGTGTGATCACTGGGACCCTAAAAATCAATGAGAGTGGTGGGAGGGACTTGGACCAGTGCTTCAGTATTCAGGTGTGGCTGCCATTCAATTATGACAGTGACTTCTCTTAGGTTCCTTCTTTCTTCCCTCCTTCCCTCTCTCTCCTTCCTTCCTTCCTTCAATAAACAGTTGACGTACTACATGCTACTTGAGCCTCCTGTGGATACTCAGAGAATGAATTTGACCTGATCCTTATGCGTGTACTTCCTCACTTATCCCAATAGTCAGCAGTCATTCACTTATTCATTCATACACGGATATTTACTGAGTGCCTCTTATGCAGACGCCCTTACTGAATACTACAAATGCATAGTCCCAGACTTGAGCCTCTTGGGGGATTATGTTACCTGCCCAAGTTATAGGGTGTGAAATCAGAAAACTCTTCATCATGATGAATCCTGATTTATCAGCCATCCCCAAAGACCTTTGCCCAATATCGCTGTCTTCTGCCATCTCTTTTTTTTTTTTTTTGCGGTACGCGGGCCTCTCACTGTTGTGGCCTCTCCCGTTGCAGAGCACAGGCTCCGGACGCACAGGCTTAGCGGCCATGGCTCACGGGCCCAGCCGCTCCGTGGCATGTGGGATCTTCCCGCACCGGGGCACGAACCCGTGTCCCCTGCATCGGCAGGCGGACTCTCAACCACTGCGCCACCAGGGAAGCCTGCCATCTCTTTTAAAGTAAAGCTGAATTGCATTGAACTAGATGCTTGTGCATGGTTTCCTTTTGAAATTGAGCAACAATGAGAATTGAGCCAATCATTTAGTTTTAAAGTATCATTAAAGTATAGACTGTCCGGTCTCAGGTAGTTGTGGCTTTGAACCCCAAGCTTGCCGTATAGGATGGCCTTGGGGTGGAACTGAACCTCCTGAGCCCCGATTTCCTTATTCATTGAAACAGACTGCAGACATCTTCTCACAGGGCTGTTTTAAGAATAAAATGATACTTGTCTTTCTCTGTCTGATTTATTTCACTTAGTATGATAATCTCTAGATCCATCCATGTTGCTGCAAATGGCATTATTGCATTCTTTTTTACGGCAGAGTAATATTCCATTGCATATATGTGCCACATCTATCGCTTATATGTGGAATCTAAAAAAAATGATACAAGTGAACTTATTTACAAAACAGAAACAGATTCACAGACTTAGAAGATAAACTTATGGTTCCTAAAGGGGAAAGGTGGAGGGGGGAGGGCTAAATTAGGAGTTTGGGATTAACATATACATACTACTATATATAAAATAGATAACTAACAAGGGCCTACTGTATAGCACAGGGCACTCTACTCAATACTGTGTAATAACCTATATGGGAAAAGATATAGGTATGTGTATAACTGAGTCACTTTGCTGTACACCTGAAACTAACACAACAGTGTAAATCAGCTATACTCCATTATAAAATAAAAATTAAGAATAAAATGAGGTGATGTATGTAAACTTTTTAGCGGAGCATCTCACATGCAGGACAGCACACTTGGATAAATGTCTCTTAAACAATGGGGTTTTACACTGTCCCACTTCACAAGTCCAGCATTGGGAGGCCAGCCTCCTTCAGTCCTCACTTTTCCCCAGCCTCTGGGTGCTGCCTTTCATCCTCCACATGTTTTCTCATGGTTGCAAGATGCTTGCCACTGTAGGACCCACAGAAATACAAAGGAAGGGGATACTGGCTGAGAGAAATGTCCTCACGGGTCTTGCTCTTTTCATCAGGGAGTGAACCTTAGGACTAAGAGCCTCTCTGTGGAATCCTTTTATGTCTCATCTACAGGCATTTGAAGCTGGTAACTTGAATAGCTGACATTTTCAAATTATGATGGAGGGAGGGAGGATAGCCAGCGGAACAGGAGGGGAATAGCTTTTTCTCGGCAACCTACGGTATCTGCCACGTATGCTGAAATAAAAATAGATTTTATCTTATAGATTTTCTGAGGAGTAATTTTTAATTAATATGTTTACAGTGCTTCTCTCTCTCTTCCTCGTTCATTTGAACACCCCTATCCATGCATTATCTGACCAGTGGAAAATTCAACACAACACTGAATGGGCTTACTGTGCACACGACATTATAGGCAATTGAGTACAAACACTTTACTTTTTGATAAGAAGCCTGTTAAACTCTAGTAGCTTTTGGAAAGTTTTATTTTACTACTTTGATAGTAGTAGTTTATGGTTTCCTTTTCATTAATGCAAACTTTATAATCCAAGAAGAATTCACTAAGCATTTGTGTACAAAGCATGATGATGGCAACTTGAGGGACACTCAGAGGAAAAAAAAAAGACACCATTATGTCTTCAAGAAGTTTACCATCTAGTGGAAGTAAGGAAAGGAGAAGCAAAGTGTGTAGAGCCAGGGTAACACTCACAAAGTTGAAAAGTTTATGGAGAAGGAAGTAAATCAAGTAAGATTCGAGTTTTGGCTCAGACATCTTCCTTATCCCTAGAATGCCAGGCTTCCTCAAAAGAAGAAAATAATAGCAATGGCTTATATACAGCTTCCTGGATTCCATCCCCTGCCATCAACCCCGCTCCTCAGCAAATTAGGAGAGACATCAGTGCAGCGAAGGACGGTCATGCCATTGAAACTCTTTGTAGACTGAAAAATAGTTAAGTCCGCTTTCCAGATCTTTGCCCATTATGTTGTATGTTACTTGAAAGTTGGAAAGGTGTTTTGTTTACCTTCCTGTTTTATTCTAAAACATGACTGGTGCCATTATGTTCCATGAGGAATAAAAGAACGGTTCTGATCCCATGGTCACTGGATCAGATCTGGTTCTAAAATATGACTCATATTACAAAGGTTATGTTCCCAGGAGAATCCCGTAACATTTGAAAAAAAACCCTGAGAGAAAGAGGGAACAAAAAAGAGATGTGGAGGCTAGTAACTAAGTGGTTAAGGAAATAAAAAACAATCCTTGGAACTGAAAAGTTCAGAATCATAAAATCATATTCAAAATCATATCATTCAAAATCACATCATCTCTTAAATGTTTTCACCACATTCACACAAAACGGTAATTATGTGATATGATGAATATGCTAACTGACCTTATTGTTGTAATCATTTCACAATATATACATATATCAAATCATCATGTTGTACAACTTAAACTTATACAGTGTTATTTGTTAATTACCTATCAATAAGGTTGGGAAAAAAAGAAAATCATCTCTTGATTTTTTATTTTATTTTATTTTATTTTGCGGTACGCGGGCCCCTCACTGTTTTGGCCTCTTCCGTTGCGGAGCACAGGCTCTGGACGTGCAGGCTCAGGGGCCATGGCTCACGGGCCCAGCCGCTCCGCGGCATGTGGGGTATTCCCGGACCGGGGCACGAACCCGTGTCCCCAGCATCGGCAGGCGGACTCTCAACCACTGTGCCACCAGGGAAGCCCTCTTGATTTTTTAAATCTTCAACCTCCTGGCCCTCATCTCAGTCTGCTAAGCTTTCTGCCTATTCAGTGATGACTACTATGCATAGTGATTCCTTTCACAAACCTTCCTTTTTAGATCTACGCCCTTTGCTTGCCTAGAGTCTGATACAGAGTATAGTGGAACAGTCAGAGCACTGTGGCGGACGTGTGTTCCACAGTTGAATAAAATACCACTAATGTGTTTAAAAATTTTTTTTTGGTGGGGGGAGGGAAATGGTCAAAACTATACCAGACCACAATATTTGATTAAACTAGCTCCCCCAAAATTAGAACAAAAATGTTAAAGATGGCTTCTACTGAAAGTTGAACCATCAATTTAACATTACATTTTCATGGAAAAAAAAATATCTTCTTTAAAGCTACTCAACATTAGTTTGCCTTTATTCATAAAATTATGCACAACCTGTTTTTCTACATGACAATTAAGGGTTGTAGCTCTAAGTCTCCTTTGTGTTCAGAAGTTTGCAGGAATTAGCTGTTACTCATAGATTCATGATTTTTGGTTATTTTTTGATAAAGTATGCTCATGATTTTGAACTCTCTGTCACTTTTCGGATGAAAAGCATAGTTTCAAGGTCTATAGAAAATGCTGGTTTTTCATTATCATTTTTTAGGAGTAAGACTCCAGTTTGGACCCATGGCATTAGCAATGCAGTGCCCAGTTCCCATGGTAGTTGAACGTCAGATTCTTTTCCTAAAATCTAAGTTCTTCAGTGTTAAGTAAGACCATCTGTGGGACATCAGATGTCTAGTTCACATGGGGCTACATCAAGCCCAGTCCAGTTCCTAATTAGTTTTCTCTCAATTGAAAAAGAAATTTCTTACGGCATGAACTCAGCCAGGGCTTCCTTGGTACACATGTAAAATCCCTGGCATGGAGTGGGTGCTCAGGAAATGGCTAACCCATTAAGGAAACCTGGCCAAAGAGGGATTGGAATCCAAGTCGTTAGGATAAATTCAGAATTAGTGTTCCTTTTGATGGAAAAGTTCACATGAAAATTTTGTTTGAGTACATTTTCTAGGCATTAACATACTTTTATAAACAAATCCATCACTGGGAACCTTATAAATGTATCAAACTGTGCTCATAAATAATCCTTGAAATTCATATGGGCTTAATAAATAATGGAAAAATTCACTTTAAGTTTTTCCAGTTTCCAAATATTGGCAAAAAAGTCACACAACTTTTGATCAACACAACACAATCTCGATATACCCACACGTAACAAGCTAAACACATGATATTAATGTGTAATGCCTATATTTAGAAATTATCATAATTATTTGTATGTAGTCTACTCATAGCTTTTGTTTATGCATCACAAATATTTTTCTGTGGAATATGGTTTATATATTTTGAAATTCTTTTTTTCTCATGTACAGTAGGCATAAAAAATATTGGCTTGCGGTATGTCTCATTGCCTTGTACTTTTTAAAACTGTTTTCAGATGTCAATCTGTGTAATGTGATAACTTACCATAAGGACTTCATGAAATGTTTTTTGTTCTTCCAAATCTTTGCAGATTTGTAAAATAAATATTTGTTGAAAATATTACCCTTTGTGCAGGGCTCAATAACTTAAAAAAAGAGAGAGACAGAGACAGGGAAAAAAATACATAGCCTTAACCAATGCAGTACCTCATCTGAAGATGTTGAAGTTCAACAAAAGAATATAATCCAAACTTGAAAGTATCTTCAGTGTTAATCTGGTCCAACCATTATCCACTATATAAATCTCGCAACAACATCTTTTTTTTTTTTACATCTTTATTGGAGTATAATTGCTTTACAATGGTGTGTTAGTTTCTGCTTTATAACAAAGTGAATCAGTTATACATATACATATGTTCCCATATCTCTTCCCTCTTGCGTCTCCCTCCCTCTCACCCTCCCTATCCCACCACTCCAGGCGGTCATAAAGCACCGAGCTGATCTCCCTGTGCTATGCTCCCACTAGCTATCTATTTTACGTTTGGTAGTGTATATATGTCCATGCCACTCTCTTGTTTTGTCACAGCTTACCCTTCCCCCTCCCCATATCCTCAAGTCCATTCTCTAGTAGGTCTGTGTCTTTATTCCTGTATTACGCCTAGGTTCTTCATGACATTTTTTTTCTTAAATTCCATATACATGTGTTAGCATACGGTATTTGTCTTTCTCTTTCAGACTTACTTCACTCTGTATGAAAGACTCTAGGTCCATCCACCACACTACAAATAGCTCAATTTTGTTTCTTTTTATGGCTGAGTAATATTCCATTGTATATATGTGCCACATCTTCTTTATCCACTCATCCCATGATGGACACTTAGGTTGTTTCCGTCTCCAGGCTATTGTAAATACAGCTGCAATGAACATTTTGGTACATGACTCTGTGAATTATGGTTTTCTCAGGGTATATGCCCAGTAGTGGGATTGCTGGGTCATATGGTAGTTCTATTTGTAGTATTTTAAGGTACCTCCATACTGTTCTCCATAGTGGCTGTACCAATTCACATTCCCACCAGCAGTGAAAGAGTGTTCCCTTTTCTCCACACCCTCTCCAGCATCTATTGTTTGTAGATTTTTTGATGATGGCCATTCTGACGGGTGTGAGATATCTCATTGCAGTTTTGATTTGCATTTCTCTAATGATTAATGATGTTGAGCATTCTTTCATGTGTTTGTTGGCAATCTGTATATCTTCTTTGGAGAAATGTGT
The DNA here is from genome assembly GCF_003676395.1 of Aethalodelphis obliquidens. Lineage (NCBI taxonomy): Eukaryota > Metazoa > Chordata > Mammalia > Artiodactyla > Delphinidae > Aethalodelphis > Aethalodelphis obliquidens. Next base: position 73,421,490 of record NW_020837947.1, on the reverse strand, counting down.
ATTTAGGTCTTCTGCCCATTTTTGAATTGGGTTGTTTGTTTCTTTGTTATTGAGCTACATGAGCTGCTTATAAATTTTGGAGATTAATCCTTTGTCAGTTGCTTCATTTGCAAATATCAATTAAGTCCATCTTGTTTAATGTATCATTTAAAGCTTGTGTTTCCTTATGTATTTTCATTTTGGATGATCTGTCCATTGGTGAAAGTGGGGTGTTAAAGTCCCCTACTATGAGTGTGTTACTGTCAATTTCCCCTTTTATGGCTGTTAGTATTTGCCTTATGTATTGAGGTGCTTCTATGTTGGGTGCATAAATATTTACAATTGTTATATCTTCTTCTTGGATTGATCCCTTGATCATTATGTAGTGTCCTTCTTTGTCTCTTCTAGTAGTCTTTATTTTAAAGTCTATTTTGTCTGATATGAGAATTGCTACTCCAGCTTTCTTTTGGTTTCTATTTGCATGGAATATCTTTTTCCATCCCCTTACTTTCAGTCTGTATGTGTCTCTAGGTCTGAAGTGGGTCTCTTGTAGACAGCATATATATGGGTCTTGTTTTGGTATCCATTCAGCCAATCTGTGTCTTTTGGTGGGAGCATTTAGTCCATTTACATTTAAGGTAATTATCAACATGTATGTTCCTATTCCCATTTTCTTAATTGTTTTGGGTTTGTTATTGTAGGTGTTTTCCTTCTCTTGTGTTTCTTGCCTAGACAGGTTCCTTTAGCATTTGTTGTAAAGCTGGTTTGGTGGTGCTGAACTCTCTCAGCTTTTGTTTGTCTGTAAAGGTTTTAATTTCTCCATCAAATCTGAATGAGATCCTTGCTGGGTAGAGTAATCTTGGTTGCAGGTTTTTCTCTTCATCACTTTAAATATGTCCTGCCAGTCCCTTCTGGCTTGCAGAGTTTCTGCTGAAAGATCAGCTGTTAACCTTATGGGGATTCCTTTGTGTGTTATTTGTTGTTTTTCCCTTGCTGCTTTTAATATGTTTTCTTTGTATTTAATTTTTGACAGTTTGATTAATATGTGTCTTGGCATATTTCTTCTTGGATTTATCCTGTATGGGACTCTCTGTGCTTCCTGGACTTGATTAACTATTTCCTTTCCCATATTAGGGAAGTTTTCAACTATAATCTCTTCAAATATTTTCTCAGTCCCTTTCCTTTTCTCTTCTTCTGGAACCCCTATAATTCGAATGTTGGTGCGTTTAATTTTGTCCCAGAGGTCTCTGAGACTGTCCTCAGTTCTTTTCATTCTTTTTTCTTTATTCTGCTGTGCAGTAGTTATTTCCACTATTTTATCTTCCAGGTCACTTATCCGTTCTTCTGCCTCAGTTATTCTGCTATTGACCCCATCTAGAGTACTTTTACTTTCATTTATTGTGTTGTTCATCGTTGCTTATTTCATCTTTAGTTCTTCTAGGTCCTTGTTAAACGTTTCTTGCATTTTGTCTATTCTACTTCCAAGATTTTGGATCATCTTTACTATCATTCTGAATTCTTTTTCAGGTAGACTGCCTATTTCCTCTTATTTTTTAGGTCTGGTGGGTTTTTATCTTGCTCTTTCATCTGCTGTGTGTTTTTCTGTCTTCTCATTTTGCTTATCTTACTGTGTTTGGGGTCCCCTTTTTGCAGGCTGCAGGTTCGTAGTTTCCGTTGTGCTTGGTGTCTGTCCCCAGTGGCTAAAGTTGGTTCAGTGGGTTGTGTAGGCTTCCTGGTGGAGGGGACTAGTGCCTGTGTTCTGGTGGATGAGGCTGGATCTTGTCTTTGTGGTGGGCAGGTCCACGTGTGGTGGTGTGTTTTGGGGTGTTTGTGGACTTATTATGATTTTAGGCAGCCTCTCTGCTAATGGGTGGGGTTGTGTTCCTGTCTTGCTAGTTGTTTGGCATAGGGTGTCCAGCACTGTAGCTTGCTGGTCGTTGAGTGAAGCTGGGTGCTGGTGTTGAGATGGAGATCTCTGGGAGATTTTCGCCTTTTGATATTATGTGGAGTTGGGAGGTCTCTTGTGGACCAGTGTCCTGAAGTTGGGTCTCCCACCTCAGAGGCACAGCAGTGACTCCTGGCTGTAGCCCCAAGAGCCTTTCATCCATACGGCTCAGAATAAAAGGGAGAAAAAGTAAAGAAAGAAAGAAAGACGGATGTAGGGGGGAGGGAAGGAGGGAAGGAAAGAAAGAAAGAAGATAAAATAAAATAAAGTAAGATAAAATAAAGTTATTAAAATAAAAAATAATTATTAAGAAAAAAAATTTTTTAAAGAAAAAAAAACGGACGTATAGAACCCTAGGACAAATGGTGGAAGCAAAGCTATATAGACAAAATCTCACACAGAAGCATACACATACACACTCACAAAAAGAGGAAAAGGGGAAAAAATCATAAATCTTGCTCTCAAAGCCCACCTCCTCAATTTGGGATGATTTGTTGTCTAGCAGCTATTCCACAGATGCAGGTACATCAAGTTGATTGTGGAGCTTTAATCCGCTGCACCTAAGGCTGCTGAGAGCAATTTCCCTTTCTTTTCTTTGTTCGCACAGCTGCCGGGGCTCAGCTTTGGATTTGGCCCCGCCTCTGATTGTAGGTCGCCTGAGGGCGTCTGTTCTTCACTCAGACAGGATGGGGTTAAAGGAGCAGCTGATTCGAGGGCTCTGGCTCACTCAGGCCGGGGGTGGGAGGGGCACGGCGTGCGGGGCGGGCCTGCGGCGGCAGACGCCAGCGTGATGTTGTACCAGCCTGAGGCGCGCCGTGCGTTCTCCCGGGGAAGTTGTCCCTGGATGATGGGACCCTGGCAGTGGCGGGCTGCACAGGCTCCCCGGTAGGGGGGTGTGGACAGTGACCTGTGCTCGCACACAGGCTTCTTGGTGGCGGCAGCAACAGCCTTAGCGTCTCATGCCCGTCTCTGGGGTCTGCGCTTTTAGCCGCGGCTCGCGCCCGTCTCTGGAGCTCCTTTAAGCAGCGCTCTTCATCTCCTCCCCTCGCGCACCAGGAAACAAAGAGGTAAGGAAAAAGTCTCTAGCGTCTTTGGCAAGTCCAGACTTTTCCCCGGACTCCCTCCCGGCTAGCCGTGGTGCACTAACCCCCTGCAGGCTGTGTTCAGGCCGCCAACCCCAGTCCACTCCCTGTGCTCCGACCGAAACCTGAGCCTCAGCTCCCAGCCCCGCCCGCCCCAGCGAGTGAGCAGACAAGCCTCTCGGGCTGGTGAGTGCCGGTCGGCAGCGATCCTCTGTGCGGGAATCTCCCTGCTTTGCCCTTCTCACCTCTGTGGCTGCGCTCTCCTCCGCGGCTCCGAAGCTTTCCCCCTCCGCCACCCGCAGTCTCCGCCCGGGAAGGGGCTTCTAGTGTTTGGAAACCTTTCCTTCTTCACAGCTCCCTCCCACTGGTGCAGGTCCCTTCCCTATCCTTTTATCTCTGTTTATTCTTTTTTCCTTTGCCCTACCCGGGTACGTGGGGGGTTTCTTGCCTTTTGGGAGGTCTGCGGTCTTCTGCCAGCGTTCAGTAGGTGTTCTGTAGGAGTTGTTCCACGTGTAGATGTAGTTCTGGTGTATCTGTGGGGAGGAAGGTGATCTCTGCGACTTACTCTTCCGCCATCTTCCCCTCGTCCCCCAACAACATCTCTTGAAAGTAATTTTCCAGGCTTTTTATGGTTATACCCAGAGACAAAGAACATAGTACTTTATCCTATTTCAGACAACTACAGTTTCATAAAATTTGTTCTTATGGTGTGTCAGAAACTGCCTGTCTGAATCTTATTATCACTGGTCACTCGTCTTCTTGCTAAACCATGTAGAATGAGGCTTCTTTTTTATGTGACAGTTCTTCATATGTCTCAATAAAGCTATTATATTTTTAATAGCTTCTCTTCTTCAGAATTAAACATATTGCCTTTTTTCCTTCTCCTTTCATTTCCCCTTCCTTTTTTTTTTCTTTCTCCTTTCCTTTTATTCTCTCCCTCCTTCGTCTTGTTTCTACCAGGTTTTCAACGTAGATGAGGTGGGTAGACCTGATCCTCTTTCACCAAGGATTCATGGTAAATGCTTTAACAGTTAGTTAAATGGACTGCTGTGAGAGCCCCCCAGAGTAAGAAGTCGGGACAGGCTTTGCAGAGGGGATGACACCAAGTTAGAGGATGACTTGTCGGAAAGCCTGCCGAATAGCACGTGTCATGGGAGAGTGATGTCGTAGGTAGAGAAAGCAGCAGCATATGCATGGCCCTGGAGGAACACTTCTTTTCCTCAAGAGGCTTCATTTATATTGTTCATTTATATTGTTCTTTTGTTCCTGGTTGATTCTTTTGGATCTGTTCCAGTCTGGCTACACTTTAGGACTTTGGATGTGTAGGTTTATAACAAAGAAATCCAGTGAGCACAGAAATAGTTGACCTCATTTCTACACATATTTGAGTATAATAAAGACATTGTACTGGGTTGGACTTTTCACACTATTGGTTGTTAGGAAGTGAGTTAGGACATTAGGGAGGGAGAAATATGGTGAAGGGCAAGCAGAAAATGAAGACACTGAAAAGAAAGGGAGTCAGTAATGGTCATGAAAGGATAAGAGGCATGGAAGAAAATGAATAAGGTGCCTCTTATATGGATGAACTTAACTGGTGTGATCAACATGGCTTTGAGTTATTAAAATAGAAGAAATGTAGCAATCCCTGTCATTATTGTGAGATTTGTTATTTGAAAGCTATTTTAAAGTACTACATCTATGTAAAGAAAAAAGAGATGCATTTTCCCACATTAAAAGATGCATGATTTCCTCACCTTAAAAATCATTCACTTGATTTTTAGGCAAATCTTCATGGCCTACATCTTTTATATCTTTTTCCATCCTCTGTGATTACCTTACTTAATCTTTTTCTACAACATGTACATGTGACTCTTCAATGGAATCAGTACTTTTCCTCCCAAACAACCAATCAACTCATTCTTTTCTTTGACAGTTTTTATTTTTATAAAACCCTGAATTGTACTCTTCTGAGGCAAAATTCAGAGCAGAAATATATTTTCAGTTAAAAGTATAAAAATTCTTCCTCTTTTTTGGGATATCTTTCTTAAAAATTTTAAAGAGTTTTCTGTAGCAATAAAAGTACAGGGACAGGAACATGTATCTTCTCAGTTGTTGAGCACAGCTCTAATCTCACGCAAATTTGAATGAATGATGTAGCTCTTGCGGATATGCTCACTGGGGTCCCATCTAACTCCAATGCCCCATGATACTGACCTACAACTTTCTCTCCAGATACCCAATCTTGCTCTTACTTCAAGGTCCAGCCTTCTGGGCCTTTTATAAAAACAATACTCTCCACTTTCAGTTCTTTTTTATTTCCTTGGCCCTTATAAACCTGTCAAGTTTTTGGTTTTTTGTTTTGTTTTGTTTCTACACTTGATTAGTCTCTTATCATATTTGGGATCCTTGCTTGCATACCACTATGTTTGTGTGACTTAATAGAAGACAGCCCCTTTGATGTAGGAGATAGATAGGCCCCAGGCTGAGCAGCTGCAAGTGGTCTCCTGCTGACACTTTGAGATACCAGCAGGAGCGTTGGGCCTTATTAGGTAAAAGACAAAGCAACCATAATTTTCTCATTCTTGTAGTCAAGGGCATTTCCCAGCCCAAAGCATGCACAGAAGAGGTCCTCAGATGATTGGTCAGAGACAACTTCGAAAACTGCCCCCATGTAAGGAACTTAAGCCACCCCTATTGTGCTCAACTCGCTCCTAGTTTTGCCCATGTGCTCTTCCACATGTACTTTGCTTCTAATAAATGTGGTCTCTATTTCACAATCTTGGTCTCTTTGCTGAATTCCTTTTTCAAGGAAAACCAGGACTGAGGTCCTTCTTCTAGCTGTGCCACTGCCAGAATCACCTTCAGCAGACAAATTGCAAATAGGCACCATCAGTGGACAGACAAATTAGAGGAAGGAGGCTCTTCATCCTGGGGGAAGATTTCAGCCTCCACTTGCACTTTGGCTGGGTACCAACATGCCCAACTGCACAAACTATGTACAACCCTGCTCATAGTATCCAGCACTTATATAATTAGTAATAGGCCCTCAAGCAATAGTTACATTTATTTCAATCTTTATTTGAATTCACAAGATTTTTTTTTATCATAAAGAGAAAAATGCCATTAAGATCTTTTTTAACCCCCTAAAGAACAAGATCGTCCTGACAATATAGTGTCTATATCTATGGGCAAATAAGAGCAGAAAAGTGGAGGAGAGAGGAAGCAACAAGTAGACAATTTAGTGAGTAGGACTGTCATTGAAATTGTGGTCACAATGGAACCAGCTTCAAATGGTTTGACTCTTTTTTGGCCTGAGTAGGTTATGGAGTAAGACTCTAATTTTTTCAAAAACTGTTCCCATGCTTGCACAAGCTTGTTTTTATACACTTCATTTCATTTCATATTTTTCTTGACTGCTATGTCAAAGTTGTAACATTTCACACCATGGTATGTTGCCAAGATAGGATTCTACACGCTGGTCGTGTGATATGTGCTGTGTTTGGAACAGCTGCATGATCTTGTCACAGACAATGAAGAAAGACTACATCCTTTGTCTGGGTTTCCTAAGCTCCTGGAATTTAAAATCTTAGCCAGTAGCTAGGGACAAGTCATCCATGCTTATTATGCTACTCTTTAATATCTAGAGTTTTCTGAACGCTGCCTCATCTTTTAAGTTGCATCAGTTTTCTCATTCTGCCATATACAGGTTAGCATCCACAAAAAGGGTTGCAGAAAATCAGGTGCTGTTGCTCCTCTTCTCACCAGCTGTGGTGCAGTTATTTTTAGTTCCCTCCTTCATTCATCACTATGACTGTGAGGGCAAAGGGACTGACAGTGTTGCCCGACTGGACTGTGTTTATACTTTCTACCAGCTACTTCGGAATCAGCATTTCCTTTCCTCATTGGAGATATCATACTGGGTTATACCTGGCAAATTTATTTTAGTGGAGAAATTATTTAATAGATTGATGTTAGATGAACTAGTTTATCATGACTCTGGTGAATAGACTGAGACTCTGACTATGGCTCAGAAAAGCAAGAATAATTCAATTGACTTGGTTTCCCTTCTCTTATCTGCCATTTCTGGGAACATGGCAGTTCCCCAGCAATTACTCTCCTTTTCGTGAAAATCAATTTGTAAAATATGTTTTAGAAAATGTATGATATGTAGTAGCTGTTTTGAATAGGTGAAAATTATACGAGTATTTCCTGTGGAGAGAATTAATCATATGTAGAGTTCAAAAGAGTGAACTGTTTTTTTATGATCACTTAATGAGATGCAAAACACTTTTTTTGGTCTTTTTGTGACATCATGTTATATTTTGGGACGCTCACATTGAATAAAGATGCTTGAGAATTAACAGAAGAAACTGTCAATTTATATGATCAGATCGATGATCGCTAAATCTTCACAAAGATGTATACTAGATTGGGTCGCTTTCTTTTACTACTCCTGGACATCCATGGATTTTTCTAGCCATCAGCATCACTGCCTTCACGTAAACCCTTATTGATCACACTTCATGGCATTTTCCTCTTCATTGGTTATTGCCATAATTTGGTCTACACATTAGAAATTCCCATGGGGACTTAGGTTTGAGATAAAATGAAGAGCCTCAGGCTGTTATTTGTATTTGGACTGATAAGTGCCATTTTATTGCTCACAGTCTTCTTTTGCCAGTGGTGAAACTTTTGTTCCCTCAGGTTCAGTCAATAAATTTGCTGTTTCTTGATGAGGCTGCATTTAGGAGACATCAAGACAGTGTGCACAATTAACCCCGTATTTTGTCTACTGCAAGCATGCATTCCATTCATGTTTTGATAGGCATTTGGGAAGTTCCCAGTTTGGGGCTATTATACATAAAGTTGCCTTGAACATTTGAGTACAAGTCTTTGTGTGGACATAGGTCTTCATTTTTTTTTTTGAGTAATTCCTAGGAAGGCTATATAGTTCCAGCCTGGAGATCTATCATAATATTTAACATTATTTAAAAAAATCATATACAAGTTTGTTGTGACTTTGGTGGATTAACATTTGTTAAGTTGAGCCCCAGGGAGTCAGATAGTAAGCCTTCTGAACAAAAGACCACAAGGAAATTGAAATAGAGAACTTTGTTACTCACAGGTCCTGGAGCAAGTACAGGGCCAGCTTCCAAAGGCCATGTAGCGAGGTCGGGCAGGATGTAGGCAGAGAAAGTGACAGTGCCTGGGGCATATGCCATTATTAGGTTCCTGGATGGAGTGCTTTGGGATTCCTGGGGTAAGATTAGATAGATCAATTCAAACCAAAAAGATCAGGGTTTTGGTAAGCTTTTTGGGGGTCTTATCTAAAAGTGTACAGGAGGAAAGGCCCTGGGAGGTGGGAGGAGACTGTTTAGCACAGGGCCACTGGGGGAGTCATATCAGGAACTTGTATTTCTCTGGGCTATTATCTAGAGCATGAGTTTGGGGGAGAGTGTAGGGTCAGTTCAAAGCCCCTGCAGGCTGCTTGATCACACAGAATGGATGCCAAGGCAGCAATATCATGGGGTCATTTACCTAAACTCTCAGCAGTGGTTTTCTGAAGTGGTAATACCATTTTATATTCCACTAGCAATGCTTGAAATTTCTTATTTTTCCACATCCTTGTCAACACTTGTTGGTCTTTTTAATTTTAGCCTTTTTAGTGAGTGTGTAGTGGTATATCATTATGGTTTTCATTTACATTTTCCTGATGACTAATATTGAGAATTTTTTCATGTACATATTTAAGATTTGTATCTTTTTGTCTGTGAAATATCTGTTGAAATGTGTTGTTCATTTTTTTCTGTTTTTTTTTCTGGGGGGGGTCTTATTAATAAGTTTTAAAGTTCTTATACTCTGGATACCAAATATTTTCTCCGAATTAGGGTTTGCTGTTTTATTTTGAAGAACAGAATATTTTCACTTTGAAAAAGTCTGTATGAATTTTGTTATTTTGTTGCTAGAATTTTTGGTGTCTTGTCTAAGAAGTCTCTGACTCCTCAAATATCACAAAGATTTTTCTCCTTTCGTTATAGTTTTAGGTTTAGGATTAGGTGTATGATTGAGTCCATGCGAGATTTTGTGCATGGTGAGAGGTAAGTATTGCCATTCACTTTTTTTCATTTGGACAGATTATAGATTTTCCAGCACCATTTATTGAGAAGATTCTCCTCTCACTTTAAATTAATTTAATTCCTTTGTTGAAAATAAACTGATCATGTGTGTGTGTGTCTGTGTTTATTTTTACTTTAAAATTCTGTCTCATTGACTATGTATCTGTCTGTATGTTAGTACCACACTGTCTTGACTTCTATAGATTTATTGGGTATTATAAGTCTTCCAGTTTTGTTATTTTTCAAAGTTGTTTTGGGTGTTTAGATTTTTTGTTCTTTCACTTGAATATTAAATTCGGCTTGTGAATTTTTACAGTACTTGCTGGGATTTTGTTTGAAATTTATAGATCAAATTGGAGAAAATTGACAACTTAATAATATTGACTTTTTCAATTCATTAACATAGTCTACTGCTTCATTTATTTAGGTCTTTAATAACTTTCAACAATGTTTTATAGTTTGTGTGGAAGTTTGCACAATTTTTATTAAGTTTATCGCTAAGTATTTTAGGTATTTTTGATGCTATTATAAAATACCAGTTTTTATTTTACTTTCCAATTGTTTATGTCTAGTATATAGAAAAATAATTATTGTTGTGTGCACTGAACTTGTATTCTGTTTTCTTGATAAATTCACTTGTTAGCACTAGCAGCTTTTTGTTGTATATTCCTTAGTTTTTATGTGCATATCATTTCCTATGAAAATCAATAGTTTTACTTCTCTCTATATAATATACATGTTATTATTTCTTTTCATTGCCAAGTAACCCTAGTTTGTAATGATATTCTTTCCTATATATTGCTAGATTTAATTTGGTGATGTTTTGCTAGGAATGTTTCTATCTATGTTCATGAATATCTGTCACTTTCTCTCTTTTAATTTTTAGTATGATGTTTATGAAGTCTATCCTTTCTTTTATCATGTCCTTGGTCAGTCTTGATATCAGGGTAATGATGCCTCATAAAATTATTTGGGAAGTATTCCCTTATCTCTATTATGAAAGAGATTTTAGAGGCTTGGTGTTCTTTCTTTCCTAAATGTTTGATAGAATTCACGAGTGAAGTGACTGGACCTGTAGTTTTCTTTGTTAGAAAGCTTTTAATTAAAAATTGAATATTTAAAGATAGATGAATATTCTGATATTCTGTTTCTTCCTGTGTCAGTTTTGATCATTTGTATCTTTCAAGAAGTTTACCCATTTCATCAAATTTATTGGCATAATTTATTGATAAAATTTCCTTAATATCTTTGAAATATTAATAGGACCAGAGTCAGAGTTCCAGTTTTCATGCCTGATATTGGTAATTTTTATGCTCTCTCTCCCCCTTCACCTCTGTCTCTATTTCTGTCTCTAAGTATAGACATAGATAGATCAATTATTAATATATTGATCTTGTCTAATAATGTTTTGGATTTTGATTTTTATTATGTATTGTTTTTTGTTTTCTATTTCATTGATTGCTGCTCTTTTCTTTTTATTATTCTTTATTTCTATCTACTTTGGGTTTCATCTGCTTTAAATTTTCTAATTTTATCAGTCTTTGATATTAGACCTTCCTACTTTTTCTGAATAAGCATTTAATGTTATACATTTTCCATAAATACAGCTCTATATTTAGTCAACAAAATTTGAAAGTTTTAATTTTTTTTTTTTTTTTTTTTTGCATGGGGGATATTAGTTCCCTGAGCAGGGAGGGATCAAACCCATGTCCCCTGCAGTGGAAGCATGGAGTCCTAACCACTGGACCACCAGGGAAGTCCCCCAAATCTTTGCTTTTTAATTGGAATGTCTAGACCACTTATGTACTTATTCATTTTTAATACTATTTTAAAAATTAACACTTAGTACATTGACTTTTTTTTGGTGTACAGCTCTATAAATTTTAACACGTTTACAAATACGAATAGCCAATACCAAAATCAGGATACAGACAGTTCCTGTAAACCCCCCAAAGCCTTCAAGCTATTTCTTTTTAGTTGCAGCCTCCTTACAACCCCAAATTCTGTCAGCTATTAATCAGTGCTTTGTCACTATAAATTTGTATTTTTGAGAAAGTAATAGAAATATATATCATACAGTATATAAACTTCTGAAACATTTCCTTGAGATTGATCTAAGTGGTTGAGTATAGCAATAGTTCAATCTTTTGCTCAGTAGTTTTCAGTGGAATTGTGTTGATTTACCACAATTTGTTTATCCATTTGCCTGTTGAAAAACATTTGTTTCTAGGTTTTGGTTATTATGAATAGAGCTGCAGTAAAACTTCATGTACAGGTTTTTGTATAAACCTGCATTTTTATTGCTTTGGGGTAAATATGTAGGAGTGGGATGGCTGGTCACTTGGTAAATGTATATTTGCATTTTTGAGATACTTCCAAAGTGGTTTTCAGAATGACTGTAGCATTTTGCATCCCCTTGACTTAGGGTTTGCATCAGTATTTTAGTGGGGAGTATTTGTAGGTTAAGTCAGTCTCTCTCTCTTTCCCACAAACACGCACATCTTAAGTTAAATATATAATAGTACTATCTATTATTGAGCATTAATTATGTACCAGGCACAATACGAGGCGCAGAGCTTCATTTAACATATAGGTGAATCTAAAGTCCTATAGTATGTTGCCTTGTCCAATTCCACTCACTGAGACTTCTTGAGTATGATAGATACAGTCTTAATATAAAGAGAATATTGAAGGATGCACCCAAGAGTTTGTAGTTAGATAAGGACAGAACTCAAATCTGTCTTACTATAATTCTTATGTATATATTCCCTTTTATATGGTTTCATTCCTACTCAATTAGTCTTTTTTTTTCATACAAAATGTATTGTCCTTGTAATTTTGGGGGCATATGTATACTAAAACATTATTTGTTTATCTGAAAGTCAACTGGGTGACCTATATGTTATCTGGCAACTAAGCAATACTGTTTAGTTTATATTCATACAGATAATTTTTCTAGGTAGTTTATCCAATTTAATTCTTATATTCTAATTTTTTAGTGCCAGGGAATGAAAATCACATGAGTTTGAGATATTTTTGTAGTTTCTATTTACATTATTTTGGGGTGTCAATGATTACCGAATTAAATCAAATTGTCGGGCTTCCCTGGTGGCGCAGTGGTTGAGAATCCACCTGCCGATGCAGGGGACACGGGTTCGTGCCCCGGTCTGGGAAGATCCCACATGCTGTGGAGCGGCTGGGCCCGTGAACCACGGCCGCTGAGCCTGCGTGTCTGGAGCCTGTGCTCTGGCAACGGGAGAGGCCACAACAGTGAGAGGCCCGCGTACCGCAAAAAAAAAAGAAAAAAAAAAAGAAAAAAAAATCAAATTGTCCCATGTCCTAATCAATTTCTAAATGGTTCAAAATCTTTATATTTGATTTTTTCCCTCTTTAACATAGATATCTTAAATCTTCTATAAATAATGGGCAATAGAATACTTTGAAAAGAAATATTAGATTAAGATTTTCATGATTCACTGACTTCAAAAAGGAACATTGCCAAATTGACTTCATTTATTTAACCTTCTTGGAACTATTCATTTATGTGTAAGATGACGTTATACTGGAGTTGAATTATACTTGGTGAACACTTCCTGTGTAGTGTCTGGAAATATTCATCATGAGCATATTGCTGATGACTTATTTTCATGTGGAAACAAAAATTGATTTAAATTTATACAGAGAACTTAAGAAAATATTTAATGGGTTCTGGCAATTCAATGCAGGCTAAAAAAAGAAAAGATAATAATAGCATCATGAGTGATGTTTCTAGAGAAGTAGAATAGTTCTAAGTCTGAAACAAGTGATTCCTCAAATTAAATTTTACTTGTAAATATGATAGTAGGTATCAGGAAGCTCATATATATATATATATTTTTTGCGGTACGCGGGCCTCTCACTGTTGAGAGGCCTCTCCCGTTGCGGAGCACAGGCTCCGGACGCGCAGGCTCAGCGGTGATGGCTCACGGGCCCAGCCGCTCCACGGCATGTGGGATCTTCCCGGACCAGGGCACGAACCCGTGTCCCCTGCATCGGCAGGCGGACTCTCAACCACTGCGCCACCAGGGAAGCCCGGAAGCTCATATTTTAAAAGTATAGGTAGTGGATATCCCACAGAAGAAGACAGAAGAGACATACTGATGCATAAATATCACTTAACTCAGTCTCTACTCTCCTTAACACAATGAAGTAAAAACCGCATTCAATAAAAAAAAATAAAAATTGACACACTCAAAAAGAATGGGAAAAACACCCCAACTTTTCAAGAAATAAACAATCAACAGAACTAGACACAGAAATGACCCACATGTATGAACTCTTAAGGAATTTAAAATAACTGAATGGCATGTTAAATATCTGGTGGAAAAGGATAAGCAAATTCATAAACAGAATTTCAGCAGTGAAATACAAAATATAAAAAGAGGCAAATAGGAATAATAGAAATTTCAAAACACAGAATATCAGGAAGAATTCTGGAGATGTATTTATTAAAAAATTCAATACAGTACAGGAAAAGAAATTGATGAACTTGAAGACAGGTTGACAGAAATTATTGAAATGAAAACAAAGAGAAAACACATTAAAAAAAAAAAAGAGCATTCATGAGGTATGAAACAATACCAAACTCTCTTTAGTACTGGAGTCCAGGAAAGATAATGGGGCAGAAGAAGATATATGAGGAGATCATAGCTGAGAATTTCTCCCCCAATAATGAAAGGCATTAAAACACACACACACACACACACACACACACACACACACACACACACACACACAAAATCACCTTATACACATCCTATTCAAACTGATATTCATTAAAGATAATGAGAATATATGGAAAGGTAAGGCATGGTCCAAATAGTCTCCTCTTGTAAAATGATCAAATGATACTTTTTTAAGCTGAAGAAACCAAAAATAAAATTATTTTATTACTTAAATGTTGTAACAGTCAGAAAGGAATTAAAATATTATGTCATCAGAAATATATTAAAAGCTGCTGGCCTACAGAGACTGACTCCTCATCAATCGCAGCAGGAAATCCTTAGATAAAGAAATCTGTCCTCAGATATCTAAATCTAATAAATTGTGAAGTTGCACTAGAATAATTTTTACATATATTGAGTACCACTGGAGAAAACAGTTAAATAATTAGGATTAGTTGTGTTAAAGTGTAATTTTTAAAAAGAATGTCTCTTATACAACAATAAAATGAAGGCATGTCAAATATATTATTCAACTCATTAATTGAAGAGGGAACTAGTAAGGTGGTATGACAAGTTCAAAGAGCGTTTGAGCTAAATATTGTTAGGCAATTGAAGAAAGAAATATTAGGATAAGATGCTGAGTCAATACAAAATTGCTTAATGTCCTACAGGCCAATAAATTGTATCCTTTAGGATTATCTTTTGCACTGGACTAAAATTGGTAATATTCTCTATCAGACAAAATTATACAAGTTAAATTCACTAAGTCTTGAGCTTTTATCATTGGCCTAGAGTGTTGCTTTTGGGGAATTAGTCTAGATATAGGAAAGAGTATTAAAAAAAGGTGTTTTTTGAGCTATGTGCATTTATTACTTTTAATAGAAAATAGAAAATAAATAAAAATATTTGTCTGTTAAACAATATCAGCTAACATTTGATGCTTGACGTGTGAGAACTTTGCAAAATATTTTATATGTATTACATAATTTAGTTTTAGCCCAATATTATGAGATAGATAATACAGTTGTCCCTCAGTATGGAAAGGGGTTTTCAGCACCTCTGCAGATACCAAAATCCACAGATGCTCAAGACCCTTTGTAAAGTGGTCAGTGGGCTTTCCATATTTATGGGTGTAGAACTTGCTGATATGGAGGGCCAACTGTATTATTTTCTGCATGTTACATATAAGGAAGCTGAGTTACAGGGAAGCTAAGAAACTAAGCCAAGGTTACGTATATAGTAATTGTCATTCTCCTAGTCTGTGATTTTAACTGTTCATTAAGGTGATAAAATTCAGAGAATGAGAAGGTGCTGTTTCAAAATGTGAATAGAACACATTAGGATATGTGGATTGTTCTGGAATTTGAATAATTCATTGGGAAAATAAACAAAATTCCTTTCTGATGTGATGTTATTTATGTGTAGGAGCTGCCAGGAACAGGAACTGGAGCAAACAGCATTTAAATGCTTCAGTACTGCAACAGTGCAACGGAACCCTTTCGTTTAAATATCCCTATCTTTTCTCTTGCACAATTTTAGCCTTGTAAGCTCTTTTCAACAGATTAGCTCTTTGAAAGTGAATAGTAGTATGTAATTATTAACATCTTTAGTAAATGCCTTTGCTTATCTAACTGCAGTTTTCTCTGAATGATTATTCAGCCTACCAAAATATTTGCTTTTCAGATTCCCTTTTTCAACTACAAGTGATATGATTGTCTTTTGAATATGGAATATCTAATCGTTGCCAAATAGTTTTGTTTTTACTACAATAGCTAGTGTCTTAATATAGGTATGCTTGAGAATATTTTGTCTGTTTTAAAACAGAGCTAATTTTTTTTTTTTTAGTTTTGCTACTTAGAACACTATGCTAATGAACTGAGTCCATGATATTTCATTGTTTTTGTGTTTCTTCTTATGCGGTACTAACTAGTTATTACCTAGAGAACCCAAGTCCTAACACTGCTGCATATTGAAAAGGAAACATTGTAGGAATAATGCTAAAAGAGGAGGAAAATAGACTTAGGTCAGTGTGTGTTTGTGTGTGTGTGACTATTTCTGTCACCTACTCGCTTTACTGAGACCCACCCTGTCCAGCCCAGAAGACTATGATTTCTGGTTGCCTTCTCAGTATCTTGTTTCTTTTCTCTCTCATCTCACAGGCCAGTATCAGGGGTATGTCTTCTTACCTCCTTTCACTGCTGCCAACCATAACTTTGGTGCCTGTCCTCCTGAACCTTTGGGACTAGAACATTTTCTCTCCCTCCCTGTTGGTGTCACCTCCTCTCTTCCTCACCCAGTGGAGACTTTTGCTCCTGGACGTTCATCTCCTCCCTAAAACCTCTTATCCTTTCTGCCACCTTAACACCCACAGGGATAAAAATTCTAACACCCCCAAATTGTCCATTACTTGACCTTTCATTTCCAATAATCATTTTCTCCATATGACTTTTCCATCCACTCCCACGATCATATGCTAGATTTTGTTTTCAATGTGTTTTATGTCTTTTGTTGCTCAGTTTCTCCATTGTTGCCTTATTTTGTGTTATATAGATATTTTCTGTTGTACTTAAAAAAATTTCTTTGTCATCTCTTTTGCTATATTTTTTTGTTAATTTTTTCCTGGTTGCTTTGGGGATTATAGTTAACACCTTAATATATAACAATCAAGTTCAGATTTTTAAAAATAAACTAAATTTATTTTTTGGCTCTGTTGGGTCTTCATTGCTGTGCATGGGCTTTCTCTATTTTCAGCAAGCAGGGGCTACTCTTCGTTGCAGTGTATGGGCTTCTCGTGTTGGCTTCTCTTATTGTGGAGCATGGGCTCTAGGCATATGGGCTTCAGTAGTTGCAGTATGCAGGCTCAGTATAGGCTCAGTAGTTGTGGGGTACGGGCTTAGCTGCTCTGTGGCAAGTGGGATCTTCTGGACCAGGGTTCAAACATGTGTCCCCTGAATTGGCAGGAGGATTCGTAACCACTGTGCCACCAGAGAAGTCCCTCAAGTTCACATTAATTCCAAATTAATTTCAATAGTAAAAAAAATTTGTCTCTATATAACTTGTCCCTCAACTTTTATGCTGTTATTGCTGCAAATTATATCTTTATACATTGTGTGACCATCAATCTCAATTTAAAATTGTTGCTTTATGCAGTTCTCTTTTAAACTAGATAGAAAAAAAGAGTTAAAAACCAAATATACATTTATGTTGTCTTTTATCTTTATCTGTATAGTTACCATTCCTAGTGTTCTTTATTTCTTCATGTGGAGTTGTTACTGTCTAAAGTTCTTTCATTTCAGCCTGAAAGACTACCTTTAGAGTCTCAGCAATGACTTGCCAGCAATGACTTGTCACAATTTTTGTTTATTTGGGAATGCTTTAATTTCTCTTTCATTGTTGAAGGCTAGTTTTGCCAGATACAGAATGCTTGTTTCACAGGTTTTTTTTTTTTTTTTTTTTTTGGTAATTTAAATATGTAACCTCATTGCCTTTTGGCCTCTGCAGTTTCTGATGAGAAATCAGATGTTAATCTTATTAGGCATTCCTTGTATGTGATAAGTCACTACTCTCCTGCTGCTTTCAGGATTCTCTCTTTATCTTGGGTTTCAGTGTTTGATTTCAGTGTGCTTGGTGTGGATCTCTTTAAGTTTTTCCTACTTGGAATTTGTTGAGCTTCCTGAAAGTGCAGAAAAAATGTTTTTCATCAAGTTTTGGAAGTTTTCATTTATTATTTTTCTCAAAATATTTCTTCTACCTCTTTCTCTCTCTCCTCTCCTTTTAAGATTACCATGACATGCATGTTTTTTCACTTGATGGTGATCCACAGGTCTCCTAGGCTCTGTTCACTTCTTTTTATTTGTCTTTCTTTTTGTTCCTCAGAATGTATGATCTCAATTGACTTACTTTACAGTTCATTAATTCTTTTTTCTGTTTGCTCAAATCTGCTCCATCCTTCTTGAATTTTCCACTTCAGTTGTATTTTCAGCCCCCACATTTTTATTTAGTTCCTTTTTTTATAATTTTTATCTCTATTGATGTTCTGTGTTTGATAAGACATCACTCTCATACTTCCTTTAGTTCTTTAGACATGGCTTCCTTTAGCATGCTAAACAGATTTAGAATAGCTAGCTGATTGAAGTCTCTGTCTAGTAGTGTCTGGGCTTCCTCAAGAGGTTTCTATGCTTTCCTTTTTCTTGTGTGTGATCCATACTCCTTGTTTCATTGCACACCTTTTAATTTTTTTTTTGAAAACTAGACATTTTGAATATTAGAATGTGGCAACTCTGGAAATCAGATTCTCAACTCTCCCCAGATTTATTGTTGTTGCTGCTTGTTTTAGTGGTTGGTTGTTGGGTGACTTTTCTAAACTGATTGTGTCAATTCTGTTTTCTTTGTTGTATGTGGCTGTGAAAGTCTCCTTTGAAGTCTGTTAGCTAGTGATTTTACGGAGATTTCCTTAAATGACTATAGACAAAAGCAAACAAAAAATCTTCTCATTTTTGCAGTTTGGCTCTCTGTTGGGAAATTCCTTCTTACTCTCAATGCTTAGCCAGGGCATTTACAACTCTGCCTTAGCCTTCCCCTCCTGCTTCCACAGAACCTCAAGGTTAGCAGGAAATGAAAGCTCAGGACCTTCTCAGGTCTTGCCTGAGCATTTGCACAGGTCTAATCATGTGTGCAACCTTCTATATTCCCAGCAGTGTATTGGAGCTTTTCAAAGCCCCCATGTACATCTCACTCCTCAGCCTTACTTTTTAAGCTCGGCTAGTATACAACAGTCTTTGATAGTCCCAACTGTCACCCATTATCTCAGGCAGCAGCAACCAAGACATCAGCCTACAAATGTTTTTGACAAATGTCCCCCAGGAAGCAACTTTAGCACTGGGTCAGTTTCAAATTAGGCAAAGTAAAGACAAAAGTTTTGGGTTGTTCCTCCAGGGAGCCATCAGACAGGTCAAAACAAATAATTGAAATTCTCTGAGAATGAGATTTATTCTTTTGCCTCCAGTATTGGGAATGCAGGCTGTTATTTCCAAGGCTACCACTGAGCTGAGGTGAGGGAAATGAGAGTGGGGTAAGTTAAAATGCCACAAGTTTCACTATTCTTAACTGAAAATCAGCTGTTTTCCTTGAATAAGTGCTACCTATGTTGCTACAAGTCTTTAGTTAATTTCCAGAGTTCCAAGTAAGTTGATTCTGAAAGTTTTTGCCCTTTTTTCATTGATT
This sequence comes from Aethalodelphis obliquidens, assembly GCF_003676395.1. Classification (NCBI taxonomy): domain Eukaryota; kingdom Metazoa; phylum Chordata; class Mammalia; order Artiodactyla; family Delphinidae; genus Aethalodelphis; species Aethalodelphis obliquidens. The sequence continues at coordinate 73,402,442 of NW_020837947.1, read as the reverse complement.
TAATGCAGTGGTAGAATTTGGACTTTCTTACTCTGCCTTTTTCACAGGTATCACTCCACATGCTAGATTTTTTAACAATTTACTTTATTGAAATGTAGTTGATTTAAAACGTTGCATTAATTTCTGCTGCACAGCAAAGTGATTCAGTTTTATATATATATATACACACACACATATATATATATTCCTTTTCATATTCTTTTCCATTATGGTTTACTACAGGATATTGAATATACTTCCCTTTTCTATACAGTAGGACATTGATTTTTAATCTATTTTATATATAATACTTTGTATTTACTAATCCCAAACTCCCAATCTATCACTCCACCCGTTCCCCCCACCTCCTGCCCCGGTAATCACAAGTCTATTCCGTGTGTCTTTGAGTCTGTTTCTGTTTTGTAGATAAGTTCATTTGTGTCATATTTTAGATTCCACGTATAAGTAACATCATATGATATTTGTCTTTCTCTGTTTGGCTTACTTCACTTAGTGTGATAATCTCTAGGTCCAGCCATGTTGCTCCAAATGACATTCTTTTATTACATATATATCACATCTTCTTTATCCATTCATCTGTCAAAGGACATTTAGGTTGTTTCCATGTATTGGTTATTGTGAATACTGCTGTTATGAACATTGGGGTGCACCACATGCTAGATTTTGGCATCAGCACTAACTTCCCCATCTCTGAAAATTCTGCTGCATAATGAAATATGGTTTTGATTGCTGTAAAACCACCTTCTCCAAATAAAGCAATAGATTTGAAACTTTACATTGGATACATGTTGATATGAGTAAAGTGAAAGTGGCACTTCTTAAACTAGTGGCAAGAGAGACTAAAGCATAATCCTGAGGTCTTTTAGCACAGTATTTCCTCTCACATAATTATCAATTACTCAAAAGATTAGATACACTTCAAAATGTTTCACTCGGTTATAACAGGAAAGATTTACCTAAGTTTTAGACTGATGATGATTTGAAGCTAACTAAGTATTCAACTGAAGTGACATACATTAGAGATTTTGTCTTTGTGGCTAAGGGGCCCTCGCTTTTTGCATTCATGGAAATGTGCCATTGATCGTATATCATGGAACAAATTTATCATTAACTAAATATATATCTCTCAGAATCTCATTCTCTTCTGTATCTTGGAGAGTTTTATGTGGAACTTCCTTTTTCATACCTGTAGTCACAAAAATAGGTGAACTTGTTGGGCTCAGAAGAGCGAGGGGGCAACAATTTCTTTTAGTTACTTGATCACAGGAAAATCGTAAGGCAATTTCTTTAAGTTGTCTCTAATTTTCTTTTCAAGAAAGTGACTTTGCAAATCGAATCCATATTTACAAGGAAAATGCAAGCTCTTTTTAAACATTATCTTGTCACGAGTGATTTATCACTTCAGTCACACTTTGAAGTGAAATGGTTTGTAATGCTGATCTCTAAAGTCTGAATTTAGCTTGTACTAAATATCTCTGCACTCCTTTGGCAAGAGTAAATTTTTTTTCACAAAGTATTTGAGATGGGCTAGTATGTATTAATTAGCCCTTTCCTGAGGTTCATGAAAATATTGATAAAACTTAGTATTCACATTGAGAATAACAATGACATATTTAGGTTGAACCAGGTAAGTTGCTAATATTTGACCATTTTTGACATACAAAAATGGCAACTTCATATTTATCAGCTACTTTCTAAACAATCAGATATTATTATTTTTCATTTATTTTTAGTGTTGACACCAACCTTTCTAAAAACATCAGTGAGGTGTCCAGAAGATAGTATCTGTTAATTTGTGTTTATTTAAAATAGTGATTATTCCTGAAATAATTATAATTGTTAACAAAGAGTTTGAGGTTCAGCCTTTCTAAATTTTTTAAGTGTTTACTATATGGCAGGCATTATATTAAGTGATTTTTAAGCATGATATAATTTAATTCTCACAGTAATTTGTGACACTGGTACTATTATTTTTCAGAAAAAATTAATGAGTCTTACTTAATCTAAGTAGTTTTCCCAAAGCAACACAACAAACAAGTACGGTTTAAATCCTCCTCTTCCTTCAGATCTCATCTCCCTGGGAAGCCTTTCCCAGCCTCCCTCATCTGGGGCAGGGCTTCCTCAGATACCCCGTGCTTTCATGGCATCATGCATTTCTGCTTGTTTGAGCATCTGTTTTATCACTTGATGATTCATGAGGGTATGGTCCATAACATATCTGCAGCTCTAGAGTTACACTTGACATGTAGTAAGCTCTTCATACTTATTTGTGAAGTAAGTGAATAAAGTGAGGAAGCCACTGTTTGATAATCAGGAAGTCTTATTTATAGGTGTGTAAAGTATAGGCTTTAGTCAGTTTGAATAATTTTCTGGACCTCAGGCATGTTGAGAGAAAAGAGACTAAAATTCATTTTTTCAAGTTATAGTCAAATGGAAAACTCACTATCCAATACTCCAAAGTTCTAAGAAACTAAACTAGTTATCTTTAAGATTATCTGCTATTTTAACTGTCCCTTACCATGTTTTTATACATTTGAGATAATTAATTGTATGTTCCTATGTATGTTGTTAAAAATATATTGTAGAGATATCTGGCAAAAGGTAAACAGGCACACCTGGGGATACTGTGGGTTTGGTTCCAGACCACCGCAATAGAGGAAGTCACACAATTTTTTTGGTTTCTCCGTGCATATAAAAGTTATGTTTACAATGTACCATAGTCTATTAAGTGTGCAATAGCATTATGTCTAAAAAGCAATTAATTAAAAAATACTTTATTGCTAAAAATGTTAACTATCATCTGAGCCTTCAGTGAGTCATAATCCTTTTGCTGGTGCAAGGTCTTGCCCTAATTTGATGGTTGCACTGATCAGGGTGGTTGTTGCTGAAAGCTGGGGGGGGCTGTGCCAATTTTTAAAAATAAGACACCAGTGACGTTTATTGCATCTATTGACTCTTCCTTTCATAAATGATTTCTCTGTAGCCTGCAGTGTGCTTTGATAGCATTTTACCCACAGTAGAAGTTCTTTCAAAATTGGAATCAATCCTCTCCAACCCTACTGCTGCTTTATCAGGTACATTTACATAGTATTCTAAATCCTTCATTTTCATTTCAACAATCTTCACAGCATCTTTGCCAGAAGTAGATTCCACCTCAAGAAACCAATTTCATTGTTCATCCATAAGAAGCAGCTCCTCATTCGTGAAAGTTTTATCATGAGATTGCAGCAATTCAGTCACATCTTCTGGCTCCATTTTTAATTCTAATTCTCTTGCTATTTCCATCACATCTGCAGTTACTTCCTCCACTGAAGTCTTGAACCCCTCAAAGCCATCCATGAGGATGAGGGCTGGAATCAACTTATTCCAAACTCCTGTTAATGTTGATATTTTGACCTCTTCCCATGAAACATGAATGTTATTAATGGCATTTAGAATGGTGAATCCTTTGCAGAAGGTTTTCAATTTACTCAGCCCAGTGCTATCAGAGGAATTAATATCTATAACAGCTATAGCCTTACAAAATGTATTTCTAAAATAATAAAATAATAAGACTTGAAAATCAAAATTACTCCTGTATTAGCAGGCATGAAAACAACATTGATTTTGTTGTACATCTTCATCTGAACTCTTGGGTGACCAGGTGCATTGTCACCAAAGCCATAATATTTAGAAAGAAACCTTTTTGATCTGAGCAGTGGGTCACAACAGTGGGGTGAAAGTATTCAGTAAACCATGTTGTAAACGGATGTGTTGTCATCCAGGCTTCCTTGTTCCATTTATAGAACACAGGCAGAACAAATTAAGCATAATTGTTAAGGCTCCTAGGATTTTCAAAATGGTAATGGACATTGGCTTCAACTTCAGGTCACCAGCTACATCAGCCCCTAACAAGAGAGTTAGCTTGTCCTTTGAAGCTTTGAAGCCAGGCATTGACTTCTCCTCTCCAGCTATGAAAGTCCTAGATGGCATCTTCTTCCAATAGAAGGCTGGTTTCATCTACATTGAAAATCTGTTGTTTAGTGTAGCCACACTCATGAATTCTCTTAGCTAAATCTTCTGGATAACTTGCTGCAGCTTCTACACCAGCACTTGCTGCATCACCTTGCACTTCGATATTATGGAGACAGCTTCTTTCCTTAAACTTCATGAACAAACCCTCTGCTAGCTTCAAACTTTTCTTCGACAGCTTCCTCACCTCTTTTAGTCTTTATGAATTATAGAAAGCTAGGACTTTGCTCTGGATTAGGCTTTGGTTTAAGGGAATGTTGTAGCTTATTTGATCTTCTATCCAGACCATGAAAACTTTCTCCATATCAGCAATAAGGCTGTTTTGCTTTCTTATTATTTGTGTATTCACTAGAGCAGCTCTTTTAATTTCCTTCAAGAACTTTTACTTTGCATTCACAACTTGGCTCTTTGGTGCAAAAGGCCAAGGTTTCTGCCTGTCTCAGCTCTCCACATGCCTTCCTCATTAATCTTAATTATTTCTAGCTTTTGATTTAAAGTGAGAGACATGCAACTCTTCCTTTCACTTGAACACTTAGAAGCCATTGTAGGGTTATTTATTGGCCTAATTTCATTATTGTTGTGTCTCAGAGAATAGGGAGGCTCGTGGAGAGGGAAAGAGACTGGAGAACAGCCAGTTGGTGAAGCAGTCAGAACACACAGCATTTATTGATTAAGTTCACCATCTTATGTGGGTGCAGTTCGTGGCATCCCAAAACAATTATAATAGTAACATCAAAGATCACTGATCACAGATCACCATAACAAGTATATTAATAATGAAAAAGTTTTAAATATTGTGAGAATTACCAAAATGTGACACAGAGACATGAGGTAAGCAAATGCTGTCAGAAAAATTGTGCGGATAGCTTTGCTGGACACAGAGTTGCCACAAACCTTCAATTTGTAAAATACACAAGATCTGTGAAGTACAATGAAGCAAAGTGCGATGAAAAGAGGTCTGCTTGTAGTAGGAGTCTTAAATTAGTAATGAAGACTTCTAAATACAGGGTACAGAAATTGTTTCACAATTTGCTTTCTAAGTAAATTCTTTTGTAAATTTGTACTTTGCTTATAATAAATTGGAATCAGACAGACTTCAAATTTAGCTATCTGAGGAATCATTGACTCTCTTCTACTTTGTTAGAGTATGAGTTTATTACATACTATTAAGGACATTTTCAATAGTGATTCCATTGACTCATATTTTTATGTATTTACAAATCAAAGTAGTTATATTCAACATTAATTACTATATATTTGATGTTATGAGATAACCCTATTTTATGTTTTTATGTTCTACTGCTTCATATTGGAAAATTTCATGTTGAAAAGAAATTATTTTATGCACATTAGGGAATAAAACTGCTTCTGTTCACCAATAAAACTTCCTCTGAAAAAAACGCTAAAATAAGAGATAGTTTCAGAAACTTTCAAGGCATATTTTCATGGTTTATGTTCAATAAAGGGAAAATGATTTCTAAATGATAATGTTACTTATTACCTTGCAGAAGAAATCTTCAACCTTATAGAATTAAACACATCTGATATAGTACCCACAGTATTTTAGCTGCAAAATAGCAAGACAAGCTATGAAAAAAATTATCTTCTTATATCTTCATTTTTTAAAAATAAATTTATTTAATTAATTAATTTTTGGCTGCATTGGGTCTTTGTTGCTGCACGTGGGCTTTCTCTAGTTGTGGCGAGCGGGGGCTACTCTTCGTTGTGGTGCACAGGCTTCTCATTGTGGTGGTTTCTCTTGTTGCAGAGCATGGGCTCTAGCTGCGCAGACTTCAGTAGTTGTGGCTCGTGGACTCTAGAGAGCAGGCTCAGTAGTTGTGGCGCACGGGCTTAGTTGCTCTCTGGCATGTGGGATCTTCCTGGACCAGGGCTCAACCCATGTTCCCTGCATTGGCCACCAGGGAAGTCCCATATCTTCATTTTGATTACTCTGTTTTAACAAGTATTTGCTTTCTCGTGTTTTCTGTTCCATTAATCCTATAGTAAATAGCTCCTATCCAGAATTCAAGTCTCTAACAAAATAATTTTCTGGAATTCCACTGAGAATCTAAACATTAACAAACAGAATCTCTGGTCGTCATATTAGTTGACCCCAAATTTATGTCCTTTGTGCGTGAGATATTTCAGTCCTGCATTCATAACTTATTTATGTGCCTTTTAACGTCAAGTTTAATAATTTGGTTATTTATTTTCCAAGATAAAAAATGAGAAATAATATTGGAAGTGGAAACCAGAGTTGCTGTAGCCAGGCACACTGAAAGTGCTGATGACAGATCTGAGAAATGGTATAGAGAAATGCAGAGCAGCTCACAAATCAAGGGTAATCTTCTCACAAATCAAGCCAAACAATAGTAACAACAATAAAAGAAACAATAATAGCAAAAAGAATCACAGAAATGTAACTTAGGATCATTTAGTTCAGGGGCAAATTTCTGTTCTTTTGTTAGTTCCTGCAAGTATTACATTGTAATAACTGATGTTTATAATAATGGCACACATGTTAAAGATGATTTAAATATAAATGAATTAAATATATTTCAACTATTTTACCAATTTTTTATTTGAATAATAAATAATGTTGCTGCATAAAGGAGTCAACCAGAAACTGAAATTCTTAATTAGCCAAAACCTATTTTTGAGGATTTCCTATAATCATGAAACCACCTTAGAGTGACCATTACTATGATACAAGAAGGGGGTCAAAAAGGAGAAAAGAAACCATCATTTATTGAGTGTCTATTCCGGGCTTGTTACTCTGCCAGACTTAAATTTATTACTTTTTTTTAGTAAAAAAATTTTTTTTGGCTAATTTTCCAGGAAATTTGCAAGAGAAAATTAGAAAGTAAACTGGAGACACACATCATGAAATCTACTCCCAAAGGGTCTTGAGCAGTGAGGCATTCCAGCAACTCTCATCAGGGAGGAGCAGTGAGCTGATTAGGTGAAACTGACCAGAAAATCAAATCTGAGCACCTGTCGCAAGTTCGTATTGGGTCTAGCCTGCGACAATATGCAAGAAAAGGTTCAATCTGTGAAGGAAGAAACAGATCTTTGATGAAGCAGAAATGAGCATGATATGGTTTGTTAACTAAACTGTCACTAAATGCCTAACATTTCAAGTACAGTGGAATCTTCCAAGATACAGTCAGCTTAGAAGACATTCTCTTCTAAGAGGACTGTTTCTGTGTTGAGCAGGTGCCCTTCTACATGTGAATTGACTGGTGCAACCAGAATTTTGGTTAATAGAAAATTGTTATGTTGAATGTTATTAAGCATAAAGATAAGGTTAATAAAGTCTTCCCCTTTAATTATGTGTATATATATAGTTTCCCCATAACTATATCTAAACAGGTAATTATAAAATCCCTGGTAAGCAGCATTTTTAAAATTGTTGTTCTAGTTGGGTTTGATTTAGTTTATTGCAAGATTTCTCAGAGATTATACTACGCTACTGTATACTCTGAGTCTCTAAGATGGAGATAAAAGGGGTTAACAATCATAACTACTTTTGTTGAGCCCTTTCCATGTATCGAGCACTATGCTAAGCACTTTAAATTCATCATTTAATTTTATCCATAAAGTAAGGGGTAAAATTTTATCTCCATTTTACAAGTAAAGGAACAGAAAAATAGAAGGGTTAAACAGCTTTTCCAAAGTCATGGATTCTTATGGGGTAGAGTCTGCAGTCTGACTCCAGAGCTGATGCTCTTACTGAAGGGCTTCCCAAGTTTATTTGACCAGTAGCATTTTGTTCATATACAAACCACTAACATTTCTAAGAGGAAGTGTGTGTAGAAAGACATTTAAGAATTGTTGGGCTAGATTGTGAGCAAGTACAAATGGGAAAACTATGTCCTGCTCATCTTTGTGTTTCTAGAGTCCTAAATAGTAGTTACCACTAAATGGTTAATTAAAGCATCATCATCATTATGATGTAAATAGTATTCTACATGCCATAATTTAGAAAATTATCTGAGCCAACAATACAAACAGAATACTAGTGAGAATATGGAGTAAACAAGCATGGTAATATGCTGTATATGAATCAGTGCTGGGGGTAGGTTGGTGCCTATATGAGAGAGTGGTACTTTCCAATATTTGTTGTTTCATTCACCACTGAAAACCTATAGTATGATAAAATATTTTTTAAAAATTAGTTTAAGATATATATTATGCTTTTAGTACACACTTGAAAAAGTATAAGATAATTATTACCCATTGGGCACCATTTATGTATTCAACAAAGAATGCTAGAAAAGGTTAACTTCTGTAACAAATAGACCCAAATGTGTACAATATTTAATTATCATAGGTTATATTAGATTTTTCTTGTCCTACTAGCAGTACTGGATAGATAAAAACATTGGGGGCATCCTTGCTTTATATAGCTAGCTCATCAGGGACCAAGAGTGACAGTCTCTTCCCTCTTGAAGGTTACTCTGAGGATCTTCTTCATACTAGCTTGCCAGTAACAGACAGGAGCATAAAGGAGCACTATATTGGGGAACTTTATGGGCTAGTCCTGTAAATGGCATTCATGACTTCCATTCACACCCCAGTGGTTTGTAGTCAATGATATGGCGACACTTAATTCCAAGGAGACTGAGAGATGTGAGGCCTGGATGGCCAGCTACTTTCCAGTCTCAAATCTGGCATTCACGAAGGGAAGCAAATATTTTGGTGGACTGCTAGTCACAGTGTTTATGCTATATAACCTAAATTCCAATCCATACATTATTTAACTATTGATGACAACACTTTTCCTCTGGATCTTGGTTCAGTGGTATAAGAAAAACATGAAAATTAAGAATCTAGTCTAGATCACATGTCTTTTAAGCATGCAAGATAATGACACTTGTTGCAAATACAAGATGACTCTGCTTTTGACGTTGAACTATGCCTGCTGATGAAGGGGAAAAGGTATGAAATATTTTTGAAGTGAGGAAATACTAAAATATTTTAAAGTGACACTAAAGCTAATAAAAACATGTCTAAGATTTCCAGTGGTCACATATAGGCATGATATGCTCAGTAATCTGAAATATCATGATTTGTAAAAGCTGAGGATATCGAGATTGCTAAAACAGATTGGACCTGAGTGCAAATGTTCCAGTAGCTACCATCACAACACTGTTAGACCAAGCTAGGTCTGTGTTGCAGTGTAATAGTTTCCATGAAACTCCAGTGGCTTAAAGTCATAAAGATTTATTTCTTACTCTCAATTCTGGCCGTTGTAGGGCAGCCAAGACTTGGCCTCATATAGCCACAGAGAAATCAAATCTGATAGAGGTTCTGCCGTACTCTAGTTGCCTCATCTGGAGCACACAACCTCCCAGTCACTACAGCAGAGGAGAGAGCCTGGATATGCACACAACAGCTGTTTACTACCTTGGCTTGGAAATGATGTGCATAAATGTCACTTTCATCTTATTGGCCAGAATGAGACACATGGTTCTGCTTAATTGTGGGGAGACAGGGAAATGTAAGGGAATAATTGGTGGGCATATTTGGTTAGTGTTATAGCTTCTGCTACAGGCATGTGCCCACAGATAGATAAATTTCTTCATTCACCTAAATGATAAATTAAGGTCATATGCCTTATCATAATTTAGAAAAACTTCCAAATATTTTTACAGCATATGAAGTAATGGTTTTCCGGAGCCAAATACAACCAGAGAGTAGATAAGGAATCTGTGTCTATTCCAAGTTAACAGTCAACATTCCAGCATTTGAGGAGGAAATAGTCATTCAATTATCAACTAATGGCACTTTGAAAATACTCCTCAGTAAGACATTGTTTGGTTTTTCCTGGGTCCACATGTATCCAATTATGCAACACTATCTGACAGAGACATCAAATACTTTGCAGAATTCTCACAGATATGAAATAGTTATTAACAATAATTTCAAATTAGATGTAATTTTAATTTTTCTGAATTACTGTGGATTTTTCTGCAGGAAAACCAAAATCCATTAAGTGGAACATTGATGTTAAAACTTTGATAAACAATTCTAGACACAGTGTGGTCAAGCTCCAGAGGGTGCTTGAAGCACTTGAAATTAATTATATATGAGATTTTTGTGTGAATGGGCATGCTTTTAGGGAGGAGTCATTAAATTCTCAATGATCAGCAAAGGAAACAAATCACCAACTTTAATCAATATTAATTATTAAGTAAATAAATGTGTTATGCATGCTATTTAATTAAAACCTATTCTTCTTAAACTGTTCCAAAAATTGCAGAGGAAAGAACACTTCCAAACTCACTATAAGATGTCGGAATTACCCTGATACTAAAAACAAAGATATGACACACAAAAAAGAAAATTACAGGCCAATATCACCGATGAACATAGATGCAAAAATTCCTCAACAAAATATTAGCAAACCAATCGAACAATACATTGAAAGGATTATAACCATGATCAAGTAGAATTTGTTCCAGGGAATGTGAGGATGGCTCAAGACCCACAAATCAATCAGTGTGATACACTGCATTAACAAGTTGCAGAATGAAAACCATATGATCATCTCAATAGATGAAGAAAATCTTTTCACAAAATTCAACGTCCATTTATGATAAAAACTATCAACAAGGTGGGTATAGAGGTAACATACCTCAACCTAATAAAGGCCACATGTAATTAGCCCACTGCTAACATCATACTAAACAGTAAAAAGTTGAAAGTATTTTCTCTAAGGTCAAGAACAAGGCAAGGATGCTCGTTTTTGCCACTGTCATTCAACATAGTATTGTAACTCCTAGCCACTGCAGTCAAACAAGAAAATGAAATAAAAGTAATCCAAAATGGAAAAGAAGAAGTAAAACTGTCACTGTTTGCAGATGACATGTTACTATACATGGAAAATCCTAAAGATGCCACCAAAAAACTACTAGAGCTCACCAATAAATTTGGCAAAGTTGCAGGATATTAAATAAATGTACAGAAATCTGTTGTATTTCTATACATCTACAATGAACTATCAGAAAGAGAAATTAAGAAAATAATCCCATTTACAACTAAAAAGAATAAAATACCTAAGAATAAACCTACCTAAGGAGGTAAAAGACCTGTACTTGGAAAACTATAAGACACTGAGGAAAAAAATTGAAGATGACACAAACAGATGGAAAGATATGCCATGTTCATGGATTGGAAGAATTAACATTGTTAAAATGACCATACTACCCTAGGCAATCTACAAATTCAGTGCAATTCCTTTCAAAATACCAATGGAATTTTTCACAGCACTAGAACGAATAATTTTAATATTTGTATGGAAACACAAAACACTCAGAGTAACCAAAACAATCTTGAGAAAGAAGAGCAGAGCTGAAGATATCACATTCCCTAACCTCAGACTATACTACAAAGCAACAGTTATCAAAACACCATGGTATTGGCACAAAAACAGACACAGATCAATGGAACAGAATACGGAGCCCAGAAATAAACCCATGGACTTATGGTCAATTAATCTATGACTAAGGAGGCAAGAATATACAATGAATAAAAGACTGTCTCTTCAATAAGTGGTTCTGGGAAAACAGAACTGCTACATGTAAAAGGATGAAATTTTCTCACACCATATACAAAAATAAACTCAAAATGGATTAAAGACCTAAATTTAAGACCAGAAACCATAAACCTCCTAGGAGAAAACATAGAACAGTCTTTGACATAAATTGTAGCAATATATTTTTTTAATCTGTCTCCTAAGGCAAAAGAAACAGAAGCAAAAATAAACAAATGGGACATAATTAAACTTAAAAGCTTTTGCACAGCAAAGGAAATCATTGACAAAATGAAAAGACAACCCACTGAATGGGAGAAAATATTTTCAAATGACATGACCATTAAGGGATTAATACCCAAAATATATAAACAGCTACCTAAATGTCCATTGACAGATAAATGGGTAAAGAAGATGTGGCATATTATACAAAGGAATATTACTCAGCCATAAAAAAGAACAAAATAATGCCTTTTGCAGAAACATGAGTGGACCTAGATATTATCATACTAAGTGAAGTCAGACAGAGAAAGACAAATATTATCTGATATCAGTTATATGTGGAATCGAAAAAAATGACATAAATGAACTTATTTACAAAACAGACTCACAGACATAGAAAACAAACTTATGGTTATCAAGGGGGAAATGGCAGGAGGGATAAATTAGGAGTTTGGGATTAACAGATACACACTACAAACAACAAGGACCTACTGTATAGCACGGGGAACTATATTCAATATCTTGTAATACCTATAATGGAAAAGACTTAGAATAGGCATGTGCATGTGTATAACTGAACCACGTTGCTGTAAACCTGAAACACTGTAAATCAACTATACTTCAATAAATAAAAAAGAAACAAAAAAATGGGCAGAAAACCTGAATAGACATTTTCCAGAGTAAATGCAGATGGCCAAAAGGCACATGGAAAAACGCTCATCATCACTAATCATTAGGGAAATGCAAGTCAAAGCCACAATGAGATATCACTTCACACCTGTAAGAATGGCTATCATCAAAGAGAACACAAATGGAAAATGTTGAAGAACATGTGGAGAAAAGGGAACACTTGTACACTGTTGATGGGAATGTAAATTGTTTCAGCAACTGTGGAAAATAATATGGAGGTCCTTGAAAAAACTAAAAATATAAGGTAACCATATGTGCGTGGGTTTATCTCTGGGCTTTCTATTCTGTTCCATTGATCTATCTTTCTGTTTTTGTGCCAGTACCATACTCTCTTGATTACTACAGCTTTGTAGTATAGTCTGAAGTCAGGGAGCCTGATTCCTCCAGCTTCGGTTTTCATTCTCAAGATTGCTTTGGCTATTCGGGGTCTTTTATGTTTCCACACAAATTGTGAAATTTTTTGTTCTAGTTCTGTGAAAAATGCCAGTGGTAGTTTGATAGGGATGGCATTGAATCAGTAGATTGCTTTGGGTAGTAGAGTCATTTTCACAATGTTGATTCTTCCAATCCAAGAACATGGTACATGTCTCCATCTATTTGTATCATCTTTAATTTCTTTCATCAGTGTCTTATAATTTTCTGCATACAGGTCTTTTGTCTCCTTAGGTAGTTTTATTCCTAGATATTTTATTCTTTTTGTTGCATTGGTAAATGGGAGTGTTTTCTTGATTTCACTCTTGCACTGCTGGTGGGAATGTGAATTGGTACAGCTACTATGGAGAACAGTATGGAGGTTCCTTAAAAAACTACAAATAGAACTACCATATGACCCAGCAATTCCACCACTGGGCATATACACTGAGAAAACCATAATTCAAAAAGAGTCATGTACCAAAATGTTCATTGCAGCTCTATTTACAATAGCCTGGAGATGGAAGCAACCTAAGTGTCCATCGACAGATGAATGGATAAAGAAGATGTGGCACATATATGCAATGGAATATTTCTTAGTCATAAAAAGAAACGAAATTGAGCTATTTGTAATGAGCTGGATAGACCTAGAGTCTGTCATACAGAGTGAAGTAAGTCAGAAAGAGAAAGACAAATACAGTATGCTAACACATATATGGAATTTAAGGAAAAAAAATGTCATGAAGAACCTAAGGGTAAGAGGAATAAAGACACAGACCTACTAGAGAATGGACTTGAGGATATGGGGAGGGGGAAGGGTAAGCTGTGACAAAGTGAGAGAGAGGCATGGACATCTATACACTACCAAACGTAAGGTAGATAGCTAGTGGGAAGCAGCCGCATAGCACAGGGAGATCAGGTCTGTGCTTTGTGACCGCCTGGAGGGGTGGGATAGGGAGGGTGGGAGGGAGGGAGACACAAGAGGGAGGAGATATGGGAACATATGTATATGTATAACTGATTCACTTTGTTATAAAGTAGAAACTAACACACGATTGTAAAGCAATTATACTCCAATAAAGATGTAAAACAAACAAATAAATATAAATAAATAAACTAAAAATAGAACTACCATATGATCTAGCAATTCCACTCCAGGGTGTATATCTGAAGAAAACAAAAACACTAATTCAAAAAGATAAATGCACCCTAATCTTTATAGCAGCGTTATTTACAATAGCCAAGATATGCAATCTAAGTGTCCATCAGCAGATGAATAGATAAAGAAGATGTGGTGTATATATATTTATATATATATATACACACACACACACACACACACACACACACACACACACACACACACACACAGTCAAATACTACTCAGCCACAAAAATGAATGAAATTTTGCCGTTTGTAACAACATGGATGGACTTGGAGGGTATTATGCTTAGTGAAATAAGTCAGACAAAGAAAGGCAGCTACTGTATGATATCACTTATATGCAGAATCTAAAAAATAAAGCAAACTAGTGAATATGACAAAAAAGAAACAGACTTACAGATATAGAGAACAAAGTAATGGTTACCAGTGGGGAGAGGAAGCTGGGAGGGACAAGATAAAGGTAGGGGATTCAGAGGTTCAAATTACTTCGTACAAAATAAACTACAAGGATATATTGTACAACATGGCAAATATAGCCAATATTTTATAATAACTAGAAATGGAGTATAATCTTTAAAAACTCTGAATCACTATGTTGTACACCTGAAGCTTGTATAATATTGTAAAAAATAATTCCACACAATGTGAATGATACAATATTGAACAATATTTTAGAACTATTTGGGCTGCAAAGGACCTTCCAGAGTGTTTTAGTACAGTAGTGTATAAAACGGAGAGGGCTCTTTCCATGAGTTTCATCCTCTGAAACAAAGAAGGAAACCAGGACCTCAATGGATTTGAGTGAAGAAGGGAAGCAGAAGAAATTGACATGGAGCCAGGTGGTTAAGATATTAAAAAGTTTAAAAATTTGCAATGTCTCCAACTCTGTTATGTGTATCCCGTATATAAAGAAAAGGTACTATAAAGGCATTCAAGACCCTAAGCACAAAATTAATGTGAAAGAAAGAAGTCTGCTCTTCTTGTACTTATATTTATCATGGAGCAGGTCTGGAAAGCATTCCTTTTGGCAGTATCTTAAAGGAATGATCATAATGCATTTAGTGGATGAATGGATAGTTTTAAAGACTTTAGGAAACCTCGGATAAAGGGATGAACTGGAGCTAGGGAGTAGACCATAGCTTACCTGTGGAGTAATACACCTGGGCTTAAAATTCAGAACTTGCGTTTGAGGTCTTTTTGGCTACTTTCACCCCAGCCTCTCATAGGCTGAAGAAAATGCTCTGGGCTTTCAGGAACTCTGTTACTACCCTGCATGAATTTGAGTCCAAGATTCAGGTCATATGTTACTAGGAACAACAGTAATTCAGAAGAACATCCAACAAATTTGACATGTCATTAGAGGGACCTTATTTATTTGTATTGTATAGAATACCATATAACTGTGTGTTGTACGTAGCTTAGTTCATAGGTGTCAAAATATTTTAAAGATACACTTTCTTTTTTCTTTTTATGTTTTAAGTAGTTTTTAAAAAATTTTTATTGGAGTATAGTTGATGTAAAATGTTGTGTTAGTGAAATGTTCAGTTGCTTGCAGTGTTAGTCATTTGATTATATTTCTGTTTATCTTTGTTTCCCTTAGTAAATGTTACTTAAGAACAATCTTGATAAATATTTGACTTGGTTCATCAGTTCAATTTTGCAGCCACTTATCGAGCTTATTGAGTGTCTGTTCTGTGCTGCATTTGTTGGGCCATGGGAACCTGCCTTCACATAGTTCTCAGGGGAAAGGATTTACATGCTCTAGCAGAGACATATAGGGGCTTAGGAGAACATGAGGAAGGAAGTGAATTCAGAAAATAATAGAGAGAACAAGAAAGATTTTATAGAGGAGAGGTACATGTAGAATTTTCAAAGATAAGCAAGAGTTGGAAGGTAAAGAAGAATAATGGAGGCAAGGGCCTTACAAACAGAGAGAACAGTAAAATGTAAGAGAACAGGCCGCATACAATGAATGGCAGAAGTTTCAGTGGCTGTGTGGGCAGTGTATACCGGGTGGGGAGACTGCAGTGAAAACATGCAGGGCTCTTATTCCAGAAGGAAGTAAACTAATCATATTCAAGCTCTAGAGCTATTCTGCTGGGCTAGAATGTACAGGGTGGAAAGGATGTGGGAAAGAAAAGAGACAGAATAAAGCGTTAGGAGGCTCCTAAATGGTCTAAGGGAGAAATTAATGTAATTCTGAGCAGGGAGGATGGAGAAGAGAGGAGGGATTTCAGAGATGCTAAGGCAAAAAGTAGGCAGGACTTTATGATCTATGTGAAATGGATGATGAGAGAGAGTCAAGAAAATGGAATGACTTCCAGATTTCTGTCTTAGGTGATTGGGTTTCATTAAATAAGAAAGGGAATATAATCTGGCAAATGACATGTTTCAGAAGCATCTGACAAATTCTCTTTCATCATGAATAGAATATAGCATCTGCCAGACTTTAGATTATACCCAACATATTCTGTAACATGGAAATACTGTTAATTTTTTCCTGGGTAAAAATATGAAATCTATAACTAAACATCCATGAACAAATTGTTTCAATATGTGACTCCTGACAGGCCCATCCCCTCCAGAGACTCTAGTATGAGGATGTGCTGCTGTGTATTTTGTAAGAGTGATTCAGACCTCTGTTTAGTTAAGAAACTTGCAGAAAGCAATTTTGAATTAAAAAAAATCTTGTTTTAGCTCTTGCCATTTGAGAGGTATAATATAAAGTGTTTTTCTGCCCCTCCGATTGCCCAGAATTTTTCTACCTTTTCTCCATGCCTACAGAGCAATAAGTGTCAACACTGGTGAACATATGTAGTTCTGTTAATGTCACACTTTTTCAAATGACAACTTCCATTTGAACTTTTTGTTAATTCATTTTTTTTTCTGTGTTAGAGGTGGAATAAATAAGTTGGCAAAATTTGCTGTTTCAGCCCTCAGGAGATTTTGGGGTGGTCCTTAGATAAAGTGACATTGTGATTGTGTTATCTCCATTTTGAATTGGTAGCAAGCGAGTGATGGAAGTGTCGTGGTGATGATGGAAATGATCTGGCAAGCAGCTGCATCCTTTGTTGAGTATCTTTTTATGAGTTGATACATCCCTTTGCATCTTCCTCCTTGTCAGACTTGCCATATTCCAGGACTCGGCCTATACGCCCTCCTTCTGATTCACCTATAATTTCAAGAATTTGGCACTTGAAGTATAAAAATATTGTTAACATGGTAATATAGCATCAGGCAATTAACACTCACTATCTGATGTTATACTCCAACTCTGATCATAAACCACTAGAATATAAGTCAAAATGGGAGTAGGGAAAGAAAACCTCTACAAAAGTTTGTCGTTATTTTAGTTACCTTCCTTAAGTAGTGTATGCTTCTCTTTTATGTTTCTGCAGGTATAAATAACAAGCTTATTCAAATTAATAACTTATTATTTAACATTATCAGTATTAGTCTAACATGGCATACATATGTTTTATTTTTCAAATACACAAGTCAGATGAGGAACTAAAGCAATTAATGACTGATATCATGATTCCTTTTCCATTGATATAATTTCCTCTGTAGAATTTCTTTCTTAAAGTAAACAAGGGAGCTATACAGCCACAGTTCATGCTTTTTAATTTAAATTTATGAAGTGTGTAAAAGTAAAGTTCAGTTAAACAGTAACTTTTTTGCGCCCTTTAATCTTTACATAAGTTTGATTTTGACTAACCCATGCAATTGTAAATTGTTCAAGTGTGGTGTATTTTGGAACTTTTCAGAGGAGTTCCAGATGGTTAAGGTAAAATAATGAACAGGTTAAATCTCATCAGATTACACGGTACCTTTAAAAAATATTCATTAAAGTTTTTACACCCCATACCCTAGATCTTTATTCTACCTATTGTAAATCCCACAGGCTCTCTTTGATTTTGTTTTGTTGTTAAGTTACAGTGAAAGATACTGACTTTGGAACTGAGGGAGATGATGCCTTCATAGTGTCTGTTGTGGAGGACTGCAGGATCAAGGCATCTCAAGTTAGTGTCTGCTGACAGAGATGTGTCCCTTACCAGGCCATGCTTAGCTTGAAAGAGTTCGGAAGTAGGAGTCAGAAGACCCGAGTTCTAGTCTCAAAACACTCATTTACATTCTATGTCACTGAGAAAATCACTTCAGGTCTCAAAGATCAGCTGGCAGTTAGATTCCACCAAACGACATCCGGGACCCTGATTCTGGTGGCTGAGTTCAAGTTCCTTCAGTGTGCAGTGAAGTCATTGAACCTCTTTCTCTTCAGGCTGCTCATGATGCTTTCATGCCCGATGTATCTCCCCGCTAATGGAGAAGGAAGCAAAGCCTGTATGATGGTCATGGATCCTCACTCTTCCTCCTGCAGCTGCTTAGCTAGGCGTAAAGTTGTAATGTTCTTTTCTCCTCCTCCCCTTCTTCTTCCTCTTCTCTTCCTTCTTCTTCCTCTTCTCTTCCTTCTTCCTCTTCTCTTCCTTCTTCTTCCTCTTCTCTTCCTTCTTCCTCTTCTCTTCCTTCTTCCTCTTCTTTCTTCTTCCTTTTCTCTTCCTTCTTCTCTTCCTTTTCTTTCTTGTTCTTCTTCTTCTTCTTACTTTTCTTCTTCTCCATCTCCTTCCTCTTCTTCTTTTTCTTTCCCTCTCTCCTTATTTCTATAGCCCAGGGCCCTCATTTTCCTCCTTTACCCAGCCTCCCATGCCACGATGTACCATGAGTTTCCAACTTATAGCAAAATATAAAAACTGTCCTGTTTCCAGCCCTTTCAGGGTTCTCCAATATGCATCCTTTGGTAACATATCAATGGTGGTTAGGGGCTTGGTGCTCTACTGGTTCTGAGCAATGTATTTATATTTTGAGTTTCAGGAAATAATAAACTCAAGGGAATGTCAAGAGAAGTGCTGATGTTTGTTCTTGACAGGCAGGTATTAGCATTATCCACTAAAACTAGTTTAGGTGGAGAAACACTGTGGGAACCTTAGGGGGTCTTCCCCATTTACCTGACTTTACTCTTAAACTCCATGCCTGATTGAATCTATGAGGCATATTAGGCCGTAACTGGATTCCTTGTCATTAGAGCACATACGAGAGTAAGAGAGAAGTCGACTCAGAGTGCTTTCTTTGGTCTACGCAAAATCTAACGTTTTAAAAATATCAATTTAAAACACTGTGATTTCAAAGGTTCCTCTGAGCACGTTTTATGGTTTACCCAGTGACAACCTTACAAACTGATTTTCAATTTCTTTATTCTTTTATTAGTGTGTTGATTCCAACTTTCAGACCTTAAACTCACAGAGGCTCCCTTAGAATCTTGGGACCCTTCCCAGGCCCTACAGTCATGAATGGCCCTGTTGGGGAAGTAAAAGGTCTTGAGCTGTGCCCAGTGCAGGGATCCCTGGAATTTGGGGCTGGATGGGATTGGACTAACCTACAGCTGCAGGCATGAGCAAAACAAAAACAAGATCTGAGTTCTTTATGAGAGACTGAGGTGGGAGTTGAGCTTTAGGAAATCTGTTCAAAACATTAATCCCAGAGCAAAGACTGCTTCCATAGTGGAGGTTTATCGTCGATGTAAATGGGAAAAAAAAAAGATGGAGGTGAGATGTTGGCGATGGCATGCAAGAGAGACAGAATCTTTGAGGAGCATCTGATGAAAGAGTCCTAGCAAGGAGATGACTGATAAAGGCACTGAGCCTGCTCAGAAAGTTTCACGTTAAGCAGAGTAAGTGTATTTTTACTTTAATTTTTTCCCATTAAGTACAACTCATGTATTCCTGAAGAAATGCAAAATGCAGAAAATAGAGGGGAACTTTAAAGATGATACGAGAGTAAACAGGTTGTGAGCTTCGTTATAGGAATGTCTGCCTGGACACATGCAAGTCCAGATCACCGAGCCACTGTGATTCTGATGTAGTTGGGAATTCCTCTAAATGGGAAAAGTCAAAAAAGGAAGTGAAAAATATAGGGTTGAAGAAGCTATGGATATGAGCATGGACGACTACTTTTG
This sequence comes from Aethalodelphis obliquidens, assembly GCF_003676395.1. Lineage (NCBI taxonomy): Eukaryota > Metazoa > Chordata > Mammalia > Artiodactyla > Delphinidae > Aethalodelphis > Aethalodelphis obliquidens. The sequence goes on along the minus strand of NW_020837947.1, from coordinate 73,382,397 downwards.
TGTACCCTTGTGTATAAAATTGTTATTTTTAAAAATACTATTTATGCATTGAGAACAAGTAGAAATGTCCACCCTAGAAGGAGGACTCCTTGTCTACAACGTTGAGGTTTTCAAAATTGTAAAGAAACAACCTGGGTTAATATGACAGGCTGTCTCTTTCTATAAAGAATACAACATGCCCTCTTGCAGTTGTTTTTGGACTGAGGTCCACAGAAGCTAGCAGATTTCCTTCAGTGTCCCATGTGCTTTATGAGAGAGCGGGTGTAGACTAGAGGCTGCTTCTGTCAATTTTAGGGGCAGTTTATACTGGACTTCTTTTCATTCCCTACACAGTGCTTCAGTTCTTTTCTAAAACTCCACTCTGGTCTTCCTCTAGCCACAGCACTCTGTTGACCCATTCTTTTTTTTATTCCTATGAAGTCCTAAATCACTCTTTTTTTTCCATGAACATCTCTGTAGTTTGCAGTGTCCTCAACCTCACCTTTCACACAGACAATTATAGATATTCAGGAATAGACATTATTAGTGAGTGGAAAATAGTTAAAACAAAAATATAACAGAGAACGAGAAGGTTAGAGAATTATGGCTAGGAGGGCTAAAGTCCCATGACATTGCAAACATACATATATATATATATATATATATATATATTTTTTTTTTTTTCTGTATGTCTGGTCACCACTTCTTCCAAGGACGAGTGTGCCATCTTAGATGTGCCATTATTGCATCCAGTGCACTGGAGAAAGCCATACCTTCTGTCCTCTGGTCATCCACCCACTCCCCACCTCTAGCTAGATTCTAGAATGCAATGATATGCAAATCAGACACACAGTCCCAGTACTCATAGGATCTGGTTGGGGGATGAGAGATATAAGATTCAATGAAATCATCACACAAATACAAAGTGCAAGCCATGCTAAATGATGTGAGGGAAAAGTACAGTGAGCTATGATGCAGTTCGTGTAGATATTGCAAAAACAATTCTTTCACACATGACACGTAACATTAAAGGCAAGAAGTGAATCAACCCCACACACTCTGACTGAATTTAATATTTTGAATCATAGGATAACAAATGACAGTAAATAAGTGAAGATGAATTCACTTGTGAGCCATATATCTCTTGTCTGCTACTTAACAAATTGTAACTTTCCCACAGTTTCCATAAAAATGGTGGAATTTTTATCACTAATCATCTAGTAGTTCCATGGGTTCTATATAGTCTCAATTTACTTGCCTTGGGGAAATCTCACACATCACCTGAAAAATCTCATCTGGTATGTGAATGAAGACCTTTTCTGTTCAAAACCAGGAGACTGAATGTTCATTCACAACCTCATAATCATGATAGGTACATAGTGTATTTGTACATAGTAAAAGGAGTCATTGAATATTTCACTTCTGATAAATGTGTTTCTCAGTTCCTATGGTCTGGTCACGCTTGTGGTAGGACAGCCCAGCCATACGAGCCAAACCATACCCTCAAATTAAACACCGAAATTCTCTAAAATTCAGTGGTAGCTATTTCTGTGTTGACTGATCACTATTACTATAGCAAAATATCCTTTCAGTTTAGTGGAGTTACTTATAGGGCTGGATTTGTCTGCAAGGACTATTATATATATTACTGTAATATTATTTAATATATAATGTATTATTGTATGAAAAACTCTATAGGAAAAACATGAATATTCAGGAAGGCACATTTTGGGTTATTAATTTTTTCATTAACTCCTTTATTGACTTATTTCTAGCATTTAACTACTAGCTTTTATTAGTTATGTAATAGTTAAGTTTTATGGACAGACAAGAAAGCAAGAAGGGGCTTTTAAAAGATAAAGAATTCACTCAAGGTCATTTTCAGAGCTAGGCAAAGTCTGATATTTTCCTGGGCAGCTTATCTCTGTGCTTCTGTCAATGAATTCCATCTGTATTTCCATGAGAGAGCATATATTTTTACTCCCTTGTAATTAGGAAACACCCATATTTGGAATCTAATACCAACTTTATTTTACTGTCACTTTTGGTTTTAACCTTGGCTCTGTCTCTTACTCTGCCCTTGGGCAAATCCTATTCTCTCTGAATTTAAACCTGCTCATATAAAAATGAGAATACGGCTTCCCTGGTGGTGCAATGGTTGAGAGTCCACCTGCTGATGCAGGGGACACGGGTTCGTGCCCCGGTGCGGGAAGATCCCACATGCCACGGAGCGGCTGGGCCCGTGAGCCATGGCCACTGGGCCTGCGCAACGGGAGAGGCCACAACAGTGAGAGGCCCACGTATCGCAAAAATAAAAAAAATAAAAATAAAAGAGAATAATAATGTCTCCATTGAAAACTTCAAAAGGTTACTGTGAAGGTCAAATAAAATGACACTTGTAAAACAAATTTAATCTGTGAGATGCTGTACAAATATATTATTTAAGTAATCCCTTTTTTTCTATTTTCAATGGAAAAGCTGACCCATGGTAGAAAACTGCTTAGAATATAGTGTTGCACCTAAGATCAGTCATTTTCAACTTTAGGATGAGTTCAGAAGGTCTGGAGTGAGAACCAGGGGTGGGAAAAGATTGAGGGAATGTTCTCAGCTTGAACAATTCTAGAATAAGTTGTTCTGATCAATCTCTAAAAATTTATTAGGATATTCTTTCTTGCAGTGAGTAAAAGTTTTTCTTCTTTCCTGAAATGGTTCTAATTTTGATTTCTGGACACATCTGTACATAGTTTCTCAATATTTCCTAAATGAAAATACTTTATTCTGTTACATATTGTCTTGTGAGATTTCCCTATTTTTCTATGGTATCCTAGATCCTTTGTGCATCTTATTTTAGTCAGTTAATCAAATTGAGTGGTCCCCTTGGTTCCAGGTCATTTTTTAATTTGATAAGCATATTGCACCTATGTTTTTATTTATTTATTTTTGGCTGCGTTGGGTCTTCATTGCTGCACATGGGCTTTCTATAGTTGCGGCAAGCAGGGGTTACTCTTCGTAGTGGTGCATGGGCTTCTCATTGGGAGGCTTCTCTTGTTGCAGAGCAGGGGTTCTAGGTGCGTGTGCTTCAGGAGTTGTGGCATGTGGGCTCAATAGTTGTAGCTCACGGACTCTAGAGCGCAGGCTCAGTAGTTTTGGTGCATGGGCTTCATTGTTCCGCGGCATGTGGGATCTTCCCAGACCAGGGCTTGAACCTGTGTCCCATGCATTGGCAGGCGGATTCTTAACCACTGCGCCACCAGGGAAGCCCAAGTACCTATGTTTTCCTTGCATTTTTTACAGGACATTAAATGAATGCTAGCATATGCTGGGTCCTGTGCCAGGACTTGGGAGAATACAAAGATGAGTAAAAATCATGGTACCTGATTGCCATTTAGACTTCTTATCATCAACCGGGAAGAGAAATAATATACTTTAGTAGCTCAAAGAAAATAGTGATTTCATATGAAACAAGGCTAAGGTTGTCCAACTGTAAGTCAACAAAACCCAGGAATTTAAAGACAGCCCTCTAAATGTAAAAGAAATCAGGAAATGGCACTAAAATATTTGCAATTACTTTTTAATTTATTTACTTATTTATTTTAACATCTTTATTGGAGTATAATTGCTTTACAATGGTGTGTTTGTTTCTGATTTATAATAAAGTGAATCAGCTATACACATATATATGTTCCCATATCTCCTCCCTCTTGCATCTCCCTCACACCCTCCCTATCCCACCCCTCTAGGTGGTCACAAACCACCGAGCTGAACTCCCTGTGCTATGTGGCTGCTTTGCACTAGCTGTTTTACATTTGGTAGTGTATATATGTCCATGCCACTCTCTCCATTCGTCCCAGCTTCCCCTTCCCCTTTCCTGTGTCCACAAGTCCATGCTCTATGTCTGAGTCTTTACTCCGGTCCTGCCTCTAGGTTCTTCAGAACCATTTTATTTTATTTTTTATTAGATTCCATATAGGTGTGTTAGCATACGGTATTTGTTTTTCTTATTCTGACATACTTTAATCTGTATGACAGACTGTAGGTCCATCTGCTTCACTACAAATAACTCAATTTTGTTTCTTTTTATGGCTGAGTAATATTCCATTGTATATATGTGCCATATCTTCTTTATCCATTCATCTGTCGATGGACACTTAAGTTGCTTCCATGTCCTGGCTATTGTAAATAGTGCTGCAATGAACATTGTGGTATATGACTCTTTTTGAATTATGGTTTTATCCAGGTATATGCCCAGTAGGGTGATTGCTGGGTCATATGGTAATTCTATTTTTACTTTTTTAAGGAACCTCCATACTGTTCTCCATAGTGGCTGTATCAATTTACATTCCCACCAACAGTGCAAGAGTGTTCCCTTTTCTCCACACCCTCTCCAGCATTTATTGTTTGTAGATTTTTTGATGATGACCATTCTGACTGGTGTGAGCTTATACCTCATTGTAGTTTTGATTTGCATTTCTCTAATGATTAGTGATTTTGAGCATTCTTTCATGTGTTTGTTGGCATTCTGTATATCTTCTTTGGAGAAATGTCTGTTTAGGTCTTCTGACCATTTTTGGATTGGGTTATTTGGTTTCTTTCTTTTTTTTTTTTTTTGTGGTACACAGGCCTCCCACTGCCATGGCCTCTCCCGTTGTGGAGCTCAGGCTCTGGACGCGCAGGCTCAGCGGCCATGGCTCATGGGCCCAGCTGCTCCGTGGCATGTGAGATCCTCCAGGACTGGGGCATGAACCCATGTCCCCTGCATCGGCAGGCAGACTCTCAACCACTGCACCAGCAGGGAAGCCCTATTTGGTTTCTTGATATTGAGTTACATGAACTGCTTGTAAATTTTGGAGATTAATCTTCTGTCAGCTGCTTCATTTGCAAATACTTTCTCCCATTCTGAGGGTCGTCTTTTTGTCTTGTTTATGGTTTCCTTTGCTGTGCAAAAGTTTGAAGTTTCAGTAGGTCCCATTTGTTTATTTTTGTTTTTATTTCCATTTCTCTAGGAGGTGGGTCAAAAAGGATCTTGCTTTGATTTATCTCATACAGTGTTCTGCCTATGTTTTCCTCTAAAAGTTTAATAGTGTCTAACCTTACATTATAGCTCTTTAATCCATTTTGTGTTTATTTTTGTGTATGGTGTTAGGGAGTGTTCTATTTTCATTCTTTTACATGTAGCTGTCCATTTTTCCCAGCACCACTTATTGAAGAGGCTGTTTTTCCTCCATTGTGTATTCTTACCTCCTTTATTAAAAATAAGGTGACCATGTGTGGGTGAGTTTATCTCTGGGCTTTCTCTCCTGTTCCATTGATCTATTTATGTGTTTTTGTGCCAGTACCATACTGTCTTGATTACTGTAGCTTTGTAGTATAGTCTGAAGTCAGGGAGCCTGATTCCTCCAGCTCCATTTTTCATTCTCAAGATAGCATTGACTATACGGGGTCTTCTGTGTTTCCATAAAAATTGTGGAAGTTTTTGTTCTAGTTCTGTGAAAAATGGCCATTGGTAGATTGATAGGGATTGCATTGAATCTCTTGATTGCTTTGGGTAGTATAGTCATTTTCACAGTGTTGATTCTTCCAATCCAAGAACATGGTGTATCTCTCCATCTGTTGATATAATCTTTAATTTCTGCCATCATTGTATTATAGTTTATTGCATACAGGTCTTTTCTCTCCTTAAGTAGGTTTATTCCTAGGTATTTTATTCTTTTTGTTGCAATGGTAAATGGGAGTGTTTCCTAGGTTTATTCCTAGGTATTTTATTCTTTTTGTTGCAATGGTAAATGAGAGTGTTTCCTTAGTTTCTCTTTCAGATTTTCCATCATTAGTGTATAAGAATGCAAGAGATTTCTGTGCATTAATTTTGTATTCTGCTACTTTACCAAATTCACTAATTAGCACTAGTAGTTTTCTGGTGGCATCTTTAGGATTCTCCATGTATAGTATCTTGTTATCTGCAAACAGTGACAGTTTTACTTCTTTTCCAATTTGGATTCCTTTTATTTCTTTTTATTCTCTGATTGCTGTGGCTAAAACTTCCAAAATTATGTTGAATAATAGTGTTGAGAGTGGACAACATTGTCTTTTTCCTGATCTTAGTGGAAATGGTCGCAGGTTTTCACCATTGAGAATGATGGTGGCTGGGGGTTTGTCATATATGACCTTTATTATGTTGAGGTAAGTTACCTCTATGCCTACTCTTGGAGGGTTTTTATCACAAATGGGTGTTGAATTTTGTTGAAAGCTTTTTCTGCATCTGTTGAGATGATCATGTGGTTTTTCTCCTTTAATTTGTTAATATGGTTTATCACATTGATTGATTTATGTATAATGAAGATTCCTTGCATTCCTGGGATAAACTCCATTTGATTGTGGTGTATGATCTTTTTAATGTGCTGTTGGATTCTGTTTACCAGTATTTTGTTGAGGATTTTTGCATCTATGTTCATCAGTGATATTGGCCTGTAGTTTTCTTTCTTTGTGACTTTTTCATCTGGATTTGGTATCAGGGTGATGGTGGCCTCATAGAATGAGTTTGGGAGTGTTCCTCCCTCTGCTATATTTTGGATGAGTTTGAGAAGGATAGGTGTTAGCTCTTCTCTAAATGTTTGATAGAATTCGCCTGTGAAGCCATCTGGTCCTGGGCTTTTGTTTGTCGGAAGATTTTTAATCACAGTCTAGATTTCAGTGCTTGTGATTTGTCTGTTTATATCTTCTCTTTATTCCTAGTTCAGTCTTGGAAGTTGTGCTTTTTGAAGAATTTGTCCATTTCTTCCAGGTTGTCCAATTTTTTGCCATATAGTTGCTTGTAGTAATCTCTCATGATCCTTTGTATTTTGCAGTGTCAGTTGTTACTTCTCCTTTTTCATTTCTAATTCTATTGATTTGAGTCTTCTCCCTTTTTTTCTTGATGAGTCTGGCGTTTATCAATTTTGTTTATCTTCTCAAAGAACCAGCTTTTAGTTTTATTGATCTTTGCTCTCGTTTCCTTCATTCCTTTTTCATTTATTTCTGATCTGATCTTTATGATTTCTTTCCTTCTGCTAACTTTAGGGTTTTTTTGTTCTTCTTTCTCTAATTGCTTTAGGTGTAAGGTTAGGTTGTTTATTTGAGATGTTTCTTGTTTCTTGAGGTAGGATTTTATTGCTATAAACTTCCCACTAAGAACTGCTTTTGCTGTGTCCCGTAGGTTTTAGGTCATCCTGTTTTCATTGTCATTTGTTTCTAGGTGTTTTTTGATTTCCTCTTTGATTTCTTCAGTGACCTCTTGGTTATTAAATAGTGTATTGTTTACCCTCCATGTGTTTGTAGTTTTTACAGATTTTTTCCTATAATTGATATCTAGTTTCATAACATTGTGTTCAGTGAAGATACTTGATACAATTTCAGTTTTCTTAAATTTACCAAGCCTTGATTTGTGATCCAAGATATGATCTATCCTGGAGAATGTTCCATGAGCACTTGAGAAGATCGTGTATTCTGTTGTTTTTGGATGGAACATCATATAAATATCAGTTAAGTCCATCTTGTTTAGTGTATCATTTAAAGCTTGTGTTTACTTATTTATTTTCATTTTGGATGATCTGTTCTTTGGTGAAAGTGGGGTGTTAAAGTCCCTTACTATCATAGTGTTATTGTCGATTTCCCCTTTTATGGCTGTTAGCATTTGCCTTATGTGTTGAGGTGTGCCTGTGTTGGGTGCATAAATGTTTACAAGTGGTATGTCTTCTTCTTGGATTGATCCCTTGATCATTATGTAGTGTCCTTCTTTGTCTCTTGTAGTAGTCTTTATTTAAAAGTCTATTTTGTCTGATACTTCAGCTTCCTTTTGATTTCCATTTGCATGGAATATCTTCTATCCCCTCACTTTCAGTCTCTATTTGTCTAGGTCTGAAGTGGGTCTCTCGTAGGCAGCGTATATACGGGTCTCCTTTTTGTATCCGTTCTGCCAGTCTATGACTTTTGGTGGGAGCATTTAATCCATTTATGTTTAAGGTGATTATCGATATGTATTTCCCTATTACCATTTTCTTAATTGTTTTGGGTTTGTTATTGTAGGTCTTTTCCTTCTCTTTTGTTTCCTGCCTAGAGAAGTTGCTTTAGCATTTGTTGTAAAGCTGGTTTGGTGGTGCTGAATTCTCTTAGCTTTTGCTTGTCTGTAAAGGTTTTAATTTCTCCATTGAATCTGAATGCGATCTTTGCTTAGTAGAGTAATCTTGGTTGTAGGTTTTTCCCTTGCATCACTTTGAATATGTCCTGCTACTCCCTTCTGGCTTGCAGAGTTTCTACTGAAAGATCAGCTGTTAACCTTATGGGGATTCACTGGTATGTTATTTGTTGCTTTTCCCTTGCTGCTTTCAGTATTTTTCTTTTGTATTTAGTTTTTGCTAGTTTGATTAATATGTGTCTTGGCATGTTTCTCCTTGGATTTATCCTGTATGGGACTCTCTGTGCTTCCTGGACTTGATTGACTATTTCCTTTCCCATATTAGGGAAGTTTTCAACTAAAATCTCTTCAAATATTTCCTCAGTCCGTTTCTTTTTTTCTTCTTCTAGCACCCTTGTAATTCGAATGTTGGTGCATTTAATGTTGTCCAAGAGGTCTTTGAGACTGTTCTCAATTCTTTTCATTCTTTTTTCTTTATTCTGCTCTGCAGTAGCTATTTCCACTATTTTATCTTCCAGGTGACTTATCCGTTCTTCTGCCTCAGTTATTCTGCTATTGATTCCCTCTAGAGTATTTTAAATTTCATTTATTGTGTAGTTGATCATTGTTTGTTTGATCTTTACTTCTTCTAGGTACTTGTTAAACATTTCTTGTATTTTCTCCATTCTATTTACAAGATTTTGGATCATCTTTACTATCATTACTCTGAATTCTTTTTCAGGTTGACTGCCTACTTTCTCTTCATTTGGTCTGGTCGGTTTTTACCTTGCTCCTTCATCTGCTGTGTGTTTCTCTGTCTTCTCATTTTGTTTAACTTACTGTGTTTGGGGTCTCCTTTTCACAGACTTCAGTTTCATAGTTCCTATTGTTTTTGGTGTCTTCCCCTGTGGCTGAGGTTAGTACAGTGGGTTGTGTAGGCAGGCTTCCTGGTGGCGGGGACTGGTTCCTGTGTTCTGGTGGATGAGGCTGGATCTTCTCTCTCTGGTGGGCAGGGTTACATCCAGTGGTATGTTTTGGGGTGTCTGTGACCTTATGATATTAGGCAGCCTCTCCGTTAGTGGGTGGGGTTGTGTTCCTGTCTTGCTAGTTGTTTGGCACAGGGGTTCAGTACTGTAGCTTGCTGGTCATTGAGTGGAGCTGGGTCTTAGCATTGAGATAGAGATGTCTGGGAGAGCTTTTGCTGTTTGATATCATGAGGAGCCAAGAAGTATCTGGTATCTCTCCCTGCGCTCCAACCAAAGCCCGAGCCTCAGCTCCCAGCCCTGGCCGCCCCGGCAGGTGAGCAGACAAGCCTCTCGGGCTGGTCAGTGCCAGTTGGCACCGATCCTCTGTGCGAGAATCTCCCCGCTTTGCCCTCCGCACCCCTGTTGCTGTGCTCTCCTCCGCGGCTCCGAAGCTTCCCCCCTCCGCCACCCACAGTCTCCGCCCGCGAAGGGGCTTCCTAGTGTGTGGAAACCATTCCTCCTTAACGGCTCCCTCCCCGAGGTGCAAGTCCCCTTCCTGTTCTTTTGTCTCTTTTGTTGTTTCTTTTTTCTTTTGCCCTACCCAGGTACGTGGGGGGGTTTCTTGCCTTTTGGGAGGTCTGAGGTCTTCTGCCAGCGTTCAGTAGGTGTTCTGTAGGAGTTGTTCCACGTGTAGATGTATCTCTGGTATATCTGTGGGGAGGAAGGTGATCTGCATATTACTCCTCTGCTTTCTTGTTCTGAGAGAGCTGTTACTTTCTTTTGTTGGTGTTTGATCCAATTTCTTCTTATAGACAGAATTTAAAGATATTTTCTAAGAAAAGTGTTTGTGTTCCTCAAAAATTATAGCATTGATATTTTCTAAATATAAAATTTGGCAAGTTCTGGGTTACTGAAGAAGCTTCAGTGAGGCTGTTATGTAAGCTAGAATAATAAATGGAGTAAAAAAAAAAGGAAAGAAATCAAAGTAGATTGGGGATTTCTTTGATAAGGGGAAGAAAGACACTCGTAGAACAAAGGACAATATATTCAGTAGAAGGTAAAGAGGTAAAGAGAGAGTAGGAGAGAGAGAGACAGAGAGAGAGAGAGAGAGAGATAGAGAGAGAGAAACAGAGAGAGACAGACAAAGAGAAACTAGAATTAAGAACTGAGAGATGGGAAGAGACAGCCCTAATTGTACCGGGTCAAGTTGCATCTAAAGACTGATGTCTCCTGGATTTTTTTATTTTCTCTGTGGTTGTCCTTAGAATGATCTTAGAAGCTGTCACTGAAGGTTAAGACACATGAGAGAATTTAATCAGAAGATTTTAATATTTTTAAGGGTGGTAAACCTAGCTGATGAGAATAACATAAAGTAATGCAGGATTTCTTCCAATTAAAAAAATGTCAAAATCCCATGCAATGGCTTTAATATCTTTGTAGAGATGCACAGTTTCAGAATGTCTGGTTCACATTATGGTCTCTGGTGCCTCCTGGGGTTGTGCATGTGCTATGTGTCATGCAGTATTAGAGCTGCCAGAGAGACACATAAATACTTCTAGAGGGCTGAAGAACACAAGACCATCAGATCATTTAAGGAAGTTAATTTCGTGTGTGTGTGTGTGTACACATACATACATCTACATATATATCCCGTATACGCACACACACACATACATATACACTATGTTGTTGTGTATCATGTATATATAGATATCCACTGTTCACTCTGAGAAGTAGTTTATCTGAAAGGCTTTAGTTTTCTGGGATAAGGTGGAAGAGTTAGGAAATAATAAGATTTAACCCAAAGACATGAACTCTGTGGATCTAAGCAGATCCCATGACACATTAGTCATAAAAATAAGTTTAGCTTAGTTTTTATTATTTTTTTACTTTTTGTGTTTTTTTTTTTTGCGGTACGCGGGCCTCTCACTGTTGTGGCCTCTCCCGTTGCAGAGCACAGGCTCCGGACACGCAGGCTCGGAGGCCATGGCTCACGGGCCCAGCCGCTCCGCGGCATGTGGGATCCTCCCAGACCAGGGCACGAACCTGTGTCCCCTGCATCGGCAGGTGGACTCTAAACCACTGCACCACCAGGGAAGCCCTAGCTTAGTTTTTAGAGTCCTGACAAAAATGACCCTGGATAAGTACAATTCCAGATTTCACACCTGAGACAAAACCTCGGGTTTTCAAGCCACCTCAGCCTCACCAACTGAGAAGGTGGTTGCCTCCTAGGAGATAAATATTTTTAACTCCAAGGAGAACTGAAACTCTAGCTCTGAGAATTGAGCATTGAGGGATGCAGCAACCAAACCTGCAGGACTGCAGTTTTTGGTGGTGAAATATTATTTGTGCAGATTTCAGCAGTTTAAGCTTTTAAAAAAACTTACGGAGATATTATCCTGGTAGGGTAACAAATGAGTAACTGAGTAACGAATGCTTAAACTTCTGATTGTTAGTTGAAGTCTTACAACATTATAAAATAAGATTTGACCGTGTAAAAAATCTCAAAGCTTGTATTTATAAGCATGTCTTTATGAGAATTACTGAGGTGCATAGGAAGGCTTCTCTAATCATCTGGGTGTCCTTCAAAAGGAAATTAAATTTATTACATTTGTAACTACAGTTTTAAAATATTGAAGGGAAATATACATAATTACATTGTAAAATCTCTATTGCCAATGATTATTAAAATAGGCTCAATTAATACATAGAATAATAAGATTTATAAATTGAACAGAAAGATTAAGAAAGAAGTGTTTTGAATTGGTAACTTTAAAAAGGGGAATAATAATATACCAAGGTTCCCAGTGAATAATTGTTTTGACTCAAAAATCCACCCTCTAGGACATCCAAAAAACTCAGCCTGACAATATAGCTATGCTTAAAGTCAAAACCATCCTTGGACTTTTCAGTTAAGGTGTAAGTTACTCTGAGTTGGTTATCTAAGACTTGGAATAGAACATGTTTTGACTAATAGAGCAGATTTGAGGAGATTTTGGAATGTGGGGGTGGGGGGAGGGGGAGAAAGAAAGACTTTGGGAGGTATATTGGGATTTTAAGAGTATTTGGGGGAAATAGGATTTTTTAAAAGTAATGCTGTATATTTGAAGAAAATTCCACATTGAGACTGAGCAGTATTAGACAACCGTTCTTTGAAGGTTATAGAGAAAATTTGGAAAATGCCAAAATATGTAAGTTATTCAGTCATAATCCTACCACCCAGAAATAACTAGTTAATATATCTGTGTCTTTCCTTCTAGTCTTTTACTATTTCTATGTATGTATATTTGTGTGCTTGTATTAAATATGTAATGATGACAATATATATCAATATATCTATTCTATCTCTGTATATTTGATGCATCTTATATACACACATACAGTTTTGTATCCTACTCTTTCAGTGAACTTCACATTGTAAAATATTTTAAAATCTATATTTCAAAACTCTTTTTTTTTTTTTTGGCTTGAGACTACCATGGTTTTCAAGATAAAGTCTAATTCCTGCTATTCACTATTAAGCAGATAAAGGGATCTAAATTCTCTACAGGCCTTCGAACCTGGTTTCAAACATTTATCTATATCTCATGGAGTTCGACTGCCTGGGCTTTTAGGTTCCAAGACATGTGGACATATGTTAGACATGGTGAGACACAGGTGAGGCACTTTGATCCTTGATTCAGGTACCACTTCCTCCCCCCTTCCTGCCACTCACAAGTAGGGCTGCCAGATAAAATACAAGATGCTCAGTTCAAGGTGAATTTCATATAAACAACAGATAATTTTTTAACAGAAGTATGCTCCATGCAATAGTTGACACATACTTATACTAAAATATTATTCATTATTTTTGTGAAATTTAAGTTTAACTGGGTATACTCTATTTTTTATTTGCTCAGTCTGACAACCCTACCCACAACTCTGCCAGTTGCATCAGGTTGAAGCAGAGATGGGTCTCAGAGTCCTGGTTAACACGTCCCTCTCTGATCCACTTACAATTCTCCCTTGTCCCGTATGCATTCTCAATAACAGTAAGATAGCCCCTGGTCAAAGTAAAAGGCAATGAGATGCTGACCTAGAGTGGTTATAAGAGGAATGGGAAAGAAGAAATAGGTAAGAAGTATTTTGGATATAGAATTGAGAGAGTAAAGGTTCAAGGATGACTCAAGATTTTCACTCGAGGCATGTAGGACAATGACTACGCCATTGAGTGTGACAGGAAAATCAGGAGGTGGGGCCATTTTAAAACCAGCATGACATCGAGTTGAAGATGATTATCAGGTAACTTGTTCAACACAGGTCCCACTCCTAAGGTTTTGCCTTATAACAGATTATTGAGGATTTGATTGGAACTGTTTCAAAAAAGAATCCTTTTATTTCTTTTTTAACACTTGGAAGAACACAGACCACAAGAATTGGTTTGATGTATTCTTCCTGCTTATCCCCCACTCCTGACCAGCCCTTATCCTTTTTCTACATCAACTGAAATAAACAGGGGTTTTAAATAAGGATGTTTCTAGAAAGTATCTGAATTGTTACAACCAGGATTTTTATTTCAAAAATCATTAAAAACACTCCTCAGAGCTCAATGAAGAATGTACCCACTATTAAGATAAAAAGGAGGTTTTATGAGATTAGGTTCCAGCTGGCCTGTGTGACTGGACTCAGAGATTTACTCAATAGATTTATGTAACCAGAAGGGCAACTGTCATGATACATGGAAAGAATAATGTTACATGTAACTATCTACTCCTCACCAGCCCCCCCATCAAAACCTGATGATTAAATAAAATATTGATGCCTAATATAGTTAAAGAGTAGGGAAAGGGAATAATGTCATTTATTTATATAACCTTTTTGGAGGGCATTTTAGCAAAATTAATTAAGCATATTAAAAATATGCCCATAACCTAGAAATGCCCATTTAAAAATTAAATTAAGAACATATACAGAGATGTTTATATAAAGATGTTCATAGCAGCATTGTTTAGAATAAATATTTTAAAAAAAGAATGCAGAAGTATCAGAGGTAACATGTTACAAAAGCCTTTTCTTTTAATTACTTCTAAAAAAGAAAGGACTTCCCTGGTGGTGAAGTGGTTAAGAATCTGCCTGCCAATGCAGGGGACATGGGTTTGATCCCTGGTCTGGGAAGATCTCACACACACACACAAAAAAACAAACAAAAAAAACAAACCTCATTAATGTCCATTAATAACAGATTAAATAATAATTATATATTTCCATATAATAGAGTTTTATCTGGACTTTACATATTAAATAGTAAATGACTTAGGAAAAGTATCACAATATTAAATTTAAAAAAGCTATAAAATATTAAGCCCACAGTATTTTTGCAGTTTTCCTAAAAATAATATCAGCATATTTTCCAAGGCATGGGAGTGAAAGAGACCATTAAAGGAAGGAAAATATTGAAAAGAGGGGCCAGGATACTGCCCCAAGACTACTGAGATCAAAAGGCCACATTGGGAGAGAAATTAGTGAAAAAGACTGAGAAAATGTGGTAAGAACAGGTCAGTGAAAAATGGCAAAAGGCACTAAATTAAAGAAGGTGTTTTACAAAGGGGATGGTGCCAAAAAGTCTACACAATTTCAGAAAGAGTAGGAAAAGGATTATGAAACATTTCAGAAAAGATCAAGTAAGAAGAGAAATAGGTAAAATAATAACAGTGTTTAGGGAAAGGATATTTTAAATAGAGTAGTAGAGATATAAACTTGATTGAATAATAAAGAAGATAGGGGAAACAATAGAGTGTAAAACCGAAGAACCAAGTGGTATTTAAGTCTCTCTAATATATAATGGGGAAAACTCCAGAATTTAAGATCTTGAAAACTATTTGTTAAAATATGAAAGTTAAATTTTAAAAAATACATAAATATTCATAGAAAAACTGGAAGAATATGAAACAAAGTGTTAATAGTGATTATCTGTGTGGCAAGATAAGTGGTTCTTATTTTCTTCCACCTGTTTTTATTTTCCAATTTACTACAACTATCATGTATTGCCTTTGAAATTGAAAAAATATGCAATTTAATAAACAACTATTTAAATAAAATTATGGATTAGTATTGCATGCCTTTAAATTTCAACTTTGGTGGTGGAGGGGAAATCCTATTAAAACCATTTGTTTATTGTTTAAAAATACTGAAAGTGTATTAGCAGGAAAGAACTTTGTTCTTCAAACCTAGGAGACTACCTATAATTTTTGCATTTGTAGGGTTGCTCTAAGTTTGAGTTCATCTAATCTTGTAAAAAAAGTGACCTCTAGTTTTTAAAGCTATATTTTAAAAGGTCTCTAAAATGCTGGAAAAAAAATTTTTGGACATAAAAATTGCTCTTTAAATAACACTTGATGTCCTGTGTATGAAGGAACTAGAAATGTAGATTTGGAATTTAGAAGCAAAAATGCTTTGCAAAATAGCTTTTAGGTTCTATTCAGGCCTTTTGAAAAAATAGCTTTAAAAAGTGAAAGTAACCTATGATGAAAGTCACTCTAACTTGTTAACTTAATGCAAAGTATCTAAAAGCAAAATTCAACCCTTTTACATGATTGACACAGACCAAGTAGTTCCCCATGAATCTCTTCAGTCTCAAATCAAATGAAAATGCTCTTAAACCAAACTGTAATGACTCTTAAAATAGAAAGTTTCTTGAGTTTATGGGGAACCACAACCTTTCAACCACCCATAAAGCATTCTACAAGTAGGAATAGGCATCTATTTTGGGTGAAGTATTTTGAGTCCAGATCTTAAGGACAATGCTCAAGTTCTTCCTTTGGGCATTTCTGGGGTGGTGTAGGAAGAACTAACATTGTGTGTGGTCTGCGTTTCTAAAGTAATGACAAATCACTGAAAAGATCTGGAAGGGGAGCAGATAATGCACTCAGATCTCACTTGTGTCAGTGTTCTCTGGGCAATGAAATCTTCGAGGGATGACACAAACGGAATTACTTGGACTTACTTTGTTAATTTTAGTGGGTATCGGTGTGATATCATCCCTCTGAAGTCTTCTAGGGAGGACCGATTACTCATTTTAAACAACTGTTTGCCCAAGTACATTACTCTTAAACTCACCCTTGACCATTGCCTTGTTTTATGGTTGCACGTGATACTGCCGATTCTGTGTTTCTGAGCCAGTCTTCCTGTTAACAGCAGGGCTTATATTTGAGCTGTTTCTGGAGGAGATGTCTTGACACATGGCTTCAATCTCCCTTCTCCGGCAGCTTGTGAAGCCAGCCAGTTGGCAGATTCCAGGTCTGTAGCAGAAATATGGGCTGCTATTCTTGCACTGAGCTGGGTTTCTGTTGTTATAGCAAAAATAAGCTTCCCACAACATGTGAAATAGTATAAGAGAAGAAGAGAAGTAAGGTGGGGATGGCAGAGGTGGGGGGTACATGGAGGCATTTATAGATGATGAGATATGGAAAATAATACAGAGCTGATACTGTCAAGTGTATCTGGGCCGCTATTGGGTAAGTATGGGCAGTTATCACCGTTTCCATTTGTGGAGTGTAGTGTCTGTTCAAAATCTGGTGTTGTTGCAATAGTTGATTCTCTCAGGCTTCAATAATGTTTTCCAAGATGGAGATTATAAAAATTACATTTTTCCATTTCCATGTTTCTTTGTATGGATGAAGTAAAAATGGAGTTCAAATTTAGTTTCACTGTTAAATATATGACATTAGGCAATTAATTTATCTTCTTGGACTTTAATTTTTCCTATCTGTACAATGAAACTTCGGGGTAGATGATCTCCAAGATCTGTATTTACTCTCAAATTTGAAATTTATCATTTCCAGTATTGGCCTGCCCCGCCTCGAACAGAGGTTCCTGTTCTCAATCCTAATAACCTAAAAGGCTGACTTGAAATGTTTGCTCTTATTTTAGGCAGATTCCCGTCTTGTGACTAAGGACCCCTCTCCTCAGGGTTTGAGGCTTAAAAGTCTCTTAGTTCATGTATGTCTGACATAGATGAGTATAGGCTGGGAACAAAAATGATTTTTCTTACAATTAAAGACCTTGCTTCTTCACAGAACTTTGTAAATATTGAAAGGGAGAATGTTTTGAGATATGATAGTATTTACTTTGACAACATAACCTCTATAAGTGAGCATGGTGATATTCTACATTATGTTTATTAAGGTAACAAAATAATGTGACAAATTGTTGAAAATCTTAAGTCAAAGCTATTGTTTCCTGGAATCAATAGGGTCAGAATTTGTTAGAGAAATACATTTAGATACTTTGGCATGATTTGCTTACTTGTTTAACAAATATTTATTGAGTACCTATTATGTAACAAGCACTTTTCTCAGTGTTTGGAATGTATCAGTGAAAAAACAGACAATGACCTCTGTGCTCATGGAGCTTACATTCTATTTGTTTTATTAGCTGCTAAGGAACATGAGTTATTTAACAGATTTGAAACAATTTTTTTTCAGAAGCAAAAATTGATAGCTGAAGTGTAACTCATAATTATTCTCCACTTTATTACTTCCAAAAAAATACGACATGCTCTTTCTCCAAACATCTTGATAACTTGCTAAAGTCACGCATGTTCTCAAATAGCCTGTAAATGGGTTGTATTAAATAATAAAAATGACAGTGGTGTTCTCTTTTGGGTTAATTTTAGTGTGTCTCAGTGTCATAAGAAGATTACGTTTGGACAGTTGGAGGATAGAGCTACAAATATTTCCCTAACAACACAACATACAATAAAACAGAAGCAAAGAAGCAAATAATCATATAAGTAACAAGAAACTTAATTTTTGTGAAGTCATTAATCTGGTAGTAGTTCTCTCTTATCTAGATAAATAATTTAAACACAGTGTTCAATTTGCCAGTCCTTTGGATGGCATCAAACTATTAAACACATTTCATGTTATGCCTATTTTATTTGATTAGTTATGATAATTATGTCATATAAATAGAGATCAATAGCATCTTGGTTGTGCAACACTTTTAAAAAATACTTTATTAAAATGATTTTTTCAGCAATAGAAAACTGATAATTCATTTCACTAAATGTTATGGCTAGACTTTTTTTCTCCTAAAATTCTGACACACATTTTCATTTATCAATATTTTGCCAAGAGCTAAGCAGCTGTACATATTTGGAAGTAAAAAGCAGAGCAACTTCCTTTAAAAAATTTTTTGGAAGTTGAAATTTCCTTAACAAACTCTGTGGTTCATATTGAAAATAAAATTTGATGGCTTCTTTTTAAATGCTCTTTTGCTCTGTCAGTACTTGGCAATGAACCATTTTTATGAATTCCATCACTGTTTTCTCTAGGGATTATATAAAAACTAGGCATCAGTATTATTCTTGGTACTAATTGCCTGAGAAATTAATTGGCGGGATGGGTATTTGTTTATGAATTGATGACCCAGAGTTAGCCTCGACATCCAGGATCTAGTATTGATATTTCATGAAAAATATTGCAGAAATATTTGGAAATTTCCAGGAGTATTTTTACTGCCTCAAAAAGATTTCATCATATGCTGACAAAAAGTATGGCAAAACTAGGCCATGGCAGGGTACCATTGTTCTTACTCTGAAGTGAATCAGAGACTTAGTACATTTATAAGAGTACATCTTAAAATTTGGGTCCTATTGTTTTTATTTTTTAATTGAAATATAGCTGATTTACAAGATTATATTAGTTTCAGGTATGCAACATTGTGATTCAATATTTTTAAAGATTATATTCTTTTAAAGTTATTTTAAAATATTGGCTATATATATTCATTGTGCTGTACAATATATATTGTAGCTTGTTTATTTTATACTTAGTAGCTTGTACCTTTTAACACCTTAACCTCATGCCCCTCCCTCCTTCCCTCTTCTCTCTGGTAACCAAGAGTTTGTTCTCTATATCTGTGAATCTGTTTCTGTTTTGTGATATTCATTTGTTTTATTTTTTAGATTCCACATATAAGTGATAACATACAATATTTGTCTTTGGCTTATTTTACTTAACATAATAACCTGTAGGTCCATCCATGTTGCTGCAAATGGAAAAATTTCATTGTTTTTTATGGCTGAGTAGTATTCCATTGTGTGTGTGTATGTGTGTGTATATCACATCTTCTTTATCCATTCATCTGTTGATGGTCGGTCCAAGAGTTTTAATGTAGTTTTGCAAGAAAAAAGTAATGTGGGGTACATGGTGGATTATGCCTTTGCTTTCTTTTCTAATACCGTTATGAGGGGTGGTGAACATCCATTCATCTCTTCCCCATTCCTACGAAATTGTGATGTAATCAATAAAGATTCCTTGACTTAGGATTTTTGTCATTAATAATTTTTCTTCCCATGGCAGTCATGGGAGGTCAATCTGGTTTAGTCACATTCTGTATTTCTAACTTGGGTCATACAATTGGAATATACGAACAGCCTTACTTTGTCATAGCCTTCCATTGAATATTTGAGCACACGAATCCTGTGAAACTAGAAAGATCAATAAGGATTTGTTTTTTCAGATTTCTATGATTAGTTATTTTTCTTAAATTTTGTTTTTATAAATTAGGGAACTATTACATAAAATTTTTTTTCTGATAATCAGCCTATTTTGCATAGTATTCCAACAATTATTATGGCTTTCAGAAAGTAATATAACTAATTGGAGAAATATCCAACTGATCAATCATCTGTCAACTTACTGCTTTTTTTTTCTGTTGAGTGCCTAAGTATGTGATTTGATGGATAATCGTACTCCTTTGCCCTTTGGCCATTTTGGTGTTGGATTACAATCTAAAACTTTGCATTTTCCTCCATTGATATTTATCTTGAAATGTCCTCTGTTTCTGGTTACAGAGCTGATGTAATCTTGAGATTATTCATGATTTTTGTAACTCTGTCTAAAGAGTACACATATTTACATAGCTGATGTTAACTTTACATGAGATGTTAAATGCCAGATTAAAATATCTGGATAAGCCATGATATTTGTGTTGTATTTTTGAACCCGGGCCCAACCTGACATTGAGTTTAACAATTTCCGGCCAAAGCCAGCTATTGAGGCCCCAGGAAGATAACAGTGGAAGTCAGCAAGCTGTACATATAGCCAGGCTGGGTCTGCCATGGCAGAGCGGCCTTTGACGGAAAGGGTTGTTTTGTTGTTCTCTGGTGAACTTTGCAGGCCCTCTGTAGCCTTCTAATGGTCACTTCCCAGAGTGGGAACTCTTCTGTAAGAAAAAGACCAAGGGGAGTAGTTGAGTGATCTCAGGATTGGGATGTCTCAACGGCAGATCCAGGAGTTGCAAAGTCGATCTCAGAGGAGAAAATCACAAGGAAAAAGAGATTCAGGCAAAGAATAAGGGGAAGAGATGCAGAACAGATCAAGAGGCAGGGAGTGTGGCATTGAGATCAACAGACCAGAGAGTGGAGGTGATAGGGCTCTGCTGCACATAGGGCTTAGGAGAAGCAGTCCTCACCTGAAAAGGAGCCAGGAGCTTGCCTTGAAGTTACATTTCAAAGCAAATGATTTCAACTAGAGCAGTCATTTTAACCTTGAGCTTGCAGCAAAATCACTTGAAAGCCTTCTGAAAACACAGATGACTGACTTCCACCTCCCAACCCCAGCATTCCTAATTCAGAAGGTTCCACTGGGAGGGCTGAGAATTTGCATTTCTAACAAGGTCTTCAGTAAGAATTCTCTTGCTGGTCTGAGAACCACTCACAGAGAGAGCCTGTCCCTGTCAGGGGGCTTGGAGACTCTCTGTAGAGATTCTGAGGGTACTAAATCCTGCCTGGCAAGTGGTCAGATTTCCCCATGCCTCACTTCTCTCATCGACAAAAGGGAAACAATGTCTAGCTTGACTGTCTGGAATAAAGATTAGTGATAACAGATGTCAAGTGCCTGGTTCATATTAGGAATTCAAAATATGGCGGCTGTAGTGGAAAGAGCAGTACAGTTACAGGATGCAAATGAAGACTCAGAATATGCAACACTGAAATATTAATCACCTCTGGAATTTCTGAAGTTTCATTAAAACAACATCTTGGTAGTCTTCTCTGACTTCTTAGAAGTTTCATATATTTTTTTGTTTTGTTTTGTTTTAAATTTTATTTTATATTGGACTATAGTTGGTTTACAATGTTGTGTTAGTTTAAGGTGTACAGCAAAGTGATTCAGTTACACATATACATATATCCATTCTTTTTCAGATTCCTTTCCCATATAGGTTACGACAGAATATTGAGTAGAGTTCCCTGTGTAGGTCCTTGTGGATTATCTATTTTATATATAGTAGTGTGTATATGTTAATCCCAAGCTCCTAATTTGTCTCTCTTCATGACATTTCCCCTTTGGTAACCATAAGTTTGCTTTTGAAGTCTGTGAGTCAGTTTTTGTTTTGTAAATAAGTTCATTTGTATCATTTAAAAATTTTTTAGATTCCACATATAAGTGATAGCATATGCTATTTGTCTTTCTCTGTCTGACTTACTTCACTTAGTATGATAATCTCTAGGTCTAACCATGTTGCTGCAAATAGCATTATTTCATTCTTTCTTATGGCTGAGTAATATTCCATTGTATATATGTACTACATAGAAGTTTTATATTTTTAAAACATTATTTTGTTCAAATGTATCTTGTGTAGACTATTATTTGTTATGATACATAGTTCCCTTAACCCCATAGTTAAGGTATATGCAGTCATTTGAAAGCAGAATCTAAAGAAAAGAAAATGAATGGCTGTTTTTCCTGTGAAATGAGCACAGAAAAAGTGTGTTTTCCAGGTAGGATCAAGGTTAATAGGAAAATATTAGATTTTAATTGCAGACTTTTTTTTTTATGGACTGATCTTTTATTAAGTCTATCACTTATGGTCTTAATCTTGTGATTGCTACATAAGGTTCCTTGCCAAAATACAAGCACGAAAGGATGATTGCTTTTAATCCAAACACATGTTTTACTTCAAAAAAAAAAAACTATAAAGAATGCTTTTTCCTGCTTTCACACCCCTCCAAGCCTCAAACTTCACTTTCAAACTATGAACTTGTTATCAATAGCTTGGTTCAAAGAGATTCTTTTCATTGTTCTGAATGACAACTGAAACAATTTAGAGGTTTTTATCATTAAAGAACATGCACTCTTCAGCAACAGTGCTTACCAAATTAGTCTGTTTTACTTTAAAAGTGCTTTCAAGGCCAGACTTTTTTTGACTAACATTTTCTGAAATCACAGAGCATAGTTGTATAAAGTTCCAGATGTTTTCAGATTTTGCTCTAATTGGGAAGAGAAAATGGGAACACCTGAAAGACATTGGCCTTGAATGAGAGATTCTCACTATCAGCACAAAACTAAAACTTTAAGTCCTGACACATTTTAATTTGTTCCTTAGACAAGGAATTTTAATGTCCTGGTTTATGGTGGATGTTTTCAGGTACCAGAGCAGCAAGAGGAGTGAGTTATCTATGTGCGTATGCTGTTCATTCTTTCACTTAACAAACATGTATTGAATACCTTCAAAGGTCCAGATGCTGTTCGAGGGTTCGATTTATACATTTTGTGTCTCTAAAGATGCCAACCAAGGTGTAAAATATATTCTTTCGTTTATTTATTCCACAGTCATTTATGGACAATTTATCTTATGCCAAACACTTTTCTAGATTCTGGATCACAAAGACAAATAAGGCATGATGCTTGCTTTCAAAGAGTTTATAGTGTAACAGGGAGAAAAACCTAAGTCATTAGTTAATTAATTAAACCCATTTACTGAGCATCTGCCATGGGTCAGACAGGGAGCTGAGACAGGCCATGGTATATCCAATCAGACAAAAGTTTTACCCGCACGAAACCTATATGTTCTAGGAATGAAGGCAGAGAGTGAGCAAGTAAACAAATGAGCACAGAGTATTCAGTATATACGGAAACATGGGGTAATGCGATCTAGGGTAATTGAGGGAGGGACCACTTTACACAGAGTGATGAGGGGCTCTTCTACGGGTGATATCTAGCAGAGACCTGAGGATTGACAGTGGGAATGCACTGTGTGAGCTAGGAGAAGTTAGAGATGAACACGGGGGACTTCCGAGTCTTTGAAGAGCAGAATGATTCCAGTACTGCTGGAGAATGATGAGGCTTTGGGGTCAGGCGTGGTCTGAGCTGAGGCTGGAGAGACAGGAGGAGCCAGATCCTCGGCTGCAAGGAAGCAGGTCCTTGCAGGCCATGGGGACTTTAGGTTTGCTTCTTACAGCAACAGGAACATGTTCAAAGACTTAAAGCAGGTTGCTGATCCGAAGACATTTTGAAAAGATCACTCTAGAGGCTGCATGGAGTATGGGTTGGAAAAGAGTAGAAGGTGCAGGGTGGAAAGTAAGAGGCGAGTTAGGAGAATATTGTGATCAACAAGACCAGAGGTGATGCCATGGGTTGAGCTGAATGGTGGTAAAGGAGATGAAAAGAGGTGGGTAATTTAAGACAGGTGTCAGAAGTAGGACTGCTGGGGCTTGCTGATGGATAGAATTTGTAAATGGATATGTGCAGTAAAGTGTTACAGGTGTAATGCTAAAGGGCCCAGATGAAAAAGTGGTCAATCCTCCTCAAAGTGTATGGAGAACCAGGAAAGACTTGAAAGGGGGTGGTAATGCTGTAGTTAAGTCTGTAAGATGAGTTTGTGCTCACAGGCAGTTGGAGGAGGTGTAGAGCAGAGGAAGGGTAATTTGGGCAGATGCACAGCATGAGTGAAGGCATAGAAAGGACAGCAGGGTGGTGAGAGCAGACACGCCAGAGCCAGGGCAGGGTCAGACACTGCAGGTCACAGTGAGGAGTTTGGATTATCTAGTAGGATGTAGGGAGATTCGTTACCTGGAAGAAGAAGACAGCATAATTGTAGAGTGGGGGAAAAGTAGTACATTTTTCTATGAATAGGAAATCTTTTAACCTTATTATTGAGTCATAGCTCAATCAGTTTTGAATACCATTAGTTTAAATATTACATTCCTACATTTTTATAATGTATACATTTTAAATTCTCTAAATGGTGAATGTTCTCTAAGCATATTGTTCTTTACTAATAAATAGCATTTACTCTGGCAAGAAAATCAACTTCATTATTTGTGGCAAGTAATATGGTAGAAGGAGCGCATAGATCATTTGTATATAATTAAAATACCTTTCTTTCACACCTTAATCTCAAATTTCATTCTAACAGATCAGATGGTAATTAAACATTAACACTGAGTAACTCAGAATTTATTTTATTTTCGCTTCTCCTTGTGCTCTGTAGGTGTGATTCTTATCATTGAAATGACTGTGGCAGTCTGGAATCTTCAGATCTTATATCTAATCTCTGACATTTTTAAGGACTTTTTTTTTGGTGTGGGGGGGAGTTTTTTCCCCCATGTTTAAAAAATATAAAAGGTAAATTTAAGTCTGTGTTTGTAGTATGAAAGTTTCTCAATGGAGAATTTTGAGAGCAATAGTAAGTGAAAATGGGATTATAACAGA
This sequence comes from Aethalodelphis obliquidens, assembly GCF_003676395.1. Lineage (NCBI taxonomy): Eukaryota > Metazoa > Chordata > Mammalia > Artiodactyla > Delphinidae > Aethalodelphis > Aethalodelphis obliquidens. The sequence continues at coordinate 73,357,828 of NW_020837947.1, read as the reverse complement.
AGTTGTCTGGAGACTATAATGAGGTAAAAGTGTTTTGTACCACAAGAGCTGCAATCATATTCATTTTGGCATGGCCAGGATGTCAAGCACTTTCAAGGTAATGCATTCCAGATGATTGTCTGTATTTTTTTCATACTTTAAATAGCGTGAAGATGGTTGAAACAATTTGCTGTGGCATCAAAGGCATTGTGAATGGGCGTTGCCCTCCCAATTCTGAGGCAGAATTTAGCTTTGGCAAAGACTGGGTATTTTAATGAGCACTAGCTTACATTTTTTTTGGCATTAGGTTTACATAGGGCCATATTTCTCCCTCTTCGTAAAAGGATACAAAAATGTAAAAAATGACTATAATGGTTAACCAAAATGAATGTCCAATGCTGCTAGGTATTTTAAAGAACATCAGGTAGCATTTTGTGAAAGATTTACCAACTCGTTGCTACCATGTGGGTGTTGTTTAAATGAGAGAAACAGTTTTGAAAATGTGAATACCTTTTTTCTCAGGACTTTACTACATGCAATTAGGTAAAATTCAGGAGAATGTTATAGCTACAAAAGTTAATGGGAGTAGTCAGCAACTTGACTTGCTGGTATTCTGATCTGTTATATTGGAGCACGAGAAGAGCTGTCATTTTAAGTGGTAAATATTTAAGTTTCCCAAAATGATATCCAGGGCAGCCTTGTTGACTCCATAATTCCACCTTGGATATATAGTTAGTTTAAGGACTTTAAGGTCACATGTTTAGTGTTCAACCCAATAAAGGTTTGATAATACATTTGAGAAAGCAATTGATGTAGACAGACTTTAGGTTTTCTCTAATTTGTCTTTTGAGAAAATGGGAGAATATATTCTTATTTTTTTCAGAGAAGTAAATGTCTCTCAACACATACTATATGAGGACGAGGACAAAATTCTTTCTGAGATTATGGATCTAATTGTACAAAAATCTCCTAACATTTTAAGGAATTTTTATTGCCTGTTTGTGAAGTATCCTACTTCCTCAGTCTTTATATGTTCAGCCCTGTTGTATGCTGACATTTGGTGTCACTTTTCAAATTAGTTTAAGCTGTAATTTTAAAACATGGCTTTAATTGTTCATAATAATTTACTTGAGAAATTTTGTGAGGCTAAGTGACACAGGAGAGAAGTCCTAACATAGTAACTGCAAGTTTTGTATCATATGGATTGAGGATCTAAATTAGATGACAACAGGGAAAAGAAAAACCTTTATTAGGATGAAAATTATGGGATTTTAGTCCATTCTGATCCTATATAATTGAAAGGATATAAGTATAATTTGAAGCATAAGCATTCACATTTTATCAGAGGTGTAATAAGGTGCATGGTTTAGTATTAATATGGTGCAGTGCTTCCCCCAGTTAGAATAAACAAACAAATCAAATAAGCACATATTTTATTGGGCAACTTCCGTGTGAACTGAGTGCTGTTGGAGAAGGAATTAAGATGAAATTTTCTCTCTCGAGACCTTCTGAGGTACTAGGTACTAGTTCAGTTTTCTTTAATTTTATGAATCAGTAAGATGAAAGTGCCATCTGAACTAAGTCCAAGTTACGCGTTGTATTTCCCTGTCATTTCTTCTGTGGACTTTGTTTATATCTTTTGGCTCATACATATTAGTATTTGCTTTGTCTAAAATGGCAAACATTAATTATTAGCAAATAAAGCATTCCTTATATTACATCTTGATATTTATTCTGAAGTACTTACCCCTGATCAATCTATTTCATAATAAAACCTTAGCCAGAGTAGCACAAACAGTGAAGTTTTTGAAAAGTACATTGCAATAAAAAAGATAATTTGTTTTTCTAACAATTCTCAGATATTGCATAGCACATAAACTGTGTATAAATCAGAATAGTGCTTATTTAATTTAGTGAAAGTGTAATAAACGCTTGAATGAGTACATATAAAACAATTATAATGGTAGATCTTTAGACTGATATTGGCTATGTGGCACATTTCCATTGCACTAGTTTTCTCTCATTTGGACCTTGAAAAGTCTATTGAGAGCAGGAATATATTAGCAAGGTGTCAGCCCATATGCCCTTTCACTTCTATTCCTGTGTTTTGGCCTTCCTGCCTCTCCATAAATTAAGGGCAGACTTTACCTTTAGAATTACAGCTGGTTTCATAATATACACAATATTTCTGAAACCAATGCTTCTCATACCTCCTGACTCTGAGTGGCCTTCCTACATCTACAAGATCTGCTACTGCGTTTCTAGCTAACTTCTCTGAGCTTGTGGCCTTATGTACTCAGTGACAGCTGAAAAGCCACGCATGTTTATCTGGATTCTCATTCTTCTGTTCTTGTTTGGTCTGTTTGTTCGTGTCCTGGATGTGACTGAGGAGCTCTGTGGACTGATGGTGCCATTTCCACATTGCTTTTACTAAATCATTAACAATAATAATGAATTTCTTCGCTTTTAAGACATTATTGATTTTAAGATATATCTTCAATGTAGAATCTTTATATTAAATATAAGCACAACTTTATTATAAACCGGCACTAATATACATTTATTCATTTTCAAAAAGCCACTTTGCTAGTGCCATAGCCTGTGTCTTCTTTCACAGTCCATGCCAGATTCATTATTTTGGAGGATTAATAAGTTATTTGGAAGATTATCAAAGTATACTCTTAGATTAATATATGAAGAATTGATTTGTGACGGACTACTACTTTGAGATATCATATAGTATGTAAGCTCTTCTGCAGCAACCCCTCCCACCATTCAGATTGGAGAAATGAAGTTTCCATTTGATGGGAGATTCTTCAAGAATTCAAATCTAAAAGATTCTTGACTCCTGAGATTAAAAGCCTACTGTATGATGGATGGAGAAGATTTCAAAGTAATTTTAAAGTGAGAAAATCTGATAGGTTGGTCTGATCCCCTCTGCCTTCTGCCCTGTCCAGTTTGCCTAGGATTGGGATTTCAGTACTAATATTGGGAAAGTCCTGGGCAAACTGGGACAGTTGGTCATCCTACCTATATCCATTCAGCTTTTTGCCTTTTGGAGGAGGCTGAGGGGTCAGGGAATGGTAAACAAACTGAAGTGAAGAGAATGACGGTTTCTGTTACTCAAAGTAACAGAAGAAGTAGAGAAGAACAACTGGGGCAGAGAAGAACAATTAGATTTTTCCCATAAATTATTTTTTGGCGGAATTCAGAGTGTGGATGTGTACCATACCCTACTTTGCCTAGAGTTCCAATATATGAAAGCCTGAGTTCCACCCTATGAGGGCTTGAAAAAAGTTGAGTTCCACCCTACAAGGGCTTGAAGAAAGCAAGAGAAGTAACAGGATGGCCTAATGAAAGGGCGGTCAGTGGAAGAGAAAGCAAGCAAGCACCCTGCCTGGCATAGAGATCAGAAATGTTAAAATATTTCATTCCTACAGGTATAAGTGGTAGAACACAAAATATATGAGTGGGTTGATGAAAATATTGGTCAGCGTTCTCCAGAGAGACAGAACCAATAGAAGATCTCACACACACACACACACACACACACACACACACACACACACACACACAGATTTATTTTAAGAAATTGGCTCATGCGATTATGGGGGCTGATGAGTCTAAAATCTGTGCTGCAGGCCAGCAGGCTGGAAGTTCAAGTCAGAGTTGATGTTGCAGTCTTGAGTTCAAAATCTGCAAGCTGGAAACTCAGGTGGGGGAATCTATGTTGCAGTCTTTTTTTTTTTTAATTAATTTTTATTGGAGTACAGTTGATTTACAATGTTGTGTTAGTTTCTACTGTACAGCAAAGTGTACCAGTTATACATATGCATATATCCACTCTTTTTTAGATTATGTTCCCAAATAGGTCATTACAGAGTACTGAGTAGAGTTCCCTGTGCTATATACAGTAGGTTCTTATTAGTTATCTGTTTTATATATAGTAGTGTGTATATGTCAATCCCAGTCTCCCAATTTATCCCTCCCTCTTTTTTCCCCATGATAAGCATAAGTTTGTTTTGCTCAAAGTCTGATTTGCATCTGCTTTGCTCAAAGTCTGATTTAAATGATAATCACATCTTAGAAATACTTTCACAGCAACATCTAGACTGGGGTTTGACTTAACAACTGGGTACCATAGCTTAACCAATTGACACATAAAATTAATCATCCCAGGGAGCAAATTCAATGACTCAGTGAAGGGAATATTGACCCTTTGAGAGACCTGAGGTATGGACCCCCAGCTAGGGTCTACCTGATGCAGAGTGCAGCTGGGCTTCTGGAAATTACTCATACCAAGAAGCAGTACAGAGGAAGATGGACACCCACGCAGTACCCAATGTGCCACCTGGTAGGACCAGCATTAAATATCACCCTCACTGAGAAAATAGACTACAAAAGTTCCAGGAGCTGGACCTGCAGTAGACTTGGGAAAGGACACCAAAATCACCTATGATCTCCTCACAGTGAACGCATGCTCAGTTTTTAAAGGGGCTCTTCCCCCTCCTTCCCTCTGTTTGAAAACAACCAGTAGGGCCAGGACTGGAGGAAGGAGAGAAAGTTTCTGTGGTGCCTGTGATCAGCAAGACGGTTGAGAAAATAACACTGAGCTGGCTTTTCAAACCATTGGATGGAACTGAATCTACCTGGAAGTATCTAGGTGTTATTAATTAGTTAATTTAACATTTTTTGCTACTGATAAAAATGGGTTCTTGAGAGTAAATTTCAGATACAGAGAATTTTAAAAGAAAAACAGGAAACCTCCATCTTTATACCCCTGGGTTTTGCTGATTTTCAATCATCATAAGTGAAATATTATACTTACATTGAATGCCTATTGCTGGAAGTTAAGCAGTTTATCTTGAAATTCAGCCAGAAGTCTTACCAACCTCTTCTAACTTTGAAAAGTTCTCTGCCAATTAGTAGTTTCCAAACTTGGCTGCTTATTAAAAGCACCTAGGGGTACTTTAAAAAACCTTCAAATGTTTAGTCTTCTCCACACCCCTCCACAAATCTGATTTAGTTGGTCTGAGGCAGAATCTGCAGCCTTGGTACTTAAGGAAAAAAAAGTCTAAGGGATTCTAATATACAGGAAAGCTTAAGACTACTGATAAAACTATGGTGATTTCTATTGCCTTTCATTGCACTGGCTGGTAACTTGCAGGTATCATGTTTTAGTTCAAGGATGAATCACGTAATTTTTGAAGAGCTGTTATTAGGGGTCTGAATTTAAAGTAAAACTCAACTGTGTGAGGCACTGCTAATGCAAATAACTCAAACGTGGTTTAAATTGAGTGAACAGATGACTTTTAACATATGGCTTTAAAAAAAATCATACAAGTGTAGAGAATATTAATTATTTATATGTTGCATCTCCCCTTTAATCCCATTGACAAGTTTCTTTTTATCTATAGATACATCCAGATTAGAGAAATGTTGAAATGAGAAAAAATATGAGAGTTAAGGAAGTAGGATGATAGAAATAATGGTAATTATAATAACTACTTTGTGTATAGAGTATTTGTTATATGCTAAATTCATTTAAATTTTTGATATATTCCTCCCAACACACACTTTACATGTGAGAAAACTGAGGTTTAGAGAAGTCAAACCATTTGCCCAAGGTCACTTAGCTGGTGAGAGGTAGACCTGGTTATCAAACCCAGGAGAGCCTGACACCAAAGTTTATTCCTTATTTACCATACTTTACATCTTCCCGTTTTTATGTTGAATAGCAAAATCACACGTTACAGTCAAACCCTGAGATGGGATAAGTCTTTTGTTATTGTTCCGAAAAGAAATCATCCTGTGTCCACAGTGCTGTGAAAGAAAATCTAGAGAAAGGCAGTGAATGAGTTTTGCAAATGAAGTTCCCATTGATTATCCTATAGATTATCTTGTAAGTGGTAAAACTTAACGTTGCTGAAGTCACTAGGTATTTCAAAGCTTTTGAGCAGAGTCCACCCTTAAAACTCTGTCTTTTCTTCCTTTCTAGTTTGCATACTTAATTTCTTTTTCTTATCTAATTGCACTAGCAAGAACTTCCAGTATGATGCTGGATAGATGTGGTGAAAGAGGACATCCTTGCCTTCTTCTCAGTCTTAGGGGAAAAGTGTTCAATCTCTCATCAGTATGATTTTAGTTTAGGTTTTACATATATACTCTTTAAAAGGTTAATGATGTTCCTGTATGTATTTAGAGTTTTTTGCAATTTTTTAAAAAGAATCAAAACTGACAGGTTTTCAGAAACAGTTTATGAAAATGATATGTGAACAAGAATATATATTTTGCAGAGTTGTTGGATCATTTAATTTAATCTCCTGTGTACATCACTGTCTTTATTATGAGCTCCGGTAGAGTAGCTCTGAGATTTCTCTGGTTAGTCTTTCAGACATTCGTAAGACTGCCTACCTTAAACACCTTCTATGCCAGCATGTGGTGAACAGTTTTGGATCCATGTTCCGTGATAACAGCAGGCAATGCCTGAAGGGCCATTTCATTTAAATATGGCATAGTTTATAAAGAAGCTCCTACTTCACGGGTGATTCTGAACATCTGAGCAGACAAAAAGGACTTTCATACTCTTCCTAGGGGAGCAGTACTAAATTAATGCAACATTAAGTCTAATGAAGTTAAAACGTGAAAAAAACAACTTAGGGGACACTTTTCTATGAAATAGAGCAGATAAATTTGTAGTCTTCTTGCTCAGTTTTAAATGAATAAAATTCCACTTCCCCAAAACAGATATTCAGAAGAATTGCTTCATAATTATTCTTAGATGATAATTTGGGATAGTATGTATGTATGCATTGTTACAGACTGAATGCTTTTGTCTGCTCCCCTCAAATTTGTATGTTAAAGCCCTAACCACCAACGTGATGGTATTTGGAGATAGGTCTTTGGAGGGTAATTACAGTCAGATGAAGTCATGAGGGTGGGGTCCCGATCTGATGGGATTAGTGCCCTTTTAAGGAGAGACACCAGAGAACTCATTCAGTTTCTAGGAGCTCACAAAAAAGAGGTCGTGTGAGCATGTGGTGAAATGGCTGCTGCCTACAGTTCAAGAGAAGAGGCCTCAGAATGAAAGCTACCTTGCCAGGACCTTAATCTTGGTCATCCTATACTCCAGAACTGTCAGAAATAAATTTTTGTTGTTTTAACCACCCAATCTATGGTATTTTGTTATGGCAGCCTGTGTAGTCTGATGTATGCATATATTCCAAAATTTTTCTATTTTATTTTTTAATTATAAGAGTAATATTTATCTGTCATAAACTATTGAAGAATACAGAAAGGTATACAGAAAAATTCAATAATTTCTCCTTCCTATTTTAATTCCATCTTTTGGTTATAACAAATATTAATTGTTCAGAACGGTCCTTGCTAACATTAATGGGCATATAAATCACTTTGGGAACTTTGTTAAAATGAAGATTCATATTGAACAGATCCAGTGTAGAGATTTTTCCTTTCTAAAATAATCCCAAGATGCTGCTGATCTGAGGACCACATTTGAGTAGCAAGGATTTAAGTGTATTTTCCACCATTTCTCTATGTATATACAAACAAGTCAGAAGCATTTTAAACCGTGTTTTTCCCCTTAAAACAGAAGTGGTGATGGCATACATATTATTCTATAATTGACTTACTCAATTAACAAAATAAAATGGTTATCTTATAGGATAATACATGCAAATTTGACTCAATTTATAGGTATAGCATAAACATTGGAAATTGAAAACAAAACAAAAAACCCCTGCAAAACAAGTTTTTCCCTTGGCTCTTAGAATAATATCAAATAGAATAATTGAGTCAAAGGATGGCTGTGGATAGAGTTCACTAGACCACCCCTGATGAAGACCTTGAGAAGCCTTAGTTTCAATGTTGTGGTGGTGATTACTGTAATTAACTCTTTCTCACAAACGATGATCTGAGATTGTAAATAAATTTGCAGATATAACCAGGCCAAAAAAAAAAAAAAAAAGGAAGCAAAGAAAACGAGTTAATTTAAAGTAAAAATATGATATAGTAAATGTATTTGATTTATTTTTTATGTAACATTTCAACTTGGTCTAGACAACGATTCAGACTTTATGGTAATACTTAACTATAAGCACTTAAAAATATGGTGAGTTAAATGTAAATTTTTAAAGGAAAATCTTGGGTTTTGTATATTTAAATAACTAGTTTTTCACTTCCAAGCTTCTAAAGCTTGTATGCCTATTCTAAATATGTTTATATTCTGTAGGCAAGAAGACAGAATGAAAGTATCGACTTTGGAGTTGAACAAATGGAATTTCGTGTTTTAGTTTTCAACCACTTACAAGCTTCAGTTTCCTGTTCCTGAGTTCCCGCCACAGGTAAGATTATGATGGCAGTTACTGCCTCTTAGTATTGTTAAGAGTGCTACAAAATGATGTGAAATGCAAAACATAGCGACTGCCGTGTAATAGGCACTCCATAAATGACATGATTATGCCTGCTACCCAGAAACTTTGAACTACTCTCTTGAAACTCATTTTGAATCCTAGGTGTAGTGCTTTTATCCTTTGACAGAGATACTGGCTTTTTAAACAGTCAGAGGTACTTCTAAGAAATATCTGGTAAATAAGAGGGCAATTAAGGTAGGCGATACCTGAGGTTATCTTCTTTCTGAAACTAAAAAGTATAATTGTAAAGTAGAAGCTCATTTTTGTGTTAGTGTATGTTGGAGGAGGTCATGGAGAGGACGTGACTGCCGGTTGATCCTCAAGTTGGGCCCGGCTGATGGGAGGCTCCGCACCCCTCCTTTGTCCTTGCAATATACATTCTGCCCAGAGTTTCCACAGTGAGAGCCTTCTTCAAGGGCACAGCCTTGAGAGAGCCCTGTGTTGCTGAGACCAGCTGGACAGTATACGTGACTGAACCCAGTTAAAGCCTCTATATAAAGTTTGAGATTCTGTCTGGGGGGTTCGGCGAGATCTACTTATTTTATGGCTGCAAAAACAAGGATCATAAGTAAATTTTCTTGCTTATTAAACCTGCCACCTACCCATCTGGAAGTCTGCCTCTTTCTTCAGGCTCTCCTTGCCCTCTGTATACAGGGGTCAATTTGGGAACCAACCGCATTTTAAGCTAATTCTGTAAATAATGTGAATGGATTTCATAATTTTATTAAAAGAATATGACTTCTATAATTTTTTTGAAAAAATATCTGGTATCATTGAAGTAAGTGTAAGTTGAGCTCTATGAGCTGTCTTATAAATATTAAAAATAGTTTCACAGCTTTTTATTTTGTAATGTAGTATATTTTAAAGTAAATTATAGTTATCATGACATTTCACCTCTAAATATGTCATTGTGCATCTTATAAAATTAAGGCCATATTTTTAGATGATAAAATTATACCACAGTTCACAAAATTAGTGACAGTTCCAGCTAATACCCAGTCTATATTCAAATTTCCCTGGTTGGTCCCCCAAATGTTCTTCACAGGTGGTCTGTGCAAATCAGGATCCTATCCAGTGCCACACATCACATTGGTTGATATATCCCTTAAATCTATTTGACTCTCCAGTGATATCTTTACTTATGATGCTGAAATGTTGCATGGAGTGAATCAGTTGTCTTGTGAAATATCCTACATTTCAGATTTGCTCTGATTGTTCAGAGTGAGAAGTGTCATTTAGTTTGTTCCTCTCTGTCCTGTCTCTTTCATGTAGCCCAGAATAAAGTATAAAGGCTTGATTAGTATTCAAGTGAAATATTTTTGGTGAGATTTGGTAATGTTACCTACTTTTAAAAAATCATCCTCATCTCTTCTTGTCCTTTTGGATAAGATCAAGTGTAAAATCATTCTTAAACTGTCTTATTGAAATATTTGTAGAACACTTCACAGTATTTTCTGACTTGTAAATTTGTAATTTTTATAGGTATCATCTCTAAAATATGGGCAAAAGAAAAAAATTCCATAACATGTCAAGAAATTTCAGAATTCATCTCTAAAACCAGAACTCATGTCTAACTTCTTCCCTCCCTCCCTCCCTTATCCATCCTCCCTCCCTCCCTCCCTCCCTTCCTTCCTTCCTTCCTTCCTTCTTTCCTTCCTTCCTTCCAATTTCCTTTCAATACTGAGGTTATAAATAGTCTCTTTTAAGAAAACTGCTACCTACACAAAGACTTCAGGTTATAGAACCAATCAATCCAGAAGTAAGTAATGAATAGGGAGATTTCTTGAGTTAAATTTATTTCAAATGCTTTCTTTTTGTTATAGCGTTTATATTAAATATAAAAATAAAAGTCAGTACTGCAGTGTATTTTCTAGGTATGGTTGGGCCAAGCAGCCTGATATAGCACAAGAAAAAAATACATCATCTTCAAGGCAGGAGCCAATTCTTGATCTGAGTCACCTTTGAAGTGGCTGGTGGCATATGAAGTGTTCATATTTTTATTTTTAAGTATTTACCTCTGACCTCCAAGGATTTGATGGGATCAGAAACAGAAATACAGATGTCTCAGATGAAAATCATTTTGGAAAGATATTCTGCCTAGCTCTTCAAATCCAAGATGTTTGGACTTTGTATAAACTAAAGAGAAGCATTTTGTTGGAATCGATTCAAGCCTACATATCATGGAATAGATATCTCATCCAACTGAAAAATGAGTATTTAAAAAGTTTTTTGAAGTACTATATATACACAAAGAGAAAACACAGAAAGCATGAGTGTACAACTTGGTGAATTTTCACAAAACAAACACTTATGCATAATTAGCACACAGAATACAAAACAAAATATTATCTACACCTCAGAAGATCCCATTGTACCCCCTTCTAATCTCTATCCCCCCAAGGAAAGTCACTGTTTTAACTTCTAACACCACAGATTAGTTTTTACTATTATTTGAACCCTTTATTAAAAGAATGATACATAATGAAAATTTTTGTGCCTGGCTTTTAAAATTAGTGTAGATGTTTTAATATTAATTTTTGCTTTAATCGGTATGCTGTGTAGGGTCATGGAATGAACATATTTAAATTGGGGAAACTGGAAGGCGGATCTTGAGTCTGCCATTTACTAACTGTATTAGCCTTCAGTAAGGTACTTAACCCTTCTGGACCCTGTTTCTTCACCTCTAAAATGGAAATGGTAATACTTTCTTAAAAAACTGCTGGGAGGATTAAATGAGATACTATGTGTAAAGTACCTGGAAAAATAGTAGAAGCTTAATAATCGCTAGTCTCTTCACCCCACCGTTCTTCAGCCTCCCACCTTTTCTATTTAAATGTACTAGTGAAAGAAAAAAAACCCCACAAAGCTATTATTCCACTTGAAAGCTAAAAAAGATTTTGTCATGGAAGATCCATGTGTTGTTTAAAGGAACACAAAAATCTTTGCTAGAATTTTTTTTTTTTTTTTTTTGTGATACGCAGACCTCTCACTGTTGTGGCCTCTCCCGTTGTGGAGCACAGGCTCCGGACACGCAGGCTCAGCAGCCATGGCTCACGGGCCCAGCTGCTCCGCGGCATGTGGGATCTTCCCGGACCGGGGCATGAACCCTTGTCCCTTGTATCGGCAAGCGGACTCTCAACCACTGCGCCACCAGGGAAGCCCCCTTTGCTAGAATTTTTTAAATGATCATAATTTTTTTCCTTCCTTTAAATTCCAGCAAATTAAATATATTGCAGTTCTACTGATATAACATTGGGAAGACTTCAGATTTTACCACATGCCCAAGGAAAGGTCAAATGACCTATGATTTGTGCTAATGGCAGGAAGTTATAAAGCAGGGAGATTGGACGTAAAACCCCACCTCCTGGAGGTGATTTCTTTCCTCTCTCCTCTGCAATTGGCTAATGATGGATTCTCAGACATTATTTCAGTCTTAAATTTAGTGGAATAAGTGTTACTCTCTGAGATGTCAGTGTATTAAAAACTAGGATATAATTATATTTAATGTGAACACTATTTATTATTGTGTTCATACTAAAAATTAATGCTTGAAAATGATCAAATGAGATAAATTTATCTAAGTTAAAATTTCAGTGATTTTATATATGTTCTGAAAAATAAGCCTTTTTGAAGAAATACTGAGTTGAGTTATGGAGGGCAAATTGACATGATTTTCAGAGAAGCCTAAAAATTACTTCTTTTCCTGGAAGAAAATGATAAATATAATGTAATTTAAAATAACAAATAATATGAATTAATTACTTCCATAACTGGAGAGGCATCTTAGTATTTTTGCTCTATTTTAACTTAAAATAAGTATAATTATAAGTAGTTTTGTCTTTGCACAAAGTAGGAAGTATATCAATGGGTGTTTTTCCTTACACCTTGTTATTGTGAGGCTCAAAAGATAGTGGACATTAAAGCTCTTTTCTCTGTTAATATAAGATGAAAACTTTAGAAATACTTAGTTTTTATGTAAGCATGATTTACGAGTATTTTAGGCAGAGCATGAATATCTGTCTATACCAACCAATGTCCAAAGATTTTTATTCTTTATTCATAAAAAGTTAATTCAGCATGCTGTTAAGTCCTTTCAGCAACTTGATCTACCTGCCTAGTCTAACTGTTCATATCTCTAACCTAAACCACTCACTTAGAAAATTGAAATTAAAAAGTCAGTCAGGGTCTCTGCAGAAGCTGGATGGCTCAGAACCTGAGCAGTAGACTGTAGCTCTGTTTCCTTTCTCTATTACCAAACAACCAGTCTTTATATTGAAAAGGAGCACCAAGAAACATATGTTATTCTTCTCAAACATAGATGGCGCTACTGACCCACCATCACAGACAGTGTACAGTTTTCACCACTGGCTGTGGACAAACATCAATCTATGTCTGGTCACCAGATAGTTTCTATTTTTGGAGAGCTAACTGGGCCTAAGGGTGGGCTGAGCTTCTTAACAAGGAGCTGTTATTATTGTGTGTAACTAACTGTGCTAATATTTAGAAACAGTAACACACTGGTTGACTGGACTTTTCATGTTCCAGTGATTAATCGGTAGATATTGTAAGTGAAAACAAAGGATATTGATCTAGATGTTTTTTATTTAGTTACTTGTTTGTGAGATGCTGAGTACTTTATTGCATCTTCTTTGCATCTGTTTTCTCAATTTGAATGGCAGGGAAGGAACCAACATTTGTCCACCATCTAGTGTATGCCAGTCACTGGGCTATTTATAAATATTTAATCCCCTCATCCTATGGGGAATGGCTTCTTACCTTTATTTCAAACATAAAGATGAAGGTCAGAGATACTCTATGGCCTGAGATCTTCACCGAGGTGGTGGTGTTCAAGCCTAGTTCTATATGACTTAAGATCTGACTTCAAATGTTCTTTTTATTTAAACCAGTCCTGGGAATAATAATATTAATCTTATAATATAGCCTTAATACAAACTTTATACTAACACTGGCTTATTGGTGCCACGGCGAAAGGTAAATAACCTTTGGAAGGATAAAATACATAGGAAGGTCTTTTAAAGAACTTCACTGAGCTAAGTCGCCAGATTAACCAATGATCTCTTTTCTTCTGTACAGAATATAGTGACTTGTGTAAGTGAGGATTTAGAAATACATAAAATATATCCCCAGTTGTTTATATTATCTAGTTCAAACCGAACAACTAGAATTGTGATTTTTAAAATTTATGCATAGACATTCACAATTTAATTTTAAGAAGCTGGATACGTTTAAGTCCATGGTAATCATAGGATATGTATATTTCTTTTGGGTTGAAAAGTTTATCAAAAATTGGCTACTTTTGATGATTTGACAAGATACTTTACTGTATCATTTATACTGACTGCTTCTAAAAATTATTAGGACCACTGTCTTCAGAGACAGGAGGAAAAAATTTGCTACAAATTATTTCAAAATTTGAAAATATCTAGAAATGCCTAGCAAGGTTCTCTCTCATATACCCAGTCTAACCTGATTACATCAGATATACGTAATCTCTCTAAGACCATGTTAGTGGGATATCATAAAACGTAAGGCTTTTTTTTCTGTGTAAATTTTCTAAATAAGAAAGATACCTTTGGATTGTATTCTGTAACTTGATTATACTGTTCCTAAATCTCTATAATTTAGTTAGAATATAAAGTCTTCTCAATTCCTTGCATTTAAGCTTCTTGTCATTACGATTTAGTAAAGAAATTCCAGGAGAGAATCAGTTGTGACCGTTAGGAAAAAGGATGCTCACCCAACAAAGACACAGGAGCAGCATTAGAGGCCAGTGATTCAAGGCATGGAGTCATGAAGACTTTGGGGCCAAGAAAAATTCGAACATGGGATATCCTTCAAGAGGTCAAGAACAAACAGGAAATGATCACCATGAGTCATAAGTTTAAAGTGAATCTAGGAGATTTGATGTTCATTTAAGCAGGCATAGGGCTGCCAATTTGTAGATGGCTCTAGACCGAGAATTTGATTGCCATCTTGACAGCTAGAAATGGAAAGGCAGATAAAATGCAGGGCCTCAGACATGGAGAGAGGGTTGTAGGAATGGAACGTCCAGCTAGTGGAAGAACTGGCTCTAAGGAAACTTGGTAACTGGGTAGAATATTGAAAAAGAATCTCAGAACTCCGATTACATAGTTGGC
>NW_020837947.1:73128454-73343159 GCF_003676395.1 Aethalodelphis obliquidens | reverse complement strand
GGCGGAGTTCCAGATACTATCCATTTTGTATTATCCTTGTCTTTCTTCCTGTTGTATATACCCTTCTACTTATACACAGGCTCTTAAAAATTTTGCTTTCATAGGCACTTTGTATATATATTTATTTTCCTCTCTCTCCTACTTTAGCAGTTTCTCCCTCTTCCTTGCATGTTCTCAAAGCATTCAGAAATTCAAACATAATCCAAGATCTTTCTGTATAATCAAAAAAAAGCAAAAAAATTCTTTCATCAGAAGTCTGCTTCCAGATTCCATCACATTTTAATGTTTTCCTTAGTAGGATCAACAAACAAACAATAATAACAAAAAACCCAACCTCTCAAGACTTCGTTTAAATTTCCATTCTTGACTTCTCGATTTTTCATTCACTTTCCAGTGGTCTGGTTTTCATCTCCATTCCCCTCTAAAATTGTTGTTTCATGACTTCCATGTTATCAAATCAAAAGGATACTTCTCGTCCTCATTTCCCTGTGTTTCTTAGTATTCAACACAGATCACCACTCACTTTACATTGAAATAATTTTTTTCTTGGATTCCAGAACACCATATTCTCTTGGTTATCCACATAAGGAATAATTTGATTTTGGAATAAGAAAAGAGATCACCGGATATCTTTTTAATGCCATGCTGCAGCCTAGAGGGATTGTCTGATTGTATGGGGATTCTGAGCCTTGCCTTTGATCTGTTTTACAACTGGGAATTATAGATAACTGAAAGCAATGGAAATAATTCTTGTCTACAGACATGAAAATAAATTGTATCTGGTGAGGGAAATAATTCTTACCCTCTCCCCTTCTTACCAATAAACCCAGTTTGGGGGTCCATTTATAAATTTATTATTTCTTTAATCCATATAAGCTTGTGATTCTTTGACTTCTCCTTTGAATTGGTTGTGACATCTGTCTGGTTCCCTTAATTAATGAGATAAAGTTTTGACACATATTTATTTCATGTCTGTATGAGAGTTATGGTTCTTACTTCCAAAGAAGGTTTCCTTTAACACCACTTCTCCTTGATCTGACTGGCTACTGTTTCTCAGTCTCATTGGTTGGCTTCTACTTTTTCTACAGACGATTAGCTTTTGCTCTATTTTCCCAATAAGTAATAGAATTTGGGCAACCTCAGTTTTCAGTGATATCTCTATGCTGATTACTTCCAAATATTTATCTGTTGCTTTAACCTTTCACCTGAGATCCAGAATCATATATCCAATAACTTATTGAAGAGCTAAGTTTTATTGACAGTGAGTGTTTTGCAAGAAAACAAAATGGACTTCTTCATTACTGCTCTCCCTCCATCCACAAAGAAAAACAACAACAACAATAATAAGCAATCCATCAAAAAACAAACTTGTTCCTCTCCCGGTTTCCTCATTTCAATAAATGTTAATACCATCTAGCCAACTGGCTCAAGCAAGAAACTCAAAACTCCATAGTATTTTATCCATCAATAATCTCTGTTTCTTCTACCCTAAAGTATCTCAAATTGGTTACTTGTCTTAATTTTTACCATCACCATCACATCATCTCTTGCCTAGAACATCATAAGGGCTGTCTGGTTTGTCTTGCTATTTCCATTCTTGCCCTTCTGTATTCCATTTGCTACAAAGCAGCCAGACTGATCTTTTTAAACACAAATCAGATTATTTCACTTTAACACTTAAGACCCTTTCATAGCTTCCAATTTCATTTGGAAGAAAATTCAGATTCCTCACTATGGCTTACATAATTCTCTTTCTCCCCAAATCATTTCTCTTACTAATTGCTGTCTCACTTACTATGCTCCAGCTATGGAGGACTTATTTCTTTTCCTTGAATAATCACAAACCTTTCCTGTTTCTAGGGCTTTACACTTACTTTCCTCTACGTAGAACATACTCTGACTTTTCATAAGCTTCACTCTTTCCTGTTTGAATCTGAAAAAAAGTATTTTCAGATTTCAAATCACCTTTCTCAGAGTTCTCATCTTATCCTGC
Source organism: Aethalodelphis obliquidens (assembly GCF_003676395.1). Classification (NCBI taxonomy): domain Eukaryota; kingdom Metazoa; phylum Chordata; class Mammalia; order Artiodactyla; family Delphinidae; genus Aethalodelphis; species Aethalodelphis obliquidens. Next base: position 73,341,166 of record NW_020837947.1, on the reverse strand, counting down.
CTAAAGTAGCCTCATCCCCTCTTATTTTCTGTCTCACCACTTAGCCTTTCTCCTTCACATTTACCACAAACGACAATATCTTTCTTTGAATTTTTAAAACGGCTTTTATGTGTTTATATCTGCCCAGCTCTGCCTTCTCCACTTCCCCTTTCCTCTACAGAATACAATACCCCAGGGAGGCAAATACCTTGCCTGCCCTTTTCATCCTCTTATTCCCAGAATCCAGGATAAACCCTAGATCATAAAAGACACTTACAATGTTTTTTAAAACATGAATGAATTGATAAAGTATTAATCTTATACTTGTGAAATAATATTTTATCAGTATCTACCTCAGTCTCTCTACTATAGAAAATGAAATGCAACTTGTGATGTAACTTTTACTCATTCCTGGCTTCCTAGGACTGGTATCATGCCTGGTGCATAGTAGGCACTCAATAAATATTTTTTAAATACATGAACGAATGAAGTAAGTAATATAATCCCAAGGTCAGAACAGATTCTTTGCTGCCACTTTCCTGCCATAGGCCAGCTTATAGCTCCAGTATTTGAGGCCAAATGGGTGCCAAGTCTGGCACAGGACTGAGTCTAGAGATGAAGGATGATTAGACTTGGGTAAGAGTTAGAGGAGCAGGCAGGAAACAGGCAGACCATTGTACTACTTTTAGCCTCTAGGTCATTTATTTTGATGACTAGTTTTTGACTCAGACTCACATTATGGGATGTCAAAGTCTATACATCTATAACATTATGGTTCATTTACTTTCTTCTCAATAAATAGCCTTATCCATTTGATTATGGAGCACATTTTATCTTATGCATGCTCTCTCTCCCACCGGAAACTTTCCTGACAGAGGGAAAACTTTGCGTTTGTCGGCTGTCTGATAACCATATCCATAAGTTTTATTTGAGTTTACTTTAGTAGTTGCAGGAGTTGAATTACACTGCCTAAATCAGGACAACTTTTTCTCAACTCCAAACATTGAAAAACCCTCAATTAAAATTTTAATACAATCTCACATTTCTTGGAAAGCTTAACAGAACCTATATTAATAGTAAGAGAGATTTGAAATATATTTGAATATTTTTCTGGAAATTATGTATACATACATAAATTATTAGTAGGAACACTAGACAAGGCTCATTTTTATTGCATTAGTATTTCTTAAAAAACACCAAAGTGAAATACCTAAAACAAACTCCAAATGGAGCAGAAATCAGAGGAGGTAGCACATAATTGCTTTTATTTAGAACAGAAATCTTGATTGGTGAGTTTTTTTTCTTTATTTTTTAAGCAGGTAGAAAATTATTTCTAATGGAACCAATGTAACATAGACTTACACAAATCTATTATGTGAATAATGTCTTATTTCAGTTAATTCTGATTGTGATGTTTTAGGATCAATTTAGCCTGCTAGGAAATCTTGAATTTGGATAATTTTTAAATATAAGTACTGATGATTAAAAAAAGAGTTTAGCAGCCAATTAAGCCGACTGTGTTCTTTTCCCGATGGGGGCCCCATGTGCAATGGCTGTAAAGAGTAGCCTCCTTGGTAGTGTACCAGCCTGTTGCCTGTATGGGTTGCCCTGAGGGACCTTGGAGACAGCTCTTTCCAGTGGACATTAATGACAGGCATGCTGTCCCCAGTCTAGGCTCCAGACAGGTATGCGTGGTGCCTTTGGAAAGCCCAGGGCACAGTGGCCAGGGTCCACATTGGCCAAGTCATAATGTCCATCCGTATCAAGCTGCAGAACAAGAAGCATGTGATTGAGGCCCTCCGCAGGGCCAAGTTCAAGTTCCCTGGCTGCCAGAAGATCCACATCTCCAAGAAGTGGGGATTTACTAAGTTTAATGCAGACGAATTTGAAAACATGGTGGCAGAAAAGCGGCTCATTCCCGACGGCTGTGGGGTCGAATACATCCCTAATCGTGGCCCTCTGGACCCATGGCAGGCCCTGCGCTCGTGAGAGCCTTGGCACTGTCCCCTCCTTACTCATGCCCACCAATAAATTCTACTTTCTTATCAAAAAAAAAAAGTCTATTTTACTTAGAGCAAAAGAAGATTCAGCTTTGATGGTGACTGTTCATTAATGTGCGAGTAGAAGAACTGCTCTAAACTCAGATAAGACTTAATTCCTTAAAGCTATCCATAATTTAGGAATAACCCCTTGCTAGAAAGTGACATAGTATATACATATATAAAATTTAAATGTACAGATTAAGTAAGAATTTAATAATCTCAATAACTATCAGGTCCAACTAAGAATAATTTAGGGATAATTTGGGTTAATGGAAAGGATCTTAAACAAAGAATGAGAACTCTGCATTCCAATTCTAGGTCTGACCTGAATTTATTTTATTCTAGGACAAGTAAATTTATCCCAGTGAACTAGAAATCTTCATCTGTAAAATAAGGGGATAAGACATCTTATGTTTCTATGCTTATACATAAAGCTCAGCCCTTCATTGAACAATAGGGTATAAGGAGTTATGATCAAGCCTTAACTTATCCACTACTGTACTTAAAGTTTATATTCACAGAGAGAAATAAAAAATCAAAGAATCTAGTCTAAGGATGTTTTTATATATCACACTTCTTGAGAAATACCTAAATGATTATTTTTGCCTTTTCGTATCACTTTTTTTTTTTTTTTTTGCGGTATGCAGGCCTCTCACTGTTGTGGCCTCTCCCGTTGCGGAGCACAGGTTCTGAACGCGCAGGCTCAGCGGCCATGGCTCACGGGCCCAGCCGCTCCGCGGCATGTGGAGTCTTCCCAGGCCGGGGCACGAACCCGTGTCCCCTGCATCGGCAGGCGGACTCTCAACCACTGTGCCACCAGGGAAGCCCTGTATCACTTTTGCTTTCCTGATCCAAGTGGATCTGATGGCTACGATCAGTTGTTGGATTCCTTATTCTTAAAGAAAATAAGGTCAAAGGAAAGAATAGTCTCGATTCTAGAAACTCTTCTCACTCACTGTCTCCTTGGGATTGTTTTTTTAATACATTGCCTCATCTGCTCTGTTACCTACCTGAGTTTTTGAATAAAATTTTAAAATTAATTATAAGCATTTTTCATGCCTATATACTCTTTACAGAATATTGGAACATATATGACTATGAGTACAGAGAATATAACTAAATATAACAATAGTCATTGTCTATTTGGAAAAATTGTAACCTATGCTAATGTCATTTATTCCTTCTTTGGAGATGAAGAGTAATTCAGCTGATCTAATAGTCTTGTGAAATAGGTAAGAAATGTTTCCTACTGCCTGCACACATATGAAAATAAAAATAACAAAAAAGTAAATAAATTACCTAAGATATCTAAATGAGTAAATGGAAAGCTAGGAAATAAACATTATAGCTGGAATTAAGATAAAAACACTAAGACAGTATATTAAATTACAGCTTAACTAGTTTTAAATCATTGAAAGCTTGAATTCATTATGCATTGTGCAGTATATAAAGTGATTCATATAAATACATCAAGAAAATTCATGTCCTATCTTTTAAAATTAATCCAGGCCACCATTAAGTTTGGTTAGTAATGAATTTTGAAAAGAGAGAGTTTAGAGCAGACACCTCTTATTGTTAAGTTTTTCTTTTAAGCAGAGTGACCCAGAAACATCGTCGTCCACTGTGCCCACAGCAAATATTTACAATTTTAACAAAGTCATGTAGCTTTTTCTAAATTCCTGTCAGAGAAACCATATTCACTGCACTGCAAAATTTTCTTTTATCCAGTTTCATGCTCTAGGAATGACAGCTGTTATGGTTGGAAAGTTTGTGTCTCTTCAAAATTCATGTTTTGAAAAATTTTAATCCCCAATACTATGATGTTGGGAGGTGGGGCCTTTGGGAGGTAATTAGGTCATGAGGGTGGAGCCCTCATGAAGGGAATTAGTGCTCTTACAAGAAGAGACAGTAGAGAGCTTTCTCCTCTCTGTCTCTCTCTGGCATGTGAGGACACAATGAGAAGCCAGTCATTTGCAAACCAGGAAGAGTACTCTTACATGATGCTGGATTGAGCACCTTGATCTTGGACTTTCCAGTCTCCAGAACTTTGAGAAATAAATGTTTGTTGTTTTCAGACTCACAGACATAGAAAACAAACTTATGGTTATCAAAGGGGAAAGGAGGGGGGAAGGGGAAGGGATAAATTAGAATTTGGGAGTAATACACACACACTACTGTATATAAAATAGATAAACAACAAGGACCTGCTGTATAACACAGGGAACTATACTCAGTATTTTGTAATAACCTATATGGGAAAAGAATCAGAAAAATATAACAATCACTTTGCTGTATACCTGAAACTAACACAACATTGTAAATTATAAATACTTCAACCAAAAAAAAATTTAAATGTTTGTTGTTTAAGGCACCCTATCTTTGGTATCCTGTTATAGCACCCTGAACTGACTAGGACAACAACTTATCAAAATTATTCTATAATTATAGAATTTGCTGACAGCACCTCATTGTACCAAAATCTATTGTCTGTGCTCAGTTACTAAGTTTTAGAAATGCATCAATGTATTCAATCAAATTCATCAAATGTATTCAATCCTACAACTACTTACACCTGGAAGTAGACTTGAAGTAGCTTGGTTCTCTTGATCTTCAGTCATGTATTCATTTTGACATTATCCAAAGCTTTTCCCAACTGGTATATCTTTATCTATTCCTGCATCAACCACTTTATAGACAATGATCTTGCCTAGCCTGTGAACAGTGCCTTTTATTACCTTACAATAAGTGGATTTGCTCACTTTTCATTTTGTGGTGGTCAGGCCAGGTAGACCATGATGCAGTGGAGACCTCAGGCCAACAGGAGCCAATGAACACACAGTACAAGGACACCTGAATAATTGGGCAACCACAAAACAGTAAAAAATGATTATTTCAGGGAAATAGTCTAGTTGAACTGTTAAGCTTGACTTTACTGTAGTAGAATCATTTGAAAGGTAATTGTGGTTCCAGGTACTCCCTTTGATATATATTTTCAGAATTCAGCCATTTGTAATTTTTGCTTTAAAATTTTATAGTCTTTTCAAATTAGGTTAGGTAACTATCTTAATTTACTTTTAGATTGAATTGTTAAGGTGAATAATTTTATTTTGATTTGAACGTGCCCAAAAAGCATATTTTTGGTGTGAAATATCAAAGTACGTTTTTCTTCCTTACATGAAAATAGCTTGCAGATTTGGTTGACATTTGATATAAAGTGATTTCTATAGTTTGAGGCACAAGTGAACTTTAATTTTACCTTGTAATGATTATACATGTTTATGGAAAATGAGTTGAAATGTAGAACTGCAATCATTGTCTGCATTTCCAGGCTTTGCCAGGCCTAAATGCCTTTTTATTGAGAGAATTTTCCATGCCTTTAGGTTACTAAGCATCAAAATAATGTAAGCTGGTACATTTTTATTTGGTTGACTCTGTAGCTGAGAAGGCAGTGACTAGGAGCTTTTTTCACCATATCATATTTTTCATGGGCTTTGCCTATGGATCTTGGAATACAATGGTGGCATATCAGGAAAAGGGGAATAAACCATTCCAAAAAATGGCCTGGCTTAGGGCTCATGCTCAGAAGGGAGGTCAGCAAGCAAAGTTAAAGTAATTGAGAACACAGTGTTCATAATTAAAAGGCCCTGCCTGGTGGTTGGGTGCCTCGCAGCAAATGAAACCCTTATAGTTAGGCTGGTGGTACTCTCTTGAGTCCAAGGGGAACTCAAACGGTTTTAAATAAAACTGGGACAGGACCTAACTCCGAAAGGAGAGGGAGCTGGCTAGAGCCAGGCAGGCTTGCAGGATCCTGGCCAAACTGGCTAGAGTTTAGGATACTGGTCCTAGAGATGTTTGGAACACAAAGTAGGAAGAGTGGTAAAACCCAAATATACAGAATTTGCACAGGTGGAGGAGACACAAACAAAGGCTGAGGTTTAGTGATTCAGTTATGGGGATTCCAGCTAACTCTAGACCCCACTGATTACTTCGGAGATGGTCTCTCAGTGTGATGCTCATTGGCTGAAGGGCCAACGAGGCTGGAGCCTATGGTTGAGGATCCTCAGTGACTAGTGATGAATAAGCAGAAATAGAATCCCATGAGGAATCTAGAACAAATATTTTCCCCTCAGTCAATGGACTGGTTTTTTTAACAGTTTTCCTTTTCATTGGTCTGATTAATTGGCTCAGTTAATCTTATACTTCAGGATTATATGGACGTAATCTAAATACATGGTATTTCCTCCTTCTACATGACCTTGAGCCCTTATAAGCTGAATTCTGAACCATTTTTCATCTGATGTACTTAGAGCTATACAGTAGAGTCTGTTTGATATTATGCAAATTTTTAAATATTGGGGTCATGGCCAAACTAATTTCAAGTAAAATTTTTGGAATTTTTAATTAAAGTATAAAGTACCACCAGGAAAGGTAGCACGTTATCAGTGTGCAACTCATCAATGTTGACAAACTGGACATGCCCAGATCAAGGAAGAGACTATTACCAGCACCCCAGAAGCCTCTTTAGTTCCTTCTACTTACCAACTCCCAAAGAATAACAGCTCTCTTGGTAATAGATAAGTTCTGTGTGTTTCTCTACTTTATGTGAAATGAATCATATAATATGTATTCTTTCATGTCTGGTTTGTTTGGCTCAGTATTATGCTTGTGAGATTCCTCAATGTTGCTGTTAGTCATAGATCATTTATTATCTTGGCTAATGCTGTATTCCACTGTATAAACATATCATAATTCCTTTTAACGCTTCTATTGGTGAACATTTAGGTAGCGTCTTCTGTTGGTGCTGTTATGTATAGTGTTGCTATGAATATTCTAGTAGTGTCTTTTGGTAAACTTATGCACACATTTCTGTGGATATTACAGAGTGGAATTGGTGCGTCATGTATCAGTGAAACTTAATGTTTTCTAAAGTTTGTAATTTTATTAATTAACCAGTCCCAAAGATTTTCTATCACCATACGTATATCACAGATCTGTCCTTTCCTTGCTTTACCTGGCCTTCTATTCTATTGGCCTATTTTTGGCCAAAGTTTTAATACATGGAGGCTTAATTATGTGCTTCTTTCCTCTGTTATACATTTACAATTTCCGAAATATTCACTCTGAAGTATAAGTGCTGTGATTTTATGAAGAGATAAAGAATAAGCAGCCCTTTTGTAGTTTAAAAATTTATAAATAAGTATATTTTAGTTTTCAGATTTTATCCACAAGTGATACAGAAGAAATATTGACATAATATAAGTTGTTCTCCTTTTTAAAAGTTGCCCGTGCTAAAATGTGACATTTCAGAACAAGTAACTACATAGGTATTTATTCATATTAAAACACTACCTTGCTTTACAAAGGGATCAACTCCAATCTTTTAAAACTTTATTCTAAAAACAAACTTTATTTTTAGGGCAGTTTTAGATTTACAGAAAAATTGAGAGGATAGTACAGAGAGTTCTCATATATCCTCCACAGAGTTTCTCCTATTATTAATATTTTACAAGTATGGTACACTTGTCACAATTAATGAACTGATACTGAAACATCATTATTAACGAAAGTCTATAGTTTATTCAGATTCCTATAGATTTTAAGTAAGGCCCCACCTCTCCCCGTCCACCCCCCAATTCCATCCAGGATACTACATTCCATTTAGTTATCATGTCTCCTTAGGCTCCTCTTGGATGTGACAGTTTTTAAGATTTTCCTTGTGTTTCATGACCTTGAGAGTTTTGAGGAGTAATGGTCAGGTATTTTGTAGAATGTACCTCAATTGGGATTTTCCTGATGTTTTCCTCTTTTTTTAGTTAAAAAAATTAATTGTGGTAAAAAAACATATAACGTAAAACTATGTTAACCTTTTTTCCCAATTTGAACACATCCATCATGTCACATAGTTACTAATTTTTTTTTTTGGTGAGAACATTTAAGTGCACAACACTGTATTATAAACTATAATTACTATGCTGTAATTGGATCCTCAGAACTTATTCATCTTGTAACTGAAAGTCTATACTCCTTGAGCAGCATTCCTATTTCTTCCATCTCCTGATGCCTGGCAAGCACTGTTCTACACTCTGGTTCTATGAGTTTAACTTCTTTAGATTCCATGTATAAGTGCGATCATACAGTATTTGTCTTTCTATGCCTGGCTTAGCATAATGTCCTCCAGATTCATCTATGTTGTGACAGATGGCAAGCTTTCCTTCTTTTTATGGCTGGATAATATTCCAATTTTCTACAGACACACACATATATATGTATACATATGTGTATATATATATAGGCTATTATGAATAATGCTGCAATGAACATATGAGTGCAGATATCTCTTCAAGATAGTGATTTCATTTCCTTTGGATATATAACCAAAAGTTGGATTGCTGGATCATATGGTAGTTCTATTTTTTTTTTTTTTTTGAGGAATTTTCACATGGTTTTCCATAGTGGCTGCCCAATTTACATTCCCACTAACAGTGCAAGTGTTCTCTTTTCTCCACACCTTTGCCAAAATTTGTGAGCTCTTTTCTTTTTGTTATTAACCATCTCATTGTGGTTTTGATTTGCATTTCTCTGATCATTAGTGATACTGAGCATCCTTTCATATACCTGTTGGCCATCTATATGTCTTCTTTGGAAAAAATTTCTGTTAAGGTCCTTTGCCCATTTTATAATTGGGTTATTGGGTTTTGTTTTGTTTTCTTAACATCTTTATTGGGGTATAATTGCTTTACAATGGTGTGTTAGTTTCTGCTTTATACCAAAGTGAATCAGTTATACATATACACATGTTCCCATATCTCTTCCCTCTTGCGTCTCCCTCCCTCCCACCCTCCCTATCGCACCCCTCTAGGTGGTCACAAAGCACGGAGCTGATCTCCCTGTGCTCTGTGGCTGCTTCCCACTAGCTATCTATTTTACATTTGGTAGTGTATATATGTCCATGCCACTCTCTCACTTTGTCCCAGCTTACCCTTCCCCTCGCCATTGACTATTGCATTTTATGAGTACCTTATGTTTTTTGGATATTAACCACTTACCAGATGTATCTGTTTTCTCCCATTTCATAAGTTGCCTCTTAATTTCATTGATTATTTCCTCTGTCGTACAGAAGCTTTTTAGTTTGAGTAGTCCCACCAAACCCGAAGTTTTATGGTTTCTGATCTTACATTTAAGTCTTTAATCCATTTTGAGTAAATGTTTGTGTATGGTGTAAGATAGGGGTCCAATTTCACTCTTTTGCCTAGTGTTTTTCCAAGACTGTTTATTGAAGAGACAGTCCTTTCCACATTGTGTATTCTTGGCACTCTAGTCAAGATTAGTTAAGCATACATGTGTGGGTTTATTTTAGGGCTCTCTATTCTGTTCCATTGGTCTGTGTGTCTGTTTTTTATGCCAGTGCAATACTGTTTTGATTACTATAGCTTTGTAATATAATTTGAAATCAGGAAGTGTGATACCTCCAGGTTTGTTTTTCTTTCTCAAGATTGCTTTGGCTATTCAGGGTCTTTTGTGGATCCACATGAATTTTATAATTGTTTTACTTCTATTTCTATGAAAAATGACATTTCAATTTTAATAGAGATTGCATCAAATCTGTTGATCACTTTGGGTAGTATGAATATTTAACAATATTAATTCTCTCTTCAGTCCATGAACATGGCATATATTTTCATTTATTTGTGCCTTCTTCAATTTCTTTCATCAGTGTTTTATAGTTTTTAGTATACAGCTCTTTCACTTCCTTAGTTAAATTTATTCCTAAGTATTTTATTCTGTTTTGATGGTATTGTAAATGGAATTTTTTTTTCTAATTTCTTTTTTGGATAGTTTGTTGTTCGATAAAGAAATGCAACTGATTTTTTTATATTGATTTTGTATCTTACAACTTTACTGAATTTGGTTATTAGTTCTAACAGTTTTTTGATGGAGTTTTTTGGGTCTTCTATAAATAAAATTTTGTCACCTGCAACACGGAGACAATTTTACTTCTTCCTTTCCTACTTGGATGCCTTTTATTTTTTTTTCTTCCCTGATTTTTTTTAGCCAGAACTTCTATGAGTATGTTGAATAAGAGTGGTGAGAGTGAGAACCTTTGTTTTGTTTCTAATCTTGGGGGAAAATCTTTCATCTATTCACCATTAAGTATGATGTTAGTTGTGGGCATGTCATATATGGCCTTCATTATGTCGAGGTACATTTCTTCTAAACCTTCTATACTAAGTTGTTGAGTTTTTTTTTTTTTTTTTAATGAAAAGATATTCAATTTTGTCAAGTGCTTTTCTAAATCTATTGAGATAATCCCATGGTTTTTATCCATCATTCTATAAATGTCGTATATCACAATGACTTGTGTATTTTGAACCTTCTTTGCATCCCAGGGATAAATCTAACTCGATGATGTGTGTGTTTATTTTAATATGCTGTTGAATTCAGTTTGCTAGTATTTTATTTTGAGAATTTTTGCGTGTGTGTTCATCAAATATATTGGTTTGTGGTTTTCTTTTCTTGTAGTATTCTTGTTTGGCTTTGGTATGAGGGTAGTGCTGACCTCTTAAATGAGTTTGGAAGTGTTTCCTGCTCTTCAGTTTTTTGAAGGAGTTTGAAAAGAGTTGGCATTAATTCTTCTATAAATGTTTGGTCAAATTTACACATGAAGCCATCTGGTTCTTTGTTTTTCTTTGTTGGGATTTTTTAGTACTGCTTCAATCTCCTTACTGGTTAATGTCTGTTCAGATTTTCTCTTCATGATTTAGTCTTGGTAGGTTTATTGTTTCTAGGAACTTACCCATTTATTCTGTGTTATCCAATTTGTCAATATATAATTGATAGCAGTCTCTTATGAGCCTTTGTGTTTCTGTAGTATCAGTTGTATTTCTCTTCTTTCATTTATACAATTATTTTTTTTAGCCTCCTCTCTTTTTTTCTTGGTTGATCTACCTAAAGTTTTGTCAAGTTTATGTTTTCAAAAAATCAACTCTTAGTTTTGTTGACATTTCCTGTTTTCTCTCTAGTCTCTATTTTATTTATTTTTCCTCAAGTCTTTATCATTTTCTTCTGATTACTTTGGGCTTAGTTTGTTCCTTTTTTTCTAGTTTCATGAAATGTAAAATTAGATAGCTTAATTTGGGATCTTTCTTTTTTCTTAATGTAAGCAGTGATCACTACAGACTTTCTTTTTAGAATTGCTCCTTCTACATCTCATAAGTTTTGGTATGTTGTTTTTCATTTTTGTTTGTTGCAAGATATTTTTTGATTTCTATTTTGATTTCTTCTTTGATGCATTGGTTATTCAGTAATGTGTTGTTTAATATCCTAATATTTGTGAATTTTCCAGTTTTGCTTCTGTTATTGATTTCTAGTTTCATACCATTGTGGTCAGGAAAAATATTTGATATGATTGTAATCTTCTTAAATTTGTTAAGACCTGTTTTGTGGCCTAAGATATAATCTATCCTGGGTAATTTTCCATGTGTGCCTAAGAACAGTGTGCATTCTTCTGCTGTTGGATGGAATGTTCTATATATGTCTTTTAGATTTTTTTTTAGCCTATAGTGTTATTAAAGTTTGTTGATTTTCTCTCTGGATGATCTATCTATTGTTGAAAATGAGGTACTGAAGTACCCTACCATTATTGTATTGCTGTCAATTTCTCCCTTCTGTTTTGTGAATATTGGCTTTAAATATTTAGATGCTCCAAAATTGGGTGCATATATATTTATAATGGTTATATCCTCTTGATGAATTAATTTTTTTCATTATATAGTGACATTCTCTTGTGACTGATTTTGACAGAAAATCTATTTTTTTTTCTGTTATAAGTTTAGCTACCCCTGCTGTCTTTTGTTTACTAATTACATGGTATATCTTTTTCTACCCCTTCACTTTCAACCCATATGTGTCCTTAAATCTAAAGTGAGTCTTTGGTAGACAGCATAGAGTTGGATTCTGTTTTTTTTTTTTAATCTCTTCATTTGCTCTATGTCTTTTGATTGAAGAATTTAATCCACTTACATTTAAACTAATTATTTTAGTGAAGCACTTACTTTTGTCATTTTTCTAATGTTTTCCATCTGCTTTATAGTTCTTTTGTCTCTCTTTTCTTTTTGTGTTTTTTTCCTTTGTGATTTGTTGGTTTTTTTGTAGTGGTATGTTTTGATTCCTTACACTTTATCTTTTTGTATCTACTAGAGGTTTCCTCTTTGTGGTTGCCATAAGGTTTACATAAAACTTCTCATAAGTCTGTTAACTTGATAGCAACTTAACCTCAGTTAAATACAAAAACTCTATACTTCTCCACATTTTATGTCTTTTTATTCTGTTTCTCCATTAACAGATTATTATAGCTACCGTAATTCTAAATGCTTTTGTCTTTTAATTTTTATACTAGTGTTGAAAGTGATTTATGCACCATAATTACAGTATTGGAGTATTCTGAGTTTGACTATATATTTACCTTTACTGGTGAGTTGTGAGTTTATACTTTCATATGTTTTTATGTTGTTACTTAGTGTCCTTCCATTTCAACTTGAAGAACTCTCTTTAACGTTTTTATAAAGCATGTCTAGTGGTGATGAACACCCTCAGCTTTTTTTGAATGAGAATCCTTTATCTCTTCTTCATTTCTGGAGTACAGCTCTGCTGGGTTTAATATTATTATTTTTTTCCTTTTAGCACTTTTACTATATCATCCCACTCCCTCCTGGGTTGCAGGATTTCTCATGAGAAGTATACTGATAACCTTATATGTGATGAGTCTATTCTCTTGCTACTTTGAAAATTCTCTTTGTCTTTGGAGAATTAATTTGTAATGTTTCTAGGGGTAATCTTTGGGTTGATCTTGTTTTGGGTCCTTTGAGATTCATGTATCTTGATGCCCATATCTCTCCCATGATTTGGGAAGTTTTCAGCCATGATTTTTAAAATTGCTTTCTACCTCTTTCTCTCTCTCTTCTTGGACTCCCATAATGCTTGATGGCAACCCATAAGTCCCATGTGTTTTCTTCACCCTTTTTAAATTCTTTTTTCTTTTTGTTCTTCTAACTGGCTAATTTCAAATGACTTATTTTTGAATTAGCTGATTATTTCTTCTGCATGATCGAGGCTGCTGTTGAGCTCTCTATTGAATGCTTCAGTGCTGTTATTGTATTCTTCATCTCCAGGATTTGTGCTTGGTTTTTTTTTATGGTTTTTATTCCTTTATTAAATGTCTTGTTTTGTCCATACATTGTTTTCCTGATGTCATTTAGCTGTCTATCTGTGCTCTCTTTCATCTCATTGAGCTTCTATATGATGATCATTTTGGATTCTTTGTCAGGCAATACATCAGTCTCCATTTCTCTGGGGTTGGTTATTGGAGTTTCATTAGGTTCTTTTGGTGGTGTCATGTTTACCTGATTCTTTGTGATCCATGTAGCCTTGTTTTGGTGTCTGTGCATTTGAAGAAGTAAACACCTCTTCTAGTTTTTACAGATTGCCTTTATCAGGCACATATCTTCCGTTGGGTCTCTAGGATGATGATATTTTCTCCAGGATCACAATCGAGTGTGGTTGGAGCTGGGTCACATGGCTGATGCTGGGCCCAAAGTGAGTTTCACAGTTGGTAGGTCTGTTATCAGGTGTGCAGATGAGTGTGGTTCTCTTTGGGTCTCTAGGATGGCTCCTGACAGATCACTGACAGGTCTTAGGGTAGGAAGGATTGAGCTCTGACTACAGTTGAGAGGGGCTAGAAGGAAGTCACAGGGCTGCTTCATGGTCCGTGGCTTGCGCCAAGGTCTGCAGTATGCCTCTGGGGGTATGGAAAGGCATGCCTCCTACTAGGTTTTTGGTTGGGCATGACTTCCCCAGGAATATGGCCAAGTGAGACTGGGACCAGGTTACAGTGCTGCTTCAGAACCTGCAGTTGGGTTGATGTTGGCAGCCCTGCCTCCAGGGAGGCATAGTCAGGTATGACTCCCAGTAGGTCCCTGTGTGGTCAGGAGGGCTCCCAGACTTAGCTGTGAGGGGTTGGAGCTCAGTTACAGGGCTGCTTCAAGATCCACAGTTGGACCATGGTCAATGGGCCTACGTCAGGGGACACAGATGAGCCTTGGTGAGTTCCTGGGAGGGAAGGAGTGTTTCTGGCCCATGGCTGAGAGAGGTTGAAACTGAGTTACAGGGACATTTCAGGGTCTACAGGACTGAGGTTGGAGGGCCTGCTTTGGGACATGGATGGGCAGGACTGGTGGCTAAGAGGACTTGGAGCAGGTTTATAAGACCCTTCAGGGTCCACAGCCAGAACCAAGGTCAATGGGCCTGTTACCCAAGCCATGGGCAGGCATGACTTCTAAATTTCTTGGTAGATGGTGCTGGTGGCAGGACCATGGCCAAACGAGGCTGTAGTCAAGTCCACACGGGGACAGGGTTGTTTATAGGGCTGTAGCTGAGATTAGAGTCAACAAATCTGCTACCTGGGCTCAGACCTACCTCTTCAAACAACGCTTCTTTGTCTTGGGTTCCATCATTGTTTCAGAATCTTCTACCTGAATCCCAAAACTCTCCCAAAGGCCATTTTGTCCATGGATGGCTGTCGAATTATTGTTGCTGAGGGGGAATATGAGCAGGGGACCTCATATTTCACCATCTTGGTGATGTCCTCTCCCATTTTAACCATTTTTGAGTGTATAGTTCAGTAATTAACTATATTCACATTGTTGTGTAACAGATGGCTGGAACTTCTTGATCTTGCAAAACTGAAACTGTATACCCATTGAACAACAACTTCCCAATTCCACTGTCCCAAGATTCTTTTAATTACTGTTTCCCTGTAGACTTAAAATATAACTCTGATTTTGTATGAGACAGGAAAGAATATTTATTGAAAGCCTACCATGTGCCAGGCATTTTGTCAGCTATTTGCAAATATGTTTTCTTATTTAGTTCTTACAACAGTAGAGTGGAGCTGTACTTACTGTCCCTATTTTTCAGATTTGGGAACCTTGGCTTTGTTGAGTAAACTGCTAAGGGTTCCATAGCAACTGATGAAGCTAATATTGATACTAAACTGCACCTGTGGGAATGCAAAGTCAACGCTCTTTCTTGCATAATATTTTATCAACAGCTTCCTAAGATTCTGCTTATTACATATCATAATTGGACAAATGGATAAATATCTGCCTAGAGGAGAGTTTTTTATAAATGAAGTTATGTCTCTAAATCAGTGGAGGGATTAAAATCTTTGAGGAACTGAAGAGAGAATCTGAATACTTAAATACATATTTTATTAATTCAGTAGACTCTGTAGAGGTTGTATTTTAAATGTTCAGCATTTTAGAGCTGGAAAACCCTCTGCCTCAGGGTCTGCTGCACTCTGGACCATTTCACATTCCATTCCCGTGACTGACTGATGTGCATGACTATGACAAACGCTTGGCAACCTCACTGGGCGGGGCCTGTAAGTGTGAGGACTCAGACTGTCATTAAACTGGGGCCTGGTGCCAAGGACTGAGTGCATGCTGGAGACCCTGCTCCAAGTTCCACCACCCTATTGGCCAAGGCACAAGTGCAAACTGTGCTTGTGGATTTTTCATAAATTACTTTTTAATGGAACATTTTAAATCAGACAAAGAAAATGCTTTCCCTCCGGAATGGAATCCCACCCTACTGCAGTCTGAGTCTGACCTGATAAATAATCGGGCAGACTACTGAGGGAGATTACAAACAATATCTCTCAAAGGGTTTTCAAAAGAGGATAATCATCTGTCCATGATGAGCACAAGGTAGAGTTGTGTCTATGAATCTGAAAAGGCCGCTGTGTTGTAAATGAAACATTTACATAGGAAACATAGGAAGGAGAAATTGGCTTCGGTTCTCAGCTTTCCAGCAACTCTCCTTGTGACCTTAAACAAGTAGCTTGAATTCTGTCACCTATGGTGACATCTCCAGAAAGGGGGTCCTCACCTTTAGATCCTTCTGGCACCTGGATATCCAGGAATCAACACTAACTAAATTAGGATGAGGTTGGACTAAAATGTGTTCAGTGGAAAGCTAGAGCCATGGGAGCTAAGTAACTATTCTAAGGTGTTTTGTAATAAGTTGAGTAAAGTGAGTAGAACAAAATGAAACATTTTTTTAAATGCTAAGATTTCTCAGAGACTTTAATGTGCGAAAGAGCAGAGTGATTTTTCAGGAATTAACTCGCGTTAAGTGTTTCCCAAACACACTTGACCATGAAACCCATTTTATGCAACATATCATAGATTTAGTGTTCCACGAAATATTTTATGATAATCACAGATTTCAAGCACAGTATTATAGCATCTAGCTTTGAAAATTCAGTGCGTCTATGTTTTATAAATAGTCCTACTTATTTTAATCTATCAAGGAATGTAGGAACATTAACTTGTTCATTAATTCATTCAATAAGATTTTAGCATCTTTTATGTGCTAGGATAGTGCTAAGTGTTGCAAATAAGTCAGTGAATAAGTATGTCAGTAACACAATTTCTCCCCTCATTAAGCTTATTTTAGTGCCAGGGAGAGACAATAAACAAGTCAACATATAAATAACATATAACATATAAATAACATAAATATAACATATAAATAACATAACTGTGTGCTATGTAGAAAATAAAGATAGAATACTGGATTAACTTTAGAGATTTGCTATAAATAAGTCTAATAATAGAATTTAGCAGAAGTGAAACTATGTGATTTCTGAAGCTAGGTCATAAAAGACCATACTGCTTTCTTTGATTTTCTTGGAATGGCCACTCCCTGGTTGCTTTCTCATAGGATGTTTCCTCTGGCAACCCCTGCTCTGGAAATCCGAAATCACAAGAAGTCAGATGTAGGTGCTCTGATTAACAGTCCCAGTTGCCTAAGTCCTTTGAACCACTTCAGCCCAAATGCCCAAGGTGTCAGTGCAAATGCCTCCATATAACTAGTGCTCAGGTATGCAAGTTACTCCTGGCCATTTGGGTCTTCCTAACTGAGGCTCCAGGGAAAGAAATAAGATATCCCTACTATACTCTGTCAATTCCTGACCTACAGAATCCTTGAGCATGATATGTTTTTTGTTCTATGCTATGAGGGTAGTTTATTTAAGAGCGTAGAATATGTAACAAGGGTCATATCTCTATGCCTTAAGGTCACATCTCGGAGAGTGGCCATGATTTGCTTCAAAAACCTCATATGTCACTTCTTATTTCAGAGTTTAGGTGGCAAATTTGAGGTTAGATAGCATCTAAGAAATGTTTAGTTGTCTTATGCCATGGTGAGGGTAACTCAAAAGCTATGCCTTGCTTTTGTGTCAACTGTCAGTGGCTTGTGGAACCCCAAACTTGATTCATTCAGTGCCATGAAAGTGAATCTGTCTTTAAGGACTTCTTCATAATAAACATCATAAGAGACTGATATATTAAATAGGTTGCCTACTTATTAACTCATAGTTAATTATTTAATATACTCACTTATTAACTTTGATTTACAGCAAAGTATGAACTTAGATACTCATGTTGGCTGTTCTATCATCTCTGTTCAGAAATCTCTATTCAGGAAGTCATATTTTTGAAACGTCATGAAATTGGAACAAGACTTGTTTGATTGATTTAAATGGCTAGTAAAATTAAGCTGTGATAACCTATCCATTCCCATAAGAGTCATGAATATCTTACAGTACAAAACATTGAATTTAATTAACTGGCTACTTCTTCTCTGCATAGTACTAGGGAATCACTATAAATTTTGGCTCACTGAAGATATTTTTTCTGTTCTATGCTGATCCTCCAATTTTGAGGTATACATACATTCTTAAAAATATCCCAGTGCCATTAGTCGTATTAGCCTAAGATCTTTCTTTACACCTGAAAGCCATTCTATCTCTTTAAGATGATTTTGAATATATCTCATCTCCTAGTTCATACAATTGATTCAATTATTCAAATTCCCAGTACTCTGGGAGCCAATTAAATCTTTATTGGGAAGGGTGGTATATTTGTAATTAAACGGGATTTTGAGAAGGTGCTTTTCCTAAAAATCCTAGGAAGCCAATACGTAGGACAGAGTTTTCCAAATAAATCTATAAAATATTATTTTATATTTTCTTTTAAATGGACATTAAAAAGTAGAGTCAATTCACAGAACATGAATGTGATCTTTGATAACATTGCTCTTTATAATATAACATTCTTTATTTGAATGAAGACTTTGGAACTTATCCTTAATGGCTTTGGTGGCAACTTACAGCACCCACATTTCCATTCCCACTAACCCCTATAACCAGTCCAATAAACTTTTAAAAACTTAAGTTAAAAACTTAAGTTCTTTCTCAAGCAGAGGAAATTTCCCTGCTACTAAAATGAAAATCAACATAGCTATGCAATTATTTCATGTATGAAGATAATTCTTTAGTCTCTCAGTACTGTGTAGTTCTGTGTAGTTGTTACAGTCATTAGTAAGAAAGTGTATGGTCTCCAAAGGACTTCAGATTCAACAGCCTGCAATCATGACTATGTACATATTTATTTGTAAGCAGAGTGTTCATCTTTGATTATCGTAAAAGACCTAATGTCCCCTTTGGCTGACATCCTAAAAGAAGAAAAGAATAAATAATAATTAAGGAGAAATAAGTAGACATTTATGCAGTCTATACCTCTCACATAATCATAAAAACTGTAAGGAGACAAAGCTAGCAGATCATTCTGTCCATCATTCCAAATATATTGGATTATTCTTTATTCAGTGTGCTTGATTTTGCAGTAATTATCCTTCTGTTGCTTCATTTAGGGGCTCATTCCATAGTATAAAAAACTTTTTAATTAGGAAAAAGTAGACTTAGTTTTTATCATGAACTTTATTGTGCTTGAAATATGGTATGTTGAATACAAAGAGATTGATATAACTGCACAAAATCCAGGTAGATTTTAGGAAATACAGAAAAATAGGTTTTAAGGATTCCATTCATATCAAACTTTCTTTGTTGTTTTGGTATTTGATGAGGTTGGAATGATTATAAGTCAAATTATCTGTACACTGAATTTCTTTCAGTCACTTATTTTCCAAAGTTCTATTGATTTCATGTTGAATGAGAGCTGGAGAGTTAACTTGTCTCTGGTTCCAGAGTTGAGGTGTTTTCCAGGGAAGACTGGCTATTTGGCATGTTTATCCAGATTGAATCAATAGGGAATAACAGGAGAAAAGAAAATTGTAGTGTTAAAAGAAAATAGATATTAGAGCTGGAGAAGCATGATGGATGTCAGGCACAGAGTGTGAGGAAGCACAACCTGCTGGAAGACAATATTTGAGGTCTGAATACAGGGGAATCCAGGAACAGATTGGGATTCCAAATTCAAAATAGTTTACAATTAGAGGTTAGAATGAAGACTGTAAACATTAGGAGGGTGTAAGTGGCTTGTTTTTATGCTGTGCTGCCTGTGTGGTGCTGGGGTGAGTTTATAAACTTAGAGGAACTTGTAGGGTCAGACAGCCTTAAGACAAAGCTGAAAAATACCTTAATTCCCAAAGCATTTCATTGTGAAATTGGCCCAGGTATTTATAATATTACTTTACACTTCAAGAATGACTAAAAAGGGGTTCTAATAGATAGAAAAAATGCAGGACCATATTTTGGGTAAAGTCCCTGGCTCCATTTTTTTCCTAAGCTGGCATACTGTGTACATTTCCCCCTCTTTCAAATGGCTTTAATGATGCAACCCGCTCTCTTTCCTTCGTGGCTACTCTATTATTTTGGACCAGGTACTGGGCAAGCAATGGATAAAAGAAGATATGCTTTCTGTCCCTATGAAGTATAAAATTCTAGTAAGAGAAATAGGCATTAAATCTGGGGATTGTGTAACAAGTGTAACATTTAGTAGTTCTGGGGGGAGGTACATGGGTGCTTGTTATATTTTTGAATGCATAATAATGAGTTAACATTTGTAAAGTACCTATTCTGTGCTAGATACTGTGTTAAATGTTTTACATGTGTTAACCAATTTGATCCTCACAATATTTTATGATCCTATGAGATAGGTAGTTATTATGTTCATTTCCAGGTGAAGATATTCAGACTTAAAAAGATTAAATAATTGTCCCAGGTGTACATGACTTGGAACAAGGGCAGGCCTTAAGTTTATAGTTGGGAGAAGAACATCTCTCCCTTCTCTCTACCCGCTTTGCCCCCACTGCTTTCCAAGGACAAACTAATCCGAATTGGAACAAAGTTTAAGTTATAGCTGGTTAGTACCTTGGATAGCTCCCAGGGCACAGTTCCCAGATGAAGTTCAAGGCCTCATTGGGTCTTTTATTCTCAGAGCTTCCCAGCTATCTGGTGGAGTTTGCCTTCTACCTGTCCCCCTTCAATGAGTTTCTGAATATTAAAGAGGCTCAGCTAACTTCATTTAGTAACTCATTCATCAACACTTACTTAAGAAAATGCTATAATGGAAGGGTGCAAGGGGTATATATCGAGGCAAATATGCCAGTATAATGTCTGTGATGAGGGTGATTTCTCCTCATTTTCCTCCAATACCCCTTGCCCTCCAGTACACACATCACCCATTAGAAGAGAAAGGCAGAGTGCTTTAGCTAGTAAGGTATTATACAGAGATTCAATGACCCCAGGAGCTCTGTCAGACTTGTAATAACACATTTTGAACAGTTAACCAGGAGTTTAACCAACAAGGATTAAAAGTAGAAATTTAAAGTAATTTAACAACATGGGATATAATTGGTTTCTTTTGTGCTTTGCTCAGTTCAGCCAAAGATATCACACCATCATACATTTGCTCTAAAATACATTTTGCTTTTCTTCACAGAACTTCAGTGAGCAATCTAGCCATATATATATAGTCTATTTATAAACACACCTGATTCTAACCTTCTGATTATGTATAGAAGAAAACATCATTTCATTGCTTTATCCATGAGCAGGAATAATGAGAGAAAAATGCCTGATTCATCTTTTTTATTTTTCTGGGGGAAAAAAAAATGCTGCCACTTTTTCTTTTCGTATGCACATAGTAGTTGTTCTGCCTCAAAATTTCCCAGTAACTGATTAGGTTTCTGTATATTTGTTCTTTCCAAAACCCAAAAGAAGAAAGGATTACCAAAGAATATAACAAATTAAAAATAACGTGTGGGCTTCAGACTCTCCCTTCTTTGATGTCACTGTTAAACCAGATGTGTGCTATGCATCAGAAGTTTTATTCTGTTCTATAATCCTATTGGCACACTCTTGTATCTGTTCCTTATCATATTCTGGAAGGAATTCCATGAAGCAACTTCGAAACAGTGGGAAAAACAACAAAAACAGATCAAGAATCTCATGAAACAGCATTTCAAAGAAAAAATAATAAAATCCCCCATATTTTGAGTAGTCTAAAGTATCTTGATTTTAGTTTGGAATCTTTGCTACAATTGGGCAATAGTACTAATAAAACCAGTCTGCTCTACTTCATTTGTTCCTTGCAAGAGAGAGGAAATTATTGGTCTAATTTACATATGTGTTAACTGATGCTTACAGAATATAAATTCACTAAAAGCAGGTGAGGTTAAGTATTCTGACTTCCTTTCTGAGCTATTTCTACTTCACTAATATGCTTTATCTATAATAAAGCTAAATTATGTTTTAACATGAAGTAGGATATCATGAATTAAATGATGAGGCAAAAACAATAACCAAACCAAAAATAAGCATTAAATATTCAAGTGTCTATGGTTGATTGAATTATATGATCCTAAAAATGTTCAGAGCTTAATATCATATGCCACCTACTGTAAAACTAAATCTTAAAATTTAGCCCAATGTAGAGAAATAGCCTTATTGAATTATAGAAAAAAGAAAAACATGTTACATTTATATTAACATGAGCTACATTAAAAACATATTATTGATTAAAAGATACATTTCCATCATAAACACTGAGAATTTATAGTCAATTGTTATTAAATAAATGGACATTTCTAATATCCCTGAGTCCCTTCTTTTAAAAAGGTTAAACAGAGTCTTTAGAATGTCTTATACCATTACTAATTTGTTTTAACATAACTATCCACATAAATAGTGCAAAAGTGTTCATATCTGTGAGATCATAAAGCCTAACTTAGGATATGAAAGTTGGAGAAGTTCCCAAGATCGAGAGCAGAATGCCCTGAGTTCACCTCCTCTCAATAAAATTACAACTATTTGTAGAACAACTATTTTTTCTTAACATCTTTATTGGGGTATAATTGCTTTACAATGGTGTGTTAGTTTCTGCTTTATACCAAAGTGAATCAGTTATACATATACACATGTTCCCATATCTCTTCCCTCTTGCGTCTCCCTCCCTCCCACCCTCCCTATCTGACCCCTCCAGGCGGTCACAAAGCACAGACCTGATCTCCCTGTGCTATGCAGCTGCTTCCCACTAGCTATATACCTTACGTTTGGCAATCTGTATATTTTCTTTGGAGAAATGTCTATTTAGGTCTTCTGCCCATTTTTGGATTGGGTTGTTTGTTTTTTAGTTATTGAGCTGCACGAACTGCTTGTAAATTTTGGAGATTAATCCTTTGTCAGTTGCTTCATTTGCAAATATTTTCTCCCATTCTGAGGGTTGCCTTTTGGTCTTGTTTATGGTTTTCTTTGCTGTGCAAAAGCTTTGAAGTTTCATTAGGTCCCATTTGTTTATTTTTGTTTTTATTTCCATTTCTCTAGGAGGTGGATCAAAAAGGATCTTGCTGTGATTTATGTCATAGAGTGTTCTGCCTATGTTTTCCTCTAAGAGTTTGATAGTTTCTGGCCTTACATTTAGATCTTTAATCCATTTTGAGCTTATTTTTGTGTGTGGTGTTAGGAAGTGATCTAATCTCATACTTTTACATGTACCTGTCCAGTTTTCCCAGCAGCACTTATTGAAGAGGCTGTCCTTTCTCCACTGTGCATTCCTGCCACCTTTATCAAAGATAAGGTGACCATATGTGCATGGGTTTATCTCTGGGCTTTCTATCCTGTTCCATTGATCTGTCTTTCTCTTTTTGTGCCAGTACCATACTGTCTTGATTACTGTGGCTTTGTAGTATAGTATAGAACAACTATTGATGAAAAAGACCAAAACCTACTGTAAAAGCTCTTCTACAGCTAAAGATATAAAGAAGGAAAGAAAATGAGACAGGTAGGATGGGGAGAGTTGCAGTATAGTCAAGACCCATACCCCTGGGTTGAACCCAGAAACAGGAGAATAATTATGAAGTCAGAGTTTCTCCCCAAGGAACAAGGGGTCTGAGCTCACATTGGGTTCCCCAGCCTGGAAGTCCTGCACCTAGAAGATGAGCCCCCAGAACATGTGGCTTTGAAGGCCAGCAGGGTTTGCTTTTGTGGGAGCCAGGGGCCTGTGGGAAATGGAGACTCCACTCTTAAAGAGCTCACACAAAATCCTACAAGATCCAAGACCCAGGGCAGAAGCAATAATTTGAAAGGATCCTGGGTCAGACATAACTCCTGATCTTGGAGATCTCCTGGAGAGGCAGGAGACAACTGGAGCTCACCCTGGGGACATAGACACTGCTGGAAGCCACTTTTGGGAGCTTGATCTACCACATGGACACTGGAGTTAGCAAGTGCTTCTTTGGAGTCCTCCCTCTAGCTTATTAACCTTGGGATGCAACCCTGCCCCCACCCACCAGCCTGCCAGAACCAGTACTGGGACACCACAGGCCAAGCAAATAACTGGGTGAGCACATAGTCCCACCCACAAGCAGACAGGCTGCATTAAAACCCTTGAGCCCACAGTTGCCCCTGGACATGGCCATACCAACCCGAAGGCCCAGGAACTGACACCACATGCCAGTGTGCAGGCACTAGACCTGGGAACCCCAGAGGCTTGCAGCCAGAGACCCTGGGACCCAGATCTATCAACCAGTGGGCAGGCACCAGCCACAGGAAAACTGCAGCCCCACAGCCTGCTATGGCAGGACCCAGCCCACTGGCCAGCAGACAAGAACCAGCCCTGGGACTGGCTGGGCTCCCACCGCATCCGCCAGCTGACCAACACAAGCTTTGGGATACCCTGGGCCCTGAAGCCAGAATCTAGGACATGGCTTTGCTGACAGTGGGGGAGGACTCACCCCAGGACTTGGCTTCATCCATTAGTGGGCAGGCACCAGCCCTGGAGCTGAAAAAGTGAGGAATTAGTTTGCAGACTTTATAAGAAAATATGTTAAGGTAGAAATGTTTTTTCATAAAAAATGCATAAAAGTGAAATCATATTTAATCTTGATATTTTAAAAGAAAATATGTTAAGTTTAGTTTTACAGATGGAAAAACCCAGAGTAAAATTCAAGGAAATATTGATCTTCTTATAAATATATTCTCACTAAAATACTTATTATTTTTTAAAACATACTTGTAGGGTTAGAAAAAGTCAATGAAAACTATTAACAAGTTTAAATCGTTATGTTTTTTAAACACCATATTTAAATTTTTTACTGAACTGATATAAAATAAAATTACACAGAGTTATGTCCCTCATAGCTTGATTTTTAAATTTATATTGACAGTGTTACATTGTTAAGATATTAAACATTTACATTCTTTTTATAACCGTAATTCCCATACTTGCATGTTCAAACTGTTCAGTGATTTATCCTGTCATTGTATGATGACTTTTCCCTCACATTTATTTACCTTTGACTCTTAGTTACCTTGATAATTGGATGGCACTTTTAAAAAAGCCACATTCTTAGATATTGAATTTTCCAAGTTACTTAGCCTTTGAGAATATTGCTCTTTTATTTTAAGAAATTGTCACAGTCACCCCCAGCTTCAGCAACCACCACCCTGATCAGTCAGCAGGAATCGGTATTGAGACAAGACCCTTCACCAGCAAAAAGACTATCACTTGCTTAGGCTCAGATGATGTTTAGCATTTTACATCAATAAAGTATTTTTAAATTAAGGTATGTATATTTTTAGACACAATTCTATTACACACATAACAGACTACATTACAGTGTAAACTGTATGTTTTTTATGCATTGGGAAACCAGAAAATTTGTGAGACTCACTTTATTGCAGTATGCACCATTTTTAGTGGCCTGGGACCAAACCCACAATATCTTCAAGGTATGCCTGTATCTATTCATTGCTTTTATGACTAATGGTCATAGTGGTTACTTGTAATATCTTGAGTCATAATTTTTTTCACTCATAGGCATTCCTACTTGTCTTTTGGCATTGTATGTTGCTATGAAGAAATCTGGGCTAGCCTGTTTATTATTATTTTCTTTATTTAGATGAATTGCCTTTTTGTCTTGTATTCTTGGAAATGAGTAACT
The DNA here is from genome assembly GCF_003676395.1 of Aethalodelphis obliquidens. NCBI lineage: Eukaryota > Metazoa > Chordata > Mammalia > Artiodactyla > Delphinidae > Aethalodelphis > Aethalodelphis obliquidens. The sequence continues at coordinate 73,315,841 of NW_020837947.1, read as the reverse complement.
ACTTTTGAGAAATTAATGGAATATAAGACCTAAATTATATCATTTTTATCGTATTTATTTTCAAGTTGCTTTAATATCATTTCATTTAATCTTCACAGCAAGCCTGTAAAATAGATATTATCTCCATCTTTTATAAGTAAAACTAAATTTCAAATAATGTAATAGATGTTTCCAGTTCTTGGAAGTAATATTAAACTAAAATAGACCTCCCTCACCAAAAAAAACCCCAGCAAAACCTGTCTCTAAATTTAGTGCCCTTTCCATTATACAGCTTTGTAACATGATTATGAAAAAACTGTCTTCGGGTTCACACCTCTTCTACCTTTCATGATTTAGTCTTGGTAGGATGTGTGTTTCTAGGAATTTATTCATTTCTTCTAGATTGTCCAATTTGTTGGTGTATAAATGTTCATAGTATTCTCATGATTTTTTGTATTTATGTTGTGGTGTTTGTAATTTCTACTCTTTCATTTACAATCTTATTTGAGTCTTTTCTCTTTTTTCTTGGTTAGTCTAGGTAAAAGTTTGTAATTTTTTTTATTTTTTCAAAGAACCAACTCAGTTTTGTTAATATCTTCCATTATTTTTCTATTCTCTGTTTTATTTATTTCTGCTCATAGCTTTATTTCCTTTGTTGGGCTAACTTTGACCTATTTGTTCTTTTTCTAGTCAAATTGGGCATCCATCTGTACCCCAACTCCCTTCTCTGTATCTGATTCAGGTTATACAGGTTATGGGACCTGAGCATCCATGGATTTTGGTATCGTGGTGGATTCTGGAACCAACCCCCACTGAGGGATGGCTGCATTATAATGTCAGTGTAAATTCATGAGAGATAAAATATAAATAGCAAAATTTATTTCATTAATAATTACAATATGAATATGCATTATATGATATAGTTCTGTCAACCTTCACAGCTCATCTTTCATGAATCTTCTCTTAAAACTAAATAACAGAGGAAGGAAAAAGAAGTTGAGATAGAAGAAAATACAGTCTAAATTGAGCTTAGAGGAGCAGGTGATTATTGAAGCCCAGTACCTTTTTATTCACTGCCTTAAATTGATAGGCAATTGGTAACATAGGTAAATAAAGAAAATTCCGTTTACCCATTCACAGTTCTTCTGTTATACCTTTAAAGATAATATTAATTTATGTTATTTTCCAGTGCCAGCTAAAAATTAATATGACTTCCACCCACACCCAATAAAGTAGGTGATATTCTCCCTTGCTGTCACCGTGTTGTTGTTTCTGATTTATTAGACCCAGTAAACTTTGGCACCAACTAAGGCATTACTTTAGTTGCTCCTTGCTTTCCAGTTATTTGCTACCATTTTCTAGCCATGAAATCCAAAGCCAGCCAAGCAATCTGCATCTTAACCCAGTCACTTTATTTCCTGAGCTGAATCTAGTCCCACACGTGGATGAAAACAAATCTCACTTGAATTCTCATCCAGGGGGAAATGTCTTTTTGGTGTGATCCAGAAGAGATCTAAATAGCAAAATTGTGTTATGAGTAAGGTTTGTTAATATCCAACGAGTTTGGCAGGATTTCACCTCTTAGTACCTCACCAAGGTGCTTGTGACTGTAAAGTAGAATCTTATGCAAGAGCCTCAAGTTTATTAGTCATATTTACTTACCTTATAAAAACCAAAATTATATCTCTCAGTTGTTTTCAAGACAGCTGCAGCTAACATATCTGTTCCTCTGGGTACTCTCAGACTTAGGTTATATTTTCTCAACTCTTTGGAACAGTTTAGACCCAGGCTACCACATTGCTGTACTACAGCAAACAGATTATTCAGAGCATATTATTATTATGAATCACCACAGAGAGGGAGCTTCAGATTTAGGAAATTTCCAACATCTTATAAACTGGAAAACCTTAAAACAGTGGCGTAACCATCTCTGCTTTTACTGGGAAGGAACTATGTAGAATGGAGACTTGGATTGAAGGTACTGATTATTTTTTGATCAGAAAAGTTGATTCTTAGAAGAGAACAGAATAGTCGGGATCTAAGAATATAAAAAGGGGAACCCCAACCTGCATATGGATTCAGAGACTCCAGTTTCTTTTCCCCATTAGGACACAAATATCATGTTGGTAGTTAATACATGTGTCAGGAATGTCGTATGCTTATAGTACAAAGATGACAATTTGTAAAGTAACTTATCCCACTTCACTTTTGATGTCCTTGTAGTGTTTATTTCCTTTTTCAAAAATTGAATTTGTTAGTATAGGCCAGTGGTTAGCAAACTTTTCCTGTAAAGGGCCAGGTAGTAAATATTTTAGATTTTTTGGCCATGCAACCTGTTACAAAAACTCATCTTTGCTGTGGTAGCTTAAAAGCAGCCAGAGACAATGTGTAAATGAATGGGTATGCTTGAGTTTCCCCAATTTTTATTTCCAAAACCAGGTGGTGAGTGAATGTGGCTTGCTTTTCACCCCTGGTTTAGGGTTATTTCCAGCTGAGGCAAAAGACCAGAGATCAATTCCTTAGGTTCTTAATCTTTGTTATATTTTCAAAAAAATCCTAAACTCTTAGAATTATTTTTTTTATGACTTGAATCATCTATTTAAAACATGAAACAGGTTAATTTAAAAAGAAGTTTAATTGTGAAATGCTTTTCAGGTGTCTTAAGACTCAACTCTGGTTTTGATTAATATACACGTAATTTGACAAACAGTTGATTTATTAATATGTCTATGTCCTGAGAATACTCTCCCATGAGGTATCTAAACACCTTCACGTTTTCCGTTTGTTACTACATCAAACCTGAGTTTCATATAGGAAGCTGTTTATTAAAGTCTCTACTGAACATATTTACACAGTGTTTGAATTATTCCTAAATTGCAATGAGGAAAATTCGTTAACAATGGATGATTAGCGATTTTTATAGGCTAAGAGGTGAAACTTGCCAAAAGTGATTGCCTGGGCCATTCAACCTCTACTCCTAGCCCTTTCAGTGTTAGGATGTTATTATACAAAATAAACCAATTCATTTACTTTGCCCTAAAAGTGCATATTTGTTTATTTAGATATTCAAAAAGGGAAGTAGACCAATGAGCTTCCTTGATTTAGCCTGTCAGACTTTAGTATTTATTATACTTTTAATTTCCTCTCATTTGTTTCTCTGTTACAATTATAAATGGTTCATAATCTAATATTATACTGATAATTTGTTTTTTAATTTGCCAGTTGATGACGTTATATAACAGTGTCATAGAACCTCAGAGGTAAAAAGACTTAAAAGACATCAGTTTTCTCTCTTCATTCAACAGCAGGTTGTGAATATTATCCACAGTTTTAAACAATTTTTTTCTATTGGAGACTCATGGGCATTTGGCACTCATATTATTGCCAGCAAATATTAGGCAAATAACTGTTATTTGGCTAACAGATTTAGCACATATTAAATCCTATATTAAAACAATTTAAAGAGATTATTTACTAAAAGTAGGCTATCTATAACAACTGAATATTCTGCCTCGTTTCTTTTTGTGTAGTGATATGGATTATTCAGAGTGAGATGAACCCACATTCTGAGTTTATTGAATTCAAGTACAGCATAAGGATTTTTCTACTAAACTCAGAGAATATTAACTAAGAGGCAAAAAAAAAAAAAAATAGAGCCATCATTTATTAAGCTGTGGTTTTTCTGACCTTTTCAGTGTGCTTTGCATCTTTTATTAGTAGTTTACTAGGTACTCTGATAATGAAAACAAAACAAAACAATGACCCACCAAGAGACAGAAAGTTAAGAGCCAGAGGGGGGGGGGGGGAGAGAGAGAGAGAGAGAGAGAGAGAGAGAGAGAGAGAGATCATATTCTATGGGCTAGATGTTTTAAAAAAGCCAGTTTCCATTGCCCTCTTACTGATATCCAATGGTAGCCCAATAGAAGTTGTTTAATTGCAAACAATAACAGGGATTGCATTTTCTGTAGATAAATAAAAAAATAAATAAAACTGACTGTATATTTTAAAAAATTACATTGCCCTGGCATTTTAAACAATGTCAATGCTTAAAATATTCATCACTCTCAATTTTTTGTTTGCCTAAGCTCTAAACAGGGAGGGGTTGGCAAACTATGGTCTATGGGCCACATCCAGAATGTAACATAATATAAATACATTTTTAAGTGGTTGACAAAAAATTGTGAAAAATTTTTTTTCTCTTGTTATGCAACAACCTACAAATTACTTTCAGTTTTGCTTTTGGCCTGCAAAAAGTCTAAAATTTTTGCTGTCTGGCTCTTTAAAGAAACAGTTTGTTAATCCTTATTTTAAACAATTGCTGAGGTTAATGTCTTATTTTTATATATGTAATATATAAAAACTTCACAGGGAGATCAGCTTGGTGCTTTGTGACCACCTAGAGGGGTGGGATAGGGAGGGTGGGAGGGAGGGAGACACAAGAGGGAAGAGATATGGGAACATATGTATATGTATAACTGATTCACTTTGTTACAAAGCAGAAACTAACACACCATTGTAAAGAAATTATACTCCAATAAAGATGTTAAAAATAAATAAATAAAAAACAACTTCAGATCTATAAGATTGAAATTATCACATTTTAATTATTTATATTTTAATAGCATTGTTACTTTGGGAAGAAATTATAAAGAAGGCCCCTAACGCCCAAGCTTGCATTAGGTTCCAGAGTAAATTTATAATGGTTTGGAACCATTTGAACTACTTTTGCGTCCTGTCAGTACCTCCAATTCTGTGGTACTACATATGCTTATGTTTAGACATTTGAAATAAACAATAATAGCATGCTAATTGTAAATACTAAGAAACAGAACTACAGTTATTTAAATTTTGACATTTTCTGTAACCACAAAAATATTTGCAAACAATTAGCCTTGAAGAGTGAAATACAAAATCTAAAATTATTCCCCAGTGATTAGTGATGGACAAAATCTCTGAAGAATGTTAGCCATGCAAGAATAAAGTGTAAGGAAATTGGTATTTACAGAGAAGAAGGACACAAATATTAAAGAAAATCATTAGAAATGATAAAAGATGCTCTTACATTGCCAGAAGAAATAAAGATGACTAAGTTGAATGTAGTCATTGTTTTTACCAAAAATTGAATGTTTTTTTCTAAAAAGGTGGACCAAATAATGTCAGAGTTTGTCATCATTTAATCTTTTCCTCTGATATTTTCAGGAAGAAAAAATTTGGAAGTTTTTACAGAATGTAATCAAGATTTATGATGAATTTTTCTGGTGTAGACATTTTAGTGAAATTTTTTCAAGTGCAAAGGCATTTGAAAGCTGCTACAATCAATCCTGGTGAAATAAGGCCTTCAATAATATTGCAAATTCTGAAATTCAGTGTAAAAGGGGGTTTTCATTAACTGCTACCCAACTTATTTTAACACCTTCCTAACCTTATTTGTATATTTGGTGCTTCATAAATTAATTAAATATTAATAAAAAAGTTTTTTCAATCAGCTATGAGTGAAGATAGATTGACAAAAATCTGGCTATATTGCCTTTTGAACATGAATATGTAAACAAAATCCATATTCATGAAGTCATTGATAATCACAATATTGTTATTATTTACTACTGTGACAGCTCAATATGTAGGTATAAGATTTTTTTCCTACTTTGTCAAAAATACATTAATTAAAAAATATTCATCTAATCCTTTTTTTACTATAATATTTGGTTTTACTTTTTTTAATGGAATGATATTATGTATATATAGAAGATGCATGCATATACATGATATAGATAGGTAAATATAGATATACAAAGTTAAGTAAAAATAAAATTTTAAATTTTGCATTTATTTTCTTCCCACAGTTATTATTGATTTCATATTAGGATTTATTACTGAAAATAATTTTGTTGCCGAGAAGATGGAGCTCTTTAAAAATGAGATGTTTTATCTGTCAAATATACCAGCCTTGCCCCTGTGTTTGTATGTATAGCCATTATAAAAAAAGAAAAAAGTTAACTTTTCTTAGCTTATACTTCTATTTACTGTTACACCATAATTATTAACTTTGAATTTCCTTGTCATCCTTAACTTTTCCAAGTAGTTCCTCATGTTTTCTTGGCTTACCAGATATAGGTTATTGGTTTGTTTACTTTTTTAACTGCTCATCATTTAGAATTTCAAATTTTAAAATGTATTGCACAGAGCTGAAGCAGTGATTTCTCTTCTTCTGATGTTTCCTCTCACTGAAGGGAGAACTATTAGCAAAACAATTCTGGCTTCCCTCCATCTTCAGGCCCCCTTTCCCTGGGACAGGGAGTTGAGGGCAAAAAGATGGGTGGAAGGACAAGCTGGTTGCTGAGTTTGGGAATATTAACTGGGCATGTATAGCTCAGCCCTTTCCTCTCCCTTTATTCTGGAACCTGGACGTCGTCTCCAGGGGCAGCCTTCTCTGTACTATTATTACTATAATTCTGCCAGCACTGCCATGGCTGAGAGTAAGTTGGATTAATTCTGGTGCTTGGGATTCGGAAATCTATTTGTCCTTGGAAATAAGTCTCATTCTCCAATATCACCTTAATGATTGGCGATACTTTGGCCCCAGGTGCTTTACTCGATTTTCTTATTTCCCAGTTGGTTTAGAACTTGAGTGGAGATGGCAATGCTATATACTGGGACTCCCCAGAAACCTATCAATGGCAAACAACAATATTTTAGTTATATACTTCTGATATATCAATATGCTCTTTCTTCTTCACATAAGTAACTTCTAGCTATGTAATGTGATAAAAATGTTAAGTCAAGCCATAATAACATTAAAAATAGAAAGTATATCTTTATGGATTTTACTTGAAAATAATGTACATCAAGCTAATTTTAAACAGAGATACCCCATTTGATTTTTAACTCTCAAAATGTAATAAGTTGTTTTTAATCCTTTTTCTTGGACTTGAATTTTATTTTATTTACTTTTTCCATACAGCATGTTCTTATTACTTATCTATTTTATACATATTAGTGTATATACGACAATCCCAATCTCCCAATTCATCACAGCACAACCACCACCCCCGCCTACCCCCTTGGTGTTATACGTTTGTTCTCTATATCTGTCTCTGTTTCTGCCCTGCAAACTGGTTCATCTCTACCATTTTTCTAGATTCCACATATATGCATTAATGTATGACATTTGCTTTTCTTTTTCTGACTTACTTCACTCTGTATGACAGTCTCTAGATCCATCCACGTCTCTACAAATGACCCCATTTCATTCCTTTTTAGGGCTGACTAATATTCCATTGTATATATGTACCACATCTTTATCCATTTGTCTGTTGATGGACATTTGTGTTGCATACATGACCTGACTATTGTAAATAGTGCTGCAATGAACATTGGGGTGCATGTGTCTTTTTGAATTATGGTTTTCTCTCGCTATATGCCCAGTAGTGGGATTGCTGAGTCATTTGGTAATACTATTTTTAGTTTTTTAAGGAACCTCCATACTGTTCTCTGTAGTGGCTGTATCAATTTACATTCCCACCAACAGTGCAAGAGGGTTCCCTTTTCTCCACACCCTCTCCAGCATTTGTTGTTTGTAGATTTTCTGATGATGCCCATTCTAACTGGTGTGAGGTGATATCTCATTGTAGTTTTGATTTACATTTCTCTAATAATCAGTGATGTTGAGCAGCTTTTCATGTGCTTCATGACCATCTGTATGTCTTCTTTGGAGAAATGTATACTTAGGTCTTCTTCCCATTTTTTGATTGGGTTGTTTGTTTTTTTAATATTGAGCTGCATGGGCTGTTTATATATTTTGACAATTAATCCTTTGTCCATTGATTCGTTTGCAAATATTTTCTCCCATTCTGAGGGTTGTCTTTCCGTCTTGTTTATGGTTTCCTTTGCTGTGCAAAAGCTTTGAAGTTTCATTAGGTCCCATTTGTTTATTTTTGTTTTTATTTCCATTACTCTGGGAGGTGGGTCAGAAAACATCTTGCTGTGATTTATGTCAAAGAGTGTTCTTCCTATGTTTTCCTCTAAGAGTTTTCTGGTATCTGGTCTTACATTTAGGTCGTTAATCCATTTTGAGTTTATTTTTGTGTATGTTGTTAAGGAGTGTTCTAGTTTCATTCTTTTACATGTAGTTGTCCAGTTTTCCCAGAACCACTTATTGAACAGACTGTCTTTTCTCCATTGTATATTCTTGCTTCCTTTGTCATAGATTTGTTGACCATAGGTGCATGGGTTTATTTCTGGGCTTTCTATCCTGTTCCATTGATCTATACTTCTGTTTTTGTGCCAGTACCATATTGTCTTGATGACTGTAGCTTTGTAGTATAACCTGAAGTCAGGGAGTCTGACTCCTCCAGCTCTGTTTTATTCTCCTGAAGATTGCTTTGGATATTTGGGGTCTTCTGTATCTCCATGCAAATTTTAAGATTTCCCTTTCTAGCTCTGTAAAAAATGCCATTGTTAATTTGATAGAGAATGCATTGAATTTGTAGATCACTTTGGGTAGTGTAGTCTTTTTCACAATATTGATTCTTCCCATCCAAGAACATGGTATATGTCTCCATCTGTTTGTGTCATCTTTGATTTCTTTCATCAGTGTCTTATAGTTTTCTGAGTACAGGTCTTTTACCTCCTTAGGTAAGTTTATTTCTAGGTATTTTACTCGTTTTGTTGCAATGGTGAATGGTACTGTTTCCTTAATTTCTCTTTCTGATCTTTCACTGTTAGTGTATAGGAATGCAAGAGATTTCTGTGCATTCATTTTGTATCCTGCAACTTTACCAAATTCATTGATTAGCTTTAGTAGTTTTCTGGTAGCATCTTTAGTATTTTCTATGTATAGTAGTATTCTGTCATCTGCAAACAGTGACAGTTTTACTTCTTCTTTTCCAATTTGTTTTTGGAAAATCGTTTTATTTCTTTTTCTTCTCTGATTGCAGTGGCTAGAACTTCCAAAGCTATGTTGAATAATAGTGGCGAGCGTGGACGTCCTTGTCTTGTTCCTGATCTTAGAGGAAATGCTTTCAGGTTTTTCACCATTGGGAGTCAGGTTTGCTGTGGGTTTGTCATATATGGTTTTTATTACGTTGAGGCAGGTTGCCTCTATGCCCACTTTCTGGAGAGTTTTTTTTTATCATAAATTGTTGAATTTTGTCGAAAGCTTTTTCTGAATCTATTGAGATGACCATATGGTTTTTATTCTTCAGTTTGTTAATATGGTGTATTACGCTGATTGATTTGCGTATACTGAAGCATTTTTGCACCCCTGGGATAAACCCTACTTGATCATGGTGTATCATCCTTTTAATGTGTTGTTGGATTCCATTTGCTAATATTTTGTTGAAGACTTTTGCATCTATATTCATCAGTGATATTGGTCTGTAGTTTTCTTTTTTTTTGTAGTAACTTTGTCTGGTTTTGGTATCAGGGTGATGGTGGCCTTGTAGAATGAGTTTGGGAGTGTTCTTTGCAATTTTTTGCAAGAGTTTGAGAAGGATTGGTGTTAGTTCTGCTCTAAATGTTTGATAGAATTCACCTGTGAAGCCGTCTGGTCCTGGACTTTTGTTTTTTGGAAGATTTTTATTCACAGTTTCAACTTCATTACCTGTGATTGGTCTGTTCATATTTTCTACTTCTTCCTGGTTCATTTTTGGAGGTTATACGTTTCTAAGAATTTGTCCGTTTCTTCCAGTTGTCCATTTTATTGGCATAGAGTTGCTTGTAGTAATCTCTTATGATGCTTGTATTTCTGTGGTGTCCGTTGTCACTTCTCCTTTTTCATTTCTAATTTTATTGATTTGAGTCCCCTCCCTCTTTTTCTTGATGAGTCTGGCTAAAGGTTTATCAATTTTGTTTATCTTCTCAAAGAACCAGCTTTTAGTTTTGTTAATCTTTGCTATTGTTTTCTTTGTTTCTATTTCATTTATTTCTGCTCTGATCTTTTTGATTTCATTCCTTCTACTAACTTTGGGTTTTGTTTGTTCTTCTTTCTTTAGTTCCTTTGGGTGTAAGGTTAGGTTGTTTATTTGAGATTTTTCTTCTTTCTTGAGGTAGAATTGTATTGCTATAAACTTCCCCCTTAGAACTGTTTTTGTTGCATCCCATAGGTTTTTTATCATCATGTTTCATTGTCATTTGTCTCTAGGTAGTTTTTGATTTCCTCTTTTATTTCTTCAGTGATCTCTCAGTTATTTAGTAATGTATTGTTTAGCCTCATGTGTTTGTGTTTCTTACATTTTTTTCCCCTGTAATTGATTTCTAATCTCAGAGCATTGTGGTCGGAAAAGATGCTTGATATGATTTCAATTTTCTTAAATTTACCGAGGCTTGATTTGTGACCCAAGATGTGATCTCTCCTGGAGAATGTTCCATGTGCACTTGAGAAGAAAGTGTAATCTGCTGTTTTCGGATGGAATGTCTTTTTTCAATTAAATATACAGGGTCACTTGTATCATTTAAAGCTTGTGTTTTCTTATCAGTTTTCTGTCTGGATGATCTGTCCATTTGTGTAAGTGAGGTGTTAACGTCCCCCACTATTTTTGTGTTACTGTCGATTTCCTCTTTTATAGCTGTTAGCATTTGCCTTATGTATTGAGGTGCTCCTATGTTGGGTGCATATGTATTTATAATTGTTATATTTTCTTCTCGGATTGATCCGTTGATCATTATGTAGTGTCCTTCCTTGTCTCTTATAATATTCTTTATTTTAAAGTCTATTTTGTCTGATATGAGTATTGCTAATCCAGCTTTCTTTTGATTTCCATTTGCATGGAATATCTTTTTCCATCCCCTCACCTTCAGTCTGTATGTGCCCCTAGGTCTGAAGTGGGTCTCTTACAGACAGCATATGTATGGGTCTTGTTTATTATCCATTCAGAGAGCCTGTATCTTTTGGTTGGAGTATTTAATCCATTCACATTTAAGGTAATTATTGATGCATATGTTCCTAATACCATTTTCTTAATTGTTTGGGGTTTGTTTTTGTAGGTCCTTTCCTTCTCTTGTGTTTTGCACTTAGAGATGTTCCTTTAGCATTTGTTGTAGGCCTGGTTTGGTGATGTGAATTCTCTGAGCTTTTGCTTGTCTGTAAAGCTGTTGATTTCTCTTTTGAATCTGAATGAGATCCTTGATGGGTAGAGTAATCTTGGTTGTAGTTTCTTCCTTTTCATCACTTTACATATGTCTTGCCACTCTTTTCTGGCTTGTAGAGTTCCTGCTGTGAAATCAGCTGTTAACCTTATGGGAGTTCCCTTGTATGTTTTTTTGTCATTTTCCCCTTGTTGCTTTTAATAATTTTTCTTTGTCTTTAAATTTTGTCAGTTCGATTACTATGTGTCTTGGCATGTTTCTTCTTGGGTTTATCGTGCCTGGTACTCTTTGCACTTCCTGGACTTGGGTGGCTATTTCCTTTCCTATGTTAGGCAAGTTTTCAACTATAATCACTTCAAATATGTTCTTGGGTCCTTTCTCTCTCTCTTCTCCTCCTACCACTCCTACAATGCAAATGTTGATGCATTTAATGTTGTCCCGGAGGTTTCTTAGACTGTCTTCATTTCTTTTCTTTCTTTTTTCTTTATTCTCATCTGCAGCAGTGAATTCCACCATTCTGTCTTCCAGGTCATTTATCCATTTCCATTTTTCTTCCTCAGTTATTCTGCTCTTGATTCCTTTCAGTGTATTTTTCATTTTGGTTATTGTATTATTCATCTGTTTCTTTGTTTTTTAATTCTTCTAGGTCTTTGTTAAACATTTCTTCCATCTTCATGGTCTTTGCCTCCATTCTTTTCCTGAGGTCCTGGACCACCTTCACTATCATTATTCTGAATTATTTTCTGGAAGGTTGCCTATCTCCACTTTATTTAGTTGTTTTCCTGGGGTTTTATCTTTTTCCTTCATCTGGTACATAGCACCTTTTCATCTTGTCTTTCTGTGAATGTTGTTTTTGTACCACAGGCTGCAGGGTTGTAGTTCTTCTTGCTTCTGCTGTCTGCCCTCTGGTGGATGAGGCTATCTGAGTGGCTTGTGCAAGCTTACTCATGGGAGGGACAGGTGGTGGGTACAGCTGGGTGTTGCTCTGGTGGGCAGAGCTCAATAAAACTTTAATCTGCCTGTCTGCTGATGGGTGGGGCTGAGTTTCTTCCCTGTTAGTTGTTTGGCCTGAGGTGACCCAGCACTGGAGCCTACCCGGGCTCTTTGGTGGGGCTAATTGCTGACTCTGGGAGGGCTCACACCCAGGAGTACTTCCCAGAACTTCTGCTGCCATTGTTCTTGTCCCCACAATAGCCACAGCCACCTGCCGTTTCTTCAGGAGACCCTCGAACACTAGCAGGTAGGTCTGGTTCAGTCTCTTATGTGGTCACTGCTCCTTCCCCTGCGTCCCGATGATCACACTACTTTGTGTGTGTCCTCCAAGAGTGGAGTCTGTATTTCCCCCAGTCCTGTTGAAGTCCTGCAATCAAATCCCACTAGCCTTCAGTATCTGATTTTCTGTGAATTCCTACTCCCGTTGCCCTACCCCCAGGTTGGGAAGCCTGATGTGGGGCTCAGAACCTTCACTCCAGTGGGTGTACTTCTGCGGTATAATTGTTCAGCAGTTTGTGAGTCACCCACCCACAGTTATTGGATTTGATTTTATTGTGATTGCGCCCCTCCTACCATCTGATTGCGGCTTCTCCTTTGTCTTTGGGTGTGGGGTATCTTTTTTGGTGAGTTCCAGTGTCTTCCTGTCGATGATTGTTCAGCAGTTAGTTGTGATTCCGGTGCTCTCGCAAGAGGAAGTGAGTGCACATCCTTCCATTCTACCATCTTTAACCTGTTTATTTTGCTTTTTTATGTATATCTTGCTAGCATAAGTATTCTAAGCAAGCACTAAAATGAGTCAAAACAAAACAAAACAGCAACACAAATGTTGTTAGTCTGGGTTTATTTGTCCTCATGAATGCTTATAACATCCAGCATCATTTCATCTCTCTAAAAACGACTGATCAGTTTTAGGTTTATAGGATAATTGAACTAAAGCACAGAGAGTTCCCACATATCCCCCACCCCATCCTCCAATTTCTCTATTATTAACATCTTGCAGTATTTGTTACAATTGATGAGGCAGTACTGATGCATTACTATTAACTAAATTGCATAGTTTATATTAAGATTCACTCTTTGTGTTGCATAGTCTATGGGTTTTGGCAAATGTATAATGACAAGTATTCACCATTACAGTATCATACAGAATAATTTCACTGCCCTAAAGTATTTCCTGTGCTCCACCTATTCATCGCTTCTCTCTCTGTCTCTGCCTGTAACACTAATCTTTTTTTCTATCTCCATAGTTTTGCCTTTTCCAGAATGTCATATAGTTGGAATCATACAGCATGTTGCCTTTCCAGATTGGCTTTTTTCACTTACCGATATGCACTTAATGTTCCTCCATATCTTTTCATGGTTTGATAGCTCATTTCTTTTTTTATTGAATAATATTGAATTGTCTGGGCATACCACAGTTTGTTTAGTCATTCACTTATTAAAGGACATGTTGGTTCCTTCCAAATTTTGGCAGCTATGAGTAAAGGTGCTGTAAAAATTCATGTACAGAGTTTTTTGTGGAAGTTTTCAGCTCCTTTGGATAAATACCAAGGACTACAACTGACAGATCGTCTGCTAATACTATGGTTAGTTCTGTAAGGAATGGCCAGACAGTCTTCCAAAGTGGCTGTGCCATTTGCATTCCCACCAGCAATGATGAGAATTCTTATTGCTCCACATCTTCGCCAGCATTTAGTGTTGTCACTGTTTGGATTTTAGGCTTTATAACAGGTATGTAGTGGTATCACATTGTTTTAATTTGTGTTCCCCGATGATATATGATGTTGAACGTCCTTTCATATGCTTGTTTGATTTCTGTAAACTTTCTTTGGTGAGTTGCCGGTTCAGTTCTTGTATCCACTTTTAATTGGTTGTTTGCTTTCTTATTGTTGAATTTTAAATGTTCTTTGTATATTTTGCACACCAGTTCTTTATTAGATACCTTTTGCAAAGACATTCTCTCAGTCTGTGGCTTGCCTTTTCATTCTCTTAACAGTCTTTTGCAGAGAAGTTTTTAAATGTAATGAAGTCTAACTTTTTTCTTTTGTAGATCATGCTTTTTGGCATTTCTTCACTTTTTGAATGTTCACTACCTTTGATGACTTATTTTAAACATTTACTAAGTATTTCAGGTGGTAATGATTTTTCTTCCTTGCCTCTTACGTTACATGCTTCTGAAATTTCACTACTTCTTAGTATTTCTCTTAGGTGGAAGGAAGGCAGAAAATGATTCCATTTTGTTACCTGTAAACTAAGTTAATAAAAATGGAGTAAGAAAGTTGAAGCTGGAGAGGTTTTATGATATTCTGGAGCATCATCTTAGTCTTAGCCCTCGCCCTTCAATAATATAGATAATAATGGGTTGATTGAATAAGATACATACTTTGTGATCCTAAGTGATACAAATCTGATTCTTGATTACAAGCATTTTCCCTGTCACCTCTTTCTTAATGTGTGTCCTTGAATTCATTTCTTAATGTGTGTCCTTGAATTCTAGTCAGTTCCTATATGTACACATGAAGTGTGTTATCAGCCACATTTTCTGTTGACTCCAGCAAACATGCTGACAAGGCTCCTGGTTGGCCTGCCAGCCTTAACGCCCCTTACCTGCACCCATCTCCTTGCATTCCCTCCCAGTTAGAGCTTGCCACAAGCTTTCTCTGGAGCACATGAGTCACTTATTCAAATATGATAAAGTTATGAGACAGTGCTTTTAAGATAGAATAATGGATTTTCCAACAAATGGACTAAACATCAGAAAACATTTTTCAGATTTTTGCAGAAAAAGGGAGTTTTGAGTGGAAGAGAATGCTAGTCATTCAGACACAGGAAAGGGTGACTCCAACCTGAAAGAAAAAATTCACTGAGGATGAACTTTTCTGAACTGGCGCTGGGATAAACCTGCAGACCTGGGATCATTCTAGCTTATCTCCTTGAATATTGTTTAATTGTTATTTGAGAGGCGGGATTTGCCTACAGCATGATTTTTTCTTTTGTGAGTGATTGCTAATTTTAGATAAATTAAATAAATCATTTAACAGTGTGAAGTTAATAAAGCATGTCTGAGTTGCAGCTACTGAATAAATCCTTAGAGACCCCCAGAACAATTACAGAAACTGGGAAGTTTGTCTGTATAATTTTATTTCTGGATTAAATTACAAAGGTTCATATTATCCATGGCAAGGGAAGATCTGTTTTTAATAGGCTCTACTTAAACATATGGCTTGATAATAATGAAATGAATAAGTGGATAAGTCTAGGACAGTGTTTTGCACAGAGCTGACATTCTTTAAATTATATATGCTAAGTTTTCACAAACATAATTAGATACAAAAAACAATCTCACTAAATATTATTAAACAGTGGGAAAACATCCTGTTGTTTTTTTTTCTTTTCTTTTTTTTTTGGCGGTACGCGGGCCTCTCACCGTTGTGGCCTCTCCTGCTGCGGAGCGCAGGCTCAGCGGCCACGGCTCACGGGACCAGCCGCTCTGTGGCATGTGGGATCTTCCCGACCGGGGCATGAACCTGCGCCCCCTGCATCAGCAGGCAGACTCCCAAAGTCAGGGAGCCTGATTCCTCCAGCTCCATTTTTCGTTCTCAAGATTGCCTTGGCTATTCGGGGTATTTTGTGTTTCCATACAAATTGTGAAATTTTTTGTTCTAGTTCTGTGAAAAATGCCAGTGGTAGTTTGATAGGGATTACATTGAATCTGTAGATTGCTTTGGGTAGTAGAGTCATTTTCACAGTGTTGATTGTTCCAATCCAAGAACATGGTATATCTCTCCATCTATTTGTATCATCTTTAATTTCTTTCATCAGTGTCTTATAATTTTCTGCATACAGGTCTTTTGTCTCCTTAGGTAGGTTTATTCCTAGATATTTTATTCTTTTTGTTGCAATGGTAAATGGGATTGTTTTCTTGATTTCACTTTCAGATTTTTCTTCATTAGTGTATAGGAATGCCAGAGATTTCTGTGCATTAATTTTGTATCCAGCTACTTTACCAAATTTATTGATTAGCTCTAGTAGTTTTCTGGTAGCATCTTTAGGGTTCTCTATGTATAGTATCATGTCATCTGCAAAAGTGACAGCTATACTTCTTCTTTTCCGATTTGGATTCCTTTTATTTCCTTTTCTTCTCTGATTGCTGTGGCTAAAACTTCCAAAACTATGGTGAATAATAGTGGTGAGAGTGGGCAACCTTGTCTTGTTCCTGATCTTAGTGGAAATGCTTTCAGTTTCTCACCATTGAGGACGATGTTGCCTGTGGGTTTGTCATATATGGCCTTTATTATGTTGAGGAAAGTTCCCTCTATGCCTACTTTCTGCAGGGTTTTTATCATAAATGGGTGTTGAACTTTGTCGAAAGCTTTCTCTGCATCTATTGGCGGTGATCATATGGTTTTTCTCCTTCAATTGTTAATATGGTGTATCACGTTGATTGATTTGCGTATATTGAAGATTCCTTGCATTCCTGGGATAAACCCCACTTGATCATGGTGTATGATCCGTTCAATGTGCTGTTGGATTCTGTTTGCTAGTATTTTGTTGAGGATTTTTGCATCTATGTTCATCAGTGATATTGGCTTGTAGTTTTCTTTCTTTGAGACATCCTTGTCTGGTTTTGGTATCAGGGTGATGGTGGCCTCGTAGAATGAGTTTGGGAGTGTTCCTCCCTCTGCTATATTTTGGAAGAGTTTGAGAAGGATAGGTGTTAGCTCTTCTCTAAATGTTTGAAGAATTCGCCTGTGAAGCCATCTGGTCCTGGGCTTTTGTTTGTTGGAAGATTTTTAATCACAGTTTCAATTTCAGTGCTCGTGATTGGTCTTTTCATATTTTCTATTTCTTCCTGATTCAGTCTTGGCAGGTTGTGCATTTCTAAGAATTTGTCCATTTCTTCCAGGTTGTCCATTTTATTGCCATAGAGTTGATTGTAGTAATCTCTCATGATCTTTTGTATTTCTGCAGTGTCAGTTGTTACTTCTCCTTTTTCATTTCTAATTCTATTGATTTGAGTCTTCTCCCTTTTTTTCTAGATGAGTCTGGCTAGTGGTTTATCAATTTTGTTTATCTTCTCAAACAACCAGCTTTTAGTTTTATTGATCTTTGCTATCATTTCCTTCATTTCTTTTTCATTTATTTCTGATCTGATTTTTATGATTTCTTTCCTTCTGCTAACTTCGGGTTTTTTTTGTTCTTCTTCTTCTAATTGCTTTAGGTGCAAGGTTAGGGTGTATATTCGAGATGTTTCCTGGTTCTTACGGTAGGATTTTATTGCGATAAACTTCCCTCTTAGAACTGCTTTTGCTGCATCCCATAGATTTTGGGTCGTCGTGTCTCCATTGTCATTTGTTTCTAGGTATTTTTTCATTTCCTCTTTGCTTTCTTTAGTGATCATTTCATTATTAAGTAGTGTATTGTTTACCCTCCATATGTTTGTATTTTTTACAGATCTTTTCCTGTAATTGATATCTAGTCTAATAGCGTTGTGGTCGGAAAAGATACTTGATACAATTTCAGTTTTCTTAAATTTACCAAGGCTTGATTTGTGACCCAAGATATGATCTGTCCTGAGCACTTGAGAAAAATGTGTATTCTGTTGTTTTTGGATGGAATGTCCTATAAATATCAATTAAGTCCATCTTGTTTAATGTATCATTTAAAGCTTGTGTTGCCTTATTTATTTTCATTTTGGATGATCTGTCCATTGGTGAAAGTGGGGTGTTAAAGTTCCCTACTATGAATATGTTACTGTCAATTTCCCCTTTTATGGCTGTTAGTATTTGCCTTATGTATTGAGGTGCTCCTATGTTGGGTGCATAAATATTTACAATTGTTATATCTTCTTCTTCGATCGATCCCTTGATCATTATGTAGTGTCCTTCTTTGTCTCTTCTAGTAGTCTTTATTTTAAAGTCTATTTTGTCTGATATGAGAATTGCTACTCCAGCTTTCTTTTGGTTTCCATTTGCATGGAATATCTTTTTCCATCCCCTTACTTTCAGTCTTTATGTTTCCCTAGGTCTGAAATGGGTCTCTTATAGACAGCATATATATGGGTCTTGTTTTTGTATCCATTCAGCCAATATGTGTCTTTTGGTGGGAGCATTTAGTCCATTTACATTTGAGGTAATTATCGATATGTATGTTCCTATTCTCATTTTATTAATTGTTTTGGGTTTGTTATTGTAGGTCTTTTCCTTCTCTTGTGTTTCTTGCCTAGAGAAGTTCCTTTAGCAGTTGTTGTAGAGCTGGTTTGGTGGTGCTGAACTCTCAGCTTTTGCTTGTCTGTAAAGTTTTTAATTTCTCCATCAAATCTGAATGAGATCCTTGCTGGGTAATCTTGGTTGCAGGTTTTTCTCCTTCATCACTTTAAATATGTCCTGCCAGTCCCTTCTGGCTTGCATAGTTTCTGCTGAAAGGTCAGCTATTAACGTTATAGGGATTCCCTTGTGTGTTATTTGTTGTTTTTCCCTTGCTGCTTTTAATATCCTTTCTTTGTATTTAATTTTTGACAGTTTGATTAATATGTGTCTTGGCGTATTTCTCCTTGGATTTATCCTGTATGGGACTCTCTGTGCTTCCTGGAGTTGATTAACTATTTTCTTTCCCATATTAGGGAAGTTTTCAACTATAATCTCTTCAAATATTTTCTCAGTCCCTTTCTTTTTCTCCTCTTCTTCTGGAACCCCTATAATTCGAATGTTGGTGCGTTTAATGTTATCCCAGAGGTCTCTGAGACAGTCCTCAGTTCTTTTCATTCTTCTTCCTTTATTCTGCTCTGCAGTAGTTATTTCCACTATGTTATCTTCCAGGTCACTTATCCGACCTGCCTCACTTATTCTGCTATTGATCCCATCTAGAGTATTTTTCATTTCATTTACTGTGTTGTTCATCGTTGTTTGTTTCATCTTTAGTTCTTCTAGGTCCTTATTAAATGTTTCTTGAATTTTGTCTATTCTATTTCCAAGATTTTGGATGTTTACTATCATCATTCTGAATTCTTTTTCAGGTAGACTGCCTATTTCCTCTTCATTTGTTAGGTCTGGTGGGTTTTTATCTTGCTCCTTCATCTGCAGTGTGATTTTCTGTCTTCTCATTTTGCTTATCTTACTGTGTATGGGGTCTCCTTTTTGCAGGCTGCAGGTTCGTAGTTCCCGTTGTGCTTGGTGTCTGTCCCCAGTGGCTAAGGTTGGTTCAGTGGGTTGTTTAGGCTTCCTGGTGGAGGGTACTAGTGCCTGTGTTCTGGTGGATGAGGCTGAGGCTGGATCTTGTATTTCTGGTGGGCAGGTCCACGTGTGGTGGTGTGTTTTGGGGTGTCTGTGGCCTTATTATGATTTTAGGCAGCCTCTCTGCTAATTGATGGGGCTCTGTTCCTGTCTTGCTCGTTGTTTGGCATAGGGTGTCCAGCACTGTAGCTTGCTGGTCGTTGAGTGAAGCTGGGTGCTGGTGTTGAGATGGAGATCTCTGGGAGATTTTCACCGTTCGATATTACGTGGAGCTGGGAGGTCTCTTGTGGACCAGTGTCCTGAAGTTGGCTCTCGCACCTCAGAGGCACAGCACTGACACCTGGCTGCAGCACCAAGAGCCTTTCATCCACACGGCTCTCCTTAATTTGGGATGATTCGTTGTCTATTCATGTATTCCACAGATGCAGCGTACATCAAGTTGATTGTGGAGCTTTAATCCGCTGCTCCTGAGGCTGCTGGGAGAGATTTCCCTTTCTCTTCTTTGTTCGCACAGCTCCCCGGGGCTCAGCTTTGGATTTGGCCCCGCCTCTGCGTTTTGGTCACCGGAGGACCTCTGTTCTTCACTCCAACATGACGGGGTTAAAGGAGCCGCTGATTCGGGGCCTCTGGCTCACTCAGGCCGTGGGGCGGGAGCGGCACGGAGTGCAGGGCGAGCCTGTGGCGGCAGATGCCGGTGTGACGTTGCACCAGCCTGAGGCGTGCTGTGCGTTCTCTCGGGGAAGTTGTCCCTGGATCCCGGGACCCTGGCAGTGGCGGGCTGCACAGGCTCCCCGGAAAGGGGGTGTGGTTAGTGACCTGTGCTCGCACACAGGCTTCTTGCTGGCGGCAGCGGCAGCCTTAGCGTCTCATGCCCGTCTCTGGGGTCCGCGCTTTTAGGCGCAACTCGTGCCCGTCTCTGGGCTCCTTTAAGCAGCGCTCTTCATCCCCTCTCCTCGCGCACCAGGAGACAAAGAGGGAAGAAAAAGTCTCTTGTCTTTTCGGCAGGTCCAGACTTTTCCCCGGACTCCCTCTCGGCCAGCCGTGGCGCACTAGCCCCCTGCAGGCTGTGTTCACGCCGCCAACCCCAGTCCTCTCCCTGTGATCCGACCGAAGCCCGAGCCTCAGCTCCCAGCCCCGCCCGCCCCGGCGGGGGAGCAGACAAGCCTCTCGGGCTGGTGAGTGCTGGTCACCACCGATCCTCTGTGTGGGAATCTCTCCGCTTTGCCCTCCGTACCCCTGTTGCTGTCCTCTCCCCAGCGGCACCGAAGCTTCCCTCTCCGCCACCCGCAGCCTCTGCCCGCGAAGGGGCTTCTAGTGTGTGGAAAGCATTCCTCCTTCACAGCTCCCTCCCACTGGTGCAGGTCCCGTCCGTATCCTTTTGTCGCTGTTTATTCTTTTTTCTTTTGCCCTACCCAGGTACGTGGGGGTTTCTTGCCTTTTGGGAGGTCTGAGGTCTTCTTCCAGCGTTCAGTAGGTGTTCTGTAGGAGTTGTTCCACGTGTAGATGTATTTCTGGTGTATCTGTGGGGAGGAAGGTGATCTCCGCGTCTTACTCTTCTGTCATCTTCCCAGAAGCTCCCAGGGCTCTATCATTTTAACGCTACATGCCTTTCCTGATGCGTAGTGGGATCTGAGTAAAGTTAATAATTTTGGTAAAGTAGAAGCATCAAACTAAGCAGACCATCACCTAATAATATTTGAGTTTATGTTCTAGGTGAACATGCACTCCAAAATTAATTGCTAAATTACATGTTCTTCAAATATAATATAAGTGGTTTCTGCATGCTGTTTCATAGTATATGGGATACAAAGTATGTCTGCCACTTGGGAACATAGATAACCTCCAGGATGTTTTGTTAAATATGATAGCAATCAACAATTTCGGTTTTTAAGTAAAAGCATATTTTGCATGCTTTCATGATCTGTTCATTAAGCATTTTTATTGTGAGTGACAATGTTTGATAAAAACAGGTTGAAAGGAAAACTGTAGCAGTTTTTAGCAGAGTGATTACAAATAAATTGACAATTCATTTATTACCATTGTGTATATACCTATAACTTTGATCTTTCAGACCTTTTTATTTATAAATCAGCCTTATGCTTTCAGGAAAATTAGAAAGGTAAACATTATTTTGTCCAAATACAGAAGTATTTCAAGAGAATAGTCCATTGGGTTAAAGAAAATGATAGCATAGTATGACTACTTGTTTTATTTTGGGAATAAAGCACCTGGAGGTACATTCTTCTACCAGGTAATGAGGGACAGGAGATCCATAAGAATAAAGAATGTAGAGGCAAAGAAAGATTCTTCCCTAGAGCCTTCAGAGGGAGCAAGGCCCTGCCAACACCTTGATTTCAAAATTCCAGCCTCCAGAACTGTGCGAGAATAAATTTCTGTTGTTTTAAACCAAAAAAGAAAAAAAAGAGGCAGAATTTCTAATAGGGTATGAAGAGGAGATTATTAATTCTGTCAATGTTTCACCTCCTCCATTCACACCACCTTGAGTCAAGCACTGTCATCTCTTCCCAGGATGATTACAATTGCCTCCTATTTTGATTGTTTCCATACTAGTTTCTTTTTCAGTGTGCACCTGTATCATCCCATGCACACATCTCTCTCTCATCATTTTCGACTGTTTATTAAATTTATCTAATTTAGAATCTGTTCTAGATGGTAAGGAACCCATGTCTTACTCAGCTATGTCTGTCTAAAGTTGGCATACAGTAGGTGCTCAATAAGTGCAAGTGGAACTAAACAAAGACATGTGATCAAGAGCAATGAATGTGGAGTGTGGACATGGACTTGGGAAAGTTGATGAGCTGGCATTTACAATAAAGGCAAAACTGTGATGTGAAGATGTGAGTGGTAGGACAGGCAAAGACGCTGGAATAAGAGAATGGAAGACATAATAGGATGGACTGCTCTGAATAGTGATGAGTTCACGGTGTAATATGGTAACCGGTAGTTGTCGAATGAAGACGGTGCTGACGCTTGAGAAGTTTGAGATGTCACAACGAGATGTCAGAATTCCCATGAAGCCATTAAAGTTAGTGAGGATATCTTACTAACAAGGGAAAAAAACAAAAGATTTAGATTATTTTATGACCTTTGAAATCATAGGCATGAAGTTAGAAATGTTCAATATGTTTATCTGGTTCAATCCTCCAGCAACTTCTAAGATAGGTACAGTTGAGGAAAAGGAGCCCCAGAATGGTAAAACGACTTGCCTAGTGTCCACAGATGATAAAAGGTGGAAATTAAACAAAATGTCGTTTATCTGAATTTAAAACCCATGTCGTTTCTACTCTGCTATTATTACGCCACTATGGGAGATCTAAAGCAGGTGATGAGATATTCTTCCAGATGAGAGATTGAGCTAAAGTAAGTTTTGGATGGAAAAAATTGAGCTCCTTAAGTAAAAAGAACTATTTAAGTTGCAGGAACAGAAAACTATTCAAACAATTAAAAAAATATTATCGACCCTCCTAACTGAATAGCCCGGGGACATCTAACTTTAAGGACATCTTTCCCTGGGCTTAAATAATGTGAGCAGGATCTGGCTTGTCTTGCCATTTCCTGACTCTCCTTTCTCCTTCTACATTCCATTCTCGGCATGTTCTCCTATTTTCATCACACAGTTGTCACCAGTAGCTCTTGAGATTGCATTCATTTTTCCTTGATGATGTGCATCAGAACAAAACTAATCTCTTTCAACAGGTTCTGCGAAAGAAAAGAATCTCGCCTTCCCTCAAACTATTGCAAATCCTCACTAGCTCTGAGTAGGTCACACGCACATCCCTGAAGCAGTTCCTTTGGCTCTCAGTAGAATCCAAATTGTTTTAAGCCTTTCCTTGGCTTACATTTGTCCTCATGGACCAATTCCCACAAATCCACATGGCTGAAAATGTAGGAGGGGTTAATCCTTTGCCAGTACGAGGAAAATTGCTGTCAGGTAGATGGTAGACGATGAACGTTGGAAGGTCCACCAAAAATGAATATGTCATCTGGAATAAATAATTTTTGCATTAATTGGCTCATGTATTAATAATTCTTTTGTTAATTTATTTATGTGGCGAAAATTTATTGACCATAAAATGTGTTAGACACTGTATTAGGGGTTGATTATATGGGCAAAACACAGCACTTATCCTCAAGGAGCTCACAATGGGAGACTGATGAATTAACAAGTCAAATGCAAGTATAGTAGATATCAGTGTAACAACCACCTGAGAATAACTAGGTGGCATCTACCAGGAATGACTAGAGTGAAGAGTTAGCAAGAAAGTTTTCTGGGAACGATGTACCTGAGATGAGGTTCAATAGAAATTAACCAGGTGAATAAAAGTGGGTATTCCTGAAAAAAAGGGCAGCACGTACAAAGCCATGTAGGCTAAAAATTGTGGTTCATCTGCCAATGGCAAGTACTAGTTTAAGAAGAATCTGCTCAAGAGCCTTCAGGCTTTAAAAAAATCTTCCTGTGAATGTGAGAATAAGATTAGATGAATCAATAGCTGGTTGTTCAAGTAGTGAATTGTGGTTGGCAAGTGAATTACATTTTGAGTAGTAATTTTCTTTACCCTTCACAGCTTGTGAGTGTGTCACTATTTTCTTAGCCATAGAGCCTAGTCACTTTTCAGGGAGAGTCAGATGGGGAAAAAAGGACGAAATGGGATGGGAACATTTTTTTCCTAATTTCAGTCCAGTTATTTTGGAAGTGCACATTCCAAATGGCTTGTATGGAGAACAAGCGTGTTTGACAGATTCTAACAGGTAGTGAGCTTAGGAAAACAAATCCGCTGTTGATTCTCCTTTCCAGGGTGTTCCCTAATGAAACTGGGCTATATGAGAGCTTTTCAGAGAACTGAGGCACCCATTCAACCCCAAATAATATTATACTTTTGATCAAAAATAACCAATTCGATAGGATTTTTACGGATAGTATCATACTTGTACCTAAATGGGAATAGGAAAAAGAATTTAGAATCTAGAATTTAGAATTAACTTTTTCTTAAAAAGAAAAAGTAATTTGCCAATTCACAGTAGAGAATACTCTACATTCAAATATAATTGCTTTTCTTCTGAGGCTTGAAATCAGGACTATTAGTTTAAGAAAGCCTTTGGAATAACAGACCTTGCCAAACCATTTCATGGACAAACACTTTCCCGGTTAAGAAAACAAAGAAAAAAGCAAGGCAAACAGAATTCACTGGCATGATCTCATGCTCACAGACCCTCTGTTAGGGGCTGCTGGAGGAGGGAGTCTTCTTTGTGTATAAGATGCCACTTTGATGTGACTGTCTGTCTAGCCATCGTCTGGTCTGATTCTGAGAAACACAGCTGGAGACATTTAGAAAACATGCAGAAGAAACCTGTTTAGTTCTCCATTGGCAAAGCCCAAAGCATTGTGATAATAATGAAAATTATATATTTTTTATTTGAATTACAATATTTCATCACTAAGGAAAAAGTTTGGGGAAAATTTATAAGGAGCAAATCCACATCACAGCACACTAATAAAAAGAGTGATACTCTTTTTTTTTTCATAGTGTCAGTGTTTATATTTTTCCTTAAATGGAATTGAATGAGTGAGAAGGGTAAATGACTATCTGGGATCTAGAGAGAAAAAGAAAGAAATAAGATGTCGGAATTTTATGTGATAAAAGACATCAAGAATTAGCATAAGTTTAGTTGAACACTATTCTTTTTCAGCTTTGCCTTAATAATCTTTATTTTGTGAATATTGAACATAGTAATAGAATTCAGCTCTCATCATTGTGCTACCCTTATTAAGTGCCAGGATACTATACTCTATTTCATTCCAGGGACAAAAAGCTCCTTTATTCTATGCATATTTATAGAAAGCATAGAAATAAAATACTTCACATAAGATTAGCAGCAAATCATTAAGTACATTGAATAAATGTTATCTTAATTTCTTGAATCATATGGCAGAAAATATTTCTGTATTTTTTCTTTGCTCCACAATGCCATCTGTTTTTTTTTTTTTTGGTTTTTTTGGCCACACCGCACAGGTTGTGTGATCTTAGTTCCCCGACCAGGCATCAAACCTGGGCCCTCAGCAGTGAAAGTGTGGAGTCCTAACCACTGGACCGCCAGAGAATTTCCCACAATGCCATTGTTTAAGAAAATTTTTATACAATTTTTAGAGGTAACTTTTCATTTACAGCTATCACAAAATATTGGCTATATTACCCATGTTGTACAATAGATCCTTGTAGCTGATCTTACACCCAATGGTTTGTACCTCTTACTCCCCTACCTCTATATTGCCCCTCTCCCTTCCCTCTCCCCACTGGTAATCACTAGTTTGTTCTATGTTTGTGAGTCTGCTTCTTTTTGTTATATTCACTAGTTTGTTGTATTTTTTAGATTCCACATATGTGATGTCATACACTATTTGTCTTTCTCTTTCTGACTTATTTCACTATTTTTACAATCTGTACTCTTCTAAAACTTTTTCCATATTTTTCCTATGTCTGGAAATAGAGGGAAATTGAGAGATAAAATAGTGAAGTTTGTAGTCACACCGTAAATTCAAGCTCTCATAAAAGCAAAATGATCTATTGAGAGACAGCTTCGGAGTCAGACAGATCTCATATCAAAATGCTCCCTGAGTTTTTAATTGTGTGACATTAAGCATGGTTCTAAAACTATGAGCTGTATTTTCCTCATCTACAAAAGGAGAAAATAATATTTATCTCAGAGAATGGTAACGGAAATTTAAAGAAACAATTTGTTTTTAATTTGGGAACTTGTTTTTAAAAAACGACTCATAAAAAAAAATCAGACTCATGTAGTAATAAAGACTCCAGATGCAGATGTATCTAATTTACTTACTATATTTATTGAAATTTAATATTAATTCAACCTAGTTGTTGAGAACCAACTCTATCAGAGACTGTTTTGGCTCAGAGGATGTAGCCATTAGCAAGAAAAATTGACTTTATATTCTAGAGACAAATCCAACAATAAAAGTAAAGGAAAATATGTTAAAGATATAATTATAGATAGTGATAAATTTACGAAGAACTAGATCACATAGGGATATGCATATTAATACAAGTATAATGGGAATTTCTTGAAAAGCTGAAAATGTCCTATAGGACTTGGATGATGGTTGCAAGAAATAGCTAATACCCTCAAAGAAGTTTACCTGGGGTGGTTTTACTGCTGCCCTCTCTGGGGCTCCCTCGTGGACCTACAGTTGGCTGTCAGATTGGCTGGGACTCAGCCTAGGAAGCTTTCCCTCACATTTTTGGCAGGTGTCAAGTTGTAAACCAAGACCCCTGGGTTGTCTTCCATGTGGTCTCTACAGTGGGCTATCTCAGCCTCATTCACACCTTCACACAATCTGGGGATTCTGAAAGCTGCAAAACAGGGCAGAATGTGCATGTGCTGATCAAGGCTTAACTTGCATCACGTCTGCTAATATTCTATCAACAAAATAAATCACATGGCCAAGCCGAGATTTAGGGATGGAGAAATAAACTCTTCCTCTTGAAAGGAGGAGCATTAAAAACACATTGCAGGGCTTTCCTGGTGGCGCAGTGGTTGAGAGTCTGCCTGCCGATGCAGGGGACACGGGTTCGTGCCCCGGTCCGGGAAGATCCCACATGCCGCGGGGTGGCTGGGCCCGTGAGCCATGGCCGCTGAGCCTGCACGTCTGGAGCCTGTGCTGCACAACGGGAGAGGCCACAACAGTGAGAGGCCTGCGTACCGCAAAAAAAACCCAACAACAACAGAAAACACATTGCAAAGCAGCAAACATGGAAGGATAACTTACGGAGGTTATCTTTACGAAAAATCTTTCACACTAATTAAGTTAGATAAGAGAAATAAATACATCTTGAGATTCAATAACAATGGAGACAAAGAAAAAAGTCTAAAATCTTCTTAAAAGAAAGAGAAGATGACTCGCAGAAGAACAAGAATTGAATGCACGTCAGATTTCTCGACAGTAAAATAGAACTGCAACACTTAAACATGAGCGTGACAAGCGTATTTTGGAATCATACAAAGGGTCAGAAGTTTAACACACAAAGACCTTCTGGACAGTGCTTTTGAGTAATGTCTTTCAATAAGAAGAAAACAAGAATCAATGCATACAGGGAATAAGACTGAAAATAATTAAGTGAAAAAATGTTTGTGGCTTAAAAGCATAGATATGGTTGGTCCTCCGTGGGTTGGACATTGGCGGATTCAACCAGTCAGAAGATGCAGAACCTGCGGGTATGGAGGGCCACTGTCCTACACCGTTTTATATAAGGGACTTGTGCATCCATGGATTTTGGTATCCGCAGGTGTCCTAAAACCAATGCCCTGTGGATACCGTGGGACAACTGTACTTCCTACTGTAATCTCCAAGAAGAACTGTATCCTGAACAATACCAAGATTTGTGCCTGATTAGGAGAGGGGAATGGGCCAGTTTTCCCAATTTTAATGTAACGTTTCTTTACTTAATTAAATAAAAAAGATAGAGTGTTACATAAATCGCAATCTGCATGTGTTTGTGAACGTCTGCAAAAGAAGTAGGGTTCCTGTCTTACCCGGAGCCACTTTTTTAGTCTTTACCTAGGCTCCTTCAATGACCTTAGACGGTCATCATTAAGGCATCTCTAGCTCATCCTGTAGCGTCAGCTGCCGATGAGGTTTACAATGGAAGGAACTCAGCACCAGAGACTGTTTCAGATAATAAGTGTTTCTCATTTCTGCCTTGTAAAAGCCGTGACCCCAATAGCTGGAGTCCTGATGTTAACTGTATCTTGCTGATAGTCAGGGGGTCCAGCTCTCACTAGGAAAACAAGGTGTAATAACTCTTGTTAAACTGGTGTCATAGATATTTTAGACTTAGTATCATATGTGCTGCCCATTTTTATTAATATGTGCTTATGTTAATTCTTATGTGCATAACCAGTCCTTTGAAAAAAATATTTTTATGTAAACATACCATCTGTGTTGGAAATCAGACTATTTTCTTGCTTTATCATAAACTTTTCTAACAGCTGTTTGCTAACTAATATTTCTCCTCCAGGCTGAGTTTCTGCAGCTACTGCTTTTAAAGTGTTCCAAAAGGATCATGAATTATATAGATTATGCAAAAGTGTTAAATATACATTGCGTTTCATTCTAAATTAAGGTTCAATAACTAGATTTATTTTAGCAATAAATGTAGGGCCACAAGAAAAATAGAAAAAATGTTATTTGTTAAGAGAATGGTTCCTAGTTTTATGTGTTAATTTAATATTAAATTATTGAATGCATTAATTTAATATTAATATATTAAACATCAATTGAATATTAAATGAAAATATAATAAACATTAAACCACAAAATCCATTTCACTTTAACTTTCTGGGAGTCAACTTTCTTGTTTCTAACTTGGGCAACCATTACCTGCCATCACTGAATGTAATTGTCAAGGAAAAATGGTCAAAGCTGAAATTGTAAGATGTAATTGTCATAAGCAGAGAGAAAAGAATGGGGAAATTTTAATTCATAAAACTTTACGCCACTTTTTACAATGTCCTAAAGAAAAACTTCTATCATTTGTTATAAAAATTTAATATAAACAGAGATTAATACCTATAAATATACATCGAGATTAATATAAACAAAGAATTGAGAGAACTAGATTATAGCAGTCATCATGAATAGCGCTGTATGAAACCTTGTAGCATAACTGCCATAGGTCATAGGTCAGGAGAAGGTAACTGTGACTAGGAATCAATCTCTACAGTGTTTATATCTCAGAGTGGAGAATTTATACCTAGACTATATAAAGAACACTTAAAATAATGACTCAAGCAACCCAATAAAAATGGGCAAACAATTTGAATATATGCTTCACAAAAGAAGATATGCGAATGGCCAAAAAACATGAGAAGTTACCCAACATAATTAATCATCAGAAAATGCAAATCAAGTCATAATGAGATACCATTACATACCCACCAGAATGGCTGAAATATAAAAACACCACTAAATAAAAACAAAACTTGTTGAGCAAGTGGAACAAGTAGAACTTGCATGTATTGCTGGCAGGAATGTACGATGGTGTGACCCTTTCGGAAAACATTTAGCAAGTTTCTTTTAAAGTTAAACACTGAGTTACCATAGAACCCAGTAATTCACTTTAAGGTAATGAAATGTATGTTGATACAAAGTCTTGCATATAAATGTTTAGTGGCTTTATTTATTATCACCCCAAATGGAAACAGCCCTGGGCTTGTCAACCGGTGAATTGTTACACAAATTGTGGTATGTCCATATAACAGAATGTTGCTCAGCAAAAAATAGAAACAAATTCCAGATGGATCTCAAAAACATATTGAATAAAAGTAGCCAGGCATAAAAGAGTGCATACTACTATGTTATTCTATTTTTATGAAATTCCCGAACTGACAAAACTAATCTATAGTGACAGAAAGCAGAGCAGTAGTTGACTGACTTCAAAGGAAGGTGGGATAGACTGCAGACCTTTTGGAGTACTATCCTGATTGTGATGGTGTGAATGTTTTGACCTTTGTCAGACTCATCTGCTTAAGATGAGTGCTATTATTTTATGTAAATGTTATCGCAATAAAAAAGGTTGAAAATGTTTTTTAAATGTTATTTATGTACAGCACATATATAAAGTTAAATATTTCATAAGTTTTTCTTATGAAATATTTTAAAATTTCTTATGAAATATTCCTATGAAATATTCTTATGAAATATTATAAGATTTCTTATGAAATACAGCACACATTTCATTGTCTTAAAAATAAAAATTTATTTGAAGGAAAACTCTTATTACTGAAAAAGTAAAAGAAAATTGAAGTCTTGAGGTCTCCCAAATGTAAACGACTAGTTCTAGGGCTGTACAAATAGGCATTTGATGAGGAAGCCCAAAAGTTACAGGAACCTGTGGGAGTTAGCAACCCATATCTAATCATTAAGCACATCTGTGATGATTATAATGAAGAAACAGATCCTGATGGTTGTATTTCTGATTGGAGAAATCATAAATCTGACACTTTAAAAAACTAAAGATCTCAGAGTGTCAAGAGCTGGGACTCTTAGCTTTAGATAATCTATGGCCGGACATATTCTCTTGATATCTGTTAGATACAGGTTAATTACTTCTCTGTAACATATCTGTTCTACTGCCAAGGGGGTTGAGTGGTTACAATAAAATTTAAGAAAACTCGAAAAGATGAAATGTAACCTTTACCTAGTTTTGATCACTGACACCAATCACTTACAACAGTGCATACAAATGTCAAAAATGACAATGGCATATTATGTCAAACCAAGAATTCAACAATCTAAAATTAAATCACACTCTGTATATATTAAAAAAGACCAAGAAGGGGATTAGTCAACAGGTGGGGAAAATTATGGGGAGGAAAGGTGGATTAAATTTTCATCTTAAATAGATGAAAATATCAAATCATGCCTCTGATATGATCTTAAATTTGTTATGACCTTTAAAACTTAACTGGTTGTTAGGTTTTGAATCTAAAGTGTGGTTGAATTAGAAATGGGCACATATATCTTCCAAAACTCTGTAGAAAATAAAAGCAAAATTATTATAATCCAAATAGAAAAAGCCAAATAAAAAGGAAATACAAAAGCACATAGAACAGAAAGAGTAACATAAGATGAAAGAGTTGTAAGAGCAAATATATCAGATGAAGCAGTGAGTCAAGTTCTCTAATCCTATGTAAATACTCACAATGTAACCAGAGAAGTGCTTTGAATTGAGAAGTAACTGATTTATTTTTCATTATACCATCTTAGAAAATGCAAATTAATGAACTAGGTACTATATTTAAACCATTAACAGTAAATGGTTAAGTGAGGGAGAGAAGGGAGATGAGAAGGGAGAGACTGTAAGCAACAGTCCAACCACAAACGCTGTCAAGATGTCAAAGGAGAGCCGGGCCTGACTTTCTCGTGGACTTGAGGATATGGAGAGGGGGAAGGGTAAGCTGTGACAAAGTGAGAGAGTGGCATGGACATATATACACTACCAAACGTAAAATAGATAGCTAGTGGGTAGTAGCCGCATAACACAGGGAGATCAACTAGGTGGTTTGTGACCACCTAGAGGGGTGGGATAGGGAGTGTGGGAGGGAGACGCAAGAGGGAGGAGATATGGGAACACATGTATATGTATAACTGATTCACTTTGTTGTAAAGCAGAAACTAACACACCATTGTAAAGCAATTATACTCCAATAAAGATGTTTTAAAAAAAGAAAGAAAGAAAAAAAGAATAGCCCCACTGCACTAGCAGCCGTTCTATCCTCTGGAGCAAAGAATCCAGACAGAGACAGTCTTGCATCATCAAGGACCTCCTTACCTTCTTTTTCATACCTAGAAATGCATAGTTCAGTGTATACTTTATTATTATGGGGCTTTTTCACCTACCTGTGGAAGAGGAGGGTACAGCTTCCAAAAACGAAAAATTGATGTCAAAGATCCAACAGCAGATAAGGCAGTCTTTAATTATGGAAACACCATACATCTCCCCATTCTGTGCTCTGAAAAAGAAAGGCAAGAGCCAGCATTGTCTTGTCCTCTACCCGTTTATGACTGGGTTGTTGAGAAGGCTTTGTCCACATAGATCAAACAAACGGGTATAGAGCAGAAATATAAAATAATAAAATATAAGATAATGCAAGTTTGGAAAGAGAATAATCAGTGTAGGCTGCCATCCTTGGAATGTCTTCATGGAAACAGAAGGCTTTGAAGTGGTCATGGAGGATAAATGGGCTTTAGAGCATGGAAGGGTGGGAAGAGACTGGAAGAACCAGACAGGAAGGAGCAATCTGTGAGGCGGGTGACAGAGAGAGGACAGAGTTCAGGGAATGAGGTGTGGAGTAATCTACAGGGGAGAGTGTTTAGCAAACCTAGGTCACCCATAGCACATCTTTTACTGTTTTGGAATAATTTTTACTTTATTCTTTTACGTATATATAAATATATTCTTTTAAAATTCTCTTCCATTATAGGTTATTACAAAATATTGAGTATAGTTCCTTATGCTATAATTAGGTCCTTGTAGGTTATGTATTTTATATATAGTGGTATGTATATTCTAATCCAAAACTCCTAATTTATCCCTCTACCCGCATCCCCTTTGGTAGCCATAAGTTTGTTTTCTGTGTCTGTGAGTCTATATCCATTTTATAAATAGGTTCATTTGTATCCTGTTTTTACATTCCAGCAATATCATATGATATTTTGTTTGTCTGGCTTACTTCACTTAGTATGATAATCTCTAGGTCCTTCCATGTTGCAGAAAATGGCATTATTTGATTCTTTTTGTTGTTAAGTAATATTCATATATATATATATATATATATATATATATATATACACCATATTTTCTTTATCCATTCATCTGTAAATGGACATTTAGATTACTTCCATGTTTTGGCTATTGTAAATAGTGCTGCAATGAACATTGGGGTGCATGTATCTTTTCAAATTATGTTTTTCTCTGGATATATGCCCAGGAGTAGGATTGCTGGATCATATGGTAGCTCAATTTTTAGTTTGTTAAGGAACTTCCATACTGTTCTCCTTAGTGGCTGCACCAATTTATATTCCCACCAACAGTGTAGGAGGGTTCCCTTTTCTCCACACCCTCTCCAGCATGTATTATTTGTAGACTTTTTAATGATGGCCATTCTGACTGGTGTGGGGTGATACCTCACTATAGTTTTGATTTGAATTTCTCTAATAGTTAGTGGTGATGAGCATCTCTTCATGTGCCTTTTGGCCATCTGTAGCCTTAGCACATCTTACTTGCAGAGCTGCGTGTCTCAAAGAATTCAGAGGGATTGTATGTATGCACATATAGAAAATGCGAATCTTGAAATTAGTCTGTGGTTTTCTATAAAGTTGCATCCATTGGCAACACCATCTGTGTGACCAAGACTCTTAGCTAGGAAGAGGGAAGTAAAGATTAAGATCGATATAAAATGTATAGCTTTGAGTGACTCTAGCAATTTTTTCATCAACAGTAACCTACTTGCATGGCACAAAAATATCAGAGTTTTGTGGAAACAAGAGAAACTCTAAATAAAATGTGCATGCTGTAAGCTGATCTACCAACCGTGGCAACATTTGTATGAATTTAATGGACCATAAGTAGAGACCTACATATGGTTTGGCATGGATCATTGAGAGGTAGGTTTTTCTTTTTTTATCTGTCTCAGCTGTAACAAGAATGCCTTAGATCCTGATTCTTCTTGCATAATTTTTGAAGTCTCCCAGAGGCTGTTTACAATTGGAGGACCCATAGAAAGAAATGGATGGATACACTCTTAGGTCACAAGAATTCTGCTCTTGAAATAACATGCCATTCTTTCAGCATATGTCTGAAGAATCAGTGAACCTGGCCACATTTTTAATGTTCCAATGATCCTAAATTAATTTTCTACCATGCCAGGCTAAGAAAAAACCAATATATATTTCATATAACTTTGTGTATTTTAAGGGAATTTTCATGCGTGTGCTTTTAATTCATTTACATTTATATCACCAAATTTTAGTTTTATGAGTGTTTTGATATACAACCAACTTTAGCTGCCTTCCCATAAGGTATGTTTTGGTACTTTTCCCTTTTAACCACAGGAGGACTTGTTTTGCCAAAGGCAAATAAACTCAAATATGCAAAGGTTTAGATGTGATCTGGAAGTCCAGGCTCATGTGATTTGCATATCTAGAATTACCTCCCTTCCCTAGTACCCACATAACTAAAATAACCAGATTCTCAAGATTATCCTGCCAGATGCTAAACAAACAAAGGGCTTTGGCAATGACCATTGAATAAAAACTCCAGAAGAAAAATGTGGAATTCTTCAAAAGTACTGAGAAAGGCTTGGCTGAAAATGAAATTTCCCTCCTGTGTTTAGTAGGTCTGAGCCTGATGACTCCCAGGCAAATTATGAAAGCTAACATCATCTTATCTGAAATGTCAAAAAATTATCATTAAAGATAAATATCAGCTAATTCTAGTTTTCTCCCGTATCTCAGAATGGGATCTTCCTGGGAACTATTTGATTTACGTGCTTATTTACTGTTATCCTGCTCTGTTTCTTTGAAGTGGACAATTTCTTTCATTTATTGCCTATTGATTAAAGTAGAATACTTTAGTTTTTAATTAAAAAATTTTTTTTGCAGCTAAAGAGTCTGTAAGCCAAGGGACCTGTAGGTTTATGCCCAAGAGATGTGGGGAGGGGAGTTAACTGGTACTACATCTAAAAGTATAAAATATCAACCTGTTCTGGCTATAATATTCAAAGGAAATATGTGTATATATGCACATTTAACAATGACATCATGTTGTGGGGAGATGTAATTATCCAGGCTCTCCATTTTTTGTTTGTTTCCAGTTTTTTCTGTGAAAGGATTTTTAAAACTTTTAAAAATTAAAAAATTTCTATTGATGTATAGTTGCTGAATACTTTATTTTTTTTGAGTTTAAAAAATTCATTCTATAAAATTCAAGAGAAATTCCACAAATCTGTTAGTGTCTCCTGGGATTTAATCAAGAAATCTGAGTTTGTCTTCTTCATTACATTTGTAGTTTCATTCACTCTAATCTTAACACTTTTGGTCTATTTCTCTATAGTAAAAAAATTCAGAAATAATTGAGCATGAGAGCATATGGAAAAATAACTGGATGTTTCAGTTTTGGAAAAGAGAAAAAAAGAATTGAACAAGTTCCTTTGCCAAAGTTTTATTGCCAAATGTTATTTAAAATGATGTATAAGGAACTAGGGGAAATCTTTAGTGATGACTGGGGGAAATCTTAGTGATAATAAAAATGTAGAGGTAAAATGTAACTTTTCTTAATGGCCAACTACATGATGTAATATCCCCTATGGAAAGAATTTATTAAGCCCTTTGTATCTTATCAGTGATAACAAAGATCTCATGTTTGAAAAGACATGCATCGCTTCTGTGTAAGTAAGTGCATAATGCCTGGGTCTCTGAAGTACTGTGAAGCATTTGTAAGACAGAGAATTTGGGAATAAATCACTGTATATAGATCTGAGTTATCCAGCACATAATAATCTAAGAATCTATAAGCCCTTTGTACTAGACTGTTTTCTGAAGGCGTTGGCTGTACACAGGGAGCAGAGGATAATCAGAAAACATAGCAGAAGCCAAAGAGGGAACATTAATTCCTCCCTCCCTCCCTTTCTGCCGTAACCCCACACCTGCAAATTAATAACAGCTAATATGTGTTAAGTACCTTCTATGTGCCAGGCAGTCTTCAAACACTTTATAAATGTGCCTTTGCTGTTTTCTGATGTCACACATGGTTGAATCAGAGCGGTACTCAAGACAGCTATATTTACAAATGTGTGTATAGATCTGTCTGTAGAGACACCTATAGGTAAGCACCAAAAAGTAGTAGGTATCTATATGCATGTATACATATATATGCATACCTGCATGTACGTGGGTGTATACACACACATACTCATTGTTTAGACTGGCTGATAAAAGGAGATAATAATGTAAAAAATGCATGAAGTAATTTGAAAGGATCTCTATGCAATGACATTCCAAGATTTACAGTTTAGGTCCATAATGAAAGGAGAGTGAATGAAACACATTTCGCCATCTACCCTCTCCTTCCATCCCTTGGAAATTAGTCTATTCTCCTTTCCTCCCTATCCCCTATCCTGCATATCCCCACCTTCTCCTATAAGCTCATCTATATAGTTAGGAACTGAAGATGCTAACCTAAAAACCACCACTTTTTTTCTGTACATCAGAGACAGATGAGGACGTTCCCAATATATGGAGCCTCCAAGTATCATTATCTCCTTTGCGTCTCCACACTTATCTTTAGCTTTTTGAGGACTTTTAAAATCCATTTTACCTTCTGTTACAACAGCACAGTTCCTTTAATTCCTGAGATTCTCTGTTGAACTGTTTTAAAGACAGCTGCAAACCTAGTCATTCTCTCAGCTCAATTATAGCTCCCTAGGTCTTTGCATTCGTGTCAGATCATTCTTAAAACACGCATGCATTTGAAATGATGTTTATTCGTTTAGATGTTATTGGTATCATTTCCACTTCAAAAAAAGGACTTGAGACGCCTTATCATTGCTGTTAATTGCTGAGCATCAGCACAGGTCTGTGTAAAGAGAATTCTTAATTTTAATGTCAAAGAGAGAAGGGGGGAAATGGGACAGGCTACTTGAAAGAAGCAGCAGATGGAAAAGATCAAGATTTGTGGGACTAACACTAGCCATTGACTGATTCTGTGTGCTTGGGAAAGTAATTTGTCTTCCTTATGTGACAAAATTTTCTCATACTAAAAGAGGAATAAATGCGCAAATCATTTCATATGGCCGCTAACACTTAACCAGGTTAGTTATCTTGAAAACTAAAGTTTTGCAAGGCATTAAAGGTTAATAAGGAGGGGGTGATTTAAAATGTAGGCATCCATTTTATTCATGCTCTATAGCTCCGAAGTCTCAAGTGAAAGTAGCCTGCTATGAAACTCCCCCAAATCCTGGAGAGCCGTGTCATGTTACTACGTACATGTATCAGCCCCTCTCTCACTCTCTTCCATCTGTGAGCCAAGTTAATGTAGTTTCTGTAAAACTCAGATGTAGACACTCTCTTCACTTCATTCAATGTGGGTATCTACTGTATGGGAGGTAAAAGTAGAGGAGGTTGGCCTTAGAGCTTTTCCAGTCAGGAAATCATAAACTGTACATCTTCCTACCAAGTACACCAAAATGATGATGGGGGCCAGGCTCATTCGAAGACCATGAAACAGGACCAATCTCTCTTCCAAACTTTCTTTCCTGTTTTACTGAATTAATGCACCCACAATTCTGTATGAATTGAAAATGAGTTTGTCATACCCCAATCATTTCTTTTAATCACACATTTTTGTGGATGGGGGAACAAATGGGAGTGGGAATAAGATTGAGAAGTTTAAATCTACTCATTTCTCTTAATGTGCCTGAAGAGATAGGCAGTCTACCTATGTGGAGAGGATCCAGAAAGCTTCATCCAGATTACTGTCTGGAAGAAGACATGTGCATAAAGAAGGACTCTGGAGAAGAACATCTGGGGCTTGTACTTGAGGAAACTCTTAAGACCTGGAAACACTAGTTTTTCAAGCAATGATCCTTAAATGACCACTGAGATAACTGAGATGCTGTTGAGCGCCAAAGGAATTGTCAGCATACTTTTCGCTCTTCATCAAATACCTAAATTCAAGTTATCATAAATTGCTATGTCATAATCACTTAGAGATGCATATACATTAATACTGTATAGGTGTACCGCAAATAGTATCACACTAAATACTGTCATAGCATTCAACAAAGCAGTGCAAGTGCTTTAGAAACACACATGTAGATGGACAGAGCTCCTTGTTAAAGGAAGAGTAGTCAGCATACCTTGAAACACATATACCAAGGTTATCAATTCATGACTTGTCTGTCACAGCTGTGGTCCAGTCAGGAGCCAGAAGCTAGACAGCAATGGCCCAGGAAGCCTCTCCTAGATTTTAGTGATATAAGGGTCCCTCCATGAATGCACAGTTTTGAAATTTAAAAAGCTTGCCATTGATGGGTCTGAATCTCCATGCTAGGCTTTGACTGGCTAAAGTCCCACACTCTCTGGCACCCCAATATCTGTGTTATGCCAAAGATTTCCAATGCCTCATGCCTTCTATAGTAAATATTTTACTCTATCAAATATTTGAGGTCATTTGATATTTATAGTAAGAAACCAAACATAGTGAACACTCCCCAGGTGCTAGACACTGAGCTAGAAGCTCACATCTCTTATCCCACTTGACCCTAACCACAACCCTTCAAGCAGACCTAGCATTATTCCTGTAGACGGGGAAAGGGAGCGTTAGAGATACTATTATACCCACGATGACAGAGGTTTAATGTGCAGTGGCTGAACTCAAACTCAGGTCTGTATGATTCCAAAGTTAATACTGTTAACAAATTCCTTTAAATATTATATTAATTTTCATTAGACATTTGTAAGGACAGTATCAACATATGAATAAAGATGAGAGGATGTGTAAAAACAATTGACAAAATATATTGAGAAATATCTGTCTCTGCTGATAATCACGAAGCAAACAGAACATAATCATTAGGTACAAAGTCTCTGGAGTCAGTCTTCCTGGTCTCAGTCTTGTCGGCGCCATTTTCTGGCTGTGTGATCTTAGAAAAATTGACTTGATTGCTTTGTTTTCTAATTCTCTGAAAAAACGGGGATCTATCCATCTATATATATCTATTCAATATTACAAGGGTAGTCTGAAGGTTAAATGATTTAATCTAAATGAAGCACTTATAATAGCTTCTGGCCTAAACAAATGTTATGTGTTTTCTTAAAAACAAATCAAAACCAAAATGGACATTGGTGAAGATTCCAGAATCAAAAATTGCTCCATGAAAGTAATAACTTTTTGTGCCCCTTTGTATCTGGTTTCTCTGAACTTAGAACAATGTCTGACACAAAGTAGTGCTCAGAAAATGTTTGTTAGATAAATTAATGAGTGATTTTAAACTGAATATGCAAAAATAAAAAGAAAGAAATATTAGAACCTAATGCTTGCCAAATGTATGAAACTTGTAAATCCAAAGTAGTGACAGTGTAAGTTATCAATAGTTTTGCAATGCAATTTAGCAAAATATTTTCAAAAGTTTCAAAAAGTTCATATTTTTTTACTCAATATTAAATTACTGAGAATTTTTGTAAAGGAAATAAATCTAAAAAAAGGAAAAACTGAATGAAATAATGTGTTATTTATAAAAGAAGCAAAATGAAGAAAAAATAAGCTAAAGTTTTTGAAAAAAACAGAACCATAGTATAATTTATTAGAATATTTCATAGCCAGTAGATTATATGTAAAGTATATGTTGCAACATGGTGAAGCTATAAAAATGTAATTAAAAACACATGCCATTTATATTTAGTTTTGCAGTAATCTGTTCAATATACTTTTTCAGTGTTCTTATCATTTCTTTGTAATAATAACAAAAACTTTTGTTTCAGATTGAAAAAATTAAACTATATTCCCCTTCTCCCACCTCCAGCTCTTTCTTCCAAATTTGCCAAGATTATCTAGAAAATATTCACTTTATAGTGTGAATAACTTATTTCTTTTTCTATACATGATTTCTTTAGAAAAGAGAAAAAACAAGAGATAGAAAACTATAGCTAAGGGGAAAAATAAGCCAAACTTAAATCTAGGCTGACTGTCTCAAAATTTATTAAACTGCAACAACACTGCTGATAATTCTTAGGGCTCATGAGAGCAGCATGTTGTTCTGGCTATAAAAGTTTGGTTTGGGTTTCCAAGAATTTTGCAGGCAGGTCAAGTTGAAGAAGACATTGGCCAAGATAGGATGTCTAAAACAAAATGTTAGGTATCAGTCAATTAGGGAATCCCTTTAAGTGTGATTTGCCAGAGGAAACTGCAGCTACTTTACAATGAGTACAGAAGGATTTATTTTTACAAATGTTGAATATACTGAGACATTATAACTTCTAAAATTATAGCTCAACTTAAAATATTCAAGTTTAATTTGGTTTTGCTAAAATGTACCTTTTGAGATGTTGCATTTTTATGCATATATAGTCCAATTTTCATGTTATAGAATCTCAACATGAAGCAGAATGTTAGAGTCTACATTAAATGATATTTTTTCCAAATTAACAATAGTTTTTCAAGAGGTCAGGATAAAGAGGAAAAAAAAATGAAGACTCTCCAGCAGATTTCAAATTTTCTTAGGCATCTTACATCAATTTTAGAGGTCCATTTAGCTTATAAAATATTATGCTTTCTCTCATTCTTGGTTATGTTATTTCAAAGAAATATTAAGTATCCTGAAGAAAAAATCTTCCCCTAAAGTTCAGATGGAGGATTAATAGTCTTACTTTTTAAAGCCATGTTCTTTGGTATAAGGTCAAAAATTCTATTGCTGAGCTAAAACCTTTAAGAGAACAAGGGTAAATAAATCATTAGAAAAGTCTGGATTCAGTTTCCAATAGTCCATTTGTATTTCTTCTGAGTTAGTCTTTTCTTGATTCCACAGAATATATTTTCAACCAAAATTCATTTTTCAAATTTTGTGAGGACATAATTAGGGCAAGCACAGAAGGATCATTAAATTGTATATGTGCTCCCATGGTAAAAGAACCATTATTTATCACTGTCTTGGTGGACCAGACAATGTCTCAAAATTTCAAAACACACGATGGCTGTGAATTTCCTAAACCACATTGCCATCATAATTTTTGTTTTTGATCATCAGCTCAGAGAATTTTAATGGGAAGAAATAAGAAATGAAAACCCTTGTGCTTTTCTGGCCTCTGCTTGTTCTGGCTGTGCCATTGGAACATGTACAAACATTTCCTCTCTGATGAAGTGTTGGCGATTGAAGTGGACATTATGCGCAGTTTTTTTATTGTTCTAAGATTACACCAGGGTCATTAAAACATGATATAGAGATCAATTGGAAGCCACAATAACTGCTGACATACTCCTCACAAGAATAATTCTTATAATGAAGTCAATAAAAAAAATTAGGATAAAACACAGTAAAAATACAAAGCCATCTGACTCTTTAAACAGGCTAAAAAAGGGGTGATCTAATAAGTGAATAATTTCACTGATTACAAGTTTAAATAATTCTCAGATCTATAAGTTATAAAAATAAAATAATATA
The DNA here is from genome assembly GCF_003676395.1 of Aethalodelphis obliquidens. NCBI lineage: Eukaryota > Metazoa > Chordata > Mammalia > Artiodactyla > Delphinidae > Aethalodelphis > Aethalodelphis obliquidens. The sequence continues at coordinate 73,274,799 of NW_020837947.1, read as the reverse complement.
GTACATCAAATACACCAATAAACATTATAAATATAAACAATGACTACTTTTTCCCCAAAAAATGAACATTTTGATCATTATAAATTTCTCAAATTACTTAATTTTTTTCAAATATTTTGGTCAAGTTTAGGGGTCAGAAAACTATGATCTCTGAGCCAAATCCAGCTACCACCTATTGTTGTAAATTAAGTTTTATTAGAACACAGACATTATAATGCTAGTAAGCATGGTCTATTGCTCTTTTCACGCTATAACATCAGGGTTGAATAGTTGCAAGATGATATCCCTGCAAAGCCTAAAAGTTTACTATCTGTCTCTTGACATAAGAAGTTACTACTCTCTGGTCTAGTTGTTAAGAATACATCAAATTTTACACCCACATTTCAGTTTTGTCCCAAATAACAGATTCTAATACTTGATTACATTAACTTAAGGAAAGGATACATTTATTCCTTTTGCTTATGCCTAAAAATAGTAAAAAAAAATAAGAGGATAACACACCAGAAAAATTGAATAGACACGCTAAAGCACTCTTTGGCTGAAATAAAGGTATCTGGACAAAATGTCTTCCCTTAGGAAAGAAAATATTTATTTTTTTTCACAAAGTGAAACTTCTGCATTCTTTTTTCTTTTCTTGATTTTAAAGTAATTAGAACAGCTGTTCTTGGACTGGAAAATTTAAAGGGAGTCTTAGCTTATATGTTGAAGAGAAGGAATCCATCCTTATGCCCCAAAGTGTCCTGGGGATTCTCTAAAGAGTCTGAGAACTTGGACATGGAAGAAAATGTCTCTTGAATACTCAAGTCAAGTAAACAAATTCCAGTTGCCTTAAAGAAGGAGGCGCCAGATACCAAACGATTTCAAGGGGTAAAATGGGTAAAGCACAGAGCACTAACTTAACATTCCCTTTTCTCATATAATTTCTTTATTGAAATATAATCACATACTATGAACTTCACACTTTTAAAGTACACAGTTCAGTGGTTTTTAGTATATACACAGTGTCCTGCAATTGTCATCACTATCTAATTCCAGAGCATTTTCATCACCCCAAAAAGAAATCTCAAATACACAATCACCCTCCTTTCTTCACTCCTCCAGTCCCTGACAACCACTAGTATAATTTCTGTTTCTATCGATTTGCCTAGTCTGGATATTTCCCATAAATGGAATCATACACTATATGATATTTTGTGGTCTAGCTGATTTAACATAGCACAGTGTTTGAAAAGTTAATCCTTGTGTAACATTTATCAGTACTTTATTCTTTTTAATCGTTAATATTCCAATGTATAAATATTGTATATACACATATTGTATTAAATATATATCACGTGTTTTTCCATTCATCATTTTTTGATGGTCGTTTAACTTGTTTCTATTTTTTTGGCTATTATGAATAATGCCCCTATAAACATTCATATAAAAGCTTTTGTGTGGGCATATATTGTCAAGTTTCTTGGGTATATACCTAGTAGTAGAATTTCTAGGTCATAGAGTAACTCTGTGTATAACTTTTTGAGGAAATGCTAGAGCGTTTTCAAAGGGCTGCTCTATTTTATACTCCCACTAGCAATGTAATCAAGGTCAAAAGCTTCTCAGCCTCTTCTCCCTAGTTGAAAATGAAGAGGCATGTTAAAGGGGGTGTGTATATATATGTGTGTGTGTGTGTGTGTGTGTGTGTGTGTGTGTGTGTGTGTGTGTGAAAGAGAGAGACAGAGAGGAAGAGATAGAGATAAAGAGAGAAAAACACAGAGAGATTTGATGGGGGAGACTTATGATAATGTATGAGGAATATTATAGAGCAAAACTTAGTCTCATTATCACCCAAAATTGTATCATTCTAGCATTCACACAATTTTGAATTTTATTTGGTTGCCAATTTGAACTTTTCTTTTATAAAAAATTAATTCTTTAATATAAAAGTAATACATACACATCATTTTTTAACTATTAAAATGATACAGAAGTATATACACAGAAGTTACATATCTCTTGGAAAAAGATGTCTCTACCATCTTCCTTCCTTGAAAATCACTTCCAAAGAACATGGAGAATGAGAACAGAAATATAATTATATTTTTACTAAAACTAAGATATATCTGTGACTTCAAAACATCTCTATTTAGAGGAAAAAAGTGTGGGGGAGGGACAACTAACTTAAACATTACTGGAGAGATAAAAAAAAAAGTGACATCTCCAGACATTAAAACTATTAAAAATAAAAGAGTTTTCCCAGGAAATTGCTGAAGATGCCCTCCAGAAAAGTAAAGGAATAAACAAAGATGAGTAAGAATGGAAACCAGAAGGTGTGTGATCTAACACAACCAAGAAGTGAAGGGAACCCCCAGAATGAAGGTAAAGAGACATCCCATTGCCACACCTGAGCAGTAAGTTTAGAAAAGTGATCAGAGGACACTGGAGCCAAAGCTGAAGGACTCTCCCTAGGAGGAAGCATGTCAGGAAAAATATGGACATCATAGGTTTCAACACAAAAAATTTTACTCTTAAGACCAGAGATCCCCAAATCTTCTCATTTCATGGCACTCTTTGTATCTCAGCAACTTTTTTCCACGGTGCCTCCAAAACAAAAGAAATAAATAAGAGCTGGATTTATAAAGTCCAAACAAGTTAATAAGTATTTCTATCCTAACATCTTAGTAAGTGTTTGAAATAAAAATACATGTAAATGGAAAGTAAGCATCTTTATATCATAATTATTTGCTAATAGAATCTGAGGTGCTGTTGGGCTCTGTACAACTTGGAAATTAGATTAAACAATGACACCCTCATTTCCTGTTGCACATTGATTTTCTTTTAATTCTTGATTTTTTATCACAGCAACCTTGCAAAACATGACTTTGCGGAGATATGTCCATGAAAAGAATGTAGATGTGACACCATCAGAAAGAATGTAGCTCTATTTAGTATTGGAGCTGCTGTCTACCTAGAGCTAATGTTTTGCTCAGTGTCTGGAGGATGTGGAGCATAGCTGTTGCCCTCAACAGTGTGAAATATCCCACAGCATCCCTGTGAGTTGGCTGCAATGCATCAAGATGTCTTGCTGCACAGTCTGTAAAAAATGGTGTTTGATATAATAGTATATGGCCAGATATATTTATGTAAACAAATGAAGAAAACCAACTAAGCAAATAAAAAGCAATTATTCTAGAAAAATCAAATCAAAACAACAAAAAGTGTTGAGTTAGCACCTAACCTCTATTTATACTTCATTAGAAAATGTGAAGCGTGTAGGACCCATAGGAGCGTTCCCTTCCTTCCTCATTCTCCAAATTAATGTTAGTCTAGTGGTTGCTTTTATAACTTGAAATAATTTAATGCTTTTATAACTCATGCTTTTGTTCCCACTTTCATTTGGGACACTCTGTCCTATTCGATGGTGTTCCAGTGAACTACACATCAGCGTATCCATTTCACACCCAAACCTGACTTACCCCCAGTTAGTTCTACTTTTTTATTCTAATCTCTTGGATTTACTTTTAGTTTTTATCAGAGTATTCCTGACTAAATGTAATTTTTTTCCTAGAAAGAATGTCTAATTGGTGGGCTTTATTTTTGTCTGCATATTTGAAAAAGATATTTATTTTCCTATATAATTAAGTGTTCAAATGCATATGGAATTTTAGATTTAATAGATAACCTACTCTCACCACTTTGATGCATTCCTCTATTGTTACACCCAATGATGATGATGTCAGTTTGATTATAGCTTCTTTAAGATAAACTCTATCTTTCTCTTGGGAGATTTTAGAATTTCTCCTTAGCGTTATAAAAAAAAATTGTGAGAATGTGTTAGGTGCAGGTGTGGATTTTACCCATTTATCTTTTCTCATGCTGAGGACTTTTAATATGAAATGTATACCTTTATTTTTCTCAGGAAATTTTTAAAAAAATATTTATTTATTTAGGCTGTGCCGGGTCTTAGTTGCAGCACACAGGATCTTCATTGCAGCATATGGGATCTTTAGTTGTGGCATGTGGGCTCTTAGTTGCAGCATGTGGACTCTTAGTTGTGGCATGCATGTGGGATCTAGTTCCCTGACCAGGGATCAAACCCGGGTCCCCTGCATTGGGAGTGCAGAGTCTTACCCACTACTCATTTATTTGATTATTTTCATCCTTCCATTTTCTCAGTCTCTTTTATAAAACTCTGGAACCAGATGAAAATCAGACTTATGGATATATCTTTCTTGCCTCTTAACTTTTAAGTGATTTTGCTCAAAATTTGGGTATTTCCTGAACTTTATTTTGAAATAAAAATTTCATTCTTTAACCATTTTCATCCTATTTCTATAGTCCTTTTCAACAGTTTTTTTTTCAATTTATGACACTAGTGTTTGTACTTTCCAAGAACTCCTTGATTTTTTACTTTTCTCTTTCACTGCAGTTTGATTTTATATTATGAATTCAAATATCGTCTTATATACCTTTAATGACAGTGATTTTTTAAAGTTTTTTTTTTCTGTTCCTTCTTTTTTCTGTGTTTAGTTTGGGGTTAATTATTCTGCTTATTTTACTCCTTTGCTTTCATATTATTGGTTTTACTCAAATATCTGTTTATTCCTATTTGTGAATAACAAGTAATTAATATATGCTTAGTTAGTTTCCTCAGCAGATGAGCAGGTCTGTTTTTTCCACAGGCCTCTCATTTTAAGGGGAGACTCACTGCAGACCTATGTAAGTTGGAGGGAGTCTTCAATGTAGGTTAAATGGGTGAGAAAGAGGTAGGCAGGCTTTATATTAGGGATGAAGCATCTGGGTTTTCCCTCTTGGGAAGAGCTGCCCTTCCGCCCTGTGAACTGCAGACCTATTGATTTACCTGTTTGTGTTGCTTCTTTTTTCCATTCACTTTCCACTTTCTCCATTAATATGGTTTATTATCAGTCAATTTCATGATTCTTCCATCATGAAATTTCTCCAACAGTCTAGTCCATTGTCTGCTGGGTTTTTCACAGTGTTGCTCTGTACTTTTTTTCTTCCTTGAACTTTTGCTATTATTTTTGTGATATATAGGGAGTCAAGGGAGATGAACACATAGGCTCTATTCACTGGTATGCTGGAGCTGGCCCTTACAGGCTTGCAAGGACCAATGATTAAAATTTTGAGAATTTCTGTGTGCTTGCTGTTAAACACAGCCATTATTAAATAGTACATTATATAACTTGCAATTAAATAAATTATATTGAAAACAAAGGTGATAAATACTCAAAACTCATTGCTTCTTAATTTTTAAAATTATATTTTATGGTTATCCATGATCTTGAGGTTATTGTACCTGTATATTAAAAATACAATGTAATGGTGAGCCACTGCCCATTTCTTCCCAACTCTACATTTTGTGACATCACATTGGTAGCTGGAAATTGGCCATTGTGGGAGTATTTATACCATAAAAGTTAGTCAATATCGCAAAGCAAGGCTTTTACCCCCAGAAAACTGGTTACATTTACCTGCAGACCACTGCTTCTGTCTGGTATTTTCAACCAGATCTCAATCACTGACCTTGTATGACAGTGCAAGTTTACTGAACATTTTGGAGGAATATCATGTTCATGGCTACACACACATGATCTGGATAAGAACACTCACATTTTACTCATATGTTTCATCAACATACTGTATAATTAGCAACATAATTTCACTTATTCTGTTGTCTGTCTTAGTAAATTACATGACACTTTGGAATATGCCTGAATTTTATTATATTCTATATGCTATTTTGATCCTAATTAAATCTTGCTTGAATAATTAAACTAGGTTATACTTATGACAAGATTATCTTATTGTGAGATGCTTCTTAAATAGATCCATGTGAGAATAATATCAACAGGCATACATTATAATAATTATTAGTTTATCTACCAAAAATAGGATTATTTTATGACTGCAACCCACTGAAAATTGTTAATACAGCTATTGTAGGAGAATGTTACCAGGTGGGGGATTTAGTGAAAAATTTAAAGAGTGGATTGAGTGGTTTTACAGTCTTTACTCCTCCCCAGGTAAGCAGGATCTAGATAATATGTGAGGAAAATGTCCTAAATAGAGAAAGACATTTTACAGAATCTAAAAGCTAAGCCTCAGGAGAAACTTGCTTACTTGTGCTCTTCCAAGGACATACCTCTTCTGAGTTGTAATGATAAACTTTCCTGAAGTACTCTATTTTCAGTTCGTTGTTTATGGAAGCAAAATGCACATGTCCCTAAACTGATCTCTAACGTTATTTCCTCAAGTCAAGTGAAGGGGCATTTATTGTTTCATGATAATTCATTTCTGATTAATTTAACAGTGAATACTGCTAACATTGTGAGGGGTAAATGGCTCACCTCTGTTATATGGAAAAATTTATGATTCTTTATTGCTAGGGATGAATATTAAGTACCCATTCCTTCTCTTCTAAACATTGATTTTTCTTCCTCTTACAATCTTTTCTCACCCTTTAATGACAACCATAAGCCCTAAATCTAAATGTGCTTGGCTCCAACATTCTAAACAGTTGGCAGTAGGGTATTAAGAAACAGCATCTCATCTTGCTCTTTCCTGTTTACCACTGACAAGTAGAATTAGGATAGATGGGTTTATGAACTGAGCTGGAAATCACATATGTTCAGCTCTGCACAAATAGACAGCCCGGGTACTCAAAGGAGTAATAAAATCTTGCAATTTGGAGGGAGAAATGCTCTAATTAAAATATAAGCTAGGGCAACAATGCATTGAGGAAGAAACCAGAATACAGGGAAGGTGCAAGGACATTAGTTGGTCCCATGTGTATTTGTTAATGGAGCTGGCTTTAATGAATGACCAAGGTTGTATAATGGCCCTGTTAAAGGTCAGCCACATATAATGAGAAAATTACATGCTTTTTTATACCCAAGTTATAACTTACATATATACAACATCAGATGTTGAATATTCTTATCAACATTATAAATATGTATATGAAAATACAGACATCTCTCTTGAATTATTTTGACTACCACCATTTCAGATATGGAAAATTAATGTTAGCATCCTAAAAATGGAACTAACATCCTAAAAATGGAACTACTTTCTCTTGCTGCTTGTTTACACAATAAAGGTAGCAACTTTAGGTTAATAAGATTAGAGGTGAGCTGCCTCTATGTCTACGGTAGTGATGGCAGTGGATATTGGAATGGCAGGTGGGGCAGGGGGAGGATAAACATTTCAAACACATTATTTTCTTTCTACTTTCTTTCAGCTGCTCTTTTAGAATCTGCCATAGACAAACTTGATTAGTACAATTAAGGAAACCCCCGAGTGCCTTTCATGTCCTTCAGGAGTGTTAGAGCAGGAGGAAAAAGGAAAAGAAAGTCTCCACTGGAAGGTTTTTTGAACCTTTATTTAGGAAGATAAACCATTAACTCATAATTAATAACATACTAATTATTATAAAATTTATACTCGTTTTGGATAAGAGATTACGGTTATGATCAATTCTTTCATGTGCAGGTTGAAAACACGTGATACTGAGGTTCACCAGGGGTGTGGTGTTTAGAAGGCATTATTCATAACTGGTGTGGTTCAGTTCAACTTAATGAACATCGAAGTCTTCCCATGAATTGGAATGTATTAGTTTTTCTTTTAATTAATTAATTAATTTGGCTGCGTCAGATCTTAGTTGCGGCACGTGGGATTTTCATTGCTGCTTGTGGGCTTTTCTCTAGTTGTGGCGCGCAGGCTTCAGAGCCTGCTGGCTCAGTAGTTACGGCACGCGGACTTAGTTGCCCCGCGACATGTGGGATCTTAGTTTCCTGACCAGGGATCGAACCCGTGTCCCCTGCATTGGAAGGCAGATTCTTAACCACTGGACCACCAGGGAAGTCCCAGGAATGTATTAGTTTTTAATAATAAAAATGACTAATAGAACATAACTTCAAATAAGAGCTATATATACATGAGTAAAACCTTTTACATTATTAACAAAGTGAAAATTAACAAGTATTTATTGATTACTTTAATGATTATCTTGAGCACCCATTAATCATAAGAATGTATGTAAAAGGGTATAAACGATGGGTTGAAATAAGAGCTTTATGTTTTAGTTACGTAGAGGCATACCTTATTAAACAAAATCATAATTACCTTGAAACCATCATAGGAGCTCAAGGTATAAGGGCAAACTCTATGGGTGTTTTGGGCCTGTGTTGCCAAGCATGACCTAAAACTTAGTAGTGATACGACTTCTGTGGGCTTTTGCTGTTTGAAGAAATTTTTTCAGCATAACAGCTTTTCTTAATTGACCACAGGTATTCTAATAGAAGAATACCAGGTTTATGTGTCACATTTACAGTGATATTGTAATGAAATGAATTCTAAAAGCACATGCACACACAGCACATATACACAAAAGGACAAAAGCAAATGGGCTGTGGAGTCATTCTTCTATTACTGAGCTCTGTGATCTTGGGGAGATTAAATAATATCACTTATCTCAATTCATGTGTAAAATAGAACCTATTATAAAGGTAGTCTATAGCTAATGTAAAGTAGTTAGCATAATATTTAAGCTTAATATATTTTACAATGATCTCTCTTCTATTAAACTATTTTCAACTCAATTTCTTTTCTATGTGATTCTTTAATACAATTTATATTTGTATGTATTTTATGGTATGTAATAACATTTTTAGCAAAAACATGGACATAACAAGAAGAGTGATGAAAAAACTTGAAATATTGATACTTTTTATATTTTAAATATAAAAATTTTCTTTTACCAACATCAGATTTATGTATGATGATTGGTTCAAAAGTGCACTTAAAATAACTTATCCCTTTTTAGTGTTATTTCAAAACAAGTTTATAAATGCAGTACTAAAACTAAACACTTTCAAACTAATTGTCAGAATGTGGCTGCTATAAATAATCCATTTAAATTTTTTTCTCCTTTAAGGCAACTCACAATTTATATTCAGTCATCAAGTGCAGAGTACATGTTAACAAGCCCAGTATTTTATATATAATATTCTTCATCCTTATGGTTAACATATTTTATTACTAATTTAAAATAAAGATATAATATAAATTAATAAGTAATATTACATAAATTATCTGTAATATAAAAAATAATATAACTATGAACTTGGGATTTTTTCAGGCTTTTCCTTAATAGTATTTGCTGCCTGGTTACTAAATTGCTTAATTGGTCTGAATTAATAATTCACGCATCAAATGTCACATGGCTGTGTATTGTATATGGTGGAAATTTTGGTTAAATAACTGGCCAAAGGATGATTAAGCTTATTTCAGTCTACTAAAAACTGTTCTAATCATATTTCTCACGGAATCATCTCTTTTACTCCCCTGTTGTATTCATGGAGGCATTAGTCTCCTAAAATCCTAATCTTGAAGTCTTACAGTCACTTTTTGACTCCTGATACTTATTTTTTCACTCAATGGATTTCCACATTCTTCAACTGAACTTCAGAAATGCCATTTGAATCAATTTTCTATTTCCATCTCCCACTGGTCATTATTGGTAATTAGAAAATCTCCTAATATTTTCAGAGTTTTTTTTTAACATCTTTTTTTTTTTTGCTGTATGCTGGCCTCTCACTGTTGTGGCCTCTCCCATTATGGAGCACAGGCTCCGGACACGCAGGCTCAGTGGCCATGGCTCATGGGCCCAGCCGCTCCGCGGAATGTGGGATCTTCCCGGACCGGGGCATGAACCCGTGTCCCCTGCATCGGCAGGCGGACTCTCAACCACTGCGCCACCAGGGAAGCCCTTTTTTAACATCTTTATTGGAGTATAATTGCTTTACAGTGGTGTGTTACAATATGTAACATATATCCCCATATCTCCTCCCTCTTGCATCTCCCTCCCACCCTCCTAACCCACCCCTCTAGGTGGACACAAAGCACTGAGCTGATCTTCCTGTGCTAAGTGGCTGCTTCCCACTAGCTATCTATTTTACATTTGGTAGTGTATATTTGTCCAGGCCACTCTCTCACTTCATCCCAACTTACACTTCCCCTTCCCTGTGTCCTCAAGTCCATTCTCTGTGTCTGCATCTTTATTCCTGTGCTGCCCCTAGGTTAGTCAGAACCAATTTTTTTTTGGGGGGGGGACTCCATATATATGTGTTAGTATATGGTATCTGTTTTTCTCTTTCTGATTTACTTCACTCTGTATGACACTCTCTAGGTCCATCCACCTCACTACAAATAATTTCATTTTTTTATGGTTAATATTCCATTATATATACGTGCCACATCTTCTTTATCCGAAGTGTCGATGGACACTTAGGTTGTTTCCGTGTCCTGGCTATGGTAATAAAACTGCAGTAAGCATTGTGGTACATGACTCTTTTTGAATTATGGTTTTCTCAGGTATATGCCCAGTAGTGGGATTGCTGGGTCGTATGGTAGTTCTATTTTTAGTTTTTTAAGGAACCTCCATACTGTTCTCCATAGTGGCTGTATCAATTTACATTCCCACCAACAGTGCAGGAGGGTTCCCTTTCCTCCATCCCTCTCTGGCATACATTGTCTGTAGATTTTTTGATGATGGCCATTCTGACTGGTGTGAGGTGATATACCTCATTGGAGTTTTGGTTTGCATTTCTTTACTGATTAGTGATGTTGAGCATCTTTTCATGTGTTTGTTGGCAATCTGTATATCTTCTTTGGAGAAATGTCTATTTAGATCTGCCCATTTTTGGACTGGGTTGTTTGTTTTTTTAATATAGAGCTGCATGAACTGCCTGTAAATTTTGGAGATTAATCCTTTGTCAGTTGCTTCATTTGCAAATATCTTCTCCCATTCTGAGGGTTGTCTTTTCATCTTGTTTATGGTTTCCTTTGCTGTGCAAAAGCTTTTAAGTTTCATTGGGCCCCATCTGTTTATTTTTGTTTTTATTTTCATTTCTCTAGGAGGTGAATCAAAAAGGATCTTGCTGTGATTTATGTCATAGAGTGTTCTGCCTATCTTTTCCTCTAAGAGTTTTATAGTGTCTATCCTTACATTTATGTCTTTAATCCATTTTGAATTTATTTTTGTGTATGGTGTTAGGGAGTGTTCTAATTTCATTATTTACATGTAGCTGTTCAGTTTTCCCAGCATCACTTGTTGAAGAGGCTGTCTTTTCTCCACTGTATATTCTTGCCTCCTTTATCATAAATTAGGTGACCATATGTGAGTGGGTTTATCTCTGGGCTTTCTATCCTGTTCCATTGATCTATATTTCTGTTTTTGTGCCAGTACCACACTGTCTTGATTACTGTAGCTTTGTAGTATAGTCAGAAATCAGGGAGCCTGATACCTCCAGCTCCAATATTCTTTCTCAAGATTGCTTTGGCTATTCGGGGTCTTCTGTGTTTCCATAGAAATTGTGAAATTTTTTGTTCTAGTTCTGTGGAAAATGCCATTGGTAGTTTGATAGGTATTGCACTGAATCTGTAGATTGCCTTGGATAGTATAGTCATTTTCAAAATGTTGATTCTTCCAATCCAAGAACATGGTATATCTCTCCAACTGTTTGTATCATCTTTAATTTCTTTCATCACTGTCTTATTGTTTTCTGCATACAAGTCTGTTGTCTCCTTAGGTAGGTTTATTCCTAGATATTTTATTCTTTTTGTTGCAGTGGTAAATGGGAGTGTCTCCTTAATTTCTCTTTCAGATTTTCCATAATTAGTGTACAGGAATGCAAAGAGATTTCTGTGCATTAATTTTATATCCTGCTACTTTACGAAATTCATTGAGTACCTCTAGTAGTTTTCTGGTAGCATCTTTAGGATTCTCTACGTATAGTATCATGTCATATGCAAACAGTGACATTTTTACTTATTCTTTTCCGATTTGGATTCCTTTATTTCTTTTTCTTCTCTGATTGCTGTGTCTAAAACTTCCAAAACTATGTTGAAAAATAGTGATGACAAGTGGACAACCTTGTCTTCTTCCTGATCTTAGAGGAAATGGTTTCAGTTTTTCACCATTGAGAAGAATATTTGTTGTGCGTTTGTCATATATGGCCTTTATTATGTTGAGGTAATTTCCCTCTATGCATACTTTCTGGAGGGTTTTATCATAAATGGGTGCTGAATTTGTCAAAAGAGTTCTTTGCATGTATTGAGATGATCATATGGTTTTTCTCCTTCAATTTGTTAATATGGTTTATAACATTGATTTGCATATATTAAAGAATCCTTGCATTTTTGGGTTAAACCCCACTTGATTATGGTGTATGATCCTTTTAATGTGCTGTTGGATTTGATTTACTAGTATTTTGTTGAGGATTTTTGCATCTATGTTCATCAGTGATATTGGCCTGTAGTTTTCTTTTTTTGTGACATCTTTGTGTGGCTTTGGTTTCAGGGTGATGGTGATCTCCTAGAATGTGTTTGGGAGTATTCTTCCTTCTGCTATATTTTGGAAGAGTTTGAGAAGGATAGGTGTTAGTTAGCTCTCCTCTAAATATTTGATAGAATTCACCTGTGCAGCCATCTGGTCCTGGACTTTTGTTTGTTGGAAGACTTTTAATTACAGTCTCTTTCAGTGCTTGTGATTGGTCTGTTTATATTTTCTATGTTTCCTGGTTCAGTCTCGGAAGGTTGTGCTTTGCAAAGGATTTGTCCATTTCTTCCAGGTTGTCCATTTTATTGGCGTATAGTTGCTTGTAGTAATCTCTCATGATCCTTTGTATGTCTGCAGTGTCAGTTGTTACTTCTCCTTTTTCATTTCTAATTCTATTGATTTGAGTCTTCTCCCTTTTCTTCTTGATGAGTCTGGCTAGTGTTCTACCAATTTTATCTTCTCAAAGAACCAGCTTTAGTTTTATTCATCTTAGTTATTTCCTTTGTTTTTTTTTCATTTATTTCTGGTCTGATATTTATGATTACTTTCCTTCTGCTAACTTTGGGGTTTTTTTGTTCTTCTTTCTGTAATTGCTTTAGGTGTAAGGTTATGTTGTTTATTTGAGATGTTTGCTGTTTCTTGAGGTAGGATTGTATTGCTATAAACTTCCCTCTTAGAAGTGCTTTTTCTGCATCCCATAGGCTTTGGGTCATCGTGTTTTCATTGTCATTTGTTTCTAGGTATTTTTTGATTTCCTCTTTGATTTTTTCAGTGATCTCTTGGTTATTTAGTAGTGTATTGTTTTGCCTCCATTTGTTTGTATTTTTTACAGATTTTTTTCCTGTAATTGATATCTAGTCTCATAGCGTTGTTGTCAGAAAAGATATTTGATATGATTTCAGTTTTCTTAAATTTACCAAGGTTTGATTTGTGACCCAAGATATGATATATCCTGGAGAATTTTCCATGAGCACTTGAGAAGGAAGAGTATTTTTTGTTTTTGGATGGAATGTCCTATAAATATCAATTAAGTCCATCTTGTTTAATGTGTCATTTAAAGTTTGTGTTTCCTTATTTATTTTCATTTTGGATGATCTGTCCATTGGTGAAAGTGGGGTGTTAAAGTCCCCTAGTATGAATGTGTTACTGTCAATTTCCCCTTTTATGGCTGTTAGCATTTGCCTTAAGTATTGAGGTGCTCTTCTTTTGGGTGCATATTTACAATTGTTATATTTTCTTTTTGGTTTGATCCCTTGATCATTATGTAGTGTCCTTCTTTGTCTCTTGTAATAGTCTTTATTTTAAAATCTATTTTGTCTGATATGAGAATTGTTACTCCAGCTTTCTTTTGATTTCCATTTGCATGGAGTATGGACTATCTTACTCCATCTCCTCACTTTCTGTCAGTATGTGTCCTTAGGTCTGAAGTGGGTCTCTTGTTGACAGCATATATACAGGTTTTGCTTTTGTATCCATTCAGCCAATCTATATCTTTTGGTTGGAGTGTTTAATCCATTTAAATTTAAGGTAGTTATCAATATGTATGTTCATATTACTATATTCTTAATTGTTTTGGGTTTGTTATTGTAGGTTTTTTCCTTCTCTTGTGTTTCCTAACTAGACAAGTTCTTTTAGGATTTGTTGTAAAGCTGGTTTGGTGGTGCTGAATTCTCTTAGCTTTTGCTTGTCAGTAAAGGTTTTAACTTCTCCTTCGAGTATGAATGAGATCCTTGCTGGGTAGAGTAATCTTCATTGTAGGTTTTTCTCCTTCATCACTTTATATATGTCCTGCCACTCCCTTCTGGCTTGCAGAGTTTCTGCTGAAAGATGAGCTGTTAACCTTATGGGAATTCCCTTGTATGTTGTTCTTCCCTTGCTGCTTTTAATATTTTTTCTTTCTCTTTAATTTTTGATAGTTTGATTAATATGTGCCTTGGCGTGTTTCTCCTTGGATTTATCCTGTATGGGACTCTCTGTTCTTCCTGGACTTGATTGACTATTTCATTTCCCACGTTAGGGAAATTTTCAACTATAATCTCTTCAAATATTTTCTCAGACCCTTTCTTTTTCTCTTCTCTGGGATCCCTATAATTCCAATGCGGTGCATTTAATGTTGTCCCAGAGGTCTCTGAGACTGTCCTGAATTCTTTTCATTCTTTTTTCTTTATTCTGCTCTGCAGTAGTTATTTCCACTATTTTATCTTCCAGGTCACTTACCCGTTCTTCTGCCTCAGTTATTGTGCTATGGATTCCTTCTAGAGAATTTTTAATTTCATTTATTGTGTTGTTCATCATTGATTGTTTCCTCTTTAGTTCTTCTACGTCCTTGTTAAACATTTTTTGTATTTTCTCCATTGTATTTCCAAGATTTTGGATCATCTTTACTATCATTACTCTGAATTCTTTTTCAGGTGGACTGCTTATTTCCTCTTCATTTGTTTGGTCGGGTGGGTTTTCATCTTGCTCCTTCATCTGCTGTGTATTTCTCTATCTTCTCATTTTGCTTAACTTACTGTGTTTGGGGTCTCCTTTCTGCAGGCTGCAGGTTTGTAGTTCCCATTGTTTTTGGTGTCTGTCCCTGCTGGGTAAGGTTGGTTCAGGAGTTTTTGTAGGCTTCCTGGAGGAGGGGAGTAGTGCCTTTGTTCTGGTGGATAAGGCTGTATCTTGTCTTTTTGGTGGGCATGACCACGTCGGGTGGTGTGTTTTGGGGTGTCTGTGAACTTATTATGACTTTAGGTAGCCTCTCTGTTAATGGTTGGGGTTTTGTTTCTGTCGTAGGCTTCCATGGTCCTGTGCCCTAGCTGTTTGGCATAGGGTGTTTAGTGCTGTAGCTTGCTGGTCGTTGAGTGAGCTGGGTCTTAGCATTGAGATGGAGATCTCTCAGAGAGCTTTCGTTGTTTGATATTACATGGGGTCGGGAGGTATCTGGTGGACCAGTGTCCTGAACTGGGCTCTCCCACCTCAGAGGCTCAGGCCTGACACCTGGCTGGAGCACCAAGACTCTGTCAGCCACCCAGCCAGGTATGTGGGGAGTTTCTTGCCTTTTGGGAATTCTGAGGTCTTCTGTCACCATTAAGTAAGTGTTCTGTAGGAGCTGTTCCACATGTAGATGTATTTTTGATGTATTTGTGGGGAGGAAGGTAATCTCCACATCTTACTCCTACACCATCTTGAGGCTATCCTCAGATTTTCAGTTTTGATCCAGTTTATTACACACTGCTGCTAGAGTAATTTTTCTACTAATGGAATGAAACTAAACCCAAAGGAAACTAAACTAAAAAATAAAGAAGCAAACCAACAAAGCTTTCATTTTAAAAGTCCTCCAACTGGCAATCAAATTAAAAATCAGCTCCTTAGATTGATGGTCAATATTTTTCATTCTCCTATTCAAATGTTTTCTAGTTTGATGTCATATGTTTTCTCGACATGTGTTGCATATTCCAGAATTACCCACAATGGCATGAAGTGTTAATTCCTACTAAATAGCCCATCCTCCTTGCTAAAATAACCCCAGTTTTCTTCAGGAATCACCTTGCACAGTGCCAGGGGCATGAATCATGGTGGTTTCCTTTTCTTTTTGCCAGCGGTTAGTCTGAGATGATTATGTGACTCAGTTCTGGCCAATTAAATATAGAGCAATTCTACCATGGAACATTTTGAGGCAGATTTGTCTCCATGATAAGAAGGAGATGTATTAGCAATGATTCCCTACCCCTGGACTTTTTGATTTGTTGTGTGATGAGTACCTGATGTCTGGAGTTACACCAGTGTCTTGTGACCATGAGACAACAAGGGAAGCAAAATTCTATAAGGTGAAGGAAGTGGAATACAGGATTTAAAAAAATGGATGCTAGAAGATACTACCACTGCGAAGATAATCCGGAAATTTTTCCTGAAGACATTTTAGTATTTGAACAGATGTAGTTGTTTCTTTAATATGCACAACACTTTCTACTTTTATTCATCATTCATGAAAAAATAATTCAATGCCTGGAGTGCACCATGTCTTTACTCACGTGGGTTCATTTATTTAGAACTTTGACTTGTTCTTTTCCCTCTGACCTCCATCAAATCTAGCCATCCTTGGATTCCATCTCATATGATTTTTACTTTATTAAGTCTACTTAAGTTAATCTCATTTAAATGCTGACTCTACCTTTTTTAGAGCAAAGTTACATCCTACTATTTCCCTTTTTTCAATGTACTGTATGTTACTGAATCTCACTAACTAAATATAAAACTTACTTTCTGCTTAATAGCATCCTCAGAGAATGTTTTTCATATAATAGACACTCATGAAACACATTTTATTCTGAGTCATCTGTAATGTTCCATGAAGTCCCCTCAGTCTGTGAAAGACCTGATATTCAATTATACTTTAGTTCTCAATCTAGCTACTGGATAGACACGTGACAAGAGCAGGGTTTAAAATTCCACTTGGTACAAATCCTTTAAATTCCCAAGGATTAAATCCTTTAATCCTTAGTACAAAGTGATCAATTCCTCTGGGATAACTTTACTGCCTTTCTGTAGAGTAAAAGGACAATAATTCATACATTTCTCAAGGTAGGTGAACTTTACTACAAGGTGTATATAGATGTACTGTACATAACTCCTTCCGTGTGTGTGTGTGTTTTAGTTGCGTATGTATGTCTTATGGTGCCTATCTCAAAGTTATATATCTGGAATATACTTTACTTAATTGAAGTCATTTATTTACAGAAGAAATTCAATAACAGCACAATCATAGCTTAAACTTAGCGTGCCTTCCTTATACTTGTGAACATAGATATGCAAACATACATGTTTCACTTAGAAGGAACTTGTTTATTTACATGTATTTCTTTACTGAAAAACAACAACAACACACCCAAATGTGAAAAGTCCCAGAACAAATCCACACATACATGTTATTAGCAGGTGTTATGAGTAGGTATTATTAATAAGCTATTAAATCATTAAATTAATCAAAACGAAGCATGCTGAGGAAGACCATAATCTTAAAATATTTAAAAAGATCTTGCTTGATACAAAAATATATCATTGAGAGTGCAGGTGAGACTCATGGGCAGAAATACTGGGCTAAGTGATGAACACATGCAAGTAGTGTGTGTGTTGTAACAACCTAAGAGCTAAGTAGTTCCACATGACTGCTGAGTGTACATGCCATGCCTGAGGACATGTGCTGTACCTGCCCAGATATATTAATGGCTCCCTGTTACATGACTAATCTTCTATTATGGGCTGTCTGCTGAAACCACTCTATCTGTCAGTGCTCATTATGTAGGATATATTTCCATTTCCTTTTTTTTAAATTAATTTTTTAATGGAGTATAGTTGATTTAAAATGTTAGTTTCAGGTGTACAGCAAAGTGAATCAGTTATACATATACATATATCTACTCTTTTTTAGATTCTTTTCAAAGGGAAAGAAAGAAGGAAGAAAGGAAGGAAGGAGTGAAGGAAGGAAGGAAGGAAGGAAGGGAGGAAGGAAGGGAGGAAGGAAGGGAGGAAGGAAGGGAGGGAGGAAGATAAATTCCTTAGTCAACTCAGTGGAATCTCTGTATCTCAGCTCCAGGAGAGTTTCTGTCACTGACTTGTCCAGCCACTGGGAAGGAGTGTAAAGCTGAATTTGCAATAACAGTGCTGATGTGAGAATTCAGCTGTAACCATATGAACGGTGCTCTAATTTACCATCACAGGTGAGTGAAGATGAGTGTGCTTCTGTCACAAAGGGCAAGCGTGAATTGCTGACTTGACAGTAGAGATTAAAGCATTCACCTTTGTTTAAGCTTTGAGTATTTTAGTATTTTTAGGAAAAGGAGAGGGGAAAATGGTGTGAAATATTTGTAGTGGTAATGGAATGTGACATCAACAAGAACAGGCAATAGGAAGGCAGGCAGGAGTGGACTGAGCTGCTGACAATGTTCTAGGCCAAAGAAGCCAAAGCAAATGACTGAATGATTATACTTTCACACTAAGATACAGAGCCTGCTTCATACTAGAATAAACATCTGTTGGATCTCTCTCATTAACTCTATTAATGACAACAATTGGCCAATCAAAAAAATCTTTATTGTATGTGGAGAAAAGGGAACACTTTTGCACTGTTGGTGGGAATGTAAATTGGTACAGCCACTGTGGAAAACAGTATGGAGATTCCTCAAAACATTAAAAATAGAACTACCATATGATCCAGCAATCCCATTTTGGGGTATATAGCCATAGGAAGCAAAATCACTATCTTGAAGAGACATCTGAACTCCCATGTTCATTGCAATGTCATGCACAATAGCTAAGATATGGAAACAATCTAAGTGTTCAGCTATGGATGAAAGGATAAAGAAGTGAGATATATATATATATATATTCATAAAAAGAGTCGAGTGGTGATTGTCAGGGGTTAGGTGGTGGGGGAAATTGGGAGATGTTGGTCCAAGGGTACAAGCTTCCAGTTATAAGATGAATAATTTCTGGGGATCTAATGTGCAGCATGGTGACTATCGTTAACAATACTGTATTGTATACTTGAAAGTTGCTAAGAGAGTAGATCTTAAATGTTCTCACCACAAAAAAGAAATAGTAATTATGTGAGGTGACAGAGGTATTAACTAACCCAACAGGGGTAGTCATTCTGTAATATATATAAGTGTAAAAAATCAACATGTTGCACATCTTAAACTTACACAATTTTATATGTCAATTATATCTCAGTAAAGCTGGAAAAAAGTCTTTATTAAGTGTCTATTAAACATAAGGTACCGTTTCTTGTGCTGAAACACAGTGGACATGATACCTGCCTTCATGGAGCTTCAGACTCTTGGCTGTGCTCTGCTGTCCCATCCTCACACAGGACCTCATAAAATTATTCAGAACTCCGCCCTAACATATGTTTACTCTTCCTTAGAGGTTTTACCTTGCCATTTTAATCTTTATATTTTCTTTAATTAAAAAAAAACTTTTTTCTTTATTTTTATTGGGTTTTATTTGGCTGCACTGCACAGCCTGTGGGATCTTAGTTCCCTGACAAGGGATCAAACCTGCGCCCCTGCAGTGGAAACACAGAGTCTTAACCACTGGGCCGCCAGGGAATTCCCTTGCCATTTTTAAATACAAAAATTAGTTCTTTGGGTTTTTTTTATGAACAAAGTTTAATTAAGTTTACTAACTATTTGATCAATATTTATTTTCAACATTGAAAAAAAATCTATTCCTTCTTTTGAGTTTACTTTTCTTACTGGTGTAGATAGATAGATAGATAGACCGATCTTAAGAATTTTATTAGAGAGGATTTTCTCTGGCCATGAAATAACTCAGTCTGTGCAGATCCAACAATATATGGATGTCACTTTTGAATTCTAGATTGATGGGTATTTGTCTAAAGGACTTTGAAGATATTTTTCCATAGTTTTCTGGCATTTATAGATAAGTCTACTATGGAATTACTGTAATTGGTTTTTACACATTGATAACTTTAAAGACTATCTTTTATTCTCTTTTTTTCATAAATCTTTATTGGAATATAATTGCTTCACAATACTGTGTTAGTTTCTGCTGTACAACAAAGTGAATCAGCCATATGCATACATATATCCCCATATACCCTCCCTCTTGAGCCTCCCTCCCAGCCTCCCTATCCTATGTCTCTAGGTGGTCACAAAGCACTGAACTGATCTCCCTGTGCTATGATGCTGCTTTCCACTAGCTAACTGTTTTACATTGGGTAGTGTATATATGTCAATGATACTCTCACTTCACCCCAGCTTCCCCCTCCCACCTGTGTCCTCAAGTCCATTCTCTAAGTCTACATCTTTATTCCTGCCCTGCCACAATGTTCATCAGTACCATTTTTTTTTAGATTCCATATATATGTGTGAGCATACGGTATTTATTTTTTTCTTTCTGACTTACATTACTCTATATGACAGACTCTAGGTCCATCCACCTCACTACAAATAACTCAATTTTGTTTCTTTTTTATGGCTGAGTAATATTCCATTGTATATATGTGCCACATCTTCTTATCCATTCATCTGTCGATGGACATTTATGTTGGTTTCATGTTCTGGCTATTGTAAATAGTGCTACAATGAACATGGCTATGTAGAGATGCTCAGGTGAGGTCATGGACAAAGACAGTTCCATGTTCACAAACATTTTCTTAAATGGAGTCAACCGGGGTACAGGTGGCATGTACACATTTTCCTGGGCCCTGAAAGAGTCTTTCCATAGTAAAAAGATTAGCAGCAAAGTAGAAAAATGACTGCCCACTTTTTTCTCTAATTTAACAGTTCCCTGCCTAAGCAAAGTAATACTCATGGAAAGATGTGTGTGTTCTTGCTCTGTGTTCCCAACTCTATTCTGTTTTTTTTAAAAAAAATTCCTTCCCCAAATAAAATGTCATTTATTTCAGGTGTGTGTATTGTCTCAACACCTTTCTGTAGCTATCTGAAATAACAATAAAAAGCAATTTTGCATTGTTATTTCATAGCTTTCGTATAATGTATTCAATAAGGCTTTTACTGTGGACAGATTTCAGTATACCCAATGAGGAGCCATGCAAAATATTGCAGCTGTTGTATAGAAAGTATTAACTTTCTTTTTATAATCTGTAAGTATTTCTTAAAGTATATAGTAATTTTCCATAATAATTCTATATACACCATTTTTAGTACTGGCTTTACATATTATCAAATGCTACATCTTAATTATCTTTGGGGATAGCTATAACATAATATCAAGTGAACACTTTTGTAATTACATTTAATAATAATTTTCTAAATAGTGATGTATATACAATAGCCCTTTTGACTTTTGGAAATATTAATTTGGTGATAAAAGGCTCTTTCATGATTTTTCACTTTTATTTCTCACATTCCTCTAAGTTGGGCTATATTACAGAGGAAGAAACTGAAGAATTGGGCCATTAAATAATTTAGCCAAGTTGACTCAATTTTTCACCCAACGATGAGGAAGTTGTATTACAGAGATTTGAGCACAGCAGACAAACCCAAAAGCCTAAACTATTCACCAATACAGTATACCTATGCCTGCTCAAATTAAAGATTACAAGTCATTTGTAAGTGCATTTTAATTTAATTTTACTCATGTATTTTCTTTACAATAATAGTACTTATTAAAAGGCATTGTGTACATTTTACGTGTCAGGCCCTTTGGTAAATGGATTGTCGTATATAAGCCTCCTTTATGACTTACCACACTATAATGTGGAAATATTCCCCATTTTATAAGAAACAAAACATTCTATTCGTCCAAAGTCCTTGTCCTATTAAGCAGAATAGCTGGGAATCAAAGCCAGTCAGACTCCAAACCCTGCAATGTTAGTTGAGAATTCAGTTCAAATATTTCAGCAAATATTCGGGTTGTAACAAATATATTCTTTCCAAGACTATAATGTCTGAAATTTTATAGTCTCTATAGCTGATTATATAACTTGGACACAATAGTTTTAGAGAAATTGGATGGGTCAACAGTCAGTTTCTTAAATTCAGAAGATTGTTTTTTGTGGTTTTGCATGAACTTCTAAAGTGAAAATGCCTGATTTGCCCAAAAGCACCAGCACATTCCCTGTTTTCTCCATTAGTTTTTATCCCAGTGAACATTTTACTATCCCTAACATTTGATGAAGGCAATGAAGCGAAGTAGTCCTCCAGATTTTGAAGGCTTGTGCAGTTATGCCCTGGAAGCGTTTTTGTCCCAGGAGCGTCAAAGCTGGCAACTTTTTGATGGCACTTTGTTTCTCCATCTGTCCCATACATTTAGGGCCGTTGTGAAGTGAAGATTGGGTTTCATACCGTAAAAGCAGGCCTTTCCTTTTTTGTGTTGCCAATCCGATTTCTCGAAGAAGTCACCTGTGTGTTGGGCTTCTGTGACTGTTCAGGGGGAAATGTTAAATTTTTTGACAAATCTTAAGGAAGCTTAAAAATGACAGACGAATAAAATCTAAACTCTGGTGTTTCTGTATTACTTGGGGTAGATAGGCTATGCTCTGGTGACAGGTACACCCCAGCTGCTTAGTGGCCTGACACATACAAAGTCTGCCACAGGTGCTACACTAGGGCAATTTCCTTTCAGAGGTATCCCAGGGTCCAGAGTGGCAGAGCACAAAGCTTCCAGGGTCATAAGCCCCAGAGGTTTAAGCATGAGCTATATGTGCTTTAGCCCAGAAGTGATAGAGACCACTTCTCTTCCCAGCTCTTTGATTAAAATTTGTAATAAGGTCCCACCTAATAATATGAAAGCAGTAAACGGGATGTGTGAGAAGACAGCTGGATATAGGTAAGCACTAGCAAATAACCTCCAAGCCACCAACCTGTGTCAGTCAAAAGATTTATCTTTCGATGTTCTAGACTTTTGAAGTTGCAGATTACATAATCTGATTTATCACCCAGTTGAGTATGTAGGTTTGGGTTGTTTAATCATTTACTTTGAAAGGGAAAATTAAACTTACCACTTTTGGGGAATTAATTTGCCCTATTTTTTTGCCTGTAATGTTTGGAAAGATGGTTTATGGAATATTGTAATCTGAAAAATTAAATATTGCATGATTTTCTCAATCGAGATAGCTAGAAGGAGATGTGTACATTCCTAGTTTTCTCTAAAATATTGTAATCTCTAACATCTGAAGCATTTCAGGAGTTTTCAGGGCCTTTGAACAAGCATTGTATCCCTGGCTGTGTTATTTAACCTCCCCAAGACATACTTCCTTAAATGGAGGTAGGGACAATATCTTTTATAGAGTTGTAGTGAGAAAAATCCAGGTAAAGAAACTATAATAGTTCCCGACATTTACTAAACCTTAGTGAAGTTATCTAGTGTTACAGACAGCTGAAAAAGTGATGAGCATGCCTGCATCAGGTTTGAGCCAAACCCAGTTATACACATCCATTAGTTATCTACAGATTTCCCAAATGCTATTAAAGGCTTTCCATGAGCAGTTATTAGCATGCCTTTGGGAGCCGTTAAATAAAAGCTATTCTAACGCATCTTATCCTGATAGTTTGGTTTTGTCTTTGAGGATTTCTCTTGCTCTTATTCTGTTATTTGTAAGCTTAAAACTATTTCTTTGGGTTTAATAATTTGCACAGGGAACTTATAAATCTAGGAACATATATATTATGATTGTTGTAGACCTAGAAGAATTGGATAATAAGAAATGTTGTCTCGTTTTCAGTACTCTTTAGCTTCATGGTTATGGTTGTATTCCGAGTCGAATTGTGTCCCCTCAAAATTGTTATATTGAAGTTCTAATCCCTAGTAACTCAGAATATGATTTTATTTGGAAATAAAGCCCTTGCAAATGTAATTAGTTCATGTATAATAATTAGCAAATGTAATTAGATGAAGTCATACTGGAGTAGGGTGGGCCCCTAATCCAATATGATTGGTGTTCACATAAGAAGATGTGATTCAGACATGGGGACATGTACAGAGTGAAGACAATGTAAAGACACCGGGGAACACCATCTACAAGCCAAGGGATGCCTGTGGCTACTGCCCTCAGACAGAATCAATTCTGCCAACAGCCCTACCTTTCACTTCTAGGCTCCAGACTGAACTAATAAATTTCTGTTAAGCCACCCCGTTGTGGTACATTGTTATGGCAGTCATAGGAAAAAGAATACAGGTTGTCATACATTTTAATCTTATATACATTTTAAGCCCCATTAGATACTATTAATATTTATTTACATTTCCAGGACTTTAGGAGGAAATCTTTCAGTACCAGGTATAACCAGAGATATCCTACCTCACCTATGTAAAAAGTTGCCCAAACAGATGATATTAAATCAGAAAACTCTTAAGCAAGCTATATGACTTGATTAGTAAAAATATAATTTTTTATAGAGGGAGTTGCTCATCTCCAACTGTCTAGGGTATTAGTTTTGCAGACTAATCTGTGAAACTCTGTTCCTAAACTTTACACGTGGAGAAGACACATGCATCTTTTCACTCTTTGTTGCATCAGTGGTCAGCAAAGATTAATTCCTCATCCACAAAGTAGTTGGAGATATAAATGCCTTTTGTTGGCAGTGGAAGCTTTTGTAATGTTGATGGATTTTTCAGTGGATTTAATATATAACTAAATTTAGATATCTCTCTAGTCTTTGGACACCAGAAGTTCGAAGAATAGGTGGTACAGCAAATAGATGTCTCTTTTTGGATACATAGTCATATAGTTAATTTACAATATTGTGTTAGTTTCAAGTATATACAGTCAAGTGATACAGTTATACATATATATATTATTCTTTTTCAGATCCTTTTCCATTATAGGTTATTACAAGATATTGAGTATAGTTTCCTCTGCTATAAAGTAGATCTTCGTTGTTTATCTATTTTATATATAGTACTGTGTATCTGTTAATCCCAAACTCCTAATTTTACATAGTCATACCTTAGCTCTCTAGAATTTAGTGTCTATATACATTTTATATACCAGTACTTTCTCAGGTCCTTATTCGAGTGATTCTTGATTAACTCAAATGTGTGTGTGTGTGTGTGTGTGTATGCAGATATTTGAAGTTTGAGAAAATACTACATGAAGTCCTTGAGCCGTGCTTCTAACAAGACCACTGAAGATTTGTTTTCAGAGCTAAAATTATATTTACTGAGCCGCTAAACCTGAACCTTAAACACACAAAATCTTTTTTTTCATTTGCTCTTCCTCTCTTTCACTTTTCTCCCATTTATATTGTGGCAGTAAACACTCGATGTCATACAGTATCCTCCAAGGAACAATTGAATGTGTGTCTAAGTGGGAAAAGAATGTGTGGACTCTAAATCAGGTTTCTTTATTTTACCCAGGAGGGGCTCCTGTAATGTTTGTGAGGCCAGAGGACACCAGGCAGAGAGCAAACTGGAGAGCAAACCTCTCATTGTTAGCTTTGGGGTTGCCAGTTTGAATCTTTTCTTTTCTTTTCGATGTGAGGCATTAATTTTCCCAGTTTTGTACCCTCTGGTGGATTTCTAGGAATACAGAATTTCTTTTTATAAAATGAACTGTTACACAAAACAAAATCCTAACGATATTCATTGTCTCTGACAAGCAGACTTTGATTACCTACTTCAACTGCCACCCTTAGCTCAGTCTCCAGTGTCATAAAGACATTGTTTTTGATCTCCTAGAGTGGAAATCGTTCTATTACATCACTTGAATGCACTTAAGCTTTAATGATAAACCTCCAAGGTATGTGTTTAATATCATCAGGTCTTCTCTCTCAGCTCAAAGACTTGCAGGAAACACTTATATATGATGATTATGACTTAACTTGGAGATAGTTGCTGTCCTGGTCTATATAACGTGATTTGCTTTTGGTTCATTGTTTTGAAGCTTTAAGATTAGATTGATTTCTATGTTCCATTTTGTAAAGTTATTCAATGTCATACTCACAAAACAATTAGAGCTATTATAGTTACTTTCTAACATAATTCTCTTATTTTTTATAAGAATAAACTGAAACTAGTTGTAAGTAGTGGAGACTGACTTTGAACTCCAATCTAGCTTTCAATGCACATTTCATGCACATTGCCATGACATCACCCTGCTTCAAAACTCTACTAGTAAGGTGTGATGGCTCTGCTGCTTGAATTCACTGTTTTAACTACACCCAACAACTGGGATGAAATGTTATGGACTGTGGTAATTGAGTTTTGGAAATTCCACAATTGTAATGAAAAATTGGCTCTTCTATCTTGAGCCAGTTTCTTCATTATCTCTTCTGAGTCACTTATAGGATGGTTCTGATGCCCCTGGGATTATTCTTGAAAGAAACATCCTTTAATTAATATTCAGTTCTCTGATTCTGTAGCACAAGGTCCAACACATAGATCAGACATAGTAGGCCCTCAATAAATATTTCTTTCTCCACTTTCTCTTTACCATTTCTTTCAATAATTTAAAACATTCTTCTTTATATTTTCTTCTAGTCTTTGTCCTTCTGGTTTAAAGTCCTGATTCCTAAATTTGTGAAAACGAAGAATACAATTCCTATCCACCTCTCCATCTGCATTTTGAAAGTCTACCTTCCTAGGTCTTCATATATATATATATATATATATATATATATATATATATTTCATATATATATAGTATTCTTAAATATATATATACATTTAGTATATATTTCATATATTATATATATTTAATATATATATTGCATTTTGTGGCTACTTCTCTGATCTTTGCTTTTCTCTGTCATATGTTTATTTATCCCTCTTGTATAGAAAATATGAGTTATTTAAAAATAACCCATCTCTTTTCTCTCAGTCTTCATTCTTTGAAAACATATCTTCTCTCGGTAAATGATTCTCAGATCTATTAGCCTGATCCTAAAGTTTCTCCTGGCTCCAGCTATATATTTCTAACTCTCTGTTCAGCTAATTATTCTTGTGATCTTGTAATCACCTCACATGCTGCGTGCTTCAACTTTTCCTTCAAAACTGACTTTACTTTCAGGCAAATATCCTACTTTTACTTTTGATATATGTATTCTTTCACATCATCAGATTCAAATTTTCCTTTGCAAACTCAACCCTCACCAAACAGAGTTGACTATGATTTGCCTTTTTTTTTTTTTTTTTTTTGCGGTACTTGGGCCTCTCACTGTTGTGGCCTCTCCCGTTGCGGAGCACAGGCTCCGGACGCGCAGGCTCAGTGGCCATGGCTCACGGGCCCAGCCGCTCCGCGGCATGTGGGATCCTCCCGGACCGGGGCGCAAACCCACGTTCCCTGCATCGGCAGGCGGACTCTGAACCACTGCGCCACCAGGGAAACCCCTGATTTTGTCATTTTTTAATTCACTTCTTTTTTTCCTCACTGCCACATTATTTCAATCCCTGAGCTTTAAATAGCCACTTGGACTGTTCTTGCCTTCGGTTTCCTTCCCTATATGAATTGTTCTGATGTATTGCTGGTATTTCTAACCCCAAACTTTTAACACGTGCCTTCTTTAGTCAGATATATTTAATGGTTTTCCAGTGTCACACTGTAAAATACAAATTCTTTAGACTTGCAGTAAGAACTCTTGCAATCTGTCCTTAAACTCCATTTGTAACTTCATCACCTATTACTTTCCTACAAACACCTCAATCTGATCAAAATTGCGTGAACTGAACTCTGAAAATCTGATTCTCTGTGCTTAAGGAGAGTTAAAATATGTACCTATCATATGTCTACTTATCATAGTAAGATATATCTTTTTATATATTCATTAAGATTTGTTGTTGAGAAGTTTCAGACTGCTGTGGAGGCTAGCATATGTGATAAATGGTAATAACTTGGTTGTATTATATTTTTCCTGGATAAGGCATGTGTTAGCTGTCTTAAAGCTTGTTCTATGCTTTTCTATAATCTTTGTGATCAAACTGGAGTCTCCCTTGGGTAATTATGGCAACATTAAAAATTTACTATTTTTCTTAGGTTCTAACCTTAATTCAACAAGATGCTTATTTTAATTGTAAAATAATTGTTTTGAAGGTACCTGAAAACTCTTACTAATATGGGCTATAAAATCATAATCATGGTGGTAAGGAAGCAACCTTACATGTAACATGCAAATTCTTAGTGTAATTTACAGAACTGAATTGCATTTTTCCCTTGTAGCAAAACAGTAGAATAAATAGAACAGTTGAGAAAACTGCATTTAAGTAATTTGTTTGAAATTATATAGTAATGTCAAAGTCAAGATATGATTCTCAGAACTTGGTTCTTAAGCAGTCTTAACCCCAGACACACAATGCTTGGAAACATTCCACAGCTGGAACACATGAACCCTACCTTCAGACAATTGAGATCAAAGCCCATATATGGTATTTACTACCTGTATGTCTTTGGGCAAATTAGTTAACATCACCAAGCCTCAGCTTTCTCATCTATAAATGAGAAATAGAATAACAACTCTTTGGGATTAATTTTTGTGAGGATGAATGGAATAACAAAAATTACCTAGCACCATGTCTAACTCATGGTAGGTAATCAGTAAATTACCTATAATAGTAATAGTGGTAATAATAGTAAACAATAAAACTTTTTGTTGGCCTTCTTTCTTTAGTTGGAGAAAATTTTTTAAAAATCAGGTGAGAAAACAAGGAAAATAATTTACACCTAATTTGAGTGTTCCAAAGCCACCTCTTTTAAATGCTCCAATTCTTTAGAAGTCTGGAGTAGAAAAGAGAGAGTTGGGCTGATGTTCCCATGCATGCAAACATCACGAGACTATAGGTGTCTACAATTTTGGCTCAAAGGGGTAATTTTGACAAATACTTATGTAGTCCTGCAAAACCTCTTCTCCTTTTGCAACATCTCACTCATTCCCAGCACTTGCCTCCCTCCCATCAACATAACAACTCACATCTAAAGTAGATGTGGCCATATCATCAGAGATGGAAGGAAGAATAAACTTTACATCTAATTTCCCCTGATAGGTTTACGGCATCATCCATGAGACCTCAGAGTCCAATGACACACAACACACCCATAGATTTTGGAGAGTTTTACATGGATCCACGATATACCTACCCATCAGTATACTAACAATAACTATATGTGTGAACTCTATTCAGATCCTGTGCTAAACACTAATTACATCTATTTAAATCTATATAGCGATCTTGTTAGGTAAGGTACGATTATAATCTATGTTTTACAAAAGGGGAAAATGAAGCAGAGTGAAGAAATAACTTGCCCAAAGTCACAAAGCTAAGTTAAGAGTTATATTGGATATATCTGATTCTAAAGCTTTTTCTTTAAAAGTCTAGCTATTATTCTGATAAATAGGGTACAACTTTGTTGATTAGTTTGGTTCTCTGATATGTCTGGCTTCACTTATATGAAAAATATTAAGAATACATAAATCCTACACAAAAACTAGGGAAAAGGTGAAACTAAAATATTCTAAACAAACAAGCAAAAAAAATTGTTTACAGTTTATCATTCAGTGACCTTGTTTAACAGAAAAAAATATATGAGTTATTATTGGGTAAGCATTTTTAGCAGAGGCTAATCCTAGATAACAAAAGGGAGGATGTATTAACAAAGTTTAGTGGGTCCAGTCTCTACTGAGAGGGGTAAGTACAAGAGTGCAGGGTTTGTTTGTATTAATTTTGGTTGAAGATCTACTCAGTACTTTCACTGAGTCTTGGATTTTCAGGGAATTTATACTGGAATTATGATATTAGGCAAATCAATGCATTAGCATAAATTTTAAAAACTAACCAGATTCCACTGAAATTTTTTGAACATTTCTTAGGAAATAGGTGCTACAGTAAGGGTTTTACATAATACTTAATTCTTTTTTTTTAACTTATTTTATTTTATTATTTTTTTAACACCTTTATTGGAGTATAATTGATTTACAATGTTGTGTTAGTTTCTGCTGTAAAACAAGGAGAATCAGTTATATGTATACATATATCCCCATATCCCCTCCCCCTTGCATCTCCCTCCCACCATCCCTATCCCACCCCTCTAGGTGATTGCAAAGCACCGAGCTGATCTCCCTGTGCTATGTGGCTGCTTCCCACTAGCTATCTATTTTACATTTGGTAGTGTATATATGTCCGTGCTACTCTCTCACTTCGTCCTAGCTTACCCTTCCCCCTCCCCGTGTCCTCAAGTCCATTATCTACGTATGCGTCTTTATTCCTGTCCAGCCCCTAGGTTCATGAGAGCCATTTTTTTTTTAGATTCCATATACATGTGTTAGCATATGGTATTTGTTTTTCTCTTTCTGACTTACTTCACTCTGTGACAGACTCTAGGTCTATCCGCTTCATTACAAATAACTTCATTACAAATATGGCTGAGTAATATTCCATTGTATATATGTGCCACATCTTCCTTATCTATTCATCTATGAATGGGCACTTAGGTTGCTTCCATGTCCTGGCTATTGTAAATAGTGCTGCAATGAACATTGTGGTACATGACTCTTTTTGAATTATGGTTTTCTCAGGGTATATGCACAGTAGTGAGATTGCTGAGTCATATGGTAATTCTATTTTTAGTTTTTTAAGGAACCTCCATACTTTTCTCCATAGTGGCTGTATCAATTTACATTCCCACCAACAGTGCAAGAAGGTTCCATTTTCTCCACAACCCCTCCAGCATTTATTGTTTGTAGAATTTTTGATGATAGCCATTCTGACCAGTGTGAGGTGATACCTCATTGTAGTTTTGACTTGCTTTTCTCTAATGATTAGTGATGTTGAGCATCCTTTCATGTATTTGGTGGCAATCTGTATATCTTCTTTAGAGAAATGTCTATTTAGGTCTTCTGCCCATTTTTGGATTGGCTTGGTTGTATTTTTGATATTGAGCTGCATGAGCTGCTTGTATATTTTGGAGATTAACCTTTGTCAGTTGCTTCATTTGCAAATATCTTCTCCCATTCTGAGGGTTGTCTTTTCATCTTGTTTATGGTTTCCTTTGCTATGCAAAAGCTTTTAAGTTTCATTAGGTCCCATTTGTTTATTTTTATTTCCATTTCTCTAGGAGGTGCGTCAAAAAGGATCTTGCTGTGATTTATGTCATAGAGTGTTCTGCCTTATGTTTTCCTCTAAGAGTTTTATAGTGTCTGGCCTTACGTTTCAGTCTTTAATCCATTTTGAGTTTATTTTTGTGTATTGTGTTAGGGAGTTGTCTAATTTCATTCTTTTACATGGAGCTGTCCAGTTTTCCTAGCACCTCTTGTTGAAGAGGCTGTCTTTTCTCCACTGCATATTCTTGCCTCCTTTATCAAAGATAAGGTGACCATATGTGTGTGTGTTTATCTCTGGGCTTTCTATCCTGTTCCATTGATCTATATTTCTGTTTTTGTGCCAGTACCATACTATCTTGATTACTGTAGCTTTGTAGTATAGTCTGAAGTCAGGGAGCCTGATTCCTCCAGCTCCGTTTTTCTTTCTCAAGATTACTTTGGCTATGTGCAGTCTTCTGTGTTTCCATACAAATTGTGCAATTTTTTGTTCTAGTTCTGTGAAAAATGCCATTGGTAGTTTGATAGGGATTGCATTGAATCTGTAGATTGCTTTGGCTAGTAGAGTCATTTTCACAAATTTGATTCTTCCAATCCAAGAACGTGGTATATCTCTCCATCTGTTTGTATAATCTTTAATTTCTTTCAACAGTGTCTGATAGTTTTCTGCATACACGTCTTTTGTCTCCTTAGGTAGGTGTATTCCTTGGTATTTTAGTCTTTTTGTTGCAGTGGTAAATGGGAGTGTTTCCTTAATTTCACTTTCAGATTTTTCATCATTAGTGTATAGGAATGTGAGAGATTTTTGTGCATTAGTTTTGTATCCTGCTACTTTACCAAATTCACTGATTAGCTCTAGTAGTTTTCTGGTAGCATCTTTAGGATTCTCTATGTATCATATCATGTCAACTGCAAACAGTGACATTTTTACTTCCTCGTTTCTGATTTGGATTTCTTTTATTTCTTTTTCTTCTCTGATTGCTGTGGCTAAAACTTCCAAAACTATGCTGAATGATAGCAGTGAGCATGGGCAACCTTGTCTTATTCCTGATCTTAGAGGAAAAATTTTCAGTTTTTCACCATCATTGAGAATGATGTTGGCTGTGGGTTTGTCATATATGGCCTTTATTATGTTGAGGTAAGTTCCCTCTATGTCTACTTTCTGGAGAGTTTTTATCATAAATGGGTGTTGAATTTTGTTGAAAGATTTTTCTGCATCTATTGAGATTATCATATGGTTTTTATCCTTCTATTTTTTACTATGGTGTATCACATTGATTGATTTGCATATATTGAAGAATCCTTGCGTTCCTGGGATAAACCGCACTTGATCATGTTATATGTTCTTTTTAGGGTGCCGTTCGATTCTGTTTGCTAGTATTTTGTTGAGGATTTTTGCATCTATGTCCATCAGTGATATTGGCCTGTAGTTTTTTTTGTGTGTGACATCTTTGTCTGGTTTTGGTATCAGCGTGATGGTGATCTCATCAAATGAGTTTGGGAGTGCTCCTTCCTCTGCTATATTTTGGAAGAGTTTGAGAAGGATAGGCTTAGTTGTTCTCTAAATGTTTGATAGAATTCATCTGTGCAGCCATCTGGTCCTGGGCTTTTTTTGTTGGAAGATTTTTAACCACAGTTTCAATTTCAGTACTTGTGATTGGTCTGTTTATATTTTCTATTTCTTCCTGGTTCAGTCTTGGAAGGTTGTGCTTTTCTAAGAATTTGTCCACTTCTTCCAGGTTGTCCATTCTCTTGGCATAGAGTTGCTTGTAGTAATCCCTCATGATCCTTTGTATTTCTGCAGTGTCCATTTTTCCTTCTCCTTTTTCATTTCTAATTCTCTTAATTTGAGTCTTCTCCCTTTTTTTCTTGATGAGTCTGGCTAATGGTTAAAATTTTTTTTATCTTCTCAAAGAACCAGCTTTCAGTTTTATTGATATTTGTTGTTTCCTTCATTTCTTTTTCATTCATTTCTTTATGATTTCTTTCCTTCTTCTAACTTTGGGTTTTTTTGTTTTTCTTTCTCTAATTGCTTTAGGTGTAAGGTTAAGTTGTTTACTTGAGATGTTTCTTGTTTCTTGAGGTAGGATTGTACTGCTATAAACTTCCCTCTTAGAACTGCTTTTTCTGCATCCCATAGGTTTTGGTTCATTGTGTTTTCATTGTCATTTTTTTCTAGGTATTTTTTGATTTCCTCTTTGATTTCTTCAATAATCTCTTGGTTATTTAATAGTGTATTATTTAGCCTCCTTATGTTTGTATTTTTTACAGATTTTTTTCCTGTAATTGATATCTAGTTTCATAGCATTGTGTTTGGAAAAGATACTTGATATGCTTTCAATATCCCCTAACTTTACCAAGGCTTGATTTGTTACTCAAGATATGATCTATCCAGGAGAATGTTCCATGAGCAATTGAAAAGTGTATTCTGTTGTTTTTGAATGAAATGTCCTATAAATATCAATTAAGTCCTTCCTGTTTAATGTATCATTTAAAGCTTGTATTTCAGTATTTATTTTCATTTTGGATGATCTGTGCATTTGTGAAAGTGGGGTGTTAAAGTCCCCTGCTATTATTTTTTTTAGTTAATTAATTAATTTTTGCCCTGTGTTGTGTCTTTGTTGCTGTACATAGGCTTTCTCTAGTTGTAGCGAGTGGGGGCTACTTTTCGTTGCGGTGTTCGGGCTTCTCATTGTGGGGCCTTTTCTTTGTTGTAGAGCATGGCCTCTAGGCACATGGGCTTTAGTAGTTGTGACACGCAGGCTCAGTAGTTGTGGCTCACAGGCTGTAGAGAGCAGGCTCAGTAGTTGTGGCACACAGGCTTAGTTGCTCCATGGCATATGGGATCTTCCCGGACCAGGGCTCGAACCCATGTCCCCTGCATTGGCAGGCAGATTCTCAATCACTGCGCCAGCAGGGAAGTCCAAAGTCCCCTACTATTATTGTGTTACTGTTGATTTCTTCTTTTAGAGCTGTTAGCATATGACTTATGTATTGAGGTGCTGCTATGTTCAATGCATAAATATTTACAATTTTTTATATCTTCTTTGTGGATTGATCCCTTGATCATTATGTAGTGTCCTTCTTTGTCTCTTGTAATAGTCTTTATTTTAAAGTCTATTTTGTCTAATATGAGAATTGCTATTACAGCTTTCTTTTGATTTTCATTTGCATGGAATATCTTTTTCCATCCCCTCACTTTTAGTCTGTATGTGTCCCTAGGTCTGAAGTGGGTCTCTTGCAGACAGCATATATACGGGTCTTCTTTTTGTATGCATTCAGCCAGTCTGTGTCCTTTGGTTGGAGCATTTAATCCATTCACATTTAATGTATTATTGATATGCATGTTCCTATTACCATTTTCTTAAGTGTTTGGGTTTTTTTTTTTTTTTAGGTCTTTTTCTTCTCTTGTTTCCTGCCTAGAGAAGTTCCTTTGGTATTTGTAGTAAAACTTGTTTGGTGGTGCTGAATTCTCTTAGCTTTTGCTTGTGTGTAAAGGTTTCAATTTCTCTGTCAAATCTGAATGAGATCCTTGCTGGGTAGAGTAATCTTGGCTGTAGGTTTTTCTTGTTCGTCACTTTAAATATGTACTGCCACTCTATTCTGGCTTGTAGAGTTTCTGCTGAACAATCAGCTCTTAACCTTATGGGGATTCCCTTGTACTTGATGCTTTTCCTTTGCTGCTTTTAGTATTCTTTCTTTGTATTTAATTTTTGATAGTTTGATTAATATGTGTCTTGGCATGTTTCTCCTTGGATTTATCCTGTATGGGACTCTTCTGCCCTTCCTGGACTTGATTATTTCCTTTCCCTTGTTAGGGAAATTTTCAACTATTACCTCTTCAAATATTTTTCAGACCCTTTCTTTTTCCTTTCTTCTTCTGGGACCCCTATAATTTGAGTGTTGGTGCGTTTAATGTTTTCCCAGAGGTCTCTAAGACTGTCCTCAATTCTTTTCATTCTTTTTTCTTTATTCTGCGCTGCAGTAGTTATTTCCACTATTTTGTCTTCCAGGTCACTTACCGTTCTTCTGCCTCAGTTATTCTGCTATTTATTCCTTCTACAGAATTTTTAATTTCATTTATTGTGTTGTTCATCATTGTTTGCTCTTTAGTTCTTCTAATTCCTTGTTACACATTTCTTGTATTTTCTCCATTCTATTTCCAAGATTTTGGATCATCTTTACTATCATTATTCTGAATTATTTTTCAGGCAGACTGCCTATTCCCTCTTCATTTGTTTGGTCTGGTGGGTTTTTACCTTGCTATTTCATCTGATGCATCTTTCTCTGTCTTCTCATTTTGTTTAACTTACTGTTTTGAGGGTCTCCTTTTTGCAGGTGGCAGTTTCGTAGTTTCTTTGGTTTTGGTGTCTGCCCCCAAAGCGCGAGGTTGGTTTAGTGGGCTGTGTATGCCTCTTGGTGTAGGGGACTGGTGCCTGTGTTCTGGTGGGTGGGGCTGGGTCTTGTCTTTCTGGTGGGCAGGTCCACATCCAGTGGTGTGTTTTGGGGTGTCTGTGAACTTAGTGTGATTTTAGGCAGCCTCTCTTCTAATGGGTGGGTTTGTGTTCCTGTCTTGCTAGTTGTTTGGCATGGGGTGTTCAGCACTGGAGCTTGCTGGCCATTGGGTGGAGCTGGGTCTTAGTGCTGAGATGGAGATCTCTGCGAGAGCTCTTGCTGACTGATATTACCTGGGGCCGGAAGGTCTCTGCTGGTCCAGTGTCCTGAACTTGGCTCTCCCACCTCAGAGGCTCAGGCCTGACACCAGGCCAGAGCCCCAACACCCTGTCAGCCACATGACTCAGAAGAAAAGGGAGAAAAAAAGAAAGAAAAAAAAGTTATTAAAATAAATAAAAATAATAATAAAAAACGAAGACAGCAACCAAACCAATGAACAAATCTACCAATGATAACAAGTGCTAAAACTATACTAAGATAAACATAAAAACCAGAAACAAATCAGTCGCAGACAGCAGAGCCCAAGTCTGCAGTTGCTCCCAAATTCTGCCACCTCAATTTTGGGAACATTTGTTGTGTATTCAGCTATTCCACAGATGCAGGGTACGTCAAGTTGATTTTGGGGATTTAATCTGCTGCTCCTGAGGCTGCTGGGAGAGATTTCCCTTTCTCTTCTTTGTTCGAACAGCTCCCGGGGTTCAGCCTTGGATTTGGCCCCACCTCCGCGTGTAGGTCACCCTCAGG
The DNA here is from genome assembly GCF_003676395.1 of Aethalodelphis obliquidens. Taxonomy (NCBI): domain Eukaryota; kingdom Metazoa; phylum Chordata; class Mammalia; order Artiodactyla; family Delphinidae; genus Aethalodelphis; species Aethalodelphis obliquidens. The sequence continues at coordinate 73,238,763 of NW_020837947.1, read as the reverse complement.
CATCTGTTCCTGCCCAGACAGGACGAGGTTAAAGGAGCGGCTGATTCAGGGGCTCTGGCTCACTCATGCCTGGGGAGAGAGGGGTACGGTAGTTATAATTGGAATGTGGGGCGAGCCTGTAGTGGCAGAGGCTGGCGTGACATTGCAACAGCCTGAGGCATGCTGTGTGTTCTCCTGGGAACTTGTTCCTGGATCACAGGACCCTGGCAGTGGCATGTTGCACAGGCTCCCGGGAGGGTGTGGAGAGTGACTTGTGCTTGCACACAGGCTCCTTGGTGGCTGCAGTAGCAGTCTGAGCATTTCATGCCTGTCTCTGGGGTCCAAGCTGATAGCTGCCCCTCACACCCGTCTCTGGACCTCGTTTAGGTGCTGCTCTGCCTTCTGTGGGCAGACAGGGAAGGAATCCCCTCTCCTCGTGCACCCTGAAACAATGGTCTCTTGTCTCTTAGGCAGGTCCAGACTTTTTCCCAGACTCCCTCCCAGCTGACTGTGGTGCACTAGCCCCCTTCAGGCTGTGTTCACGCCGCCAACCCCAGTCCTCTCCCTGTGATCTGACCTCCGAAGCCCGAGCCTCAGCTCCCAGCCCCGCCCGCCCCAGCGGGTGAGCAGACAATCCTCTCGGGCTGGTGAGTGCAGGTCGGCACCGATCCTCTATGCGGGAATCTTCCCGCTTTGCCCTCCGCACCCCTATTGCTGTGCTCTCCTCTGCGGCTCCGAAGCTTCCACCCTGCCTACTCCCTGTCTCTGCCAGTGAAGGGGCTTCCTAGTGTGTGGAAACTTTTCCTCCTTCACAGCTCCCTAACAGAGGTGCTGGTCCTGTCCCTATTCTTTTGTCTCTGTTTTTTCGTTTTTCTTTTGCCCTACCCAGGTACGTGGGGATATTCTTGCCTTTTGGGAAGTCTGAGGTCTTCTGCCTGCGTTCAGTAGGTGTTCTGTAGGAGTTGTTCCATGTGTACATGTATTTTTGATGTATTTATTGGGAGGAAGGTGATCTCCACGTCTTACTCCTCTGCCATCTTGAGGGTGCCCCACCCATAATACTTAATTCTAACAAAAATAACATCAAGAGGCATTTATATTCATGAAGAGATGAAGAAATTTCCTCAAAGAATTTAAACTTATTAAACTCTAAAAACAGTTTTGGCATGTAATGCACTAGCTAAATAACAAAATAAAATTACACAATTACAATATAATTCACACAGTAATGCAGTAGATATGAAGCTATTTTCTAAGCAGCAGTGGCAGGACAATTTTGGTTACCATTCTTGCAAAAGTCCTTCAGGTCTCAATATCTATCATTATTAAACCTTCCAAACCATACTACCATCTAAATGATTTTTCTAATAACTGATTTAACAGCATTCAGCCTGAAGTCTCTTTTGTTTCTACTTTCATATTTTTGATGCTATTGTAAATGTTATTAGTTATTAATTTCAATTTATTATTGTTTGCTGCTAGTATAAAAAATACAATTGATTTTTTATTTATTGATCTTGTGTTCAGTTGATAAAACTTGATAAACTCACTTCTTAGTTCTAAGTCAATTGTATAGATTGCTTTGGGTATTCTAAATAGGTATTCATGTCATCTAGGGATAGGGACAGTTGTACTTCTTCCTTTCCAATATGGATACATTTTATTTATTTATCTTACTTTATTTTACTTTTCAGACCCTTCAGTACAACATTAAATAAGAGAGAGAGTGAGCATCCTGCCTTATTTGTAAACTTAGAAAATATTCAGTCTTTCACCATTAAGTATAATGTTAGCTGTAAAGCTTCCTCATAGGTGTTCTTTGTTAGATTAAAAAGTTCTTATCTATTTCCACTTTGCTGCGAGTTTGTATCTGAAATAGAGTTTAGATTTTGTCAAATAGTTTTTTTGCACTTGTTCAATGATTATATCCTGAATTTTTGTGGCGGCGTTGGTTTGCTTGTTTTAGTTTGTTAATATGGTAAGTTACGTTGATTGATTTTCCAAATCTTAAATCAACTTTGTGTTCCTAGGATAAATCCCACCTGGTCATGCTTTTTGTATATTGTTGTATTTGATCTGCTAAAATTGTGTTTAGAAATTTTGCATCTATATTTATGAGGAACATTTCTCTGTAGTTTTCTGGCCAGGGTAATTCTGGCCTCATAAAATCAGTTAAAAATTATTACCTTCTCTTCAGTTTTCTGGAGGAGTTTTTGTAGAATTGGTATTAGATTTTTCTTAACTGTTTTGTAGAATGTACCAGTGAAGCCGCGTACTCCTGCAATTTCTTTGTGTAAAGTTTTTTTTAATTTCCAGTTTTTCTAATAGATTATCTATTTCTTCAGGTTATCTCTTTCTTCTTGAGTTAGCTTAAGTGAGCTGAATAAAGTAGCTTGTGTCCTTCAAGGAATTTGTCCATTTCATTTAATTTGTTGTAGTTATTGACATAAAGTTGTTTATAGTCTCTTACTATCCTTTAATATCTGTGGAAACTATACTGATGTCACCTTTCTCATTCCTGGTATTGTTAATTTGTATCTTCTTTTTTCCTGAGATCTTAGGCTAGAGATTTCTTAGTTTCATTGATTTTCTCAAAGAACTAAATATAGGTTTTATGTAGTTTCTCTATTATTCTTTTTATAAAATTTTTCACTGATTTCCCTCTAGTTCTGAGTGGAGGTTTTGTTGTTCAGTATTTTTAAAATGGTGTCTCACTGACTTCTCATTTCTGTTGTTTACAACAGGACATATGGTTTCATCCTTATCTTTATTCTTTTGTACATAATACTCCCTCACCGAATTTAAGATTTTCTACTTCTCACTGGTTTTAAGTAATTTAACCATGATGTGCTTTGGTACAGTTTTCTGCATATTTCTTGTGCTTGGGGTTTACTGAGCTTCTTGGATTTTCATACTTACAGATTTTTTTTAATTAAAAAAAAACAACCTGTGTCCATTAGTTTTCAATTTTATTTTACTTCCCTCCTTCCTCTCTCTCCTTCCAGAATGCAAATTACATACATATTAATCCATTTGAATTTTTCCCACAGTTCACTGATGCTTTCTTCGTCTCTCTGTGTTTCATCTTAGATAGTTCTATTACTTATGATATCAAAGTACACTTATCTTTTCTGGCACAATATCTACTGTCTAATCTGCCGTTAATCCCAGCCAGTGTATTTTTTTTTTTATCTTATACATTGTAGTTTTCATCTCAGGAAGTTTAAAGTTTTTTAAATCTTCCATATCTCTAACTTTTTGAATATATGCAGTACATTTATAATACCTGCTTAATATTCTTATCTGCTGTTTAACATCTGTGTCCGTTCTGGGTTGCTTTTGATTAATCATCCCTCATTATGAGTCATATTTTACTGGTTTTTTGTTACCTGGTAATTTTTTTTTTTATGGAATGCTAAACATTGTAAATATTACTCTGTTGGGTGCTGAATATTTTCACATTGCCACAAATGTTGAGCTTTGCTCTAGAATGAAGTTAAATTACATGAAGAAATGATTTTTTTGTTTTGCTTTTAAGATTGGTTAGGTGGAGCTAGAGCAGTTATCAGCCTATGGCTAATTATTTCCCACTATTAAGACAAGACCAGTTTGTGTACTCTACCTAATGAGCTATGGATATAAGGTTTCCCAATATGCTTAGTGGGAACTGATAAAATTCCTGCATCTATATAGGTGCTGAGCAATGCTTTTAGGTCTATCTTTTTAGGTAGTAGTCTCCCCTGGTTAGGGTAGTTTTCTCACACTAATTTGCTGATCGGTACTCAATTGGATACTCAAGATAGACCCTCTCCAAAACTAGAAATCTGTCTTCCTGACTCTCTTTCATCTATGATACAGTTTCCTGTGTATTTCAGATTCTCCCCAGAATTTCAGCTGTCTTTTCATCTTGAGTAGTTTACCAGTCTCTGTATGGGTTCCTTCTCTCTGCATTGCGACCTGAAAAGTCTCCCAAATTAATAGCTTGGGGGCAATTTTAGGTCTCATTTTTCCCCCATCTCTCAGAGACCAGTGTTCTTCATTGTCTGATGTGTTGTGTCTTGTAAACTTTTTCTAACATATTTTGACTGTCTATTTTTGGTTGTTTCAGGCAATAGGGTAAATTTAGTCTCTTTTACCTTATCTTGGTGAGAAATACAAGTCCAGATAGTTTTTTAATTGGCAGATGAGTTCCAGTCTAAATATTATTTAAGAGAATGAAAATATACATTGTTTTCATTCTGTCTGAAATTTACTCACTCCTAGAAAACACCAGGGTTCTTGCTTATTAAAATAATGATGGTAAACAATTTTTTCTTAGAAACCTTAAAAATAATTGCAGTCTCATACTCTTGGCCTAAAAGAAATCAGGGTGGAGCAAATGAACATCAGGCAACAGGCTAATGATGAAAATCAATATGTTTAGTCTGTCTCTTTTTTTATCTGGTTTTCATGCTAATCTGAATTTGTGCAAGATTCCAAATCTGTTTGGGTGAGATTCTTCTGCTCCTTTTAACTGTTAGTATGGATGGAATCTAATGTAGAGAGATCTAGTAAAGTAAAGAGAGCTGAAATGATAAAAAATGGTAGGGGTCAAACAGACGGTTTGAAGCTGTAATCCATTTTTTGAGGATTATATGTGAGATTGCACTAAAGCCACTTTATACTACAGAATGTTTTAAATATCAGTAAGACCAATATACCCCAGCACTATAGAAATATCAGTTCTCTCACTGTGCCTTGGTAGAAGTAAAAGTGGTATAGCTGACAGTTGAGAGCAGAAGGCCATAACAGGGCCAGTAATGATGCTACAAATAAGATAACACTGTGGAGACTGAGGGAGAAATCAAAATGGTAACCCATCTGAACCACTGAACAGCATCCTCAATTCATCGCTTTCTAAAGCAAGAGCCCCTATGCTGTGGCCATTAAATAAATGTGGTGGAAGTTGTGATGGGATATGAATATAAATATTTTACTTTGTAGAGTGTGTTTTGCCCCATGGTTTCTGTTCTGATGATCTCTTCTTGTTCTGCTCTGAGAAACTATCATTATGAATAAATACTTGAATTTTTCCTTTGTCCATTTCATTACTTATGTCTGAAATTTTCTAGTTACATTTGCCTGCCTACGTCAAAAGGGTTCAACTTGGGATATGAAAATTTCAGCCCCAAATTTTATTGGAAGCACAGAAAAGTGTCACCCTTTCGGTGATGAAGGGGAGGAAGGTGGGTGAGTGCACTGAAATGTCAACCCTGACTTTGGACCGTGTAAGGAGAGCCTGCCATATGCGTTGCTTTCCAAGTTTGTCCCTCCTGCTGAATCTGTGTTTCGAATTATTTTTCCCCTCGATGTGTTAGTTCTTTTTTCCAAGATGAACCTTATTTTATTTTCCTTGCTAGGGCCCATGTTATTATTCCAACATTTCCCATTTTAGTATCATCTGCAGAATTCATTTAGACCCTGTTTACTTCCTTGCTGAGGTCTCTGAGCCATAGAGCGGGACAGAGCCTGGAGGCAGGCTGGGTTTTCCTTCTCCTCCAGGCAGCTCTCATCACACACATGGGCCCACAGAAATGAGGATTTAATTTGCTACAAGATTTCCCCATGGAAGGGGACTTCTTACGCTTCCCTATAAAACAAAACTGAAGTGGAAAATGGAAAAGATAACAATAACAACATTCTTGCCTTTGCTGCTTGGGAAGAGAGCAATCAATAAACATTTTTATTAATCATCATTCAGCGCATGTCCAGACCTTGGCTAAGTAGCCCGGAGGATGTGAAGGGGATCAGACTTAAGCCCCCTCCCTTGAGGAAGATATAATCTAATTTAGGAAAGAAAGCATACACACATACAAACATATGCACACACATACTTCTGAAACAGTGACACCATGTACAGAAACACTGATTTATGCAACGCAGAAAGGAATTGTCTGGAGCGCGAAAACTATCCACGCAGAGGAGGAAGGGCTTATATATCAAGTATTTATTCATAAATTCATGCAATCCTGTTACAAGTATTTACTGAGTAAGAGAAATTCTCCTAGGGGAGAGAGTAACAGACAGAGCTCATACTATCACCAAGCTTTCAGCTGACAAGGAACGAAGAATCACAAGATAGCATGATAGTAGCTACCAAAACTTTTCATTCTGTGATGCTTTTCTGGAGACTAAAAGTCAGTGAAGCAAGATGTGATCTGCCTGGGTTGTTAGGTTGATAACTTGTTGATTCATTTAACCACTTATTTGTCTTGAGTGAATACTTGGTGTAAAAAATTGGGCTAGATATTATGTAAACATGAAGAAGAATTGGACTTGGACCCTGACTTCAAGATTTCAGTCTAATATAGACAAAATACTGAAAATACATAGTGCAAAGTAAAAAACCATGGCTGCATTTTTACCTGGCTTACATTTTACTAAGCAACATTAACCTAAGAGAACAATTCAAAAATATTTGTGTTCTATGTGAAAGAGGTTTCCATCAAATGTGCTAGCAAGAGGAGAGGACAGGTTGAGGATTTGGGTGGAAGCCTGGCCTTCCTCTGTGAGAAGGAGTCTGCAAAAATCCACCCCCCATGGCCGTCTCTCCACTGGAAATGTCTGAATACTGTGGTTAGTGTTCAGAAAAGTATAACAGTGGCAGTAGTAGCAGGAGTAATGCTAGTATATATTCAGGTCTTACTCTATGCCAAGCCCTTAGTTAACAGTTTTAAATTGCAGCATCTCATTTAATCTTTCCAACAGTCCCATGAGGTAGCTACTATTATTTTCCATATTTAACATAAAGTAATCTGAGCCTTACAAACTAATAAGGCCCTTCCTAGATAGTAGGCAGCTGAGCATGGACTTAAACTCAGGCAACTCTGAGTCTAAAATCAAAACTCAAGAAATAGGCATTGCCATGGGCCCTAAGAGTCTGACTTTGCACAGTGGCCAAAGGCAATGACTCTCAACCTCAGGTGCACGTTAGAAATACCTGGGGAGCTTAAAAATACCATTATTTTAATCCAATTTTATCAGAATCTCTGGGAGTGGATCTCAGGCATCAGAATTTCTAAGGACTCTCCAGGTAATCCTAACAGCCAGTCAAGCTTGAGAACAGATGTCTTTAGGTCTTTCCCTGAGCAGAGGAGTAAAACAAATATCTTAAAAACAAGCAAACGTATGTATATGTACAACTGATTCACTTTGTTATGAAGCAGAAACTAACACACCATTGTAAAGCAATTATACTCCAATAAAGATGTAAAAAAATAAATAAAATAAATAAATAAATAGAAATTTAAAAAAAGCAAGCGAACAAACAACAATAACAACAAATACATATATATTACATAATACATATGATTTTCTGGTTATGCTCAGAATTCATATGTACATCTATGAGTACATCCTGCCCTGAGAAATATCAAACTCCCTGCTGCGGTGAATTGTCCTACAATAGGCAAAATCCACCGCATTTAAACAAATCATGACCTTCAGTCAAGTGCTCTAAGAAGTCAAAAATTCCCTGTCTTCCTTGTCCCAAGTCTGTCTGACAGAAATATTTACATCAAGACTCCATGGATTATCTACAAATTATTGAAAATACTTTTTATTAAGTAGAAAGCATGGCCACTGCATTTGAAATGTGGGGGGTCTGGAAGACCTAAGATCAACTGAGCATCCTTTAAATAAACACAGAGCTCCTCGCCAGGGCCATCCCTTGTACACACCTCAGAGACACATATTACAAATACATATAAGAGATCATGTATGAAAAAGAACTGTCCTGAACATCATTAACGATCCATAGATAAAATAATATTTTCCTTCCTTCCAACAGTTCTCTTAATTTAGAATTTTGAAACAAATTCTGATCTCATCAGTTGACAGGTAAAATGGAGGCGTTATAGCCGTACATATCCAGGAAAACGCTGGAAATAAGGAAGAAGGTAGGAATGTCTCAGCATTGGGGTTCGTAAATTTTAAAGTTTCAACAATTCCTTTTGTGAAAATTTTGCTTGGTGAATCAAATATTAAAATCTCATGCCTTGACAGAAGTAATGGATGAGGGATAATGTCTGATAAATCTATCAAAATTATCAAATAATACAAAACGTCTTTTAACATTCAACGTCAGGCTTAAAATAAAATCTTTCTCTTAAAACACAATCCTGAGCTCATGGAGACTACACATTTTCCTAAACGGTGCAAATAAATTTAACATTTTAAAAGATGTCAATTAACTCATTCCAAAGAATTACAGGTTTTTAGATCCCAAGCCAATCCTTCTACTTGACAATCGAAATTGATTCATGGAGTATTATTTTAGGCCAGCTAAATCTAATGACCTTTCTGCTCTCCAAGTTTCAAGCCACGGATTTCAGGAACAGAGACAAATGAAATGTGTATCTTACATTCCAGCAGGCAAAAATTGCGAGGAGCTTTTCTGGTGGCTAGTAAAGACCATGTTTCTTAATAAGAAAATGACTGTTTAACACTGTAACCCATCAAGTCATTTCCTGGCTGCTCTTTACACGTGGCTTTCTATTATTATCTGAAACACTGACTGCATCCTTGATATCCTTGGCCTCCATCTCCATCTGCATTAGAAATCTTCGCCTAACCTCTTTCCTCAATCAAGGAATTCAGCTCCTTTCTTCCCATTTTTGATCAAAGTGATTGTTGAAAGGGAATGGAGGACGTAAGAAATGGGAGAGCTAATCGAAAAGGAAATTTGCACTAAGGAAACTGAAAGACATCTTTACTACTTTAGTTTTGCTATCAGTCTCTGTGCCCCAAGGTGTCAATTGTAGATGCTTTCTGTTTACAGTCTGTAGCATGTCACAGTGGGACCACTCCTCCCTTTCCTGCCATCAGTCCTTTATAGGTTAGCTTACCCTTTCTCCTATAATCTCCAGCATTGCTTTTCTGTGAAATAGAGGGACTGAGAAACTGAATAAAGGAGAGGAGAATGGATAAAGTAGAGATGATATCTGCAGATATATCTTCTCTCTTCTTTTTTTGCCAGCTGTGTTTTTAGTATTTGACTTTTCTCCTCTTAAACACTTTGACTTTATTCCTCCTAAGAGACCCCTAGGTTATATCCATTTACAGTTTATAAAAGGTGTGCACTGCAGTGAAGATAATTAGCAAGGGCCATTCATAACTCATTGAAAGGCTAACTTACGTTGAATGGATGGACAGAGATTTTTCTTCATATATATCCTTTAATACATCAATTTATTGGATGCTATGGTAATTACTCTTAGGTATAAGCATAAATAGAACAAGTTACACAGAGAGCTTACAGTTTTCTAGATGGAGTTAGTAATAAATTCCAATTCAGATATCACACAGGGAAATAGTGTGCTATAACAGAAAGAATAACAGGATGGGGTGAATAGTCAGGTGAACCCCAAGGTCATTATTTCCCACCTGTGGACCTGTGGTATACTAGACTGGGCCCCTCACAAATTCATATGTTGAAGCCCTAACCCCCAATGTAACTGTGTTTGGAGGTGGGGTCTTTAAAGAGTTAATTAAGGTTAAAAAAAGTCATAAAGATGGGGCTCTAACGTAATATGACTTGTGTCCTGATAGGAAGAAGCAGAGACACCAGGATTGATCATGCATAAAAGAAAGACCTTGTGAAGATACAGCGACAAGGCAGCCAACTGTGAGAAAAGGAGAGGGAGATATCAGGAGAAAACAACCTGCCACACCTTGAACTTGAACAACCAGCCTCCAGAACTGTGAGAAAATACACTTCTATTGTTGAAGCCACGTAGCCTGTGGCATTTTGTTATGGTAGCCCTAGAAAACTAATACAGGGCCTTTAAGCAAATCACTTAAAATTTTCAACCACAAACACCTCTATCCTCATATTCTCTGACAATATCTTGTCATTTATTCTTGACCTCTTTTCCAGGCAATATTTCCTCTGCCTGTGTCTTAAATTGTTGGAGTGAGGCAGGGATCTGCTCCAGGTCTTCTCTTCTCAGTCTTTATATTGTTCTGGACAATCTTGCCCACTCCTATGGCTTCAGTAACCACCCATTTGCTGATAGATCGCTATACCCAGGTTTCTAGCCCACCGTTTTCCTTTTTTTTGTTGCCTCCTTTTTAACTTCAGCTTTATTGAGGGATAATTGACATATAAAATTGATAAAATTGTAAGGTATTTAAAGATTAAGATATTTAAAGTGTGGTAATTTGATATATGTATACATTGTAAAAGGATTCCTTCCATCTTTTTTTTTTTTTTTTTTTTTTTGCGGTACGCGGGCCTCTCATTGCTGTGGCCTCTCCCATTGCGGAGCACAGGCTCCGGACGCACAGGCTCAGCGGCCATGGCTCACGGGCCCAGCCGCTCTGCGGCACGTGGGATCCTCCCGGACTGGGGAACGAACCCGTGTCCCCTACATCGGCAGGCAGACTCTCAACCACTGCGCCACCAGGGAAGCCCTCTTTCTGGTTTTTTGATGAGAACCTTTAAGGTCTACTTTCTTAGCACACTTCAGTTGTACAATACAGTGTTATCAACTACACTCACCACATTATACATTAGATCTTCAGACCTTATTCACCTTATAGCTGAAAGTTTGTACCCTTTTACCAACCTCTCCTTATTTCCCCACGCCCTACCCCCTGGCGGCCACTTTTCTACTCTCTGTTTCTATGAGTTTGAGTTTTTAAAAAACACCATATATAAGTGATACCATGCAATATTTTTCTTCCTATGCCTGGCTTATTTCACTTAGCATAATGCCCCAAGGTCCATTCATGTTGTCATACATGGCAGAATTTCTTACTTTCTCATGGCAGAGGAATATTCCATATATATATTATATATAATATTCCATATATAATATATATATAATATTCCATATATATATTCATACATACATATGTGCACAGTCTGTTTTATTTGCATGTATTTTGTGATATTCACAGTGATATATTAATATACAGTGTTTTAAGTATATTAATAATTTGAAAATTTCAACCCATGAAACTACAGTAATGCTGGGAAAGCACTAAAGTTGGAATTTTACTTTCTTTTCAAATACTTTTTATTTTTCAAGCTCCAGTGCTTTTCTTACAAGATTTATTTAGGATCCATTGTTTCCTGCATTCCTGAAAATCTTCCCAGAGACATGATTTCCAGATTCTACTCTAACATTATCCTTTGCAGATTTTGCTAGGTATTTTCATAATATTTGGATATTTCTATCTTGCTGACCTCTTCTCCACATAGGCTTACCTGATTTAATAGAATAATGAATTTTATTTGGACAAGGTCTTGGAGGTTATCTCAGAGCAATCCCATCTCTAGTTACATGACTTTCCAGCCTTAGCTTGAACAATTTTCAGGGACTTGGCACTCTATTATATAAGGAAATTCTTTTCAGAGTTGAAAATGTTTTTCTCTTATTACTCCCAAATTGCCTCTGTGTTACTAACATCTAGATGTTTTAACATCTAGAATTTTCTCCCATAGCAAAATCTGGTTGTCTGTAAGGCAATAAGTAAGTCCCGTACGTAAGAACTAGTTCAGTTCTGAGAGCACATTCGTAAGTCCAATTTGTTTGTAAGTCTAACAAAGTTAGCCGAGGTACCCAACTAACACAATCGGCTATATAGTACTGCACTGTAATAGATGTATAACACATTTCACACACATAATACATAAAAAACAAACACAGAAAATAAAGAGGACATTTCTACTTTTGTAGAGGATGCACACACATGACAATGTACGCCAGACACATGACCTAACTTAAGTGATTGGATACGCGAACACACATTCGCATCTTTGAAAATTCGCAACTTGAAGGTTCATATGTAGGGGACTTACTGTACTTCTAATTTTTTAAATTAATTCAAAAAATTAAAATAATGGATTTGAAATGTTTGTCACTATGATTTTTTCTCATTTATGCTATTTTTGTAAATATTCAATTAATATAATTAATAACATTATTCGATTTTTGTGTTTCGTTTTTATGTTTTCCCCACACACATGCCAATGTCAATATAATATTTTTTATATGTTAATATAATATTTTGTCAGTATATAATGTCAATATAATATTGCTTTATGTAGATGAGACCCCCTACCCAGTGTTCTGCATTCTGAACTAAAAGCCGTTAGTTCTCAACTGGGTCCCATTACTTAGCTTTGGGGTTTGGCCACAGCCTGGCTGCTATTCTCAGGTTACACTCTTGTTGGCTACTAAGCGATGATGTTGGAACCGAAACTCCTGGCACAGTCATTTAGCTCAGAATCTAGATTTCATGACAAATGTTGGGTGCTAATTCCAAAGATAGGTTCAAATTAAACTTCTGTTAATTCTGGGTTCCCCAGTTTGTAGCTAGCTTTCTGAAACCAAGTGAGAACTTACCAGTTACATTTAATTTTCTACTTTTTGGCTTACCTAGCTAAGATAATTTTGAATTATAATTCTTTTGTTCAAAAAAGTGCATATACCTTTTAGCCAAGTCTGATTAAAATGCAAAACAGGATTACATCTTGTGACACACCAGTGGCTAACATTCTCCTAATCTACAAGACACTATTAATCATTAATGCAATGCAAAGTTTTAGAATCTGACACACATTCGTCCAATAACTCTATTAATTCTAGCCTATTTAAAACATTCTATAATGGTATTGTAACTAGCAGTCAAAATGGCTTGCCTAAATAAATTCCATTATATCTGTTTTATTACCCTAATCAAGCAGTGAATGAATTTGGTTTACTATAATTTGTTTTAGTGAAGAAAAGTTATTTTTCTTACTAGTAGACTGCTTTCTGTCTTTTCTTAATATTGCAGCCTTTTCCCCTTCGCTGCTGAGCTTGCTTAAGGACTGTCTACGAATCCTTTTGTATTGTCCGTATTGTTTTTTACAAGACTCAGTTTGTTCTGAGCTTTATTCCCATGGATGCTATTCATAGAGATGCATGCCATTCTCCCATGTTTATTTCTCCTTCAGTGATTTTCCATCAGTCTGTGGTACAGATTCTTTGAAAGGATCGCCTTTGATTAATCTGATACATTTTTAATATGTATATTTATTTACATGAACCTGAAAGCCAATGCCAAGGTTCTGGGTCAGAGACAGAGTATTATCACTTATAGCAATAACTGTATTAATTCTCCATGTTCTGTTATTCCCTCTTCAGAATAATACAATCAGGGGCAAAATCACAACATACATGCCAAGGATTTTTTTGTACTATAGGAGAGGAAGCCCAAAACTATGTATGTGGGAGTTTATATAGGCTACAGAGTACTCCTCTGTTCCCGAAAGAGGGAGAGAAATCTTTGTTCCCTAATGGTTTAAAATCCTTCAGAAAGTAAAAGGACATCTCTGGGTTTCATCCTTTGAAATGTAAACAAACACCAAGGAGGTAAACCCTTTAAATCTCCCTGAGATCTCTCACTTTTCAGTCATCTTTTACCTTTCAAGACTTATCCTTCAATCCAGCTTGCAGTTTTCTTTTTTCTGAATGCCCCAATCATACAGAAACATGAAAATATTTGTTTCCCTCCACTCTCCATGAGATCTCTAATCCCTGTGTAGGGAAGTTCCGTTAAGAAAAATATACGTATACATTTTCATCATAAAATGTTTCAATAATTAGGGAGCAGATCTTTAACATGAAGAAACAGAGGATAATCAAAGGGAAGAAATACTTTGTGTATATGTGGAAAGAATAAGAGAACATACAAGTTATTGTCTTTGTCCAAATGAGATCCTTGCTTCCAGGATTTTCATTTAGGTCAGTAAGCATCCTGTGGTTTTAGATAGCAGTTTCTCACATCTCCCAGAGGTATGACTGTCCAAGTGATCCATATTGGGCCTAGTTAATGGCCCATTGGGCCTAGTTAATGATACATCTGGTACCAGATCCTTCTCTAATTCTTCTTCACACCCCTTAGTGTCTTATCAAGATTACTACCTTCTACCATTACTCCTACCCCCATTCTCCATACCGCAAGCAGAGGTTTTTTTTTAATGCTGATATGGTCTTTAAAATATTAAATAATTTCTTCTTTTACTTAAAATACATTCTAAATTATCGCATTTAGAACACAATTCAAATTTGTTAACTCTCCTTGCTTGATTTGTCTCCAGTCTGCCTCTCTAGCACCATCTTTTCTACTTTCCTCATCATCCTTTCATCATAGTGGCCTACTCTGAGATATTGAAAACAACCTCAGAACAAGATCTTTCCACTTGAAGGCGTCTTCTATCAATTTGTTTCGCCTGAAATGTCCCTTCAAATGAGAATCAGGCCAACCCACCCCAAGATGTCTTCTGCTTCTCACCTATCAAATCACAAATTGTAGCAGATTTGACTAATTATCCACCAACCAAAAAATGTGTTCCCCCTTCCAAAACGGAGTTTTCAAAGGAAAGCAGTGCATATCCCATCTCCCTTGCAGCTAGGTAGAGCCACGTGACTAGTTCTGGCCAAGGGAACATGAGTGGACATGCCATGTGGTATGGCAAGGTTCAGCACTAAAATCCTTTCCTGTGCTCCTCTATTTTCTCTGAACTTTTGTATGGTTTGAATTAGAGTGACTCTCAGTTGCCCTTGAAAGCAACATGTTGACAATGTCAGCAGCTCCGTCACAAAGGGTTCTTGAACAGTTGTGTGGACAAGCACAATCCCGTTAACCTGTTCACCTACCCAATACTTTTACATGAATAAAAGTAACCTTCTATTGTATTTATACAGTTTACATTTTAATTTCTAATTTTTATGGCAGTTAGTCTAACCTTACTAATAAGGAGAAGTATTGCCTTCAATGTTTGTGGCCCTAGAAGAGGCTGGAGAGCAGAATGTTACTAGCTTGGGTAGCTTGTTATTTACTGTATTTAGGAAGATATTACATAAGAACAATGATCTTGGTCAAGAATTTACTGATTCAGGGGCAGAAACAAAAAGCAGAAAGAAAAGGGTGAAGAGTTTTGAAACTTAAACCATAGGAAACGAGACTTAAAAAGAACGTAAGTAACAAAGGTTCATCAGCGTCCTCAGTAAACAGAGAAACTCAGCTTTGAATGGTTTAAATTAAAAATTCTTCCCTTCCCCTCAAGTTTGTCACTTCATATGGTCTCAAGGTAGCTGTTACGGAGAGAGACATAGGGGCATGGAGGCAAGGGAATAAATCAAACTTGAAAATTACGTGTAGGAGAAAATTTAAGTTGTAGTTACTGGCACCTGGTGCTGACTGAAGGCAAGTAAATCAGAAGCTTACTGTTTTTGAAAGCTGGTGTTTCCAAAGAAATGTGAGCCTTCACTAAAGGAGTCTTTGAATAGTCAAGACTTAGAGCAACTTCTTAACTGTCTAATTTATATATGTAACAAGTAGGGAGTTGTGAAATCTATATTGCTCTCAAGGAGGACATAGTCCCCGAAAACCCCCTTATATGTGGTTTTGGAGGATAACTACAGTTTCTTTCAGATAATAGTATTTAGGTCAATGAAGGACTTTCCCTCATGCCAGGGTAGAGACTTCCATGATAATTGGCAGTTTGGATGCTATGACTGTTACAGATGAGTGGCTGCTGTATATCTTGTATCCTTCAACATTCTGAATGGTAGCTTTTATTGCTATCCTTGCTCCACTTTATAAAATAGGCATGTGACGTTGGAAAATGCACATAATTGGCCTTTTGGTATGTGGATCATTAAATTATGAGAATCCACCTCTGGAAATGATGAAGAAGACAGTGCAGCACCTATATATCCTGGACTTTGTACTGTATGCAGCAAGTGGGTTGGATTTTGAGTTGTCTACTTAGGGATGGGGTATAGAGTCATATCTGATGGTGAGAGAGGTAGATTGTGAAGAAATGTCTAACGGTCCACCAAAAACACGTTACTTTTTTTATGTTATGAAGTGTATATGGGAAGCACAAGATAGAATTTCCCAGGTTTTCTTGCATCTAGCTGGGATCCTGTGACCAGGTCTATTCAATGCAAGGTGAATAAATGAGATTTGGCTCACTTCCAAGCCAGGCCTGTTAAATGTCCCTGGGCTTCTCCCTCACCTTGCTACCGCTGTTTTTTCCCCATTTCAGCCCGCTAGAAGCCATATATTGAAGATTGCAGAGTGTCTTTTCATTTAGTTCAGAAAGATGGCATGGAAGAGGGCTGTTCTGCTGACAAACCCACTTGGTCCCATGTTACAAGATTGAAAACTAAGCTTCTATTGTATTGGAGTAATTATACATGTGTGAGTCTATTTATTAACGATTACTTCCTCAGAGACCATTCCTATCCATATAATACCTATCTTAATGCTTGGTCATTTAGAAGATGGTCAGTAAATATTTTTTGAATGAGTTAAATAATGCATAATTTTTAAAAACAAGCTGTTTGGGCTTCCCTGGTGGCGCAGTGGTTGAGAGTGCGCCTGCCGATGCAGGGGACGCGGGTTCGTGCCCCGGTCCGGGAAGATCCCACATGCCACGGAGCGGCTGGGCCCGTGAGCCGTGGCCGCTGAGCCTGCGCGTCCGGAGCCTGCGCTCCGCAACCGGAGAGGGTGCAACAGTGAGAGGCCCGCGTACCGCACACACACACACACAAAAACCACAAGCTGTTCATTTGAGTCTTGACCTGCAACATGACATTTCCTTTTGTAAAGATTTACCAAAGTTGATTCACAATTTAGATGTATTCTTACCCAAATATTTTTTTTATTTATTATCTATACTCAGGTTTCTAATTTTCTCTCAAATCCCAATATAACACACGTAAGTTATGACCTTTTCCTAATTTTATTTAGTCTCGATAATTTCTCAGAAGTGTTACTGTCACAAACACACACACACACACACACACACTCACACACACACATCACAGAGAAGCAGAATTCCTGGAATTAGCAGGAAAATAGAAACCCTCCTGGAATTACCAATTCATTCTTTTACTGTCTGAAGAAAATTAATGTGTTAGGCTACAGATGAAGTAATGGTCTTTCTTTTAATAAGATAAACATTGAAGGTCGTTGACCTCATTTTGAGGTCGATAATTTATTATTTAGTTCTTTACAAAAATATCTAGGCCCTTTCTCATTTCACTCTTTTGGCCCAAGCCAACAATGAATTGGCCCCAGACATTGGAAAAGGGTTTCCTTTTTGTCTCTAGTACTGTGTTTGGTTCAGTGCATTTCTAGAACTTAACACCTTCACCATATGGGCTCAGAACTTTCCTAAAAACTAAAAATATAGGAAATGAACAATAAAGTTCAACAATACAGTGTATTATTACATAAAACCTTAACTTAGAAACCTGTAAGATTTATTTTTCACTACAGCAAAAATACTCCTTTCAACAGATCTTCTGTTTCAAGCCACATACAAATTATCATGAACTTATCATCAGGATTTAAATGATCAGAGTTGACAATGTGGCAGAATTCTTATAATTCAAGCTTTCAAAAAAAGCAAATCTCAAGTCATTGATTTTACTCAGTATCTAAAATAATCATGAGGCTTAAGATGAGTTAGTGGAGTTTGTGACAATAAATTAAAGCCTTTTATGGGATATTCTGAGGGTTCTCATACAGCAGAAGCACCATGGAATAGAGATTCATTCTTTGAATGCTTTTTTGGTGATTTGTTTGAAGCTTTTCACTGAATATGAAGTCTTCATTTTCGTACAATCCAACAAAAGCTCCAAAAATATGTGTTTCTAAAAACTATTTCATGGAAACAAAAATCATTATTGCATCTTCCAAGAGAAAAAGATCACTTTTTTGGTAAGCCTGTGAAAGCTGATGAACTCATAGATTTACATGAGGATTTGCTAAATGTGATTATTCCAAATTTCAGCTGTAGAAAAGTTGTAGTGAAGTTCTGTGCAACACCTAACACCCAGCAGGTGATCACCTCTCTCAGTTTGCTTGAGACTGATCATGAGGGTCTTAACATTCTCCTCAGCTTGACTGAACTTTAGGATGCCTTTTTCCTAATTCTTGGCCCCTGACCTCCCTTTTCTTAGAGCATTTACTTTAGGAAACTTAGAGTTGTAAATTGTTTTCTGTCCCTTTGAGATGTAAATCTTCTCACAGCCCCTTGACAGTTTCACAACCCAGGAATGTCTTTCCAGGGGATCTGGGAATCATCTATTTGATATATAATCATCACGAAAGATATCATGCTATCTCCCTGTTTCTGTGTGAGGTAGGAGCCTAACTTCAATAAACAACAATTAACAAACACAAATGGCCTAACCCTATTAATCAGTGACTCCCTAATATTCCCCAGTACTTTTCCACTAACTCTCCCTACAGCTTAAAAACCCTCTCACCTTTGTTTCAGCGGAGTTGAGTTCAATTTCTCTCTCCTGTTGCAATAGTCTTGAACAAGGGTTCTTTGATTGTTTAACTCCATTTGATGCATTTTTCTTTTGACAGGACTTTCCCAGAGTTAGTATTAAAAACCCAAGTCACAGGAACCATCTCAGACCCAGGCAAACCAGAAGAGTCAGGCTTGTTTGTTTTTAACACAACCCTTAAACTCATTTATAGGTAGTTCTGAAGCCTGATTTTCTCTCAGAAGAGCATGAGTTGCCAACGACCATGCTGCTGTGTGTGGTGGTCTGCACATCATTATTCTGTTGGACAGAGTAGGTGCTCGATAAATATTTATCCAGTAAATAAATGGAGATAACGCAACAAGGATATGAACACACTAATGTCACTGAAGCATTTGCCTTTATTGTTAGATCAATACAGAATATAGGATGACCCTTGTTCACCTAATCCATTCATTTAGTGATTCATTAATTTATTCATCTATACATTCAACAAATAGATATTGAGAACCTCCTATTTGTCAACCTAACAGATTCTTCCCGGCCCTTTAGTAGTTTATAGACTAGAAGAAGAAATAACAATGAATAAGAAAACAACAAAAGCAATGACAACAACAACACACACAATTTAGACTGTGGAAAGTCCTGTGTGATATGAAAAAATGTAAATTAGGTGTTGACTATAATCTTCTATTTTCACTCTTTTATAATCTTTTAAAAGTCCTAAAACTCTTTAAAGACTGGAGATTTGTTTTTTTTGTTATGGTATGCAAATATCGTCCTGAATGTCACGAGGTGGTTTCATATATTCTTTCAATATACTAAACTGTTAAGAAGGAAAGAATATATGTATCTACCGAGGCTCGTATACTAACTACTATAACAATTTAGCATTTTAGGAAACCATTTTTGGTATCCTGCATTATTTTAAATATTAAATAATGAATTTCAAATTCGTATTTTAGAACATGAAATTGAGTCCTTTGGGAGAGGTTATCTTGTGAGCAAGCTAATAGCCCTCACGTGGCCAAACAGATGGAATTTTGCTGCTGACATCAATTTTTCCTATCATGCTGGGAAACAAAAAGTGATTCCTATTCCAAGTAGTACAGGAGAAAGACTGATATGGCCGTGTCTGACTAAGATTTGTGGATGGTCATTGGAGTATATGTCACTTCTATGACTTTCTTTTAACACAGTAGAATAGTTTAATGTGCTTCTGTGTGTGTGTGTGTGTGTGTGTGTGTGTGTGTGTGTGTGTGTGTGTGTGTGTGTGTGACTTGTGAAGTGCTATTTTTAAATGAGTATATACAGCCAGAGCAGTTATGTTTTTGCTATGACTATTAGGGTAGAAATTACAATGCTTACAAATGACTGAAAAAATGTTTTCTAGTAATGTTTCTCATTTCTCCTAGCCCAGTGTTGGTTAATCAAGCATGCTTCATTCAACTTCACTAAGATTCTTGTGGGATTGCTGGAGAGGAGTAGGTTGAACACTTGTGACATACTTCAGCAGAGGTGTCAGCTAACTGGATTCATGGTTCACAAAAAACAAAATTCTTACATGCCTAAACACTTGTTAGTCAAGTGGTGCAAACCTATTATATAGATGTGAAATCTGTATTGGTTAGGACTATTTTAATTGCAAATAACAAACCTCAACATGAACTGGTATAATCAACAACCACAAATGAATTTATTGACTTTATAACTCAGCAGTCCAGATAAAGGATGCTAATGTGACTTGGCACAGTGAATAAGCCACTAGTCATCTAATTTTTTTCCTTGTCTTTTTGCTCCATCTTCCATGGCACCAGTATTCATTTTCAGTTCTACATGGTGGCCCCAGGATTTTCTTTTATGTAGAGTGCAGTTCTGTATCTCATATTATCTCAGCAATTCATGCAGAGGAAGAAAATGGCTACTTCCCTGTGGTCTCCCTTACTTGAACTGTGTTATAGGTTCACCCTTAAATTGAATATCAAGGCCATGGTGATGAGATGAATTGATTGGATTAAGCCTGTTCAGGACCACTTCAACAGCATTGCCACTATACTGTTGGGAGAAGTAAACTTCTCCAAGGGTCAATCAGGCTACTTTTGATTGAAGAAGGAGGAAATAGGTGTTTCACATTCTAAAGGCCACTACTAAAACTTCCCATATAATTTATACAAAGACAGATTAGCTGTCAAATAACCTCTTCCAACATGTCTCATGGACAGTGAAGTAATATCCTTGTAGTGT
Source organism: Aethalodelphis obliquidens (assembly GCF_003676395.1). Classification (NCBI taxonomy): domain Eukaryota; kingdom Metazoa; phylum Chordata; class Mammalia; order Artiodactyla; family Delphinidae; genus Aethalodelphis; species Aethalodelphis obliquidens. The sequence continues at coordinate 73,218,214 of NW_020837947.1, read as the reverse complement.
CCTTTCTCCTTCCCACTTGATTCATCCTTCCCAGAAAGGACTCTTGGATTATCTTCCTGAGTTTTCCATACTCTTTCTCTCCAATCTTCTACTTCTCTTGTCCACACAAGGCTCTCCAACCTCCCAGCCTCTACCAATTTTAAGATGCACATCAAATCCCTATTTTATTTACCCACACAGAAGCATTTGGTGGTCTATCAGGTAGAACCTCAGTGACCCATGATAACTGGACTCTACACCATTAACTAAAGAAAACTCTTTTTCCTTTTCTTGAAAAGATAGGAACTAGTTCTTGTAAACCACGATTGTCTAATCTTTTCTTCTTGGAAAAGAGGAAATTTATTTTTACCCACTGCTGGAAAAATATTCTCTTTTCATCAAAATGAGCAGAATGATTCTTTAAAATGCTAAAAGAAAAAGGTAAAATTAATTTTAGTTTAACACTTATATTCTGTTATAATACTCCTAAAGTATATCTTTGCTGAGAAGAGATGCAAAGAGAAGAGAAGGCTATGAGTTAGTTATAAATTCATGCTAATCTACTCAATTTTTCTATTTTCAGATAACTTAAAGGGTAGGATGATAGTAATAATAGCAAACACACATATAGCATCTACTGTGTGTCAGGCAGTGTTCAAACATTTAATAATTTTTTTGATTCTCACAATAGCTCTATGAGATATGTAATATTATTACCTACATTTTAAATAGAACTATGTCACAGAGTAGCTAAGCAACTTGCCCAAGGGACATAACTAACAGGTGGCGGAGCTGGGTTGTGAACCCAGGCGGTTTGGCTTCAGAATCCAGGTTTTTACTTTTAACCCTATACTACTGTGGATGATTATGTTTTCTGAGTTGGTGGTTAACTAAAAAGTGACTTAGATGACATGATGAAATATAAGGTCAGAAAGATGATTTATTAATTTTATTCTTTTTAGATTAGATTAGGACCCAGAAAAGTCTATTCAGGGAGAGTATGAGACTTTTGTCTACTTCTGTAATTCTAGGGGATGCCAACTAGCTATTGTGCCCCACTCCATATGTGAAAGCTTATTAGTTATCTGTTTTATATATTGTAGTGTGTATATGTCAATACCAATTAGGACAAATCTGAATCTTTTCACTTAAACTGCTGTCAAGCCAGGTCTACCCCATGTTATCCATACACAGTTTCTTTTGCTCCCAAATCAGGACTTTACCTTTATTCTTATTTTGTTATACTGTTTGAAACCATCATGTGTTAGAGTACTCCTGAATCTCAATTTTGTCATTTAATATTTTAACCATTCATTTCAGATACATATATATTTCATATATATATCTACATACATTTCAGATATATATATATATATATGCACATCTTCCATGTTATTATAAAAAATCTTTTATAAGAAAGAATGAAAGACCAAGCCCTGTATGGAATAACCATAATCACTATGGGTTTATCTAGTTTTGAGTTTTATTTAATGTTTCCTCTCTATTCTTAAGATTTCTGATTCCTTAGCATAAAAGCTTTTTGAAGTACTTTTAAATATTTCAATAGACGTGTTACTCTTAACCTTTTTTATGATGGTTTCTATAGATAATGACTGTTTTCATGAATATTTAACCAAAGAAATGTAATAAGCTGAGGTAATTCTCTGCCTAGTTTAACATCTATTTTATATGGTGATTCATATGGCATCTTTTATTTTATGGTAGTTAAATATTTAGTCTATTAAAATAAGGTAAAAATTTTAAAGAACATTCATTTCAAAGTGGTTAGGATTCTCTTTTTAAAAAATTAATTAATCAATTTTTGGCTGCATTGGGTCTTCATTGATGCATGGGGGCTTTCTCCGGTTGCGGCGAGCGGGGGCTACTCTTCGTTGCAGTGCATGGACTTCTCATTGCAGTGGCTTCTCTTGTTGTGGAGCACGGGCTCTAGAGCGCAGGCTCAGTAGCTGTGGCGCACAGGCTTAGCTGCTCCACGGCATGTGGGATCTTCGCGGACCAGAGCTCAAACCCGCATCCCCTGCATTGGCAGGCGGATTCTTAACCAGTGTGCCACTAGGGAAGTCCAGGATACTCTTAGATAATAAAATATATGTCCCTTTTTATTGTGATAATAAAGAGCATACCTGTTTAGCATGTGGACTGCAGGTTAAACATGCTTTATTGTGTCTCTAGTAAAGTATTCTGGATCAAATAGAAGATATTGATGATGATAAGTAGTTTCTCTTTCTTTTCTTTTCTTTTTTTTTAAGAGATGTGAAAGAATATGAAGACCAAGTTTTATTATTTGGAGCTTGAAAACTTAGCAGCAAAACAAACTATTTGCATATAATGTAGTACAATGAGCATTTGTTCATAAAAGACTCCCAAAGTCTTAAAACTTCATATATAAACCAGAGTGAAATCCACTAGGTTGGGCTTTCCTGGTGGCACAGCGGTTGAGAATCTGCCTGCTAATGCAGGGGACACAGGTTCGAGCCCTAGTCTGGGAGGATCCCACATGCCGCGGAGCAACTAGGCCCATGAGCCATGACTACTGAGCCTGCGCGTCTGGAGCATGTGCTCCACAACAAGAGAGGCCACGATAGTGAGAGGCCCGCGCACGGCGATGAAGAATGGCCCCCGCTGGCTGCAACTAGAGAAAGCCCTCGCACAGAAATGAAGACCCAACACACCCAAAAAAAAAAAAAAATCCATTATGTAAATGATTTAAAGATGTCCAGAGTAGCTTATTGAGAACTGCTAGATACTCTCACCTGCATGACCAAATCATAAACAAGCTTATGCAAAACCAAGTTCTGGATAACTCACTCTTATGGCCCCCCAATAACAAGCTCAGATAAGGCAGATCAAAGCTAAGAGATAAGCAACTGCCCAAGAAACATAGGTTGCATGAAATCGCCTTGCAAAATCTTGGGTGCCAACAGTTAATCCAACTCCAGTGAAAATACATATCATTCCAGTGGTAATATATGCACAGCAGCACCTTCGAGGAAGTGCACTACCCACTGAGGAAATTTTTTTGCAGTGTGGGCATTTTGCCAGTGTTGAACCTCAGTTCCATCCACAAGAACATGTTTCCACAGTGCCCACACATGATCCTTGTACCTTCTGGTTGGACTGGCAATGCAGGTTGAGCTGGCTGTTCTTCAGAAATAAGCATTACTAGGCCAAGGTTAATTACGTGTCTACAGGTGGGTCTTGGACATCCTATTTGCCATGATGTGTCCTTATAAATGAGGAGACAATTACGAGGGCATCTAACATACTTCTTCCTTGTTGGGGGATTTTCGACTGGCCTAGCATCATTGCAAACCGTGCACCTAACCACAAGCTGGTGAAGCTTGCCATCCAGACTGATGAGAGATTGGCACACATGGCACTTTATTACTGGAATACCACTGGTGTCTGGGCTGGCGATGGCTGTGTATGGAGGTGGGAGTTCTGTTCTGGGGCTGCTTTCTTGTAAGTATGGTGGGGACATGGGAGTGACATTTCTTGAATGGGATGCGGAGAGCAGAGGCAAACGTTCGTCCACCCCATCAGCAGTCGTGACTGCAGCAGTGATGGCGGGGCTGGCAGGGAGAGGCTGAGTCTAGTAGTTTCTCTTTCTTAAATTCAGTTTCATATTTATTATTAGATTTGAAATTGAGAGGTTTTAAAATAATGCCTTATTTTCAGTGTAGGAGATGTTGATCTGAAGAATGGAATTTGAAACTTGGTTCTGTTAATTACATGAATCGAATGCTCAAAGCTTTATCTTTATGTCTAGTAAAGTAATAATAAGAATACCTATCTTGCTGGTTTTTAAGGCGTTTCAATGAGATAGTATATGTTAAATTATAATGGTATTTCTTGCTTGGCAAATGGTAGGGAGCTTTTTAAAAAACCTTCTTCACTAGTACAACCATAACCTTATTAGGAGACTAGTGTAGGTAAGTGGTCTATTAACTTTATGAGGGGGTAGAAGGCTCACAAAACATATTTTGTTAATATTTCAAAATATGGATAATTCAGAAACTTCAAACATTGTACTGTTGCATGAAATGACCTTCACAGGTCGTTTAGTAAATAGTACTTGAAGTATGCTTGGGTTGCAAGGAATGAAATGGGTGACATTAGTTTAGCACAACATATCCTGTGGAATCAGCGTGTAACTTTTATTTTCTCCTTTAGCTTTGAGTGAAGAATGCAATTTCAGTTGAGCACAGAGTTGGAGATTCAGACAACTAGGGTTTTATTACCAGCTCCATCAATGACATACAGTGTGCCATTAGGGAAAAATTATTTTTCTGAACATCAGAATTCTCTTCTTTAAAATGGAAACGAATTTGGTGGCTTGGAAAATAATGTTGGATTTGGCAAATACAGGTACATTCAATATTCTAGAACACCTTTGATTTAATGAGACAATGAAATTCATGCTGTGTCTATAATGCCAAGAAATAGCAAATAGATATAGTTGTAAATAGTGATGATGATGGTGGTGATGATGATGATGATAGTAATAAAAAATAAACAACTACATAGGAAGTTACATCAGCCAGTGTAGCCATATTGATGCAGCATGATGTGCTATGTTGTGAATGTGGAAGGGCAAAATCACCTGTGCCCTTTAAGAGCATTGCCAGCCAAATTAGCCCTCTCCAGTGTGATCTGAACTGGCATCACTATACAAGAACACCGACCTGAGTGCTCACGTTTGATCTTGGTGATTGTGTGCCCTATCATTCAGTATTTGTATGATTGTGTAAGCACAGGTGTATGTTAGCATATTTGTAGTTCTCCAAACTGTAGATCAGGGGTTGTATATAAAACAAAGCAGGAAGAGTCGGTTGACATAAGACAAGGAGAGGAACTATTTTCATCAACAAAGTGATTCTAAACCAGTCTTCAAACCCATCAGGAGATTCTGTTAAGAGCTAAGAATCAGGAAGACAGCCAGAAGGTGAGTAAGGTGGATAGTCAGACGCAATAGGGAGCAGATTAACTGTTGTCTGATGTTCCTGTGGATGTACTAGGGTGAGAAAGATATGAATGTGAAGACAAGTACAATTAACCTCGAACGGGGAAAGAGACTCTTCAAAGTCTTTAACTAAAAGGGAAAGGGCTTTTAATTAGGTCCCTGGTGACTCACAGTTGTGTAGGACTAATCAGGGTGAGGCTGGATCTAGTTTTAACATCCTGAGCAGAAAGGAACACAGCATTGGCCACCAGAAAATGTCAGTGAATGACAAGTATGGTAACATTTCTGATTTTTAATGTCTTTGGTTTATTCATGTGTCCTATAAACAGGGATTTACATGATTTTAACCCATTAGATAGAGCCATATTTAAGAACATGTATTTATTATTAAATAAATCTGGAAGATGTAAATAAGCAAAAATCAAAGAGCAATTTGGAGAGAAAAAACAATGAGATATCACAAATTAAATGCAATAAATTTCAAGTCAGAAAAGAAATAATAAAACAGAAAAAAAAGCTTTAAAAGATTCCTGCTATGCACAAAAAGGAAATTTTGTTTGTTAGTTTGTTTTGTAAATAATGGTAAATATAATTGGATAGACTTTTTTGTTGTTGCTGTTCGTAAGGATGATTTATTGGAAGCATAGTTCACAAAAAAATCTCACAAAATTCAGACAATTTAAACTGAATATAAAAATAATTCATTTTGCAATTATCTGTTGAGTAACCACTATGTACCTGTCATTATTCTAGGCACTAGAGTAACAAATAGAACATAAACATCAACTCCATCCTTATGGGTCTTATAATAGTGAGAGAGTTTTTGACTGTAAATAAATTTAAGAATCAATAAAATAACAAACAAACAAGAGCAGAAAGGAAATCTGCAAACCTAGAACTATACTTGTGAAGAAAAACAAAGCATTTCTGTGTTAAATTTTTTAATAAATTAGCCATCCAGGAAAAGGTTAATGGATTTAGTCATTCATATTTTTACCAATTAACTACGAAGAGGAATTCTGGAAAGATAGCAACATGCTCCCTCATTCCTGAATCCTTCTCCTTCCCAACTTAAAACCACTCTCAAATGAAATCCCTCAAGTGTCCCCTGAATGTTCCAAGGGAGAAAGCAAGCACCAGATTCCATTATCCTAGGTGCTCAGGAAGAGCCAAGAAACCAAATATTCCTAATTAACATTGACCTTATTGTTATTTTTTTTACTTACAAACACCCATCAGTGAAGAATACAATGGCCAGTAGTACAGTTAGGTACCACTACCTTGATTGGTGCTAAGGTACCAGCAGTTTTACCCATAGTTACTTCTGTACCATCATTGCAAAAGTCAACACATTTCTTCCATGGGGCCCAAAAAGTGATGTAATTAAAAAATATTACTCAATATTTTGAATATTTCAGTGCCAGTTGTGCTTGTTGCCAAAAATTCACATAAAACAAGCTCTTCCCGGTTGCTTATTTAGTATCCATAACAGATGAATACAAGCAAATGAGCAAGTCCAGCCATGTCTGTAGATTCATCCATTTGTAAGGAAAAAGTACAGTTGTGCAGATGAGATATTATCTCATCTCCATGTTTTCAAGGAAAATTTTAATTTGACAAGATACTCTAATACCGCAAATTGGCACTGATGTGAATGCCTTTATTTTTCATCAGCAAGCATTGAGCAACGTCAGTGGTCCAAAGTGGACCCTAGCTATTTTGTGTTCTTCTCTAGCCAATGGAATATGATAACATTCCCTGTAAGATATTTCAGTGGCTTCTCCAAGTCTAGTTTGAAAAACTGTAAGAAATAGTTTTGTCTGCTAAAGACTTTAGCCCAACTATGTTTTAAATATTTAATTATTTATTTTTTAAACTTTTGAATGCTTGGTCTCAAAATAACATTGCAACTTAACTGGCACTACAAAACTGTTTTAAAATATTCTGTTTTAAACGACACAATAAAAAAATTATTAGCATTTATAAGGTGAGGAAAGTAGCATTTTGTCACAGTTTTGTTTCTTGGTTACAGTTTCACCAGGTTCCTTAGAGAAGATTTCTCTCTTCCATTAGTCAAATGACCCTCTAATATGAGAGTTTAATTTTTCTCAGCATTTTTAGTTGTAGATGGTGCATCTATGGGTTGAGAAAATGAGTCTTCTTTTTTTAAGCCAATAATCATTCCTCAAATATATATTTCCTCTATTTGAAAATAAATGATTATATTCTAAAATAGTAATATTATTACTAAAAATATTATCTTTAGATAATTAAAAGATTAGAACTTTTTTAAAATTTAAAATTATACAAATCTAGACAACTTCTACTTCTTTTTGTGTTTCCATGTAGCTAAAAGGAGAATTTCAGAGTAAAATTTATTGGATGATAATGAGTTTACAAAGATTAAAAGAAGTATAATCAAGACTTCCCTGGCAGTCCAGTGGTTAAGTTTCTGCGCTTCCACTGCAGGGGGCGCAGGTTCCATCCCTGGTCAGGGAACTAAGATCCCGCATGCCTCGTGGTGCAGCACAAAACAAAACTACATCCATGTTATGACTTCCATAAAAAGAAGTATAATCAGTGATAGTAATAGAATCGTGTAAGTACTAATTAAAAATTAAGTTAATTTATGAAAATTCAAATATTTATATGCTATAGATTTCAGAAAGCATAGGAATATTCCACACAAGCACATATTCCATTAGCAGTAAAAACACATGTCCTGCATAACATGTAGTTTCTGGAAAGATGTACTGCACACTTATTCATGAGGGAAAGTAAAAGGGCAAAAATATCTCCATATTATATAGCATGGAAGTAGTTTGGCTTAGCAGAACCCTTGAAATTGTCTTGGGAACTTCTAGGGGTCCTTCAACCACACTTTGAGAACAATTGTCCTACTGGAAAAAAGGGAGTGGCTCATGAGTACATTAAGCTGAATTATAGAACAATACAAAAAAGTTACAATTTTCACACTTTCTCTTTGATTAAAAATTTAAAATTCAAATTACATTTATATTAATAAATTCAAAGAAATCTTCTTCCAAGGAAAATTTTAATCCACGTATCTCTGTTTCTATATACATTAGTATGTCTGTGTGTCTGATTTATAAGAAAATTCTGATTGTTTAATATAAGAGTTGACTTTAACCATAATAAGAACGTAACTTTAATTTCTTTGCAAAGAAGAGTAAATGACAACTTTATGAAAATGATTTCATTACGTGAAATCTATGTCTGCTATAGACAGGAATTCTAAAATATTTTCTTAGGCAGCATCAATAGCTCTGCAAGCACCACATGCTAAGAACATTAATCCCTCAATTCAAAAAATTATTTCCTTAGGACATACAAATACAAATGTGTCAAGGTAATAGAGTCAGAATTTTAAAAATGGCACTTTTAGGTGCAATGATAATGGTCACTGAATTGTCAAGTTGTGAATGCTGTGGTCTGGAAGGAAACTTAATGGTTATCTAGTTCAATTACCCATCAAATGCTTAATATACAGCTTCCCTGACAAGTTCAGTCTCTGCTTAAATGCCTCTAAATTAATATAGAAAAAGTACAATTCTTTAGTCTGTCATTTTTATGTGGCACTTTTGCTGGAAGTCCTTCTTTCTATAGAACAGACATTGGGTTTTTTATGCCCACTTGCCTACTAGTTTGATCCTTGAGACTGAGAAGACATTCTGATTGAGTCATTAACTATTTATGCAATCTTTGAAAGTCACCTAAGTGATCTAACTCCAGTCTTTCATAGGAAATGCTTGCATTTCCTAAGGTTTCTTTAGGTTGTTTCTGCTCTCAAAATGGACAGTGTTTTCTCTCCACACACGAGTCCATAGCATGTGTGATCTTTCGTGATCTTCTAATCTTTGGAATCCCAATTTCCTTTTCTCAAACTTGTTAAAAATTCTACCTACTCTTTTTTGTGAGTTATTTGAGAACAGCAAAAAAGGTGCTAAGCTGTGAATACTCTACATACCAGCAATTAAAACAACACCTGGTTTAAATGAAATATTAACATTATGGGAAAATGAATAAAGGGAAGTAATAAGTAGCATTTGCAACAGTTTAGTTAGGCAAAAGCACGCACACATGTATTGCTATATTAAATAATAGAATTTGGGGCATTTGTGTCTTTAGTGTGGTAGAAAAGGTCACAATAGATTGATGCTTCATCAGATAACAACTGTATACTCTAGAGAAAACACATATACACACACATGCACACAGACATACCAACACGCAGTCTTACTTAATGACTCTTGGAAAGTGAATAAGAGCAGACATATATTAGAGGTGAGTTGAAATTTGGAAGAAAGGGCTGTCATGGGCTGAGCTTCCTATTTTGATGACCTGAGCTTGAGGCTAGCCAGAGCGTCAGGTACAAAGTAGTGAAGGGCAGCTAAAGAAGCAGAGGACAGAGAACAGGACAACCATGGCCTCTAGAGTGTGGGGAAGAAGTCCCGAAGAGGAAAAAGCCAAAGAAGAGGAATTCTAAATTGTATATACACTCTACCCAAATCTCTGATTGACCCTGGGACCAAGCATACATGGAGCAAAGTCAAGGTTAGCTGCCCCTAAGGATAAAAGGACAGAACTGAGATCTGCAATACCACCCACTGCAGGTGAAACAGAATTTGCAGTTGGATTCTAATCAATTTAACTGTTTACTAAAAACATTTTAAGAATAAGGGTCAAAAACATACCAAATTTGGTGAAAGACTTAATTTTACATCTTCAAGAAGTTTAGTGAACCACAAGTAGAATAAGTACAAGTGACATGCCTAGCCACATGTGAATGAATCTGCTTGTAAATCAAAGAGAAAGAGAGAATACTGAAAGCAGTTAGGAAAAAGAAATGATTTGAAAGATTGTAGTTTTCACACCAGATACAATGAAGATCAGAAGACCATGGATCAAATCTCTGAAGTATGGAAAGGAAAAAAATTTGTTAAGCCAAAATTCTACTACAGTAAAAATATGCTTTAAGAAAGAAGGTGAAATAAAGGCATTTTGGGTTAAAAAAAGCAAACAAAACCAAAAAATTATAGCAACAAAAAATTGTCAGCAGATCTGCACTTTAAGAAAGGCAGTTCTTCAAGCTGAAAGCAAGTGATACCAGAAATAAACTCACACACTTATGGTCAATTAATCTACAACAAAGAAGGCAAGAATATACAATGGAGAAAAGACAGTCTCTTCAATAAGTGGTGCTGGGAAATCTATATAGCTACATGTAAAAGAATAAAATTAGAACATTCTCTATCACCATATCCAGAAACAAACTGAAAATGGAATAGACCTAAATGTAGGACATGAAACCACAAAACTCCTAGAAGAAAACATAGGCAGAACACTTTTGGACATAAATCATAGCAATATGTTTTTTGTCTCCTAAAGCAAAGGAAATAAAAGCAAAACCAAACAAATGGGGCCAAATTAAATTTAAAACTTTTGCACAGAAAAAAAAACCTTCAACAAAATGAAAAAATGACCTATTGATTGGGAGAAAATATTTGCAAATGATATGACAATAAGGGGTTCATATACAAAATATATAAATGGCTCATAAAATTCAATATCAAAAAAAAAACAACCTGATTAAAAGATGGGCAGAAGACCTGAACAGACCTTTTTCCAAAGAAGACATACAGATGACCAACAAGCACATGAAAAGATACTGAACATCACTAATCATCAAGGGAATGCAAATCAAAACCGCAATAAGCTATCACTGCATACCTGTCAGAAGAGCTATCATCAAAAAGACCACATATAACAGATGCTGGAGAGGATGTGGAGAAAAGGGAACCCTTGTACACTGTTGGTGGAAATGTAAATTGGTGCAGTTACTATGAAAAACAGTATGGCGGTTCCTCAAATAACTGAAAATAGAGCTATCATATGACCCAGTAATTCCACTTTTGGGCATATATCCAGAAAATATTAAAACACTAATTTAAAAAGATATATGCACCCTAGTGTCCACAGCAGCATTATTTACAATCGCCAAGATACAGAAACAACCTAAGTGTCCATCAACAGACAAATGGATAAAGATGACTTGGTATATATATATACACATGCATACACAACACACACAATGGAATACTATTCAGCCATAAAAAATAATAAAATTTTGCCATTGCGCTAATGGAGATGGACTAAGCATAATAACCATTATGCTTAGTGAAATAAGTCAGAGACAGATAAATACAGCTTGTTATTACTTATATGTAGAATCTAAAAAATAAATGAATATAGCAAAACAGATACAGACTCACAGATACAGAGAATAAGCTAGTGGTTACCAGTGAAGAGAGTGAATGGGGGAGGGGCAAGATAGGGGTAGGGGATTAAGAGGTACAAAATACTATGTATAAAATAAGCTACAAGGATGTATAGTACAGCACAGGGATCATAGCTTTAAAGGGAGTATATAAAAATTTTGAATCACTGTGTTGTATAAGTAAAACAAATATACTATTGTAAGCTAACTATTCTTCAATTAAAAAGAGAAAAATGACATTAGTGTAAAAACTGGTTAAATGCAAATAAAGCCTCCAGTTTAGTTATCAGCATTTTCCCAGTCTTATCATCTTAGTTTTGACAATTGTATGAATATAAAAAATGTTAAAATTAAGGGAGGCTCTGTGAAGGTCTTTGGGAACCCTCAATACTACTTGGAAAACTTTTCTGACTGTCTAATATTATCACAAAATTAAAAGTTAAATAATAAACTTCTAAAGAAAAAAGGAGAAAATCTTTGCAATTTGGGGGAGCAAAAAGTATAAACCAGACAAAAACACATTAAATTTAGCTTTATTATTACATCCTGTTTTTCTCTTCAAAAGACATGGTTAAGAAAATAAACCACGCCAAAGATTGGGGAAAATATTTGTAATATGTGTATCTGCCAAAAGACTTGTAACCAAAATACATAAATAACTTTTACAACTCAACAGTGAAAACAGAAACAAACTTCTAAATATAAAAATAACTTCATTGACGCCTCACAGAAGAAGAAGTAATGGTCCTAAGTGCATGATAAGATGCTTAACATTAGTCATCAGGAAAATCCAGATAAAAATGAGACCGAGGGCTTCCCTGGTGGCGCAGTGGTTGAGAATCCACCTGCCGATGCAGGGGGCATGGGTTCGTGCCCCGGTCCAGGAAGATCCCACATGCTGCCGAGTGGCTAGGCCCGTGAGCCATGGCCGCTGAGCCTGCGCGTCCGGAGCCTGTGCTCCACAACGGGAGCGGCCACAACGGTGAGAGGCCCGCGTACCGCAAAAAAAAAAAAAAAAAAAAATGAGACAGAGCTACATACACAAATAGAATGGATGAAATGAAAAAGACTAACCATACTAAGTGTTGGTGACAATGTGGAATATAAAATTACTCATGATGGAAATATAAAATTAGATAACCAGCTTGGAAAACAAATTTGTACTTTTTAGAAATTTTAAATATACAACTAACATATGACCCATCCATTCCACTCTTAAGTACTTACCCAGGAGAAACACACAAAGACTTGTATATGCATGTCCATAGCAGCTTTATTTAAAATAGCTCCAAACTAGAAATAACCCAACTGTCCATCAGCAGATATGTGGTTAGAAAAATAAAACAATAAGAATGAAGAAATTACTGGTGCCTGCAATCACATGGTTAAGTCTCAAGATCATTATGCTGAGTGAACAAGGCCAGACATAAAAGAGTACTTACTACATAATTCCATTTCCATAAATACAAACTCCTTCATACTGACAGAAAACAGATCAGTGGTTGGCTGGGTTGAAGGTAGAGAAAGGGCTTGACTACAAAGGGGCACCAGGAGTCTTTTGGGGGTCATGGAAATATTCTGCTTTTTTAGTGTATTGGTGGTTTCATGGATGTGTGCATCTGTCAAAATTCATTTAATGGTACACTTCATATGTATGCAGTTTACCATTCCTAAAACATACTTCAAAAAATTTGATAAAAATAAAATGAAATAACAGCATAATTTACAATTTGGAGACACCTCAGAGCTCATTTAGTAGCCTTCCGTGAGAAGGGGATCATAGTTTAGAATCTAGATTTTTTTTGCTTCCCAGCCTGTGCCGTATTAACTACATAAATATGTATATGTATACCTATATAAGTGAAAATTCAGAATACTCCAGGACATAAGACTTTGAATCTTCTTGTTTAAATTCTGAAAGCAACTTATTTTCAAATATGTACCTCTGGACTACTTTGTCTTTCTCGCTAAAAGCGGGGAGGGAAGGCCACTGGGTTCTCAGAACATACTAGTTTGCCTGGCTTTGCCAGAAATGATAGGAATTCCTATTAGGATACATTTCCAAGCCCTGGAAATGTTTTCAATAAACCATGAGGAGTTTTGGCTCAACCTCCTGTTCAGTTCATGCCTCTTGGGCTTCACAGAATACTCAATCTGCAACATGTGCTAGAGAACTGGATGAGGCTATGATGGAAAACTTCTGCTATCATCTGCTACTTTGCTTTTTCTTTCATTCAGTTCTCCATTTCCACCTGCATGGGAAAGGAAACCTCAGACTCGCGGCAGAATGGGAGGTAAGGGCTAACCCTTCCCAGGTCTTGGAACTAGCCCTCAGGGATCTCTCTTATCCAACACATCTGAGCTAGTCCCAGAATCTTCATCTTGTCATTTGCAACACTCAGTGCAAAAGAAGTGTTTGAACATTATTTTACATGGCACACTCCAGCATTTATCTGGAACACAAAAAAGTTCAGTTCAAACACGTGACTGGAGCTGGGGAATATATAAAGGGTATCTAAGCACTTGGTGGGATCAGAATCTTGTAGAGGATACAGATGCAGTAGTTGACCATTTTGTACCCTATGCATAGAGATATATGTTGGATATTTATGGAGGCTATTCTTTTTTCCCTGAAATGAAACCCAGATGGAATAAAACACAACAGAGAAATTTTGACAAAGAAAGGTTTAAATTTTATCTTAAAAAATTAGAAAAGGGCAAAGTCCAAGTAGGAACTTTTTTGGTTGTAATTTCCTTTTTGTGAAGCAAATGTTTGGATAACCTTAAAACCAATCTTACTACTTTGTCCCTCTTTGACAATGATATCAGGCTGTTTTATTCAATAGAATGATGGAATGGGTCACCTCTGAAGTCCAACTCTTGGAAACGACTCTACATTTATAGCCCTAGATGCTGCCAGCCTTCCATTCAGGTCTCTGGGACTCTAACAAGAAGGGTTGGTTCCTCTGACAATTCTTTCTATCTTCTTACATGTGGCTGTATCTGTTCTCAAACTTCTGGCTCTTCCCACCAGGTCTTTACAAAGATGCAGATGTTTCTTAAAAGTGGCAAGAAGATCAAAGGGACTTTTTGTGCCTGATGTGCTAGAATGGCTCGGAGTTCTGTTAAATCAGATTTGGACATAAAATAAAACCAGTAACTAGTGGTTTGCAAAGGTTGCTGGTGAAAGAATGGAGCTTCATAGGTCAACATTGCAGCACACAAAAATATGCCAGGTTCAATTGTCTTTTTCTTTTTAATTGTATCTGGAGATAGAAAATCAACAAAATGGATGCCGCTATACATTACAGCTGATTTGTTTTAGAGTATTAGTGCTTCTGCAATTAATTAGCCCATGTCTATGGACTATCGCTTGCTTCTTTTTTATTCTAAATATGACCAAAGAGTGTAGTTACCAAATGTAATGATGGCTCAAAGCAGAATTTAATATACAAACATAAAATGAGCATTGGCTTCATGCAAAGCACTGCATAGGAACTGAGGAAACAAATAGAAGCTTTTCCTACCCACACAGAGGACACACGCTAAAGGGAAGAATAAAACAGTCATGTAACTGCAATATACATAAGTCCCATAAAATTGTACAAAACGTTTATGGACTCTGAAGAGAAAGAGCTCAAATCCAGTTGATATACATTTTATCTTTGATGTACTTAAATTACTTCTGAAGCTATCTTTCCTTTACATCCTGGGGTACCTGCTTTGATTCTCAGACTTGCTGTCAAGTGATTAGTAATCCTGATAAGGTTTTTTGTTTGTTTTTATTTTTAATTAATTAATTTATTTATTATTTTTGGCTGCATTGGGTCTTAGTTGCGGTACATGTGATCTTCGTTGAGGCACGTGGGATCTTTTGTTGCAGCGTGCAGGCTTCTTTCTAGTTGTAGCATGCGGGTTTTCTCTCTCTAATTGTGGTGTGCAGGCTCCAGGGCGCATGGGCTCTATAGTTTGCGGCACCCAGGCTCTCTAGTTTAGGCACGTGGGCTCAGTAGTTTTGGTGTACGGGCTTAGTTGCCCCGCGGTCTGTGGGATCTTAGTTCCCTGATCAGGGATCAAACCTGCATCCCCTGCATTGGAAGGCGGATTCTTTACCATTGGACCACCAGGGAAGTCCCCCTGATAAGGTTTTAAATGATAGGGTGTTTGCAGATATGACCTGTCTCAAGTATGTTTGCATTTTAAAGCTATACAAATCCACAGGAATGAAACTATTGATATAATAACAGGCAGAAGGGTTGATTTATTTGCTGTAGGTCCTTGACTGACCTCTTAACATCTTTCAGTTAAACCATTACATTTAAAGATAACCATGGTATATCTTTGATTTAGGTAAGCTCTCTGGATGTGTTCTACAGTTCTCTATTTTACTTTTTTAATAAATGTATTTATTTAATTTTCGGCTGCATTGGGTCTTCATTGCTGCTTGCGGGCTTTCTCTAGTTGTGGCTAGCGGGGGTTACTCTTACTTGCAGTGCGCAGGCTTCTCATTACAGTGGCTTTTCTTGTTGTACAGCACGGACTCTAAGCGTGTGGGCTTCAGTAGCTGTGGCATGCGGGCTCAGTAGTTGCGGCTTGCAGGCTTTAGAGCGCAGGCTCAGTAGTTGTGGTGCACGAGCTTAGTTGCTCCGTGGCATGTGGGATCTTCCTGGACCAGGGCTCGAACCCGTGTCCCCTGCATTGGCAGGTGGATTCTTAACCACTGCGCTACCAGGGAAGTCCTAGTTGTCTATTTTAAAAGCTCTACAATATTTGTTTCTACTGTGATATTAGACATTTCTCTCTGAAATTGGCATTATTCTTTGCAATTGAGCTATAATTTTCTTACAGTTGAGACACACTGAATTTTTAATTTAAGTGTAAAGGAGGAACAGAAAGGGGTCTGATCCAATAGATGATACTTCTGTGCTGAGCTTTGATAAGAGCTCGCCTAAGAGGCATCTAGCAAGCAGACTGGATGGTCATTCCAATGTGAATGAAAAGGAAACTGAATCTTAAAATATCAGAAAAATGCACATAACTAAGAGAAAAAACACAGCAGCTTGAGAACTGGATTCTTCTCTTAGTGTGTACTTTTCTCCTACAGCCTAGAATTTTCTTAGGCACCAAGAAAGAAACCTCATGAACTTCCTTGCATTTCTAAAATTCTATGATCCTATGATCTCACTTTCCATTTGGGTACAATTTACATACTTTGTCAGTGAATTTGAGTGATACCCTATGTTTGAGAGAAAAACAGTTGTCTTTCTTTTAATTTAATAAATACTTACTGAGAAACTTTTGTGTTTCAGACTTGGTGCTCTGTGCTGAAGTCATAGAAGAATGAATGGTCAGGCTCTCAGATGGATTACTCTCTAGTGAGTATCTAGATTGTTATTAAACATTCAAACTACAAAAAAACCCAAAACATTGCAGGCCGTAGATAAAGAGGTAAGCATTTCATTTTCACTTTATTTATTTTTTCAGTGACTTTATTTTTATTATTTAAAAACAACTTTATTTTATATTGGAGTAGAGTGGCTTAACAATGTTGTGTTAGTTTCAGGTGTACAACTCATTTCCACTTTAAATATTCTTTGTCATCTCTTTCTCATCACTGTCACCACATTTCATTATTTGGAGTGAAGGTGTTTCTCATCTTAAGGAATTGAGTTTGTGGTTCAGCCCTTTTAAGAGAAAAGACTTTGTAAAAATTGTAAGAAATGACAGTTGCTGCCATGGTATTTCTAAAAAATTTATTATTTCTAAGTCTTATGCAAGGATGAGATACAATGAGTGTTTTTAGCATAGTTAAGCAAGGGTGTAATAAAATAATTAAGATATGAAGAATATAACTCAGGCTAATTCATATTTATTCCATATGGAATTCTTTTCCAATGAACAGAATTTTTTATTCTAACATGGTTTACTTGAGCATGGAATTCTATATTCTACATTTAACATGGGATTCTTATTTTCCACTCTAGCCAAAGTAGTTTATTTACTGAGGTAACAACAAAACATCATTTCATTATGAAATAAAGACTGCTGTAGATTCTGGAAATAAATTAATCAGCAATAAAGACAGAGGGCTCAACAATAGGAATATCCACATGTCTTACAGGGGACAGTGGAGGTCAGACGGCTGAGAAAAGTTAGTATTACATGATACTTTTAGAGAGCGTTCTGGTTCTGCAAAACTCCTGCCATTAACTACCCATGCATCTCTTTTAAGAAGTTGTCCATTTTACTTAAAGATGACATCCACCTTGTTGCTATTCCTACCCTGTTGTACCTGCCTTGAACCACAAAGGTCCTTTAACAGTGAAAGTTATGCCACCTGCTAAGCAGATGGATTGCAGAAATAGTCCAATTTGTTGAGCCATTGACCAGGGGGTGTTGTTAAGTATTTGTAATCTAATAGGTGATATGGTAACATTTATGACTTGGAAGCCTAGAAGTTAATTTTTTTGGTCTCATTTTGTTTTAAGAAAATAAGAAACCTATTAGGCATCTGAATTTGAGTAAAAAAAAAACTTGTTTTCACCTTTTCCTATATTTGTACATTATTGAATTGTGTAAACCCTATCTAGAGCAAGGCTCTGAGGACAGAATGACTAAGTCAAATCCTGGCCTTGATACTCACTAGCTCTGTATCCTTGAGAACTTCACCACCTCAGCTGCACCATCCATAAAATGGGGATAATCACTGTACCTAATTCTTTTGGTTATGCTTATATTAAGTGAGGAAAAAAACCTTACAATTATCTCATCTTTTTAAACACTATCATACATTTTTACCTATTAACATGCTCAAAATTTTCCACTTCCTAATGCCCAATCTTCATATTTGATGAAAGGAGGGCAGACCCGAGTTCTTACACCTCTTTTGTTTTTACTTTCTTAATTTTTCCTATTCAAGAATATTGACTTGGATTTAGAGCAAAGTCATTGTGTACTATTATTTGTTGGTTTAAATTACACAGCAGCTTTTGCTTTATCATGAAGTTCTCCAGAAAATTCTATTGTTCATACCCATAAATTTTAGTAAATGGGTAAGCAAGAAAACAACAATATTTACAGATAAGCACTTTTGGGACAGTCCTTTGACATTTGGAACAAAATTACCGTATTCTTTTTGGTTGTTTAAACTATATAAACTACACAAGCAGCATGTACATTTCACAGATGATTTCCTGGAAACTCTATTGTTCATACATTCAAATTTTAGTCAATATATTAACTGAAACAATCATGTATTGAGGTAAGCATATCAGAGTCGCCCTGAATCATTTTTTCTAGCTGTGATGATAATGGATTTTAATGAAAAAGCAGGGTTTGTTTTGCTCAGTAACTGCTGGAAGTTTTTAATGCCTTCGTATTGGATTAGAGCACTTACATGGCAAGAATCAAACTGAGACATGAAGGAATAAACATCATTCCTTGCCTCAGGAATGAAAAACAAAAGAACAAAACATCCCAAAGGTAGCACAGGGGCCAATATTCCAGGAGAAAGCAGAAAAGTTTCTTTGGAACCCATACATATCAGGTAACCTAACCCAGGTAACAGCCAGAAGAGGGAACAGACTTCAGTATGAAAATGGTAGTTATTTTTGTAATGAGAAAACACATAGTTTACTTTTTCTTGTTATACTAATGAGAAAGTTAAGTAAGTCTAGGGACTATCAAGATACTTTCAGTTTCATGCTTTTTAGATGTTCATAAAGTAAATATTAATGATATGTATGAGAAACCATTGGCAAAGATTTTCTAAGAAAAATGAGGCTGCTGGAGTCTTAAATTCTTTTTACTATCTCAATTTACTTGCTGCAGTCAGGCAATTGAGTGCTGCCCATTGAGAGGGGTGAGGTATGTGAATATTGTTGTAGGGTAATACTTGTAATATCAAAGAATGCTACCTCAGAAAATAATTCAGAATCATTCTAAGTTTTGTAGTCTTCCAGAGTTGGATTTTACAGATTGGATCTCAAAATACCACACTGGGATGGGGTACAGAGGTGAAGCAGCAGATCAGACGTTTTAGTTGTGTGAACTTTTCTTTCCTAATATCATTGGTGATATCTTAAAGACATCTGAGATTGCTCTGAAAGTGGTGCAGAACCTGGGAATATTAGAATATTATGTTATGATTTGCTTCTTTTCCTGTTAAAGGACTCTAGCTTAGCCATTGTATTTGTCAGTGTTCTCTAGAGAAATAGAACTAACAACACTTGTGACACCAGATGGGTGTTTTTTTCCCCACACCAAGCAAATCTGGGACACCAGCTGGGTGTCCTGCAATTTAACTCAATTCTGACACTGTCTACTTGGAGATAGCGTCAGATCCCTCAAGTTAAGTGCTCAGTCCCAGGAGACTATACTACAGATGCCAATCACAAGTAATTGGTCCCCAGGTTACCCACAAATTCTGTCTAACTTGACTACAAATTGGAGGTTCCTATAACCTCCTCCCTCTTGGATTTGATTATTTGCTGGAATTGCTCACAGAACTCAGGGAAACACATTTACCACTTTATTAAAGACATTATAAAGTATACAGATGAATAGCCAGATGAAGAGGTACATAGGGCGAGGTATGTGGGGAGGGACTTGGGAAGTCCGTGTCCTCTCTGGGCATGCTTTTTTGAACCTGGAAGCTCTCTGATCCCTGTCCTTTTGGGCTTTTATGGAGGCTTCATTACATAGGCATGATTGATTAAATCATTGGTCTTTGGGCTTCCCTGGTGGCGCAGTGGTTGAGAATTCGTCTGCCGATGCAGGGGACACAGGTTCGTGGCCCGGTCTGGGAAGATCCCACATGTCGCGGAGCGGCTGGCCCCGTGAACCATGGCCGCTGAGCCTGCGCGTCCGGAGCCTGTGCTCCTCAGCGGGAGAGGCCACAACAGTGAGAGGCCCGCGTACCGCAAAAAAAGAAAAAAAAAAAAATCATTGGTCTTTGATGATTGAACTCAATCTTCTTCCTCACTCCACTCCCTGGAGGTCGAAGGTGAGGAGTGAGATTGAAAGTTTCAATCCTCTAATCACAAGGTTGGCTTTACTGGCAAACAACTCCCTCCTTAGGTTACCTTGGAAAGCTTTCCAAAAGTCACCTCATTAACATAACAAAAGGCACCTTCGTTGCTCTCAACACTTAGGAAATTCCAATGGTTTTAGGAGGTCTGTGCCAGGAAGGGGAAGAAGACCAAGTATATATTTCTCATTATCAATCACAATATCACACTTAATAAACCTAGGGACTATACATAATACTCGAAGTAATAACTCCCGTCCTTGTAAATATTTCTATGTCACATTTGAAGTTTCGAACATTGGACTGATTGGCTTTAGAACAAGTTTATTTGGAGGCAAAAAGTGATGACCAGGATATTAATAACGTGAGAGATGCATTTCCTTTGTGGACTTCCAAGTTGGAGTCTGAATATTTATGGTGTGTTTCAAGCTATCCCTTGCTCTCACCCCATTCTTTCTTCCTAAACAAGGGACTAGCTGCTTATATGCTGAGAAGATTGCCCTGAAGATGTTACAGTTTCAGGTGCTTTTCAGTGTTTTGTTTTCTGACAAAGTGCAGCGGTCACATTTTCAGAAAGCAAGAAGAGGTGTGGGAGGAGAAGAGCAAAAAGGGGGAAAGGTATGAGGTTAGATGGACAGCATAGTGGATGATTGAAGGTCATGGGAGTGATAAGGTAGACTACACCTGGAGACCCTTGTGATGTAATCAAGAAAGCTGAGACCTTCATGCCACGTCTAATTGTACGTGTAACTGTACTTAAAGCATGTAAAAACCAAGGAACGACCCAATCCTGGTTCATACGCGTTTATAATTCATGGAATTTTTACTAATTATCTATGGACAGAGTATGACCTACCATGTCATCTTGCTTTGAAATGCTTCTTTTGACTTTCCTGAGGGATCTCAAACTTACTGCTCTGTTGATTTTCCTAGTCATTTACACATTGTATTAATTTCCTATTGCTGCTGTGAAAATCGCCAAAAAGTTGAGGGCTTAAAACAACATAAATCTATTTTTTCACAGTTCTGGGAGTCAGAAGTATAGAATCAAGATGTCAGTGGGGGTGTGTTCCATTGGGAAGCTTCAGGGGAGAATCCATTCCCTTACCTTTTTCAGTTTCTAGAGGCCGGCTGCTCCCCTTGCCTCATGACCCCTTCTTCACTTCACTCCAACCTCTTGCTTCCATGGTGACCTTTTCTGCTACTCACTCTGATCCCCCTGCCTCCCTCTTGTAAGGACCCTTGTGATTACATTGGACCCAGTTAGATAATCTAGGATAATATTCCCATCCCCCAATCCTTAGTCACATCGGAAACATCCCTTTGAACATGTAAGGTGACATATTCACAGGTTCTAGGAAATTTAGGACATGGACATCGTCAGGGGCTCATTATTCAGCCTATTACAAGGATTAGGAGGGAACAAATTATTATCCAATTTGGCAGATACAGAAACTGAACTAATGGGGGTCACAGAGGCTTTTATGAAGTTCTGCTCATAGTTAGAGGAAGAGCTAGGGCCAGGATCCAGAGCTCTGGATTCTTAGATCGTCAGACTTCTCTCTGACGCAACTGCTGATCCTTGGACTAGGACTGTGCCAAGCAGGCACTTCCACTTCCACTCTGATTACATTTCTACCAGGATGAACCAGGCATTTGGTAACAATTCTTCATAGTTTCCCCTCGGAGTCATGAGATTTGAACTGGACACCTCCACTACCGAAACAATTGCAACATTATCATGCCTTGGACTGGAACCGGGAGGATCACTAAATGGCGTGACAGTTCCTCACTGCTGGCCTACTCCCTTAAGAAGAATTTGAGCAATCAAGTAACTTTTGTTTTTGCATGGTGACATGTAGACAATCCCCTGAATTAATCATGGACAACAAGCTGGGCTGACAGTTACTGAGAACAATGAAAAGAAAATATAAGGGTCCACATTATCTAAATATTCATTATCTGTGTCCTGTGATTTAGAAAAGTTATAATTAATGAGGTAGAGGGCATCATAATAAGAACATATTTACAAACGGATCAACCCTTTATAAAATTAAGTCCCCAACTGATAACTAAGTGACATTCTGCTCTACTTCTCAGCTTACTGATCTTTGGATATCGTTAACACTAAATAATACAAGGCACAGAGAATGAACATCAGTTAAGACGAAAATGCTAATGTTCCAATACTGTATTGGAGACTTGATCAAACCACAGGCAAATCACTGACATTAGAATCAGCATGTTTAGACTGCTTAATACTGGTTAAGAAAAAATAACAAGGGTAATGATAAGATTGATGCTTCTAAAGAGCATGATTTGATCTTCAAATGATTCACAGAAGCCCTTAGGGAAACAGATGAAGATCTAAAATATCTGTTGTAAAGACGAAATATAACCTGAAGAAAGCTGTCATTCAGAGCTTTCATATAACGTGATTGATTTAAAAATTTTTTTCCTCCATTGTAAGAATTAAGTAGAATTTCAATTACATTTTGAAGTTAATGAATAAAAAATCAAACAGCATCTTTAGTTAGTTTCATTTTTAAGATAACGTCACTTGATTTTTTAAAAAATTTATTAATTTATCCCTATATTAAATAATTTATATAGTTTTTCCCACTGCAAATGACCCTCAGGTAATAAGGACTTTCTGTATTTCAGAGTCTGTAGTCCATCCTTAGTGGGCAAGTAAACATTTGAAGATTTCTAATTCCAACCATCAGTATATTGTTGTGAAACACAACTTAAGGCTACCAGTTTCTGGGCAGAGTTTAGGAAGTTTTGAAGTGGTAAATAGGACCAATGACAAACAGTTAACTGAGCTTCCTGGGAGGACAGTTTTCTAAAAGACTTTCTTAGGTTTTACTGGAAAAAGACTCCTTCCTTCAGGGAATAGACAAATAGACCACTTCGAGGGCGTACAGGAGCCCTAGAAACCCTTAAATAACTTTGGAGTGAGGTGGAGGGTGTGGCCACTTCTGACCAGCAGCCTCTGTAATCATCAACGTGATTCCAGAAAGGTGAGCCAGCCAAATCTTTCAGTCATTGTGAGGCCTCCTAGCGGCTCAGAGAATCGAAGAAGCACTGATCAATTCAATTAGATGAAATTACATGAAATCTATCAGGGACCCTGAAAAGACTGTTAACAAGAATGCCTTTGTTGTATAAGACAAAGCTACTAAACTGTTAATATTCCTATGTTAATTGCTTAGTAATCTGTATGCAGTTAACCCAGTGTATTTTTGACGTACTCGCAACTATGTTCTTTCATTGTTCACTGAGTTCCCCAGATAAGAATAACTTGAGATATTATAAAACAGAAATAGTTGAATTTGGGTGAGAACAGTTGATTATTTGAAGGTGCTATAGTAACATTCTATCAGGGAAAGTCCTTTAAAAAAATAGTATACTAACAAGGGTGGTTTGAAGAAGTGGTGTCTGAACAGGAACTTGCTCCATCTTGAGTGTTTTCATAAAACTGTATACACCGTTCTGTTTACTCTTTCTCTCTCTCTCTCTCTCTCTCTCTCACACACACACACACACACACACACACACACACACACACAGTTTGTTTAGCTTTCTGCTTCCCCTGCTAAATTTTAACTTTCTAAAGACAGGAGCTGTGGCCTCTTAATTACTTAATTCCAATTCTCTCAATTTAAAAGAGTGGATTAAATGAATCTATGAACTTGAATAATTTAGTGTCACAGTTCCACATGTGGCTTTATTTTTCTTTCTCAATATCTGGACTCATTCACTTTCTCTTGAACTATAAAGTAACAGATTGTAATAACTGGGAAGGTAGATCTAATTCCAGTAATTGAATAATGTCTACCTCCTAGAGAGAAGGAAATAAACTAAGATGATGTTTCATCATCATTTCTGGATTTATGATTTATTCTAATTAATTATATATAGATTATGTGAAAGGAAGACCAAATAATATTTAAGAGCCTAGGATCCACGCTGCAATAAAATCCCGAATGATAAAGGAGCTACAATGTATTAAAATTTCCTGAGTGTCTACCATGTACGAGGGGTTTTGCTAGATGTTTTACATGTAATACCAAGATGCTTCCTTGCAGCTCCTTTTTACAGAAGAGCAAATTAAGCTGAGTAATTTCCCCTGCATCACACAGAAAAAAGCTCAGAAATGGCAGAAAACCAGAATGAAAGCAGTCAGATTCTGAAGTACTTTGGTATGTCCTGGGTCTTTTATAGTCTGGCAAAAAGTACGCTCAGTTTGGGATAAGGGAGACTGAGTCAAAAGAGGTCATTCATTGGCTGGTAGTAGCTAATTCGGGGTTCTCTACATAGAGTCCTCTTTCAGTTAACACTCCACCTTTGTGAATTCTGAGTAGCTTCTGTAGACGATGTGGACCACAAGTCTCACTGAGTCAGCTGTGTAGTAATGTAGTAGGTTTGCACTCTCATTAAGTACAGAAGCCTCTAGGAGCAGATGACCAACCCATCCCCTCCCCCTCAATTAGGTCTTTTACATGTGGTGCGCTGGCAGCCTGTCTGCCTCTCTGTTCAGATACAGAGGGAGTTACCCATGTACTACACTATGTTTAGCCTGGAACTGGCAGAATACAAAAAGCCAAATAATCCTGGCAAATACAGAGACCATTAAGTTTGCATTAGATCCAACCATTGTTTGAGTCTCTATAAATAGACTTTTTCTTTACTGGATATAATTGAAGCTTATAGTGTTCTGTTCTTACCTATAACTCGTGTCATTGGAGCTGGCCAGTCTGTGGATCCTTTGCAGATAGAGTGTCTGATTCTGAGTGGTGCAGGCTTGATACGGATGGCTGCTGTGTCCCTGGTTTTGTTAAGGAACGATTGGGGAAGGCAAAGGGATTGTTGAAGCATAGCTGCCTCATAAACTTAATGTATATGCCTCCATAACTCCTCTTCCAAAAATATGAGCTTATCAATGGAGATGATTTATCAATGTTTATATTAACACCATCAGGTGGGTAGAAGCTATCAGCCTTAAAATTAATATCTGTGTGTCAGCTGCATCCTTAGTGTTGTATTTAAAATGACTTTCTCCATTGGCGTCACCCTTCCAAACACTGTTTCTGTTTGCCTCTTCATAGGTCCCTTGATAACTCTGGATGCAGAATGGGGCAGCTACAGGCAAGGCACACATAGATTCATAAGCACACTCAACTGGCAAGGTAGAGACTCGGATTTTCATTAGAGAGTTGACAATAGTTACCTGTGTGATTCTGAATGAGGTACTCAATTTCTCAGTGTTCTCATATAAAAATGGGAGACTCACCTAATTGACAGATGAGACATCTTTCAGCTCTGAAATTCAGCGGTTCTACTAGAAAATGGCAAGGAAACAGCAATGATTTCCCATCAAAACCTAGAGGCTTACAAGGTTTGGAGGCCTTCATTTGGTGATAAAAGCAGAGTTGGGGGAGAAAACTATCAAAACAAGGTCCTTTTTGCAACTGGGCTCTAAGAAATGGGATGAACAGGGCATTCCTTCATGCCTTGTCTTGCAATCTCTGTCATCCTGTGCTCTTCCTTCCCTTGCCTTATAATTTGGCTCAAATATTATTTTCCAAAAATAATTCTCCTTATTCTTCCCACAGTTTATGTTCCAGCAACTGCCTCCATGGAGTTCCCTATTGAGGTACCTGGATGTAATTGACATTTCTGTTCTTTCTCAGAAAGTTTTCAGAGATATCTTTCCAGCTACATCTCCCCAGTTCTGTACACCAAATCATATCCACACTTCAAGGTTCAGTTCAAATATCACTACATCCTCAAAGTCTTCATAACACTCCATTTGAAAATACCATCTTCATTCACTATTGCATACTTACTTCTACTCATTATACTCATATCTCTATATCTTTCTTTTTCATAGATGTGAGTATATATATACATATATATATATATGTGTTGAGTATAACTCCTTCCTTAATTTCATATTGCCTTACAAGTAACTGCTCAGTAAATATTTGGTGGGTAGATAATAGTCACAGACTATTTATCGTGAACTCGTATACCATATTGTGATTCTAAATGAGAAGGGATGAAACTAGGAAACAGAAATTGGAAGGGGGTGTATTGGAATCCTTGGAAGGGGGATTTGCAAATGCATATTTGCTTTGGTTTCTTTTGTTGACATAGTATTCGACTAATTTTGAAATTTCAACTAACCTGAGAGTACTTGATAGTTTTATTTTTCTTAAAATAACTCATAGCTTTAAAAATTGAGGATTGCAACACTTACTTATTGTTTATTGATTTCGCTGATAATTCTGAATTCAAATTTTCATTGGTGTCTGGTTACACTTTGGTTTAATAACATCAACCAGACATATGCTGACCAAAAATGCTACTTTCAGTAAGAAGCCTCTCCTGACACCAAACTAGATACATTCTCACTCTGACTTGAAACCCTTTGTATTTTTCAAATTATATTAGCACATTTGGCTGCAGATTGCAAAAAGTTATGTTCTAGTCCTGTCTTCTTATTATATTTCATCCTTATTTATCATTTTTTCACCCACAAAACTAAAATTATTCTTTTCAGAGTAAGAAATAATAATAAGTAGTAGTAGTAATTAATGCATTACATTGTATGTCTTATAAGGAAGCTTGTTTTTCTGGTTTCATAAGGCTTTAAGATCTTGAATAGTTGCTAGAACTTAAGAACTTCCCTTTGTTGCTCAGCTGATCATTTCATCACTGTTTATTTCTTAGTTGAATCGTTTTCCTTCATCTTCAAATAGCTGCTCTGTTTCATACCACATGAAATATATATCAAGTTGCCCACTTTTGATTGTGTCTGACATCGCACACTGATTTGATTTTCAAGTCCATATAGCCAATATATAAATTCTCCCATCCAAGCTCATTCATTACATGTGTGGTCTATTTTGATGTTGCTTTGAAAATAAATAATGAATTTGCAATACTTCTGGTGAGAGTTTCAAGAAACAAATGTAGACAATATGCAGATTTTAAAATAGTTAACCTGGGTTTTCAAAATTTATGATCATATTCATGTCTTTATAATGCTTTTTTTAAAAAAAATATTTATTTATTTATTTTTGTCTGTGTTGGGTCCATGTTGCTGTGTGTGGCCTTTCTCTAGTTGCGGTGAGCGGGGGCTACTCTTCGTTGCTGGGCGCAGGCATCTCATTGTGATGGCTTCTCTTGTTGCGGATCATGGGCTCTAGGCACAAGGGCTTCAGTAGTTGTGGCGCACGGGCTTAGTTGCTCCGCGGCATGTGGGATCTTCCCAGACCAGGGCTCAAACCCGTGTCCCCTGCATTGGCAGGCAGATTCTTAACCACTGAGCCACCAGGGAAGACCAATGCCAGTGTTTTGGTCATTATTTTGCCTAATACTGAAATACCAATATGAGTATATTTTGTTTTTAAAAAAGTAGAATTCACAAAATTAAAAACATATCAGTGAAATAAAATATTTGATATTTAAAATACATTTGGAAATAGAAAACCTCAAGCAAAGCACAAATCTACCAATGTAGGTTAAACATCTTATTCTAATAAATTATTAGAAAAAGTGTTTAAAATAACTGTTAGGTAAAAATGAACACAATCATGAGAAACCCAAATTAAGATGACTTGATTTTCCTAAAAAATTTAACAGGAAGGCTTGATGCCCCAGTGTGGTCATTACTGAATCACAAGTGTTTTTGTTTTTGTTTTTTTCCTGGTAGGACTTTTTATTTTATTTTTTTTAATTTTTAAAATTTATGAATTTTATTTTATTTATTGTTTTATACAGCAGGTTCTTATTAGTCAACAGTTTTATACACATCAGTGTATACATGTCAATCACAATCGCCCAATTGATCACACCACCCCCATCCCCCTGCCGCTTTCCCCCCTTGGTGTCCATATGTTTGTTCTCTGCATCTGTGTCTCAATTTCTGCCCTGCAAACCAGTTCATCTGTACCAATTTTCTAGGTTCACATATATGCGTTAATATACGATATTTGTTTTTCTCTTTCTGACTTACGTCACTCTGTATGACAGTCTCTAGGTCCATTCACATCTCTACAAATGACCCAATTTCGTTCCTTTTTATGGCTAATATGCTATTGTATATATGTACCACATCTTTATCGAGTTGTCTGTCGATGGGCATTTAGGTTGCTTCCATGACCTGACTATTGTAAATAGTGTTGCAATGAACACTGGGGTGCATGTACCTTTTTTTTTTTTTTTTTTTTTAAATATTTATTTATTTATCCTTGGCTGCACTGGGTCTTCGCCGCTGTGCGTGGGCGCGGGATTTCTGTAGTTGCAGCAAGCGGGGGCCACTCTGTTGCAGAGCACAGACTCCAGGCATGCGGGCCCCAGCAGTTGCGGCATGCGGGCTCAGCAGTTGTGGCTCGCAGGCTCCAGAGGGCTGGCTCAGTGGCTGTGGCACACGGGCTCAGCTGCTCCGCGGCATGCGGGATCCCCCCGAACCAGGGCTCGAACCCACGTCACCTGCATCGGCAGGCGGACTTTCAACCACTGCGCCACCAGGGAAGCCCCGCATGTGCCTTTTTGAATTAGGGTTTTCTCTGCGTATATGCCCAGTAGTAGGATTGCTGGATCATATGGTAGTTCTATTTTTAGTTTTTTAAGGAACCTCCACACTGTTCTCCATAGTGGCTGTATCAACTTACATTCCCACCAACAGTGCAAGAAGGTTCCCTTTTCTCCACACCCTCTCCAGCACTTGTTTGTAGATTTCCTGATGATGCCCATTCTACCTGGTATGAGGTGATAATTCATTGTAGTTCTGACTTGCATTTCTCTAATAATTAGTGATGTTGAGCAGCTTTTCATGTGCTTCTTGGCCATTTGTATGTCTTCTTTGGAGAAATGTCTATTTAGGTCCTCTGCCCATTTTTGGATTGCATTGTTTGTTTTTTTAATATTGAGCTGCATGAACTGTTAATATATTTTTAAGATCAATCCTTTGTCCATTGATTTGTTTGCAAATATTTTCTCCCATTCTGAGGGTTCTCTTTTGGGTTTTTTTATGGTTTCCTTTGCTGTGCAAAAGCTTCTAAGTTTCATTAGGTCCCATTTGTTTATTTTTGTTTTTATTTCCATTACTCTAGGAGGTGGATCAAAAAAGATCTTGCTGTGATTTATGTCAAAGAGTGTTTTTCCTATGTTTTCCTCTAGGAGTTTTATAGTGTCTGGGCTCACATTTAGGTCTCTAATCCATTTTGAGTTTATTTTTGTGTATGGTGTTAGGGAGTTGTCTAATTTCATTCTTTTACATGGAGCTGTCCAGTTTTCCCAGCACCACTTATTGAAGAGACTATCTTTTCTCCATTTTACATCCTTGCCTCCTTTGTCATAGATCAGTTGACTATAGGCGCATGGGTTTGTCTCTGGGCTTTCTATCTTGTTCCAGTGATCTATATTTCTGTTTTTGTGCCAGTACCATATTGTCTTGATGACTGTAGCTTTGTAGTATAGTCTGAAGTCAGGGAGTCTGATTCCTCCAGCTCCACTTTTTTCCCTCAAGACTGCTTTGACTATTCAGGGTCTTCTGTGTCTCCATAGAAATTTTAAGATTTTTTTGTTCTAGTTCTGTAAAAAATGCCATAGGTAATTTGATAGGGATTGTATTGAATCTGTAGATTTTTTGGGTAGTATAGTCATTTTCACAATATTGATTCTTCCAACCTAAGAACATTGTATATCTCTCTGTCTGTTGGTATCATCTTTAATTAGTTTCATCAGTGTCATAGTTTTCTGCTTACAGGTCTTTTGTCTCCCTAGGTAGGTTTATTCCTAGGTATTTTATTCTTTTTGTTGCAATGGTAAATGGAAGTGTTTCCTTAATTTCTCTTTCAGATTTTTTATCATTAGTATATAGGAATGCAAGAGAATTCTGTGCATTAATTTTTTATCTTGCAACTTTACCAAATTCATTGATTAACTCTAGTAGTTTTCCAGTAGCATCTTTAGGATTCTCTGTGTATAGTATCATGTCATTTACATCTTCTTTTCCAATTTGTATTCCTTGTATTTCTTTTTCTTCTGTCATTGCCGTGGCTAGGACTTCCAAAACTATGTTGAATAATAGAGTTGAGAGTGGACATCCTTGTCTTGTTTCTGATCTTAGAGGAAATGCTTTCAGTTTTTCACCATTGAGAATGATGTTTGCTGTGGGTTTGTCGTATATGGCCTTTATTATGGTGAGGTAGGTTCCCTCTATGCCCACTTTCTGGAGAGTTTTTATCATAAATCAGTGTTGAATTTTGTCAAAATCCTTTTCTGTATCTATTGAGATGATCATATGATTTTTATTCTTCAATTTGTTAATATGGTGTATCACATTGATTGATTTGCATTTATTGAAGAATCCATGATCTCTGGGATAAATCCCACTTAATCATGGTGTATGATCCTTTTAATATGTTGTTGGATTCTGTTTGCTAGTATTTTCTTGAGGATTTTTGCATCTATATTCCTCAGTGATATTGGTCTGTAATTTTCTTTTTTTGTAGTATCTTTGTCTGGTTTTGGTATCAGGGAGATGGTGGCCTCATAGAATGGGTTTTGGAGTGTTCCTTCCTCTGCAATTTTTTGGAAGAGTTTGAGAAGGATGTGTGTTAGCTCTTCTCTAAATGTTTGATGGAATTCATCTGTGAAGCCATCTGGTCCTGGACTTTTGTTTGTTGGAAGATTTTTAATCACAGTTTCAATTTCATTACTTGTGATTGGTCTGTTCATATATTTTATTTCTTCCTGGGTCAGTCTTGGAAGGTTATACCTTTCTAAGAATTTGTCCATTTCTTCCAGGTTGTCCGTTTTATTGGCATAGATTTCCTTGTAGAAATCTGTTAGTATGCTTTGTATTTCTGCGGTGTCTGTTGCAACAACTTCTTTTTCATTTCTAAATTTATTGATTTGAGTCCTCTCCCTCTTTTTCTTGGTGAGTCTGGTTAATGGTTTATCAGTTTTGTTTATCTTCTCAAATAACCAGCTTTTAGTTTTATTGATCTTTGCTATTGTTTTCTTTGTTTGTATTTAATTTATTTCTGCTCTGATCTTTATGATTTCTTTCCTTCGGCTAACTTTGGGTTTTGTTTGTTCTTCTTTCTCTAGTTCCTTTAGATGTAAGGTTAGATTGTTTATTTGAGGTTTTTCTTGCTTCCTGAGGTAGGCTTGTATAGCTATAAACTTCCCTCTTAGAACTGCTTTTGCTGCATCCCATAGGTTTTGGACTGTCGTGTTTTCATTGTCATTTGTCTCTAGGTATTTTTTGATTTCCTCTTTAATTTCTTCAGTGATCTCTTGGTTATTTAGTAACATATGTGTTCGTGTTTTTTACGTTTTTTCCCCTGTAATTCATTTCTAATCTCATAGCATTGTGATCAGAAAGGATGCTTGATATGATTTCAATTTTCTTAAATTTACTGAGGCTTGATTTGTGACCCAAGATGTGACCTATCCTGGAGAATGTTCCATGTGCACTTGAGAAGAAAGTTTAATCTTCTGTTTTTGGATGGAATGTGCTATAAATATCAATTAAATCTATCTGGTCTATTGTTTCATTTAAAGCTTGTGTTTCCTAATCAATTTTCTGTTTGGATAATCTGTCAATTGGTGTAAGTGAGGATTAAAGTCCCCCCCTATTGTTGTGTTACTGTTTCCTCTTTTATAGCTGTTAGCAGTTGCCTTATGTATTTTTTCCTATGTTAGATGCATATATATTTATAATTTTTATATCTTCTTCTTGGATTGATCCCTTGATCATTATGTAGTGTCCTTCCTTGTCTCTTGTAACATTCTTTATTTTAAAGTCTATTATATCTGATATGAGTATTGCTACTGCGGCTTTCTTTTGATTTCCATTTGCATGGAATAAGTTTCTCATCCCCTCACTTTCAGTCTCTATGTGTCCCTAGGTCTGAAGTGGGTCTCTTGTAGACATCATATATATGAGTCTTGTTTTTATATCCATTCTGTGAGCCTGTGTCTTTTGGTTGGAGCATTTAATCCATTCATGTTTAAGGTAATTATTGGTATGTATGCTCCTATGACCATTTTCTTAATTGTTTTGTTTTTGTTTTTTTAGGTCCTTTTCTTCTCTTGTGTTTCTCACTTAGAGGATTTCCTTTAGCATTTGTTGTAGTTTAGGTGGTGCTGAATTCTCTTAGCTTTTGCTTGTCTGTAAAGCTTTTGATTTCTCCATCGAATCTGAATGAGATCCTTGCTGGGTAGAGTAATCTTGGTTGTAGTTTCTTCCCTTTCATCACTTTAAGTATATCATGCCACTCCCTTCTGGCTTGTAGAGTTTCTGCTGAGAAATCAGCTGTTAACCTTTTGGGAGTTCCCTTGTATGTTATTTGTCATTTTTCCCTTGCTGCTTTCAATAATTTTTCTTTGTCTTATTTTTTGCCAATTTGATTACTATGTATCTCGGCGTGTTTCTCCTTGGGTTTGTCCTGTATGGGACTCTCTGCGCTTCCTGGACTTCGGTGGCTATTTCCTTTCCCATGTTATGGAAATTTTTGATTATAATCTCTTCAGATATTTTCTCTGGTCCTTTCTCTCTCTCTTCTCCTTCTGGGACCCCTATAATGTAAATGTGTTGTGTTTAATGTTGTCCCAGAGGTCTCTTAGGATGTCTTCATTTCTTTTCATTCTTTTCTCTTTATTCTGTTCTGCAGCAGTGAATTCCACCATTCTGTCTTCCAGGTCAGTTATCCGTTCTTCTGCCTCAGTTCTTCTGCTATTGTTTCCTTCTAGTGTAGTTTTCATTTCAGTTATTGTATTGTTCATCTCTGTTTGTTTGTTCTTTAATTCTTCTAAGTCTTTGTTAAACATTTCTTGCATCTTCTCGATCTTTGCCTCCATTCTTTTTCCGAGGTCCTGGATCATCTTCACTCTCATTATTCTGAATTCTTTTTCTGGAAGGTTGCCTGTCTCCACTTCATTTAGTTGGTTTTCTGGGGTTTTATCTTGTTCCTTCATCTGGTACATAGCCCTCTGCGTTTTCATCTTGTCTGTCTTTCTGTGAATGTGGTTTTTGTTCCACAGGCTGCAGGATTGTAGTTCTTCTTGCTTATGCTCTCTGCCCTCTGGTGGATGAGGCTCTCTAAGAGGCTTGTGCAAGCTTCCTGATGGGAGGGACTGGTGTTGGGTAGAGCTGGGTGTTGCTCTGGTGGGCAGAGCTCAGTAAAGAGCTCTGAATCGCTTTCTCTTTTGTAAATAAGTTCATTTGTATCATTTTTTAAGGTTCCACATATAAGTGATATCATATGATGTTTGTCTTTCTATGTTTGGCTTACTTCACTTAGTATGATAATCTCCAGGTCCAACCATGTTGCTGCAAATGGCATTATTTCATTCTTTTTCATGGCTGAATAATATTCCATTGTAAATATATCTCACATCTTCTTTATCCATTCATCTGTTAATGGACATTTAGGTTGCTTCCATGTCTTCGCTATTGTAAATAGCATTTCAGTGAATATTGGGGTACGTGTATCTTTTTGAATTATGGTTTTCCCCAGATATATGTCTAGGAGTGAGATTGCAGGATCATATGGTAGCTCTATTTTCAGGTTTTCAAGGAACCTCCATACTGTTCGTTATAGTGGCTGTATCAATTTACATTCCCACCAACAGTGTAGGAGGTTTCCTTTTTCTTCACATCCTCTCCAGCACTTATTATTTGTAGACTTTTTGATGATGGCCATTCTGACCGGTGTGAAGTGATACCTCATTGTAGTTTTGATTTGCATTTCCCTAAAATGACTCTACTACCCAAGGCAATCTACAGATTCAGTGCAATCCCTATCAAATTATGAATGGCATTTTCCACAGAACTAGAACACATAATTTAAAATATTTTATGGAACAATGAAAGACCCTAAATAGCCAAAGCAATCTTGAGAAAGAAAAGCAGAGCTGAGTATTCAGGATCCCTGACTTCAGACTATACTATAAAGCTACAGTCATCAAAACAGTATGGTACTGTCACAAAAACAGAAATATAGATCGATGGAACAGGATAGAAAGCCCAGAAATAAACCCACACATCTGTGGTCAATTAATCTACAACAAAGGAGGTAAGAGAATATACAGTGGATGAAAGACAGTCTCTTCAATAAGTGGTGCTGGGAAAACTGGACAGCTACATGTAAAAGAATGAAATTAGAACAACTGTCACACCATGCACAAAAACAAACTCAAAATGTATTAAAGACCTAAATGTAAGACCAGATACTATAAAACTCCTAGAGGAAAACATAGGCAGAACACCCTCTGACATAAATTACAGCAATATCTTTTTGGATCTGTCTTCTAGAATAATGGAAATAAGAACAAATATAAAAAAAGGGGACCTAATTAAACTTAAAATCTTTTGCACAGCAAAGGAAACCATAAACAAAATGAAAAGACAATGTACAGAATGGGAGAAAATATTTACAAATGACACAGCCAACAAGGGATTAATCTCCATAACATACAAACGGTCCATACTGCTCCGTATCAAAAAACACCCCAACCCAATCAGAAAATGGGTAGAAGATCTAAATAGGCACTTCTCCAAAGAAGACTTACAGATGACCAACAGGCAGATGAAAAAGTGAAAGTTTTCTTCACTCTTCTTCAGAGTCACCCATGAGATGGGCTGTGATACAGTAGTATCTCATTAGTTCCACTGCCCACATATTATGCAAATCCACCTGTAAAAACAAGGCTGATTTTTTCTTTCTCTGTCACCTGATTATAGGGAACCTCACATGATTCCATAACTGGAGCCTGAGGAAGGGTGGGCAACACACAGAAGTAGGGATCAGGAGAAACTGATCTATCTGCTCAAGCAACGTACTTGTGTTTTCTGATCTGTTAAGACATGATATTGTATATGTCCTTTCCACTTAAAGATACTGATACTGCATCTTCTTAAACTCATGGCTTGTTGCATCAGCTAATACTGTACCTACTTTGTTATAAAAAACCCAATTTTTATATATATATATATATATAAAATTTTTTTTTTTTTTTTTTATTACATGTTTGCAGTACACGTGCCTCTCACTGTTGTGGCCTCTCCCGTTGCGGAGCACAGGCTCCAGATGCGCAGGCTCAGTGGCCATGGCTCACGGGCCCAGCCACTCTGCAGCATGTGGGATCTTCCTGGACCAGGGCACGAACCCGTGTCCCTTGCATCGGCAGGCGGACTCTCAACCACTGCGCCACCAGGGAAGCCCAAAAATCCGATTTATAATAGTCACTTTGTTTCCTTTAGTCAGGCTTTCAGTCTCTACCAGAGTTTAGTAGAAATAAAATAATTGCTTCTTCAACGATAATAGTTATCCACACAAGAAAGTAGTTTTTATCTGAAAATTTTGATGTTTATACTGATTCTCCTCTTGGGGCCAAATAGGGCCTCCATTAGAGCATCTTAATTTGCCAGAGATACTTTGACTACTGTTGCTTCTACTGTGTTACAAGGCTTAAGTGGAAAAATTAATTGCACCACAGCTTGAATCTGCTGCAGAGTAGTGTCGTGCTCTGGGTCCCACTCACAACTAGCTGACTTATGTGTTAAGTAAAATGTAAGAGCACCACACGCACATGTGGTTTAAGTTGCTTTCTAAGTATAGAGGTCCATCATAGGTTGCATTTTTCAACAACTGGTAGAAATTACAGGGTGCGGCAACCTGCTTTTTCTTTAGATACCCATAGATAACATGGACCACTGAATCTCTAAAAATTTCACTGATACACTAGAGACTAAATTTTCAGGGAGTTTATCTTCCACCCTCTGACATACTTGACATAAAGCATCTTGACAGCTAGTGTCTGGTACTTCCTATTCACAGGTGCAATCATAATGTCATCAGTGTTGTGGACCAACATGATATTCTTTGGGATATTAGTTCAAGCCCCTGTGGACAGGCCCTGAGGTAAGACAATAAAGGTGTATTGATGTCCCTGCCAGGTAAAATCCAATTACTTCAGATATGCCTTGCCAATGGAGAAAAGTTTATTTGCCACATTAATAGCTGCATGCCACACGTCACTGGCTGTGTTGATTTGCTCCGGTAAAGATACACATCTGGAGGAAAGCTGCAGTAAAGATACACATCTGGAGGAAAGCTGCATCACTCTTTGATGACATTAACAATAACCCACAGTCATAGACCCATCCAGCTTTCGCATTGGCCAAACAGGCAATTTAAACAAGGATAGACTATGAATCATCACCCCTGCATCTTTCAAGCTGTTGATGGTTAAAGTAATCTCTATAATTCACTCAGAAATGTGGTACTGCACTTGGTTTAGTATTTTGCTAAGGAGGAGTAAATTTAGGGATGTCCACTTGGTCTTTCTACCATATTAGCCCTTATTCCATGAGTCAGAAAACCAGCTTATGATTTTTTTCCATTTGCTGGGTATAGCTATTTCAACTGCAAATATAAAATTAACATGTGGGAACACCACAGGATGTTCTACTTGATTAACTAGGACGAACACAAGATGGACTCAGGCTGAAGGTCCATTTATTATTGACCTAACTTCCACATGGACCACACAGTACTATTTTATTCCTCCACATTTGCATTAATTCAGAGCCAGTGTCCCTAAAGTCTGATTGCTACTCCTTCCAAGTTCATAGCCATTCTATGTAAATAGCTTCACAGACCCTTGGAAACATCTTGCAGAAATATTTGCAGTATATATTTGTATTAGTATTCTCTTGTCGATGTAACAAATTACCAAAAATTCAGTGGCATTAAAACAACA
Organism: Aethalodelphis obliquidens; assembly: GCF_003676395.1. Lineage (NCBI taxonomy): Eukaryota > Metazoa > Chordata > Mammalia > Artiodactyla > Delphinidae > Aethalodelphis > Aethalodelphis obliquidens. The sequence continues at coordinate 73,181,134 of NW_020837947.1, read as the reverse complement.
CAAATTTATCATCTTGTATTTCCATAGGTTAGAAGTCTGATACAGTTCCCACTAGGCTGAAATCAAGGTAAGGCTATGTTCCTTTCTGGCACCTGTAAGGTCGGATCTTAACAAATGGCACCGCGAAACAGAGGAAAGCTTCAAGTGAGCTTTATTAGGGAGCGCTCCCGGGCGAGGTTCACTGGTCCGAGAGAAGGGGGCCAGAGAAGTTGCACCCGGGTGAGGCTTGGGCAAGATTTTATAGGGGAAGAAGGGAAAGGGGTGTGGTGAATCTGGGAGGGTGCAGGGTATTCCTTATTTGGTGGTCTCTTCGGGTATCGTGGCAATATCTGATGCCGGTTGCATCAGTCTTGGGACCGTTAGTCCCGCCCCTCGAAAGGTGGGAAGGCTGGGCCGGGTGGAAAGTCCCCAGGTCAGTTCCTGGAACTGGGTGGTCCAGACAGTCTCCAGGTCAGTTTCTGGAACTGGGTGGTCCGGAGAGTTTTGTTCTGATGCAACCTGTGAATCTGATTGCGTTCCCCTGCCTCGGGCCAGTTGGCCTTACATCCCGACATCTTTGGTGTAATGGGGCGGCGTTCTGATCTCTGGCTACTTATTGCTGAATGGAGGCATCGAAAGGGGAGTCGGGCGACCAGAGGTCCGAGGCTGAGGGGAGACCAGTGGATGATTCTGTAGGAAGCAAGGTGTAAGGGCCGAGGAGCATTTGGTTTGTGGCCACCCGAGAGGCTTCCTCCATGCGCCTGCGAAGGAACCTAAGAAAACAGGGAGCAAGCATGAACAAGATACAGATGAGAATTAAGGGGCCTAGGATTGGTGTCAGCCAGGTATAGAGGGTGGACCGCCACCAGTCGGGAACTGGGGGAGGTGGACTGTCGCTGCCTGCGTTGGAGTTCTTCGTTTAAGCGCCGGAGAGCATCTACATTGTCCTCAACGACCGCTGTCTCGTTGATGTAGTAGCAGCGCTCTTCCTGTAGGAAGAGGCAGGTACCTCCTTTGTCGGCTGTCAGAAGGTCCAGGGCGCGTCGATTTTGGAGGGCAACTCGGGCTACTGAGGTGATCTGGCGCTGGAGGGAGGTGATGGAGGCGGCAGAAGCCTCGATGGCTAGCTGGAGTTTCTGTTCTAGGTCACGGGATGTTGAGACACTGTGTGTTAGGGCTTCTCCCCCAATGCCTGCAGCAACGAGAGAGGAGGCGAGGGAAATGCCTGCGACCATAGGGAGAAAGATGGCCCTTTGGCCCTTAGAGAGGTCGAGGGCCCGTGTGAGTGCTATCAGTTCAGCCCTTTGAGAGGTTGTCCCTTCTGGGAGGCGGTTGGCCTCGATAATGGTTGAGATGGTTACTACCGCATAGGCCGCCCTGCGGCGTCCGTCGGGGCCGAGTATTGAGCTGCCATCTACGAAGAGGGTGCGGTCCGGGTTTAACAGTGGAGTATCAAAGCGTCCCTCCCTAGGCGGGCTGAGGGCCTCTACGACTTGGGGGCAGGAGTGGGAAGGGGAGGTCCCGGTATCAGAGATAGGCAAGAGGGAGGCCGGGTTTAGGCGGGGGCGGGGGGGGGGGGGTCGAGGGAGATAGCAGGCTTTTCACTGAACAGTAGGTGGAACTCCTGGATGCGGGAGGGGCCCAGGAGGGAGAGAGACTTGTGGCCTAGGAGGTCGACCAGCCGGTGGGAGGAAAACACGCTTAGTGGGTGGGCCAGAGTCAGTTTGAGTGTTTGGTCAGTTCGGCTGCCGCTGCTAGGGCCCGAAGGCATGGTTGCCATCCCCGAATGGTTGGGTCTAGCTGGTTAGAGAGGTAAGCCACGGGGCGGTAGGAAGGCCCTACAGGCTGGGCAAGGAGTCCAGTGGCTATTCCGGCCCGTTCATCCACAAGAAGGTGAAAAGGTCGTTTGGGTTGAGCAGAGAAAGGGAAGGAGAAGATATCAGAGCGTTACGGAGGGTGAGAAAGGCCTGTCGAATGGCGGAAGAAGAGGTGAGGGGTCCTTGAGGGGTTTCTTTAGCGGCTAGATATAAGGGTTTAGTGAGGAGAGCAAAGTTAGGGATCCAGTGTCGGAAAAATCCTACGAGGCCCAGAAAGGAGAGAATTTGTTCCGCTGTTTCCGGAGGTGGAGTTCACGGATAATCCGGGTGCGGTCGGCTGTTAGACCTTTTGTGGTAGGGGTAAGGTGGAGCCCCAGGTAGGTTACAGAAGATACAGATAACTGAGCCTTGGCTGGGGAGACCCGATAACTGCGAGAGCCAAGGTAATTGAGGAGATCTGCAGTATGTTGTCTTGAGAGGCTGAGAGACGGGCTACAAAGGAGGAGGTCATCTACATATTGAAGGAGTGTGCTGGGGGTAAGGGAGCAGGAAGTGAGGTCCCGTGCCAGCGCCTGACCGAAGAGGTGAGGACTGTCGCGGAAGCCCTGGGGAAGAACTGTCCAGGTGAGCTGACTGGAAGTATGAGTATCCGGATCCGTCCAGGTAAAGGCAAAGAGGAAATAGGAGTCGGGATGTGGGGGATAGTGAAAAAGGCATCTTTGAGATCCAGAACCGTAAAGTGGGCTGTGGATGGGGGGATATGGGAGAGCAAGGTGTATGGGTTTGGTTCTACTGGGTGGAGAGGAATTATGGCCTCATTGATTAGTCGGAGGTCCTGGACCAGGTGATAATCCCCAGAGGACTTGCGGACAGGCAGGATGGGGGTGTTGCAGGGAGAGCCAGTGGGGATAAGGAGTCCCTGGTTTAGGAGTCTGGTGATAATAGGTTGTAGGCCCCTAAGGTGAGTCTAAGAGATGGGAAATTGGGGTCTTGATGGAAATTTGGAGGGGTCCTTTAGGCAGATGAGGACGGGGGAATGGTGTGTTGCTATTATGGGCTTAGAAGTATCCCAGACTTGGGCATTGATTGGGTTTGGTGTGATTGGAAGAGGGGGATAGGAGGGGGAGGGTTCTAGAGACAGGCCGAGAAGAGGAAGCAGGAGTTGGGAGGAGGGGACCTTAGGGTCAAGTCTAATCAGCTGGAGGGAGGCCCCTAAGTGGAAAAAGACATCTCGGCCTAGCAAGGGAACTGGGCAGCATGGTATGACTAAGAAGGAATGAGTAAAAGGGAGTCCTTCGATATGACATGGGAGTGGACCGGTCTGGAGTGGGAAGGATGGTTTGCCATCAATACCCATGACCGAGATCTGGGAAGGAGAAACTGGCCTGGAATAAGTAGGCAGGACCGAATAGGTAGCCCCCATGTCCACCAGAAATGAGATGGACTTACCTGCTACCTGTAGTGTTACCCTGGGCTCGGCGAGGGTGATGGGGGTCTTCGAGTCCGGGCACCGTCAGTCGTCAGCCAATCCCAGCAGTTCGAGTGGTAATGCCGTTGGGTCGGCCTGCCCCCTGCGTGGAGACGCTGAGGGAGGGCCAGTCTTGGGCAGTCACTCTTCCAGTGGCCCATTAGCCCGCAGCTGGGACAGGGCTTAGAAAGAGGTAGGGGATTGGGACATTGCCGAGCCCAGTGGCCTTGTTTTCCGCATTTGAAGCAGCCCCCGGCGGGGTTGCCTTTTGCGGACCCCGTGGATGCTGTGATCCATGGGAGATGGCCGGCCTTAGGGCGGCTACAAGAGCTTGGGTTTGGAGGGCCACCTTCTGACCACCTGTCGGCTGGATTCTGCCAAATCCTCACGGCCATTATAGACTTTAAAGGCCATTTTTACCAGGTCTCGAATAGGGGTTTGAGGGCCGTCTTCTGCCCGTTTTAATTTCTTTCGGACGTCCGTGGCTGATTGGGTGATAAAATGGGTGGCCAGGACCGCTGCCCCTGCCGGGGTGTCAGGATCCAGCTGGGTGTAGAGAGTTAAAGCCTCTGTAAGGCGATTGAGAAAGATAGCTGGATTTTCGTTAGGTTCTTGGGTTATCTCTTTTAGTTTTTCAAAATTGACTACCTTATGAGCGGCAGCCTGCATGCCAGCCAGGAGGCATTGGATCATGAGGTCGCGTTTACGGTGGCCATCTTGGCCATCCTGATAAGTACAGCCTGGATAGGTGCCAGGTACGGCAGTCGCTCCGACAGGCATCGAGTTGTTGGTAAGGTGAACCTGATCTGCATGGTTTCGGGCAGCCGTTTGAATTCTTTCCCTTTCGTCAGGGGTTAAGGTAGAGGACAGAACCACAAAGATATCGTGCCAGGTTAGATGGTAAGCTCGAGATAGGTAGCGAAATTCTTTGATGTAGTGGGAGGAGTCGGCAGAGAAGGAGCCTAATCGTTTTTCAGTTTGAGAGAGGTCCTGGGGAGAGAAAGGGACATGGACCCTGACCAGTCCTTCCGCTCCTGCTACCTCCCTCAGAGGGCAGAGGAGATTTGGATCTTGGGAGTCGTGAGAGCGTGTATGTATGTGCACTAATTGGCGAAGCAAGGGGCGTGGGAGGAGAAACCGTTGAGGGAGGCGGGGGAGCGGTTGGAGGGGCCGGAGCAGGGTTCGGGAGGAGGAGGGACCGCTTCAGGGTAGGGTGGAGGTTGGAGAGGAGCTCTGGAGGGGGGAGAGGCGAGAGATTCGGGTGGGTCGGTTAGTGGGGAGGAATCATCATCCAAGGGGATTGAGGTTTTGGGTGGAGGAGATGTTTGTTTGGGAAGGAGGATTTGAGGTAGAACAATTGACGCAAAGGGAGGGGCGAGAGCGCAAATACCAAAAAACCTGGACATAGGGGACCTCAGACCATTTGCCCGTCCTGCGGCAGTAATTATCTAGATCACGGAGGATGTTAAAATCGAAAGTCCCTTCAGGAGGCCATTTGGATTGATTGTCTTGAGGATAAGCCGTCGGCGACGGAGATCTTGGGAGAAACTGAGGGCTGTAAAATTGGCTAGGAGACACCCCAGGGGCGTCTTAGGATCTTGTCTCGATTGTGAGCTTCCCATGACCCCCAGTCTGTCCCTGAGTGATTGGAGAGGGAGAGAGGCGTCCCTGGTCTCAGTCTCCAATTCATGGCAGGTCAGAGGGTGGTCAGGCGATTGAGACGTCTCCACAGTTGCCCGAGGCCCGGAGAGAGGACGGAGGTCCCTGAGGCGGCCGCGATTAGGGACAGGGAGTCCGGTGGGCCGGGACTCTGGGGGTCGGAGGGAACAAGGGAGGGGGACTTACCCCGTTTTCTGCCGGATCGGGTGGATGAGTAGAGGTTCCCTGGTTGTCTCCTGGGGGAGGGGAGGAGCGGCCCATGCGGTAACCCGCGGGGCTTGATACCCCTCCCGGGTTTTGGCACCAAATGTAAGGTCGGATCTTAACAAACGGCACCGCGAAACAAAGGAAAGCTTCAAGTGAGCTTTATTAGGGAGCGCTCCCGGGCGAGGTTCACTGGTCCGAGAGAAAGGGGCCAGAGAAGTCGCACCCGGGCGAGGCTTGGGCAAGATTTTATAGGGGAAGAAGGGAAAGGGGTGTGGTGAATCTGGGAGGGCACAGGGTATTCCTTATTTGGTGGTCTTTTCGGGTATCCTGGGGGACCGTTAGTCCCTCCCCTCGAAAGGCGGGGGAAGGCTGGGCCAGGTTCAAAGTCCCCAGGTCAGTTCCTGGAACTGGGTGGTCCGGAAAGTCTCCAGGTCAGTTTCTGGAACTGGGTGGTCCGGAGAGTTTTGGTCTGATGCAACCTGTGAGTCTGATTGCGTTCGCCTGCCTCGGGCCAGTTGGCCTTACAGCACCTTTAAGAGAAAATATTTCCTTGCATTTTCTAGCTCTAGAGGTTGCCCACATTCCTGGCTCCCTTCCTCCATCTTCAAAGGCAGCAACGTTTCATCTCTCTGGCCATTCTTCCTTGTAACATTTCCCTTTGACTCTCTGATCTCTTTTTAGCCTCCCCTTCCAATTTAAGGACTCTTTTAGTTACATTGAATTAATCTGGATAAGGCAGAAAAATCACCCTTTTTAAATGTCAGCTGATTGATTGGAAATCTTAATTCCATATGCAATCTTAATTCTATTTTGCCATAGAATCTAACATAGTCCATATAATCTAACATAGTGACAGTTTTCCTGGATTAGGACAAAGACATCTTTGGGGGTTCATTATTCTGTCCTACCACAATACTATAATCTTATTGCAGAGTACTTCCTCAAAGATATCAGACTCCCCTTCTATAAAGGACTGCTAATTGGGTGAGAAGCCATGACTATCTATGTTGACAGTTCAAATAAGCTGACTGCTCACCATGCCTAGGGAATATTTGTTTATACACAGGCATACCTTGGAGATATCGCAGGTTCAGATCCAGATCAATGCAATAAAGTGAATACCACAATAAAGTGAGGGACATAGTTCTTTTAGTTTCCCAGTACATATAAAAGTTACGTTTACACTTTTTACTGTAGTCTATGAAGTGTACAATAGCATTATATCTAAAAGACAATGTACATACCTTAATTTTAAAATACTTTATTGCTAAAAAATACTAACCATCATCGGAGCCTTTAGTGAGTCATAATCTTTTTGCTGGTGGAGGGTCTTGTGCCAGTGCTGACGGCTGCTGACTGATGATCAGGGCGGTGGCTACTGAAGCCTGGGGTTGCTGTGGCAGTTTCTTAAAATAAAACAGTGAAGTTGCCACATTAGTTGACTCTTCCTCTCACTAGCGATATCTTTGTCACTTACAACGCCCTTCCATAGAATTTTACTCACAGAACTTTCAAAATGGCAGCAGTCCTCTCAAACCCTGCCCCTACTCTATCAAATAAAGTTACATAATAGTCTAAATCCTTTATTCTCATATCAAAAATATTTGTAGTATCTTCACCAGAAGTAGATTCCATGTCAAGAAACCACTTTCTGTGCTCATCCATAAGAAGCACCCCCTCACCTGTTCAAGTTTTATGAGATTGCAGCAACTCAGTCACATGTTCAGGCTCCACTTTTTTTTAACATCTTTATTGGACTATAATTAATTGCTTTACAGTGTAGTGTTAGTTTCTGCTGTATAACAAAGTGAATCAGCTCTGTGTGTCTGTATATCCCCATATCCCCTCCCTCTTGGATCTCCCTCCCACTCTCCTTACCCCACCCCTCTAGGTGGTTGCAAAGCTATTTCCACCATATTTGCAGTTATTTTCTCCAAAATCATCCATGAGGGTTGGTATCAACTTCTTCCAAACTTCTATTAATGTTGTTATTGGGACCTCTTCCCATGAATCACTAATATGCTTCATGGCATCTAGAATGGTGACTCCTTTCCATAGAGTTGTCAATTGACTTTGCCCAGATCCATCAGATCCACTATCTATGTCAGCTATAGCCTTATGGGATGTATTTCGTAAATAATAAAATTTGAGAGTCAAAATGACTCCTTTATCTACAGGCTGCAGAGTGGATGTTGTGTTAGCAGGCATGAAAACAACATGAATCTCGTCGTACATCTCTATTAGAGCTCTTGGCTGGCCAGGTGCATTGTCAGTGAGTAGTAACATTTTGTAAGGAATCTTTTTTTCTAAGCAGTATGTCTCAACAGTGGGCTTAAAGTATTCAGTTAACCATGTTGTCAACAGATGTACTCTCATTGAGACTTTGTTGCTCCATTTATTGAGAACAGGCAGAGTAGATTTAGCGTAACTCTTCAGGGCCCTGGGATGTGGGGAATGGTAAATGAGCATTGACTTCAACTTCAAGTCACCAGCTGCATTAGCCCCTAAGAGAGTCAGCCTGGCCTTTGAAACTTTGAAGCCAGGCATTGACTTCTCTTTGGCTATGAGAGTCTTAGATGGCATGCTCTTCCAATAGAAGGTTGTTTTGTCTGCATTGAAATCTACTGTTTAGAGTAGCCACCTTCATTAACTATCTCAGCTGGATCTTCAGAATAATTTGCTGCAGCTTCTACACCAGCACTTCTGCCTTAATGTTATGGAGACAGCTTCTTTCCTTAAACCTCATGAATCAACCTCAGCTAACTTCAAACTTTTCTCTGCAGCTTCTTTACCTCTCTCAGCTTTCATAGGATTGAAGCGAGTTAGGACCTTGCTCTGGATTAGGCTTTGGCATAAGAGAATGTTGTAGCTGGTTTGATCTCCTAACCAGACCACTGAAACTTTCTTCTTATCAGCAATAAGGCCCTTTCACTTTCTTATTATCATGTATTCAGACGAGCACTTTTAATTTCCTTCAAGAACTTTTCCTTTGCATTCACTTGGAAGCCTAGTTTTTGCCCTATCTCAGCTTTGTACATGCCCTCCTCACTAAGCTAATTTATTTGTCTTTTTACTTAAAGTGAGAGCTGTACAACCCTTCCTTTCATTTGAACACTTAGAGACCATTGTAGGGCTATTAATTGGCCTAATTTCAATATTGCTGTGTCTCAGGGAATAGAGAGGCTTGAGGAGAGGGAGAGAGATGGGAGAGAGAGGGAAATGGCTGGTTGGTGGAGCAGTCAGAATACACACAATATTATCAGTTAAGTTCACAGCCATCTTATGAGGGTGCAGTTCATGTTTCCCCAAAGCAATGACAATATGGTAGTCACAACAAAGGTCACCCGGTCACCATAACAAACATAACAATAATGAAAAGTTTGAAATGTTTTGAGAATTGCAAAAATGTGACACAGAGACATGAGGTGAGCAATTGCTGCTCGAAAAATGGTGCTGAGAGAATTTCTCCATGTAGGGTTTCCACAAAACGTCAACTTGTAAAAAACACAATATCTGGGAAGCTCAGTACTGCAAAGGGCGATAAAACCAAAGACACCTGTAGATGAAGTAGCACTTTAGTAAACTGACCATCTGTTTCATTCCTTGGCTCACCGTAAATCATAAACCACTCTCATAGATTCCTTCATGTCAGAATACTCTCATCTCCACCTTATCCATGATGCCTGTCACAGTGTTGGTGACCACATTGTTTCTCATGGCTACTTACTCTTACCTGGACTCCTTGCTCCAGAATTCCATCATGTCTTTTGAATTCAGGAACTTCATTTTAAAGGAAGCATTTCACACTATCAGTCCTAGCCTAAGAGACAGCCATCATGGAGATTTTATGGATGCCGTCTCTCATTATTTAATTTTGTAATGTTTTAGAGAGTGGAGTGTCCACTGGGTCCTCCTGGTGGTTAGAGTCAAGGAAACGGTGTTCTATTTCTACATAATAACTTCAATCCACTACTTGCATCTCTCTGTCTCAACTGCTTCCTAAAAATTATGCCAGGGAAATTCTGTCATTGAAATTTTATTGAATTGAAGTCATCATTAAAACCATGATTCGGTCAATCAAACTAATAACCTGCTGGGTCACTTACAGCTGTTCGCAGTAACACATTATATCAATAATCTTGGGGACTTCCGGGAGATGGCAGAAGACTAACACGCGGAGATCCCCTTCCTCCCCACAGATACACCAGAAATACATCGACTCCTGGAACAACTCGTACAGAACACCTACTGAACGCTGGCAGAAGACCTCAGACCTCCCGAAAGGCAAGAAACCCCCCCCATGTACCTGGGTAGGGCAAAAGAAAAAAGAATAAACAGAGACAAAAGGATAGGGACGGGACCTGCACCAGTGGGAGGGAGCTGTGAAGGAGGAAAGGTTTCCACACGCTAGGAAGCCTCTTCGCAGGCAGAGACTGCGGGTGGCGGAGGGGGGGAGCTTCGAAGCCGCAGAGGAGAGCACACCAACAGGGCTGTGGAGGGCAAAGCGGAGAGATGCCCGCACAGAGGATCAGTGCCAACCAGCACTCACCAGCCCAAGAACCTTGTCTGCTCCCCCGCTGGAGCGGGCGGGGCTGGGAGCTGAGGCTCGGGCTTCAGTCATAGCACAGGGAGAGGACTGGGGTTGGTGGTGTGAACACAGCGTGCAGGGGGTTAGTGCACCACGGCTAGCCAGGAAGGAGTCCGGGGAAAAGTCTGGAGCTGCCGAAGAGGCAAGAGGCTTTTTCTTCCCTCTTTGTTTCCTGGTGCGCGAGGAGAGGGGATTAAGAGCGCTGCTTAAAGGAGCTCCAGAGACGGGCGCGAGCTGCGGCTAAAAGAGCGGACCACAGAGACGGGCATGAGACGCTAAGGCTGCTGCTGCCACCACCAAGAAGCCTGTGTGCGAGCACAGGTCACTGTCCACACCCCCCTTCTGGGGAGCCTGTGCAGCCCGCCACTGCCAGGGTCCCGGAATCCAGGGACAACTCCCCTGGGAGAATGCACGGCGCGCCCAGGGACAACTCCCCTGGGAGAATGCAACGTCATGCCGGCCTCTGCTGACGTGGGCTCGCCCTGCACTCCATGCCCCTCGCCACCCCACCCCCCAGCCTGAGTGAGCCAGAGCACCCGAATCAGCGGCTCCTTCAACCCCGTCCTCTCTGAGGGAAGAACAGACGCCCTCCGGGGACCTACACGCAAAGGCGGGGCCAAATCTAAAGCTGAACTCCTGGGAGCTGCTGTGAGAACAAAGAAGAGAAAGGGAAATCTCTCCCAGCAGCCTCAGGAGCAGCGGATTAAAGCTCCACAAACAACTTGATGTACCTGCATCTGTGGAATACATGAATAGACAACCAATCATCCCAAATTGAGGAGGTGGACTTTGAGAGCAAGATATATTTTTTCCCCTTTTCCTCTTTTTGTGAGTGTGTATGTGTATGCTTCTGTGTGAGATTTTGTCTGTATAGCTTCGCTTCCACCATTTATCCCAGGGTTTTATCCGGTTTTTTTTTTGTCTTTTTTCCTTAATAATTATTTTTTTATTTTAATAAATTTATATTTTATCTTTATTTTATTTTACTTTATCTTCTTTCTTTCTTTTTCCTTCCTTCCTTCCTCCCTCCCTCCCATCTTTCTTCCTTCCTTTCTTTCTTTTCTTTCTTCCTACTTCTACTAATTCTTTCTCTCTACTTTTTCTCCCTTTTATTCTGAGCTGTGTGGATAAAAGGCTCTTGGTGCTGCAGCCATGAGTCATTGCTGTACCTCTGAGGTGGGAGAGCCAACTTCAGGACACTGGTCCACAAGAGACCTCCCAGCTCCGTATAATATCAAACGGCAAAAATCTCCCAGAGATCTCCATCTCAACACCAGCACCCAGCTTCACTCAATGACAAGCAAGTTACACTGCTGGACACCCTATGCCAAAAAACTAGCAAAACAGGAACACAACCCCACCCATTAGCAGAGAGGCTGCCTAAAATCATAATAAGGCCACAGACATCCCAAAACACACCACCAGGCGTGGACCTGCCTACGAGAGAGACAAGATCCAGCCGCATCCACCAGAACACAGGCACTAGTACCCTCCACCAGGAAGCCAACACAACCCACTGAACCAACCTTAGCCACTGCGGACAGACACCAAAAACAACGAGAACTACGAACCTGCAGCCTGTGAAAAGGAGACATCAAACACAGTAAGATAAGCTAAATGAGAAGACAGAAAAATACACAGCAGATGAAGGAGCAAGATAAAAACCCACCAGACCTAACAAATGAAGAGGAAATAGGCAGTCTACCTGAAAAAGAATTCAGAATAATGATAGTAAAGATGATCCAAAATCTTGGAAATAGAATAGACAAAATGCAAGAAACAAAGACCTAGAAGAACTAAAGATGAAACAAACAATGATAAACAACACAATAAATGAAATGAAAAATACCCTAGATGGGATCAATAGAATAACTGAGGCAGAAGAACGGATAAGTGACCTGGAAGATAAAATAGTGGAAATAACTACACCAGAGCAGAATAAAGGAAAAAGAATGAAAAGAACTGAGGACAGTCTCAGAGACCTCTGGGACAACATTACACGCACCAACATTCGAATTATAGGGGTTCCAGAAGAAGAAGAGAAAAAGAAAGGGACTGAGAAAATATTTGAAGAGATTATAGTTGAAAACTTCCCTAATATGGGAAAGGAAATAGTTAATGGAGTCCAGGAATCACAGAGCGTCCCATTCAGGATAAATCCAAGGAGAAATACGCCAAGACACATATTAATCAAACTGTCAAAAATTAAATACAAAGAAAGCATATTAAAAGCAGCAAGGGAAAAACAACAAATAACACACAAGGGAATCCCCATAAGGTTAACAGCTGATCTCTCAGCAGAAACACTGCAAACCAGAAGGGACTGGCAGGACATACTGAAACTGATGAAGGAGAAAAACCTGCAACCAAGATTACTGTACCCAGCAAGGATCTCATTCAGATTTGATGGAGAAATTAAAACCTTTACAGACAAGCAAAAGCTGAGAGAGTTCAGCACCACCAAACCAGCTTTACAAGAAATGCTAAAGGAACTTTTCTAGGCAAGAAACACAAGAGAAGGAAAAGACCTATAATAACGAACCCAAAACAATTTAGAAAATGGTAATAGGAACATACATATCGATAATTACCTTAAATGTAAATGGACTAAATGCTCCCACCAAAAGACACAGATTGGCTGAATGGATTAAAAAACAAGAATCATATATATGCTGTCTACAAGAGACCCATTTCAGACCTAGAGACACATACAGACTGAAAGTAAGGGGATGGAAAAAGATATTCCATGCAAATGGAAACCAAAAGAAAGCTGCAGTAGCAATTCTCATATCAGACAAAATAGTGTTTAAAATAAAGACTATTAGAAGAGACAACGAAGGACACTACATAATGATCAAGGGATCCATCCAAAAAGAAGATATAACAATTGTAAATATTTATGCACCCAACATAGGAGCACCTCAATACAGAAGGCAAATACTAACAGCCATAAAAGGTGAAATTGACAGTAACACGTTCATAGTAGGGGACTTTAACACCCCACTTCCACCAATGGACAGATCATCCAAAATGAAAATAAATAAGGAAACACAAGCTTTAAATGATACATTAAACAAGATGGACTTAATTGATATTTATAGGACATTCCACCCCAAAACAACAGAATACACATTTCTCTCAAGTGCTCATGGAACATTCTCCAGGATAGATCATATCTTGGTTCACAATCAAGCCTTGGTAAATTTAATTGAAATTGTATCAAGTATCTTTTCTGACCACAACGTCATGAGACTAGATATCAATTACAGGAAAAGATCTGTAAAAAATACAAACACATGGAGGCTAAACAATACACTACTTAATAACGAAGTGATCACTGAAGAAATCAAAGAGGAAATCAAAAAATACCTAGAAACAAATGACAATGGAGACACGACGACCCAAAACCTATGGGATGCAGCAAAAGCAGTTCTAAGAGGGAAGTTTATAGCAATACAAGCCCACCTTAAGAAACAGGAAACATCTCGAATAAACAACCTAACCTTGCACCTAAAGCAATTAGAGAAAGAAGAACAAAAAAACCCCAAAGTTAGCAGAAGGAAAGAAATCATAAAAATCAGATCAGAAATAAATGAAAAAGAAATGAAGGAAACAATAACAAAGATCAATAAAACTAAAAGCTGGTTCTTTGAGAAAATAAACAAAATAGATAAACCATTAGCCAGATTCATCAAGAAAAAAAGGGAGAAGACTCAATAGAATTAGAAATGGAAAAGGAGAGGTAACAACTGACACTGCAGAAATACAAAAGATCATGAGAGATTACTACAAGCAACTCTATGCCAATAAAATGGAGAACCTGGAAGAAATGGACAAATTCTTAGAAATGCACAACCTGCCAAGACTGAATCAGGAAGAAATAGAAAATATGAACAGACCAATCACAAGCACTGAAATTGAAACTGTGATTAAAAATCTTCCAACAAACAAAAGCCCAGGACCAGATCGCTTCACCGGCAAATTCTATCAAACATTTAGAGAAGAGCTAACACCTATCCTTCTCAAACTCTTCCAAAATATAGCAGAGGGAGGAACACTCCCAAACTCATTCTAGGAGGCCACCATCACCTTGATACCAAAACCAGACAAGGATGTCACAAAGAAAGAAAACTACAGGCCAATATCACTGATGAACATAGATGCAAAAATCTTCAACAAAATACTAGCAAACAGAATCAACAGCACATTAAAAGTATCATAGTCCATGATGAAGTGGGGTTTATTCCAGCAATGCAAGGATTCTTCAATATACGGAAATCTATCAATGTGATAAACCATATTAACAAATTGAAGGAGAAAAACCATATGATCATCTCAATAGATGCAGAGAAAGCTTTTGACAAAATTCAACACCCATTTATGATAAAAACCTGCAGAAAGTAGGCATAGAGGTAACTTTCCTTAACATAATAAAGGCCATATATGTCAAGCCCACAGCCAACATCGTCTTCAATGGTGAAAAACTGAAAGCATTTCCACTAAGATCAGGAACAAGACAAGGTTGCCCACTCTCACCACTCTTATTCAACATAGTTTTGGAAGTTTTAGCCACAGCAATCAGAGAAGAAAAGGAAATAAAAGGAATCCAAATCAGCAAATAAGAAGTTAAGCTGACACAGTTTGCAGATGACATGATACTATACATAGAGAATCCTAAAGATGCTACCAGAAAACTACTAGAGCTAATCAATGAATTTGGTAAAGTAGCAGGATACAAAAGGCACAGAAATCTCTGGCATTCCTATACACTAAGGATGAAAAATCTGAAAGTGAAATCAAGAAAACACTCCCATTTACCATTGCAACAAAAAGAATAAAATATCTAGGAATAAACCTACCTAAGGAGACAAAAGACCTGTATGCAGAAAATTATAAGACACTGATGAAACAAATTAAAGATGATCCAAATAGATGGAGAGATATACCATGTTCTTGGATTGGAAGAATCAACATTGTGAAAATGACTCTACTACCCAAAGCAATCTACAGATTCAATGCAATCGCTATCAAATTACCACTGGCATTTTTCACAGAACTAGAACAAAAAATTTCACAATTTCTATGGAAACACAAAAGACCCCGAATAGCCAAAGCAATCTTGAGAACGAAAAATGGAGCTGGAGGAATCAGGCTCCCTGACTTCAGACAATACTACAAAGATACAGTAATCAACACAGTATGGTACTGGCACAAAAACAGAAATATAGATCAATGGAACAGGATAGAAAGCCCAGAGATAAACCCACGCACATATGGACAGCTTATCTTTGATAGAGGAGGCAGGAATGTACAGTGGAGAAAGGACAGCCTCTTCAATAAGTGCTGCTGGGAAAATTGGACAGGTACATGTAAAAGTATGAGATTAGATCACTCCCTAACACCATACACAAAAATAAGTTTAAAATGGATTAAAGACCTAAATGTAAGGCCAGAAACTATCAAACTCTTAGAGGAAAACATAGAACACTCTATAACGTAAATCACAGCAACATCCTTTTTGACCCACCTCCTAGAGAAATGGAAATAAAAACAAAAATAAACAAATGGGACCTAATGAAACTTCAAAGCTTTTGCACAGCAAAGGAAACCATAAACAAGACCAAAAGACAACCCTCAGAATGGGAGAAAATATTTGCAAATGAAGCAGCTGACAAAGGATTAATATCCAAAGTTTACAAGCAGCTCATGCAGCTCAATAACAAAAAAACAAACAACCCAATCCAAAAATGGGCAGAAGACCTAAATAGACATTTCTCCAAAGAAGATATACAGACTGCCAACAAACACATGAAAGAATGCTCAACATCACTAATCATTAGAGAAATGCAAATCAAAACTACAATGAGATATCATCTCACACCAGTCAGAATGGCCATCATCAAAAAATCTATAAACAATAAATGCTGGAGAGGGTGTGGAGAAAAGGAAACACTCTTGCACTGCTGGTGGGAATGTGAATTGGTACAGACACTATGGAGAACAGTATGGAGGTTCCTTAAAAAACTACAAATAGAACTACCATATGACCCAGCAATCCCACTACTGGGCATATACTCTGAGAAAACCAAAATTCAAAAAGAGTCATGTACCAAAATGTTCATTGCAGCTCTATTTACAATAGCCCGGAGATGGAAACAACCTAAGTGCCCATCATCGGGTGAATGGATAAAGAAGATGTGGCACATATATACAATGGAATATTACTCAGCCATAAAAAGAAATGAAACTGAGTTATTTGTTGTGAGGTGGATGGACCTAGAGTCTGTCATACAGAGTGAAGTAAGTCAGAAAGAGAAAAACAAATACTGTATGCTAACACATATATATGGAATATAAGAAAAAAAAAAGGTCATGAAGGACCTAGGGGCAAGATGGGAATAAGACACAGACCTACTAGAGAATGGACTTGAGGATATGGGGATGGGGAACGGTAAGCTGTGACAAAGCGTGAGAGAGGCATGGACATACATACACTTCCAAACGTAAGGTAGATAGCTAGTGGGAAGCAGCCGCATACCAGAGGGAGATCAGCTCGGTGCTTTGTGACCGCCTGGAGGGGTGGGATAGGGAGGGAGGGAGACTCAAGCGGGAAGAGATATGGGAACATTTGTATATATATAACTGATTCATTTTGTTGTGAAGCAGAAACTAACACACCATTGTAAAGCAATTATACTCCAATAAAGATGTTAAAAAAAAAGAATCTTGATTAAATACACCCATGTTAATAAATTTATTCTCTCTGGTGTAACATTCTTAAAATCCAATCCCAGACATACTCCCTGTGTTCCAGCTGATATAAATTAGCAATATATTGCAATTCTTTGGCTTGTAAGCCATCTGTTTATAGAGGTGATTCTTGTAGGTTTCCTCCTTGGGTATATTGATATTTACCTACTTATGGACTTGAGAGTAATGAAGGGCATTTGGGTGAATTATTAAAAGAATAGGATGCCCCTTGTGAAGCAAGCCTCACAGGAGCTTTAAGAAAGGAAGGACTAATCTATTTATTTATTATTTTAAATATTTATTTATTTGGCTGTGCCGGGTCTTAGTTGCAGCATGCATGATCTTTAGTTGCAGCATGTGGGATCTAGTTCCCTGACCAGGGATTAAACCCAGGCCCCCTGCACTGGGAGCATGGATTCTTAACCAGTGGACCACCAGGGAAGTCCCAGACTAATCTATTTAGACAGGAGAAGAGAGGCTATTTCTGCCTGCAAAGGGAGCTTAGAAATATTTAGAGGTTCAAGTTTCATCACAGCTTATCTAAAACAATCTAATAAAAAAGATCAGAATCTCACTCATTCCAAATAATGTCCTAAATTAAACAAAAAATGACTTGTTTAGGTTGTGTTTTCAACTTGAGTTCTGATTGTGAAATACGCATATTTATTTTTTGATATAATCCTAAACTACGTATTCTCTGAGGTTACTAAAACAGGAATCTGAAAACTGAAAAGTATAGCCCAGAGCCCATGGTGAGAATGGTTTACAGGGTTAATAGGAAAAAGATTATGTAACATAGACTGTCCCACAAGTCCTGAAATTTTTACTATCTGACCCTTTATAGAAAATAAGTTGCTGAACCTTGAACAAGAAAAAAGTGATTATTTTAAGGTTATGCAGAAGGCGTAGGGTTTCCGCTGACACTGCCTTAATGTAAGCATTATAAATCCAGTGCCTTTTCTGTACACTCCAGCACTTTCATAAGTAGTCATCCTACTTCTCAGACTTCGTAGTCATTATTATGTCTCTACTGTCAAGTAGAACAACTACTTGGCCTCCTGAGACTTGCAGGCAACCAACACTTCACCCAAGCATTTACAGATCATAATTTCATAAAATCACACATTACCAGTATCCCATTTGCACTAGAAAACATATTATCAAAGTATTAATACTCAAAGAACAGAACACTTCGATCTCATATTGAGAGTCTTGGTACTAGAAACTATATCAGTCAGAATCTAGTCAGAAAATGGAAAGCATCACATGTATTTCAAGCAGAGGTAATATAAGAAACTATTTACCTGTATAATGGAAGAACATAGAAATAACCCAGAAACAAGGAAATCAAAAACAAGCAGTAGCAGGAATTCCCTCACACCTCTATGACTATAAAGATAAAAGGAAAAGATGAGCTCAGGAGCAGGTCCATCACACAGAAGCAGGAACTATAGTGAGTCTGTCTTTCAAGACCTGAGATTATGGAGCTCAGCGTTGTTCAGCAGTTGATGGACCAACGGCGGTGGTGTTAAGGAATGTAACTGCTTTTGTTCATGCTGTTTAAAGCAGGTGAGTGGGGATATCCTGCCTTTTCCTTTCCTTCCTGCCTTGCAGTCTTCTTATATACCTGTGTAGACTAAAGCTATTTGGAAATGGAAAGCAAGGAAATCTGGGAAATGCTATTCCCTTCTAGAAAGAGGAAGGCAGAGAAACATGGGAATTGGACATGAAACAGAAAGATAGCTGTCATGTTTGTTTTGTAACCAGCAACATGCTAAAAAGTCTCTTACTCTAATAATTTATCAGTATATTCTGCTTCACTCTGTATAATGTATATTATAATGTATAATACTATATTTTTGTGTTTAATAATTATTTTCCAATACATACACTATCATTTTTTTCTTGACTTACTGAACTCAGTAGGGTTTTTGATAAAATATTAAATAAAGGTACTAAAGGTGAGCATTCTTATCTTTTCACTACAGCAAAGGGAAAGTATTCAATATTTCACCATTAAGTATGATGTTTGCTAAGGGTTATGGGGTGCCTTTATTTTTTACTTTTTTGGTTTTATTGAGGTATAATTGATATACAAAAAAACTCCACATATATTATACAGTTTGGACATATATACACACCCATGATACCATCACCACAATCAAGGTAATAAACATATCACCTCCAAAAGTTTTCTTGTGTCCCTTTGTTTTGTGTGTATATGTGTGTTAAAAACACTTAACATGAGATCTATCCTCTTAAATTTTTAGATGCACAGCACTGTATTAACTATAGGATCTATGCTTTGCAGCAGATATCTAGAAATAATTCACCTTGTATAATGTACTGAACATCAAATCCCCATTTCCCCCTCCTCCCAGCCTCTGGAGACCATCATTCTACTTTTTGATAAGTTTAACCCTTTTAGATTTCTCATATGGATGGAATCACGCAGTAAGTGTTCTGTGCCTGACTTATTTCGCTTAGCATAATGTCTTCAAGGAACATCCATATGGTTGCAAATGGTAGAATTTCCTTCTTTTTTTTTTAAGGTTGAATAATATTCCGTTGTATGTATACACCACATTTTCTTAATCGATTCATCTGTTGATAGATATTTGGAGTGTTTCCACATATAGGTTATTGCGAATAATGCTACAGTGAACAGGGGAGAACAGATACCTCTTGGAGATCCATATTTTAATTCTTTTGGATATATATCCAGGAGTAAGGTTGCCAGATTATATGGTGGTTCTATTTTTAGTTTTTGAGGACCTTCCATAGTGTTATCCATAGTGGTGCACCATTTTACATTCCCGTCAACATTGTACAACTGTTCCAACTTCTCCGTATGCTGCCACACTTGTTATCTTTTTGGTTTTTAGATAATTACCATCCTAACAGGTGTGAGGTGATATCTCACTGTGATTTAGATTTGCATTCCCTCATGATTAGCAATGTCAAGCATCTTTTCCTATACCTGTTGGTCATTTGTATGTCTGCCCTGGAGAAATGTGGGAAAACTGGATATTCACATGCAAAAGAATGAAACTGGGCCTCTATCATACAACATACACAAAAATCAACTGAAAATGGATTAAAGACTTAAATGTAAGGGCTAAAACTAAAATTTCTGGAAGAAAACATTGAGGAATAGCTTTTTGACATAGGATGCCCTTATTTCTGTACACTGTAAAGTTTTTACCTCAAGAATTACTTCATTTACATCTTTGGTAATTGTTGCTATTGAAGGTGATCTGGTTTGCTTATTTTTTTCTTAATAATTTTTTTGGCTCTCCATTCCCTGTTCTCTAAATTTTTGCATCATCCCACATTATTACATTTTTTGCCCATTTTCTATAAATGCCATACAAAACTTGAATTTCTCCTTTGCATTTATTATATTTATTATATTTAAACCTTCAAATAAAGTTTGAACACTTCTGTATCATTTGATTTTTTTTTCAGTCTTCTTTTTCTCACATTTTCCTAATCACCTCATATTCTGGCCTTTTTATTCGTTTTATTTTTTCTTTATCAAACTGGATTTCTGTGTTGTATGAGCCATGTCGTATTTTTTCCCACTGAGGATGCAAAATAATTTTAATTTATTTTCTGGTAAAATAATTTACAGGTATTATATTTTCTCTGAGTCTTACAAATATGTTCTCTTTTATTCTAAAGAATTTTTTTATAGCTACTATATTGGGTTTTTAATATTTATAAATTATTGATCAAAGGAAGATAGCAAATATTTTGCCAATGGTTTGAGGATATACAGTCCTTGTTAAAATTCTTTGTCAATCTCTGTGCTGGTAGAATCTTCTTATCATTTTTATAACCACTGGGCACACTGTTATGTACAGTTTCTGCCTTCATCCACAGTATCTGACAGGGTTTATTTAACAGTGCTGCTGGAATAAACTTCTCATACTTTTATATATTTATTTATTTATTATGTGCATTCTTGTTTATTTATTTATTTATTTTAACATCTTTATTGGAGTATAATTGCTTTACAATGGTGTGTTAGCTTCTGCTGTATAACAAAGTGAATCACCTATAGGTATACATATATCCCCATATCCCCTCCCTCTTGCGTCTTGCTCCCACCCTCCCTACCCCAGCTATTTAGGTGGTCACAAAGCACCGAGCTGTTCTCCCCATGTGATGCATCTGCTCCCCACTAACTATCTGTTTTACATTTGGTAAAGTATATATGTCAGTGCCACTCTCTCACTTCGTCCCAGCTTACCCTTCCCCCTCCCCATGTCCTCAAGTCCATTCTCTACGTCTGCATCTTTAGTACATGACTCTTTGAAAGTCTTATGTATCAGGTAATTGAAAGCTTCACATCCAAGTATATTTGATATCAGAATACTAATGTCTCTTCTCACATCCCTGGCATGTTCCATGTGGGAATCACATCTTGAGTAACACAAGCAGTAGTACCCAACTACTTAATAATATATAAGTTGGAAATTGAAAGAAACCTAACATTTAAGACACTATCATATAGCAAACCAATTTTTGATTAATTTAAAATATATGCACACTAATGCATATACATTGTAAATTATTTCAATAGTGTAGTAAAAATGCTCACAAAGATCACTGTCTGTTTTTACTTCCAGAACTTTCCCCCAATCCTGTTTATACATCATCCTGTTCAACCATACTAAGGGAGAGCGCCCTATACATATGTAGCAACAGTACAAATATTTTTTAACTAATAGAGAACTATTCAACTTTATTCCACAGATTTTACAGTTTTATTTCTCAATTTTACCCTGAGTTTAGTCATGAGTTCTTTAGAAATGTTCTTTAGAAAATGTTATAAACTAAAGACTTCTGAAGCACCATCTGGTGCAAATTATTGCAGACTTTTCTGGTAGAGAGGCAGACGGCTGTGGTACTGATCCTCTTTGTATATATCATGTAATCCTGTACTACAGAATCCAAAATTTGTCTGTGTTCTGTATAAAACACAAGAATGCTGGAAGTCAGCCAGAGTAGAACAAAGCTTTAATCAATTCACAGTTTCTTGTTGAGGATGGTTTTGCTTCAGTGGGCAGAAATCTGATTATCTATAAAAGGCTAATAGTACAATTGTCTATACCCTCTGATAATGATTTACTGACTGCTTTCCTTTTCCTATTTGTTTCCTCACTGAAATATGACCCTCTTCTCTCTTCCACTGAGGCTAAAAGAACAACGTGTTCAATTTAACTGCAAATGAGTATCAAGATAGATGTAAGCTTAGAAAATAAAACCCAATATTTATTCATTCGTTCAGCAAAGACTAGCATTGCATACGCCATGTCAGACACTGAGATAGGCATTAAAAGATCCAAGGATGTGTAGATACCTCTTTAACCTCAAGACGCTCCCAGTCCAGTGGAGAAGAGAAACCAAGGTAAAACAACCACTAGCAGTGCTACAAATATATACATGAAATTTCTTTTATTTCCATCAGTAAGATGAAAAAATGAAAATAAAAGAAAATATGATTTCCAAACTCTCTCTCTCCTTCTTCCTCTCTCATTTTTCTCTCTCCTTTGCTTTACTTTTCCTTATCCTTATTAAAGTTTCAACTAACAAACAAACGGAAGAAAATGGATTAACTGATTATATTCTACACACCTTGAAAAGGCAACTATGTCACATAATATAAAGCACAGGAAGAGCCATCAAAACTCTTCAAAGTTCTAACACACTTTGTAAAGTAAAAAGATGAATTACATTTTAAAATTTAATGATTTTTTTCTCATTAGGAGTCAAATCTTATCTGAGGGCAATAAAACACTGGAAACATAAAACCAAAAAAGAGCCAATTAAATTTCATTTAAATAACACTGGTAAAATAAAAGAAATTAGGAAATGTGAGATGTTTCATGTTTCTTTCCCCTAATCTTTCTGGCCTGTTTTAAAATGAATTATCAGTATTCTTCAAAGCATAATAAATTTGAAATCATGGAACATGGGGACGTGTTTTATCCAGTGAACAATGAAATGAGTCTTGGAAAAATAAACTTCATCTGAGGATTTTGGACTTCTACTAGTACCCTTTCAGAATTACATCTGTTTTGGTTAAATATAAGCTTATCCCATTTATGAAAAGTCAGAGAGAGAAGGTTTTGATTATACAGGCACTGGTTTTAAACACATATTGATAAGTGTTCAGGATTTAAATTTAGGTAATTCATATGGTATTGTGATTGAACTTAACAACTGCAATGTGCTTTCTAACAACATAAGAGCAGATGATTTTAGAGTTATTTAAACACAAAATACTTCTAACTAAAAATACATATAACCAGGTCTTCTCATAATGGCTGTATAAAGAAGGCAGTGATTACAACCATAGATAAAACTTTCGCATTTTAAAAATTACAAAAGAAATATTTTTAAACAACTACTTTAAGGCTTTTGAAAATGAAGGAGTCAGTCAGAAATGTGTAAAGTTTATATTTTCATTACTCTAGGAGGGGGATCAAGAAAGATCTTGCTGTGATTTATGTAGGGAGGGTTCTGCCTGTGACTTCCTCTAAGAGTTTTATAGTGTCTGGTCTTACATTTAGGTCTTTAATCCATTTTGAGTTTATTTTTGTGTATGGTGTTAGAAAATGTTCTAATTCATTCTTTTACATGTAGCTGTCTAGTTTTCGCAGCACCACTTATCGAAGAGACTGTCTTTTCTCCATTGTATATCCTTGCCTCTTTTGTCATAGATTAGTTGACCATTGGTGCATGAGTTTATCTCCGGGCTTTCTATCCTGTTCCATTGAGCTATATTTCTGTTTTTGTGCCAGTACCATATTGCCTTGATTACTGTAGCTTTGTAGTATAGTCTGACGTCAGGGAGTCTGATTCGTCTAGCTTTGTTTTTTTCCCTCAAGATTACTTTTGCTATTTGGGTTCTTTTGTGTCTCCATACAAATTTTAAGATTCTTTTGCTCTAGTTCTGTGAAAAATGCCATTAGTAATTTGATAGGGCTTACATTGAATCTGTAGGTTGCTTTGGGTAGAACAGTCATTTTCAAAATACTGATTCTTCCAATCCAAGAACATGGTAAATCTCTACATCTGTTTGTGTCATCTTTGATTTCTTTCATCAGCATCTTATACTTTTATGCACACAGGAGTTTTACTTCCTTAGGTAGGTTTATTCCTAGGTATTTTATTCTTTTGGTTTGAATGGTGAATGGGATTGTTTCCTTAATTTCTCTTTCTGAACTTTCGTTGTTAGTGTGTAGGAATGCAAGAGATTTCTGTGTATTAATTTTACATCCTGCAACTTTACCAGATTCATTGATGAGCTCTAGTAGTTTTCTGGTGGTATCTTTAGGATTTTCTATGTATAATATCACGTCATCTGCAAACAGTGACAGTTTTACTTCTTCTTTTCCAGTTTGTATTGCTTTTATTTCTTTTTCTTCTCTGATTGGACTTCTCTGATAGGACTTCCAAAGCTATGTAGAATAAAAGTAGAGAGAGTGGATATCCTTGTCTTGTTCCTGATCTTAGAGGAAACGCTTTCATTTTTTCACCATTGAGAATGATGTTGGCTGTGCGTTTGTCATATACGGCCTTTATTATGTTGAGGTAAGTTCACTCTATGCCCACTTTCTGGAGAGTTTTTATCATAAATGGATGTTGAATTTTGTCAAAAGCTTCTTCTGCATCTACTGAGATGGTCATATTGTTTTATTCTTCTGTTTGTGAATGTGGTGTATCACATTAATTGATTTATGTATGTTGAAGAATCCTTGCATCCCTGGGATAAATCCCACTTGATCATGGTGTATGATCCTTTTAATATGTTGTTGGATTCTGTTTGCTAGTATTTTGTTGAGGATTTTAGCATCTATTTTCATCAGTGGTATTGGCCTGTAATTTTCATTTTTTGTGATACATTTTTCTGGTTTTGGTATCAGAATGATGGTGGCCTTATAGAATGAGCTTGGGAGTTTTCTTTCCTCTGCAATTTTTTGGAAGAGTTTCAGAAGGATACGTGTTAACTCTTCTCTAAATGTTTGATAGAATTCACCTGTGAAGCCATCTGGTCCTTGACTTTTGTGTGTTGGAAGATTTTTAATTATGCTTTCAATTTCATTACTTGTGATAGGTCTGTTTATATTTTCTGATTCTTCCTGTTTCAGTCTTGGAAAATTAAACCTTTCGAAGAATTTGTCCATTTCTTCTAGGTTGTCCATTTTATTGGCATATAGTTGCTTAATGTAGTCTTCTATGATCCTTTGTATTTCTATGATGTCTGTAGTAAATTCTCCTTTTTCATTTCTAATTTTATTAATTTGAGTCCTCTCCTTTTTATTCTTGATGAGTCTGGCTAAAGTTTTATCAATTTTGTTTATCTTCTCAAAGAACTAGCTTTTTGTTTCATTGATCTTTGCTATTGTTTTCTTCATCTCTATTTCATTTATTTCTGCTTTGATCTTTATGATTTATTTCCTTCTACTAACTTTAGGTTTTGCTTCTATAGCAGAAGTTAACACAATATTGTAAATCAACTATACTCCAATAAAAATTAATTGAAAAAAATTCTGGAGAGGGTATGGAGAAAAAGGAACCTTCCTACACTATTGGTGAGAATGTAAATTGGTACAGCCAGTATGTAGAACAGTATAGAAGTTCCTTAAAAACTGAAAATAAGGCTACCATAAGACCTATCAATCACACTCGTGGCCACGTATCCAGAGAAAACCATAATTCAGAAAGATACATGCACCCCAGTGTTTATAGCAACACTACTTACAATGGCCAGGACATGGACGCAACCTAAGAGTCCATTACAGAGGAATGGAAAGAAGATGTGGTGTGTGTGTGTATACACAATGGCATATTACTCAACCATACAAAAAAATGAAATAATGCCTTTTGCAGAGAAATGGATGGACCTAGAGATTGTCATACTGAGTGAAGTAAGACAGAGAAAGACAAATATCATATGATATTGCTTATATGTGGAATCTAAAAAAAATTGTACAAATGAACCTATTTACAAAACAGAAATAGAGTCACAGATGTAGAAAATAAACTAATGGTCACCAAGGAGGAAAGGGGGGATAAACTGGGAGATTGGGATTGACCTATACACATTACTATATATAAAACAGGTAACTAATAAGAACCTACTCTATAGCACTGGGAACTCTGCTCAGTACTCTGTAATGACCTATGTGGGAGTAGAATCTAAAAAAGACTGGATATATGTGTATGTATAACTGATTCACTTTGCTGTACAGCAGAAATTAACACAACATTGTAAATCAGCTATACTCCAATAAAAATTAATTAAAAAAAGAAATGTGTAAAGTGTTTACTCCTGAGCAACTGTTCCATTAGATAAGAGCAGCTAATTTGTGGCTTCTTGTTCGAAGATGGTACCTTGGTCTGATATCTCCCAGTTCAGGTAGTTATAATATGCAGAATCTCTGACTGAAGATGCATATAAGTGGGTTCTAAAGAACAGATAATCTAGAAAACATTGCAAACACATGGAAGACCTCGGGGATCCCAGCACAAAACTGGACAGAAATTAAAGAGTACTTAACTTCCAAAGAGAGAACTGCTCCTGGTGAGATTTGAATGTATGTTGGACTTCTAGTGTGTTTTCCAACCCATATACAGTTGGGGAGGTTTGTGAGCCGAAACTGCAGCACATAGTGAGATTGGGAGCAAACCCCAGAAAAAAAGAAATGTCAGAGATGGTAAGGCTCAAAATCTGAATATAAATTCTACCTGATCTTTGAATCAATACTGAGCTAGGCAGGCTCAGGGGAGACTCCCAGGGATCCAAGCTAAATAAGTTATAGCTCGTAGAAGAAAAGACTGAGCAGAGTCATCACTGTTACCCACCATGAGGAAGAAAGACATGCAGTTTTAGTCTTGGCTAGTTAAGAGGCTACTATGACAAAATAAGGGCAACAATCATCTTTAGGGGAAAAAAAAAAAAAGACCAGATCCCGTAGTCTTCAAAACATTATTCACAATGACAGAACATGAACATGAACATGAACTTAAGAACTGCATTCAGGAAAGAAAGCAGTCATTAGAAATTGACTCCAAGTGGACCCAATTGTGGTATATAGCACATAAGATTTCAGAGCAACTATTTTAAATTTGTCCCAAGTGTTAAACAATGTACTAAGACCTAAAGGTAAATTTGATATTAATGATAAAAATAGGTAATCACAATAGGGAACATTCAAAATTTGTTTTAATTTTTTTGCATGTGTTTTAGTGCTTTATGTAGAAATTTCATGTTTGACAGGCTTTAATCTAGGAAAACCTAGAGGACATTTGTCATCTGCCAAGTAAGGTCCTCACAACTTCTCTTCTCCCACATTCAGAAATGACATATTGTGACCTTGTACACTCCTACACTCCTGGGTGTACAATTTCAATGAGATGCTTCCTCTACCTCCCCAAGGGTTGTTCCTAATCTTAAAACTGTAATAAAATTTTTCACATTTTTTTCTGTTATTTTTATTTATTTATTTTTGCAGTACGCGGGTCTCTCACTGCTGTGGCCTCTCCCATTGCGGAGCACAGGCTCCGGAAGCACAGGCTCCAGACGCGCAGGCCCAGCGGCTATGGCTCACGGGCCCAGCCACTCCGCGGCATGTGGGATCCTCCCGGACCAGAGCATGAACCCATGTCCCCTGCATTGGCAGGCAGACTTTCAACTACTGAGCCACCAGGGAAGCCCATGTCTGTTATTTTTAGATATTTGTTTTTACCCTGTATTCACATCTCTAAGGACTTGCCATGGGAACATCTCTGATTCATGTATTTGGATGGATTTGGGGGAAAACTGAGCCAAGCAAAGGGAATCATATTTATCTGTCATGTTAAGAATGTTTTTGTGTATTATTTTTTTTTATCCACTTTTGTATTTTTAAAGTGGAGCTTAATGGATATCACATATTAAAACAAAGCAAAATAAAGCACTTTGTTGAGGAATGCTTTCTCTCTTGTAAAAAGCTTGTGATCTTTTGATGTAGAAGTTTTTAACAGTGATGACTTTTTTTACATTTAAATGGCTGTTTTTTCATAACATCAAAATCCAGTGGCCTAATATCTGTTTTATATGTTTTATATGAAAATAAAACATAGTCACAATAACTTTTCATAGTAAAGGTGATGTATTCTTATATTTAATATTCTAAGCATTCATTTCCTTTTTCTGAATTTTTTTAGGTGACATGTATAACCAATAACTGTGCTTATGAATAGCGCATAAGTAAATGTCAGATTTGTCGCTGTATTTTTATCTAGTTTTGAATGATAAATGTTGGAGGAAATATTAATGTTTAAAATTGGCTTGTATTGCCAGATCTTGGTGAATGGTTGAATGTAACTCATTATTCAAACTGGAGCACTTTTTAGAGTAAAGGAAGGTGCTAACCTCAGGATAACAGGTTAACAAGCGTACACTGGCAAATGCCCAGATCAACTCAGATATAGGTTTACCCTAGACTGGAGGGATAAACTGCCCATAAATGTCAAGGATGAAATGCAGAATCGGTTAGGCTAATAGATCTATATATCTATCCCAACACTTCCCTGGTTTTATTGGATATGGATAGAGTTCCTTTCTTTTGTCTACACATTGTCATTGAATTGATAAATAATAAAGTGAAGCAACAATTTCATATCCAGAGATTACTTGAACTATTTCCCATAGAGCCTCAATAGGGTAATTCAAAGTCTGTGGCAAGAAAAGCACTGATCTAGAAGAACTCATTTGCACCAGGATGGATTCAGACCCTCCATCCTGGAAGTATTACTTCTTCATCTATGATTTATCTTTTTAAAATGGCATAGGAGAGAGAACTTCAAGATGGTGGAGAAGTAAGATGTGGAGATCACCTTCTTCCCCAGAAATACATCAGAAATACATGTACATGTGGAACAACTCCTACAGAAAACATACTGAATGCTGGCAGAAGACTCCAGACATCCCAAAAGTCAAGAAACTCCCCACATACCTGGTTAGGGCAAAAGAAAAAAGAAAAAACAGAGACAAAAGAATAGAGACAGGACCTGCATCTCGGGGAGGGAGCTGTGAAGGAGGAAAGGTTTCCACACACTAGGAAGCCCCTTCGCGGGCGGAGACTGCGGGTGGCAGAGGGGGGAAGCTTCGGAGCCGCGGAGGAGAGCGCAGCCACAGGGGTGCGGAGGGCAAAGCGGAGAGATTCCCGCAAAGAGGATCAGGGCCGACCGGCACTCACCAGCCCGAGAGGCTTGCCTGCTCACCCGCCAGGGTTGGTGCGGCTGGGAGCTGAGGCTCGGGCTTCGGGGGTCAGAACCCAGGGAGAGGACTGGGTTTGGCTGCGTGAACACAGCCTGAAGGGGGCTAGTGCACCACAGCTAGCTGGAAGGGAGTCCAGAAAAAGCCCGGAAGTGCCTAAAAGGCAAGAGGCCATTGTTTCACGGTGTGCAAAGAGGGGATTCAGAGCACTGCCTAAATGAGCTCCAGAGATGGGCGCGAGTTGCGGCTATGAGCGCAGACACCAGAGACAGGCATGAAAAGCTAAGGCTGCTGCTGCCGCCACCAAGAAGCCTGTGTGCGAGCACAGGTCACTATCCACACCCCCCTTCCGGGGAGCCTGTGCAGCCCGCCACTGCCAGGGTCCCGGGATCCAGGGACAACTTCCCCAGAAGAACACATGGCGTGCCTCAGGCTGTTGCAATGTCATGCCGTCCTCTGCCACCGCAGGCACTCCCCACACCCCTCCCTCCACCCGACCGGAGTGAGCCAGAGCCCCCT
Source organism: Aethalodelphis obliquidens (assembly GCF_003676395.1). NCBI lineage: Eukaryota > Metazoa > Chordata > Mammalia > Artiodactyla > Delphinidae > Aethalodelphis > Aethalodelphis obliquidens. The sequence goes on along the minus strand of NW_020837947.1, from coordinate 73,151,870 downwards.
AATAGCTGCTATTTAGCCCTGTCCTGTCTGAGTGAAGAACAGATTCCCTCAGGCGACCTACACAGAGAGGCAGGGCCGAATCCAAACCTGAACACCAGGAGCTGTGCGAACAAAGAAGAGAAAGGGAAATCTCTCTCAGCAGCCTCAGGAGCAGCGGATTAAAGCTCCACAATCAACTTGATGTACCTGCATCTGTGGAATACCTGAATACACGACGAATCATCCCAAAATTGAGGCTGTGAAATTTGGGAGCAACTGTAGACTTGGGATTTCTTGATGCTTCTAATTTGTTTCTGGTTTTGGGGTTGTCTTAGTTTAGTATTCAGAGGTTATTATCATGGGTAGATTTGTTTATTGATTTGGTTGCTCTCTTCCTTTATTTAAAAACATAGATACATATATTTCCTTTTTCGCTTGTTTTGAGTTTGCATGTGTGTGCTTGTTTGAGTGATTTTGTCTGTATAGCTTTCCTTTTACCATTTGTCCTAGGGTTCTATCAGTTTTTTGTTTGTTTTTTTAGTATAATTTTTATCGCTTGTTATCATTGGTGGATTTGTTTTATGGTTTGGTGACTCTCTTCTTTCTTTTTTTATTACCTTTTAATTTTTTTAATAATTTCTTTTATTTTAATAACTTTATTTTATTTTATTCTTTTCCTTCTTTCTTTTATTCTCCCTTTTCTTCTGAGCCATGTGGCTGACAGGAACTTGGTGCTCAGGCCGGGTGTCAAACCTGTGCTTCTGAGGTGGGAGAGCCAATTTCAGGACACAGGTCAACCATAGACCTCCCAACTGCACGTAATATCAAACGGCGAAAGATCTCCCAGAGATTTCCAGCTCAATGCTGAGACCCAGCTCCACTCAACCACCATCAAGCTACAGTGCTGGAAACCTCATGGCAAACAACTAGCAAGACAGGAACACAACCCCATCCATTAGCACAGAGGCTGCCTAAAATCATAATAAGGTCACAGACACCCCAAAAGACAACACTGGATGTGGTCCTGCCCACCAGAAACACAAGATCCAGCGTCATCCACTAGAACACAGGCACCAGGCCCCTCCACCAGGAAGCCTACACAACCCACTAAACCAACCTTAGCCACTGGGGGCAGACACCAAACACAACAGGAAATATGAGCCTGCAAAAAGGAGACCCCAAACAAAGTAAGTTAAGCAAAATGAGAAGACAGAGAAACACACAGCAGATGATGGAGCAAGATGAAAACCCACCAGACCTAACAAATGAAGGGGAAATAAGCAGTCTACCTGAAAAAGAATTCAGAATACTGATAGTAAAGATGATCCAAAATCTTGGAAATAGAAGGGAGAAAATACAAGAAACGGTTAACAAGGACCTAGAAGAGCTAAAGACCAAACAAACGGGGTGAGGGGAAGATGGCGGAAGAGTAAGACGCGGAGATCACCTTCCTCCCCACAGATACAACAGAAATACATCTACACATGGAACAACTCCTACAGGACACCTACTGAATGCTGGCAGAAGACCTCAGACCTCTCAAAAGGCAAGAAACTCCTCACGTACCTGGGTACGGCAAAAGAAAAAAATAAAAAAACAGAGACAAAAGAATAGGGATGGGACCTGCACCAGTGGGAGGGAGCTGTGAAGGAGGAAAGGTTTCCACACACTAGGAAGCCCCTTTGCGGGCGGAGACTGCGGGTAGCAGAGTGGGGAGCTTCGGAGCCGCGGAGGAGAGCAGAGCAACGGGTGCGGAGGGCAAAACAGAGAGATTCCCGTACAGAGGATCCGTGCCGACCGGCACTCACCAGCCCAAGAGGCTTGTCTGCTCACCCGCCGGGGCGGGTGGGGCTGCGAGCTGAGACTCGGGCTTCGGTCGGAGCGCCGGGAGAGGACTGGGGTTGGCAGCGTGAACACAGCCTGCAGGGGGTTAGTGCACCACGGCTAGCCGAGAGGGAGTCCGGGAAAAGGTTTGGAGCTGCCGAAGAGGCAAGAGACTTTTTCCTTCCTCTTTGTTTCCTGGTGCACGAGGAGAGGGGATTAAGAACGCTACTTAAAGGAGCTCCAGAGACAGGCGCGAGCTGTGGCTAAAAGCACGGACCCTAGAGACGGGCGGGAGACGCTAAGGCTGCTGCTGCCGCCGCCGCCACCAAGAAGCCTGTGTGTGAGCACAGGTCACTGTCCACACCCCTCTTCCGGGGAGCCTGTGCAGCCCGCCACTGCCAGGTTCCCAGGAACCAGGGACAACTTCCCCGGGAGAACGCATGGCGGGCCTCAGGCTGGTACAACGTCTGGGTGGCCTCTGCCGCCGCAGGCCCACCCCGCACGCCGTGCCCCTCTGTCCCCCCGGCCTGACTGAGCCAGAGCCCCCAAATCAGCGGCTCCTTTAACCCCGTCCTCTCTGAGCAAAAAAAAGATGCCCTCCAGTGACCTATACACAGAGGCGGGGCCAAATCTAAAGCTGAGCCCCGGGAGCTGTGAGAACAAAGAAGAGAAAGGGAAATATCTCCCAGCAGCCTCAGGAGCAGCGGATTAAAGCTCCACAAACAACTTGATGTACCTGCATCTGTGGGATACCTGAATAAACAACGAATCATCCCAAATTAAGGAGGTGGAACTTGAGAGCAAGATTTATTATTTTTTCCCCTTTTTCTCTTTTTCTGAGTGTGTATGTGTATGCTTCTATGTGAGAGTTTGTCTGTATAGCTTTGCTTCCACCATTTGTACTAAGGTTCTACTGGTCCGTTTTTTTTTAATTTTGTTTCTTAATAATTATTTTATATTTTAATAAATTTATTATATCTTACTTTATTTTATTTTACTTTATCTTCTTTCTTTCTTTTTCCTTCCTTCCCTCCTTCCGTCCTCCCTCCCTCCCTCCCTTCTTTCTTTCCTTTTCTTCTTCCTACCTTCCTTCCTTCCTTCATTCCTTCCTTCCTTCCGTCATTCCTTCCTTCCCTCCTTCCCTTCTTTCTTTCTTTCTTCCTACTTCTACTAATCCTTTCTCTCTACTTTTTCTCCCTTTTATTCTGCGTTGTGTGGAAAAAAGCCTCTTGGTGCTGCAGCCAGGAGTCAGTGCTGTGCCTCTGAGGTGGGAGAGCCAACTTCAGGACACTGGTCAACAACAGACCTCCCAGCTCCACATAATAATAAATGGCGAAAAAAAAAAAAAAATGGCGAAAATCTCCCAGAGATCTCCATCTCAATGCCAGAACCCAACTTCACTCAACGACCAGCAAGCTACAGTGCTGGACACCCTATGCCAAACAACTAGCAAAACAGGAACACAACCCCACCCATTAGCAGAGAGGCTGTCTAAAATCATAATAAGTCCACAGACACCCCAAAACACACCACCAGACGTGGACCTGCCCACCAGAAATACAGCCTCATCCACCAGAAAACAGGCATTAGTCCTCTCCACCAGGAAGCCTACACAACCCACTGAACCAACTTTAGCCACTGGGGACAGACACCAAAAACAACGGGAACTATGAACTGGCAGCCTGCAAAAAGGAGACCCCAAACACAGTAAGATAAGCAAAATTAGAAGACAGAAAAACACACAGCAGATGAAGGAGTAAGATAAAAACCCACCAGACCTAACAAATGAAGAGGAAATAGGCAGTCTATCTGAAAAAGAATTCAGAATAATGATAGTAAAGGTGATCCAAAATCTTGGAAATAGAATAGACAAAATGCAAGAAACATTTAACAAGGACCTAGAAAAACTTAAGATGAAAAAAACAATGATGAACACCACAATAAATGAAATGAAAAATACTCTAGATGGGATCAATAGCAGAATAACTGAGGCAGAAGAACGGATAAGTGACCTGGAAGATAAAATAGTGGAAATAACTACTGCAGACCAGAATAAAGAAAGACAATGAAAAGAACTGAGGACAGTCTCACAGACCTCTGGGACATTAAATGCACCAACATTCGAATTATAGGGGTTCCAGAAGAAGAAGAGGAAAAGCAAAGGACTGAGAAAATATTTGAAGAGATTATAGTTGAAAACTTCCCTAATATGGGAAAGGAAATAGTTAATGAAGTCCAGGAAGCACAGAGAGTCCCATACAGGATAAATCCAAGGAGAAACACGCCAAGACACATATTAATCAAACTGTAAAATATTAAATACAAAGAAAGCATATTAAAAGCAGCAAGGGAAAAACAACAAATAACACACAAGGGAATCCCCATAAGGTTAACAGCTGATCTCTCAGCAGAAATTCTGCAAGCCAGAAGGGACTGGCAGGACATATTGAAAGTGATGAAGGATAAAAACCTGCAACCAAGATTACTCTACCCAGCAAGGATCTCATTCAGATTTGATGGAGAAATTAAAACCTTTACACACAAACAAAAGCTGAAAGAGGTCAGCACCACCAAACCAGCTTTAAAAGAAATGCTAAAGGAGCTTCTCTAGGCAAGAAACACAAGAGAAGGAAAAGACCTACAATAATGAACCCAAAACAATTTAGAAAATGGGAATACGAACACACATATCGATAATTACCTTAAACGTAAATGGACTAAATGCTCCCACCAAAAGACACAGATTGGCTGAATGGATACAAAAACAAGACCCATATATATGTTGTCTACAACAGACCCACGTCAGACCTAGAGACACATAGAGACTGAAAGTGAGGGGATGGAAAAAGATATTCCATGCAAATGGAAACCAAAAGAAAGCTGCAGTAGCAATTCTCATATCAGACAAAATAGACTTTAAAATAGACTATTACAAGAGACAACGAAGGACACTACATAATGATCAAGGGATCGATCCAAGAAGATATAACAATTGCAAATATTTATGCACCCAACATAGGAGCACCTCAATACATAAGGCAAATACTAACAGCCATAAAAGGGGAAATCGACAGTAACACATACATAGTAGGGGACTTTAACACCCCACTTTCACCAATGGACAGATCAACCAAAATGAAAATAAATAAGGAAACACAAGCTTTAAATGATACATTAAACAAGATGGACTTAATTGATATTTATAGGACACTCCATCCAAAAACAAAAGAATACACTATCTTCTCAAGTGCTCACGGAACATTCTCCAGGATAGATCATATCTTGGGTCACAAATCAACCCTTGGTAAATTTAAGAAAATTGAAATTGTATCGAGTATCTTTTCCGACCACAACACCATGTGACTAGATATCAATTACAGGAAAAGATCTGTAAAAAATACAAACACATTGAGGCTAAGCAATACACTACTTAATAACGAAGTGATCACGGAAAAAATCAAAGAGGAAATAAAAAAATACCTAGAAACAAATGACAATGGAGACAAGATGACCCAAAACCTATGAGATGCAGCAAAAGCCATTCTAAGAGGGAAGTTTATAGCAATACAAGCACACCTTAAGAAACAGGTAACATCTCGAATAAACAACCTAACCTTCCACCTAAAGCAATTAGAGAAAGAAGAACAAAAAAAGCCCAAAGTTAGCAGAAGGAAAGAAATCATAAAAATCAGATCAGAAATAAATGAAAAAGAAATGAAGGAAACAATAGCAAAGGTCAATAAAAGTAAAAGTTGGTTCTTTGAGAAGATAAACAAAATAGATAAACCATTAGCCAGACTCATCAAGAAAAAAAGGGAGAAGACTCAAATCAATAGAATTAGAAACGAAAAAGGAGAAGTAACAATTGACATTGCAGAAATACAAAAGATCATGAGAGATTACTACAAGCAACTCTATGCCAATAAAATGGACAACCTGGAAGAAATGGACAAAGTCTTAGAAATGCACAACCTGCCAAGACTGCATCAGGAAGAAATAGAAAATATGAACAGACCAATCACAAGCACTGAAATTGAAAGTGTGATTAAAAATCTTCCAACAAACAAAAGCCCAGGACCGGATGGCTTCACAGGCGAATTCTATCAAACATTTAGAGAAGAGCTAACACCTATCCTTCTCAAACTCTTCCAAAATATAGCAGAGGGAGGAACACTCCCAAACTCATTCTACGAGGCCACCATCACCCTGATACCAAAACCACATAAAGATGTCCCCAGAAAAGAAAACTACATACCAATATCACAGATGAGCATAGATGCAAAAATCCTCAACAAAATACTAGCAAACAGAATCCAACAGCACATTAAAAGGATCATACACCATGATCAAGTGGGGTTTATCCCAGGAATGCAGGGATTCTTCAATATATGCAGACCAATCAATGTGATACACCATACTAACAAACTGAAGGATAAAAACCATATGATCACCTCAATAGATGCAGAGAAAGCTTTTGACAAAATTCAACACCCATTTATGATAAAAACCCTGCAGAAAATAGGCATAGAGGGAACTTTCCTCAACATAATAAAGGCCATATATGACAAACCCACAGCCAACTCATCCTCAATGGTGAAAAACTGAAAGCATTTCCACTAAGATCAGGAACAAGACAAGGTTGCCCACTCTCACCACTCTTATTCAATATAGCTTTGGAATTTTTACCCACAGCAATCAGAGAAGAAAAGGGAAGAAAAGGAATCCAAATTGGAAAAGATGAAGTAAAGCTGTCACTGTTTGCAGATGACATGATACTATACATAGAGAATCCTAAAGATGCTACCAGAAAATTACTAGAGCTAATTAATGAATTTGGTAAAGTAGCAGGATACAAAATTAATGCACAGAAATCTCTGTCATTCTTATACACTAATGATGAAAAATCTGAAAGTGAAATCAAGAAAACATTCCCATTTACCATTGCAACAAAAAGAATAAAATATCTAGGAATAAACCTACCTAAGGAGACAAAAGACCTGTATGCAGAAAATTATGAGACACTGATGAAAGAAACTAAAGATGATACAAATAGATGGAGAGATATACCATGTTCTTGGATTGGAAGAATCAACATTGTGAAAATGACTCTACTACCCAAAGCAATCTACAGATTCGATGCAATCCCTATCAAACTACAACTGGCATTTTTCACAGAACTAGAACAAAAAATTTCACAATTTGTATGAAAACACAAAAGATCCCGACTAGCCAAAGCAATCTTGAGAACAGAAAACGGAGCTGGAGGAATCAGGCTCCCTGACTTCAGACTATACTACAAAGCTACAGTAATCAAGACAGTATGGTACTGGCACAAAAACTAAAAGATAGATCAATGGAACAAGATAGAAAGTCCAGAGATAAACCCACGCATATATGGTTACCTTATCTTTGATAAAGGAGGCAGGAATGTACAGTGGAGAAAGGACAGCCTCTTCAATAAGTGGTGCTGGGAAAACTGGACAAGTACATGTAAAAGTATGAGATTAGATCACTCCCTAACACCATACACAAAAATAAGCTCATAATGGATTAAAGTCCTAAATGTAAGGCCAGAAACTATCAAACTCTTAGAGGGAAACATAGGCAGAACACTCTATGACATAAATCACAGCAACATCCTTTTTGACCCACCTCCTAGAGAAATGGAAATAAAAACAAAACTAAACAAATGGGACCTAATGAAACTTCAAAGCTTTTGCACAGCAAAGAAAACCATAAATAAGACCAAAAGACAACCGTCAGAATGGGAGAAAATATTTGTAAATGAAGCAACTGACAAAGGATTTATTTCCAAAATTTACAAGCAGCTCATGCAGCTCAATAACAAAAAGACAAAGAACCCAATCCAAAAATGGGCAGAAGACCTAAATAGACATTTCTCCAAAGAAGATATACAGACTGCCAACAAACACATGAAAGAATGCTCAACATCATTAATCATTAAAGAAATGCAAATCAAAATTACAACGAGATATCATCTCACACCAGTCAGAATGGCCATCATCAAAAAATCTAGAAACAATAAGTGCTGGAGAGGGTGTGGAGAACGGGAACACTCCTGTACTGCTGGTGGGAATGTGAATTGGTACAGACACTATGGAGAACAGTATGGAGGTTCCTTAAAAAACTACAAATAGAACTACCATATGACCCAGCAATCCCACTACTGGGCATATAGCCTGAGAAAACCATAATTCAAAAAGAGTCATGTACCAAAATGTTCATTGCAGCTCTATTTACAATAGCCCGGAGATGGAAACAACCTAAGTGTCGATCATCGGATGAATGGATAAAGAAGATGTGGCACATGTATACAATGGAATATTGCTCAGCCATAAAATGAAACAAAATTGAGCTATTTGTAATGAGATGGATAGACCAAGAGTGTGTTATACAGAGTGAAGTAAGTCAGAAAGAGAAAGACAAATACCGTATGCTAACACATATATATGGAATTTAAGAAAAAAAATATCATGAAGAACCTAGGGGTAAGACAGGAATAAAGACACAGACCTACTGGAGAACTGACTTGAGGATATGGGGAGGGGGAAGGGTGAGCTGTGACAAAGCGAGAGAGAGGCATGGACATATATACACTACCAAACGTAAGGTAGATAGCTAGTGGGAAGCAGCCGCATAGCACAGGGATATCAGGTCGGTGCTTTGTGACCGCCTGGAGGGGTCGGATAGGGAGGGTGGGAGGGAGGGAGACGCAAGAGGGAAGAGTTATGGGAACATATGTATATGCATAACTGATTCACTCTGTTATAAAGCAGAAACTAACACACAATTGTAAAGCAATTATACCCCAATAAAGATGTTAAAAAAAAAAAGAAAGAAAGGAGAAGTGAGGAAGTGAGATTGGGTCACTGGGAAAGGGTAGAATTTAAGAATGTGTTTTCCTAAAGGAAAACTGCCTCCTTCTCTCTTCCTTCCAACCCAAGATGCAACTCAAGATTCACTTAGCAGGCAACAAGCACTACTGGAGGCCCCATCTCCTGACCAGGACACCTTGTTATGGGAAGACTTTACTGGGAGCCCATGAAGACATGACATGCAGAGGGCACTTAATAAACGCGTGTCCATGAATTTGATAAGCAGGAAGTGAATAAAACAGTAGACTGGGTCTCAAAATTGCTTGAATCTACTGAACTCCTGTGTTTTTATTTTTTTCATTTATAAAATGGAGATGAGGGCTTCCCTGGTGGTGCTGTGGTTAAGAGTCCACCTGCCAATGCAGGGGACATGGGTTCGAGCCCTGGTCCGGGAAGATCCCAAATACTGCGGAGCAACTAAGCTCATGCGTCACAACTACTGAGCCTGTGCTTCTGAGCCCACGAGCCAGAACTACTGAGCCCGCGTGCCACAACTGCTGAAGTCCACATGCCTAGAGCCTGTGCTCCACAACAGGAGAAGCCACTGCAATGAGAAGCCCGTGACAAAGAGAGAAACCCACTCGCCACAACTAGATAAAGCCTGCGTGCAGCAACGAAGACCCAGTGCAACCAAAAATAAGTAAATAAATAAATTTATAAAATGGAGATTAAAATGTTAGGAATTAGAGAAAGAAAATTCTTAAAGTAAGTAAGACGAAGTATTTATGTTGGAAAGGAGTAACTACCCAAGTTCTGTATCTAATGATAAGCAATCTATTAAAAATTTTATATATACTCTATACTCTTTAATGTCTATCTAAAGTTTTATTTTGTATCTTTTTGCCATAAAGCAATTAAACAAATAAAATGAAGTGCAAGCTTTCTCAAATTTACATGGGAAAGCTAAATTTGTATGGAAGTCTTACTATGGAAAACATGATATTTAAGGAAAGTTTTGAGAAAAACTTCTTAAGTTTGAGAAAAACTGAATATTTGCAAGAAGTCTTCATATTTATAAAGATAACATAATACTTATGGCCTGGTTTTACAGTTGCCTTTAAACATTATTTCATAATAAAACATTATTATTTTAAAGATCTTAGGTATTAGGAGAAAGTTAAATGTATTAAATTTAAATTGCCAGAAATTTTTATAGCTATCAATCAGGCAGAATTTGATGTAATTAGAAATGTTTGGAATATAACAGTGAGACTCCGTTTGATATTCTCACAGTGGCTCAAAAAATACCCACTGACACACCTATTAGAATGGCCAAAATTCAGAACACTGACAACACCAAATGCTGGTGAAGATATGGAGCAATAAGGACTCTCATTCATTGCTGGTAGGAATGCAAAATGGTACAGCCACTTTGGAAGACAATTTGGTGGTTTCTTACAAAAGTAAACATACTCTTACCATACGATCCAGCAATCACACTCCTTGGTATTTACCCAAAGGAGTTGAAAACTTACGTTTACAGAAATATGGATGTTTATAGCAGCTTTATTCATAATTGCCAAAACTTGAAAGCAATTAAGATGTCCTTCAATAGGTAAATGGGTAAATAAACTGTAGTACATTCAGATAATAGAATATTCAGCTCTAAAAGAAAGAAGGTATGAAGCCATGAAAAGACATGGTGGAAACTTAAATGCATATTCCTAGGTGAAAGAAACCAATCAGAAAAGGCTACATACTGTATGATTCCAACAATAAGACATTCAGGGAAAGAAGACAGTAAAAAGATGAGTGGTTGCCAGAAGTTGGGGGAAGGTGGAGCACAGACGATCTTTAGGGCAGAGAAAATACTCTGTATACTACAATGATGAATACAGGTCATCATATCCCATACAATATACAACACTATGAATGAACTGTATGTAATGTAAACTATGGGCTTTAGGTGGTAATGATGCATCAATGTAAGTTCATCAATTGTAACTAACGTACCACTGCAGTGAGGGATGCTGATCGCGGGGGCGGCCGTGCACATGGCAGGGCAGGAGCACAGCGGTTAAGAATCCGCCTGCCAATGCAGGGGACGCAGGTTCGAGCCCTGGTCCGGGAAGATCCCACATGCTGCGGTGCAACTAAGCCCGTGCACCACAACTACTGAGCCTGCGCTCTAGAGCCTTCGAACCACAGCTAGTGAGGCCCACATGGCTAGAGCCTGTGCTCTGCAACAAGAGAAGCCACTGCTCACCACAACTAGAGGAAGCCTGTGCGCAACAATGAAGACCCAACGCAGCCAAAAGAAAAAAAAGAATTTCCATTCTCCCAGCATTTCTACTTCTAGCAGTAAATCCTAAAGAAATAATCAGAGATGTGCAAAAAGATTTATGTACAGGGTGTTCCAAGAGCAATTTTTAATACTGAAAAATAAGAAGTACCTTGAAGATTCAACATTATGGGACTGATTAAGAATTAGTTAAATAATTATATTCATGTGGTATAAAATTGTGCAGCTATAAAAATGCTGCTATAGAACCAGTGCTGTCCAACAGAAACAGAGTGTGAATGATATTTGTAACTTTAAATTTTCCGGTAGGTGCATGAAAAAAAAGTTTTAAAAAAGTGAAATTAATTTTATTACTATATCTTATTTAACCCAATATTTCAATAGGTAATCAATATAAAAATTAATAATGAGGCACTTTCCCTTTTTTTATACTTCCTCTGGAATTTGATGTGTTTTTTTTGTAGTTACAGCACATCCTAATTCTAACTAGCCACAATTCTAGTGCTCAACAGCCCATGCTGCTGTGGTGACACTACTGAACAGTGCAGTCACAGACAATATTTAGATCTAGAAAGTAGTTAATAATGTATGAAAATTTCAAAACAGATTATATAACATATCTATAGCATGATTCTAATCGTATGATTTAAAAATTCATGAACAGGAGAAAAAAGCATAGGAGGGTATATATCGAAATGCTCACAGTATTTTTCTATGAAGCAGGATTATAGTTATTTTCTTGTTTTCTTTTTTCTCTTCTGTATTTTATAAATGTTTGAAAATAAACCTGTATTATTTTGAATTTTAAAAAAAAGAGCAAACAAACAATGATGAACAACACAATAAATGAAATTAAAAATTCTCTAGAAGGAATCAACAGAAGAATAACTGAGACAGAAGAATGGATAAGTGACCTGGAAGATAAAATAGTGGAAATAATACCACAGAGCAAAATACAGAAAAAAAGATGAAAAGAATTGAAGACCATCTCAGAGACCTCTGGGACAACACTAAATACACTAACATTCGAATGATAGGGGTCCCAGAAGAAGAAAAGAAAAAGAAGGGGTCTGAGAAAATATTTGAAGAGATTATAGTTGAAAACTTCCCTAACATGGGAAAGGAAATAGTCAAACAAGTCCAGGAAGTACAGAGAGTCTCATACAGGATAAATCCAAGGAGCAACACACCAAGACACATATTAATCAAACTATCAAAAAATTAAAAACAAAGAGAAATATTAAAAGCAGCAAGGGAACAACAACAAATAACATACAAGGGAATCCCAATAAGGTAAACAGCTGTTCTTTCAGCAGAAACTCTGTAAGCCAGAAGGGAGTGGCAGGACATATTTAAAGTGATGAAAGGGAAAAACCTACAACCAAGATTACTCTACATAGCAAGGATCTCATTTAGATTCGATGGAGAAATTAAAACCTTTACAAACAAGCAAAAGCTAAGAGAATTCAGCACCACAAAAACTAGCTTTACAAGAAATGCTAAAGGAACTTCTATAGGCAGGAAACGCACAAGAAGGAAAAGACCTACAATAACAAACCAAAAAAATTAAGAAAATGGTAATAGGGACATATATACTGATGATTACCTTAAATGTAAATGGATTAAATGGTCCAACCAAAAGACATAGACTGGCTGAATGGATACGAAAATGAGACCTGTATATATGCTGTCACAAGAGACCCACTACAGACCAAGGGAAACATACAGACTGAAAGTAAGGGGATGGAAAAAAGATACTCCATGCAAATGGAAATCAAAAGAAAGCTGGAATAGCAATTCTCATATCAGAAAAAATAGACTTTAAAATGAAGACTATTACAGGAGATGAAGAAGGACACTGCATAATGTTCAAGGGATCAATCCAAGAAGAAGATATAACAATTGCAAATATTTATGCACCCAACATAGGAGCACCTGAACACATAAGGCAAATGCTAACAGTCATAAAAGGGAAAACTGACTGTAACACAATCATAGTAGGGGACTTTAACACCCACTCTTACCAATGGGCAGATCATCCAAAATGAAAATAAATAAGGAGACACAAGTTTTGATACATTAAACAAGATGGACTTAATTGATATTTATAGGACAATCCATCCAAAAACAAAAGAATACACTATCTTCTCAAGTGCTCATGGAACATTCTCCAGGATAGATCATATCTTGGGTCACAAATCAAGCCTTGGTAAATTAAAAAAAATTGAAATTGTATCAAGTATCTTTTCCAACAACAACGCTATGAGACTAGATATCAATTACTGGATAAGATTTTTTAAAAATACAAACACGAGGAGGTTAAACAATACACTACTAAATAGCCAAGAGATGACTGAGGAAATCAAAGAGGAAATCAAAAAAATACCTAGAAAAAAATGACAATGAAAACACAATGAGCCAAATCCTATGGGATGCAGCAAAAGCAGTTCTAAGAGGGAAGTATACAGCAATACAATCCTACCTCAAGAAAGAAGAAAAAACTCAAATAAACAACTTAACCTTACACCTAAAGCAATTAGAGAAAAAAAAATCCAAAGTTAGTAGAAGGAAAGAAATCATAAAGATCAGATCAGAAATAAATGAAAAAGAAATGAAGGAAATGATAGCAAAGATCAATAAAACTAAAAGCTGGTTCTTTGAGAAGATAAACAAAATTGATAAACCATTAGCCAGACTCATCAAGAAAAACAGGAAGAAGACTCAAATCAATAGAATTAGAAAGGAAAAAGAAGCAACAACTGACACTGCAGAAATACAAAGGATCATGAGAGATTACTACAAGCAACTCTATGCCAATAAAATGGACAACCTGGAAGAAATGGACAAATTCTTAGAAAAGCACAACCTTCTGAGACTGAACCAGGAAGAAATAGAAAATATAAACAGACCAACCACAAGCACTGAGTTTGTCTGTGATTAAAAATCTTCCAACTAACAAAAGCCCAGGACCAGATGGCTTCACAGGCGAATTCTATCAAACAATTAGAGAAGAGCTAATATCTATCCTTCTCAAATTCTTCCAAAATATAGCAGAGGTAGAAACACACCCAAACTCATTCTACAAGGCCACCGTCACCCTGATACCAAAACCAGAAAAAGATGTCACAAAGAAATACCATGCCAATATCACTGATTACAGGCAAAAATCCTCAACAAAATACTAGGAAACAGAATCAAACAGCACATTAAAAGGATCATATACCATGATCAAGGGGGGTTTATCCCGGCAATGCAAAGATTCTTCAATATACACAAATCAATCAATGTGATAAACCACATTAACAAATTGAAGGAGAAAAACCATATGATCATCTCAATCGATCCAGAAAAAGCTTTTGACAAAATTCAACACCCGTTTATGATAAAAACCCTCCAGAAAGCAGGCATAGGGGGAACTTACCTCAACATAATAAAGGTCATATATGACAAACCCACAGCCAACATCATTCCCAATGGTGAAAAACTGAAAGCATTTCCACTAAGATCAGGAACAAGTCAAGGTTGTCCACTCTCACCACTCTTATTCAACATAGTTTTGGAAGTTTTAGCCACAGCAATCAGAGAAGAAAAAGAACTAAAAGGATTCCAAATCGGAAAAGAAGAAGTAAAGCTGTCACTGTTTGCAGATGACATGATACTATATATAGAGAATCCTAAAGATGCTACGAGAAAGCTGCTAGAGCTAATCAATGAATTTGGTAAAGTAGCAGGATACAAAATTAATGCACAGAAATCTCTGCCATTCCTATACACTAATTATGGAAAATCTGAAAGAGAAATTAAGGAAGCACTCCCATTTACGACTGCAACAAAAAGAATAAAATATCTAGTAACGAACATACCTAAGTAGACAAAAGACCTGTATGCAGAAAACTATAAGACACTGATGAAAAAAATTAAAGATGATATGAACAAATGGAGAGATATACCGTGTTCTTGGATTGGAAGTATCAACATTGTGAAAATGACTATACTACCCAAAGCAATCTACAGATTCGATGCAATCCCTATCAAACTACCACTGGCATTTTTCACAAAACTAGAACAAAAAATTTCACCATTTGTATGGAAACACAAAAGACCCCAAATAGCCAAAGCAATCTTGAGAAAGAAAATAGAGCTGGAGGAATCAGGCTCCCAGACTTTAGACTATACTACAAAGCTACAGTAATCAAGACAGTATGGTACTGGCACTAAAAGAGAAATATAGATCAATGGAACAGGATAGATAGCCCAGAGGTAAACCCACAGACATGGTCACCTTATCTTTGATAAAAGAGGCAACAATATGCAATGGAGAAAAAACAGCCTCTTCAATAAGTGGTGCTGGGAATACTGGACAGCTACATAAAAACGAATGAAATTAGAACACTCCCTAAAACCATACACAAAAATAAACTCAAAATGGATTAAAGACCTAAATGTAAGGGCAGACACTATAAAACTCTTAGAGGAAAACATAGGCAGAACACTCTAAGACATAAATCACAGCAAGATCCTTTTTGACCCATCTGCTATAGCAATGGAAATAAAAACAAAAATAAACAAGTGGGACCTAATGAAACTTAAAAGTTTTTGCACAACAAAGGAAACCATAAACAAGACAAAAAGACAACCCTCAGAATGGGAGAAAATAGTTGCAAATGAAGCAACTGACAAAGGATTAATTTCCAAAATTTACAAGCAGCTCATGCAGCTCAATATGAAAAAAACAAACAACCCAATCCAAAAATTGGCAGAAGACCTAAATAGATATTTCTCCAAAGAAGATATACAGATTGCCAAGTAACACATGAAAGGATGCTCAACATCAATAATCATTGAAGAAATGCAAATCAAAACTACAATGAGGTATCATCCCACACAGGTCAGAATGGGCATCATCAAAAGATCTGCAAATGATAAATGCTAGAGAGGGTTTGGAGAAAGGGAACGCTCTTGCACTGTTGGTGGGAATGTAAAGTGATACAGCCACTATGGAGAACAGTATGGAGGTTCCTTAAAAAACTAAAACTAGAACTACGATACGACCCAGGAATCCCACTACTGAGCATATATCCTGAGAAAACCATAATTCAAAAAGAATCATGTACCACAATAGTCATTGCAGCTCTATTTACAATAGCTAGGGCATGGAAGCAACATTAGTGTCCATTGACAGATGAATGTATAAAGAAGATGTGGCACATATATACAATGGAGTATTTCTCAGCCAGAAAAAGAAATGAAATTTGAGTTATCTGTAGTTAGGTGGATGGGTCTAGAGACTGTCATACAGAGTGAAGTAAGTCAGAAAGAGAAAAATAAATACCATATGCTAACACATATATATGGAATCTAAAAAAAATAACAATGGTTCTAAGGAACCTAGGAGCAGGACTGTAAAAAGCCACAGAGGTAGAGAATGGACTTGAGGACATGGTGAGAGGGAAGGGTAAGCTGGGACGAAGTGACAGAATGGCATGGACATATATACACTACCAAATGTAAAATAGATACCTAGTGGGAAGTAGCCACATAGCGCAGGGAGATCAGCTCTGTGCTTTGTGAACACCTAGAGGGGTGGTTTGGGGACGATTGTAGGGAGGTGCAAGAGGGAGGAGATATGGGGATATATGTATATGCAAAGCTGATTCACTTTGTTATAAAGCAGAAACTAACACAGTATTGTAAAGCAATTATACTCCAATAAAAAAATAAAAATATAAAATGGCATAGAATAGGTCAGGAAGATAGGTCTCACCATAAATCAACCCTGATATCACCTTGATCTTGGACTTCAAGTCTTCAGATACATAAGAAAGTAAATTTCTGTTATATAAGTCGCCCAGTCTGTGGTATTTTGTATGGCAGCCCAAGCCAACTCATACACCCCCTCTCCTCCTCCTTACTTAACAGCCATAATCAATTATCATAATCATTTCATGGTAACTCACCTTCCTTGCCCCTCTCCATCTCCATAATCTTGATGAGCAGATACAGGACCAACTTCCTCCATTTTTCATCTGTTCCCCACATGCAAAGTAAAGACACCAAACTGAGCATTTGCATCGTGAAGATAATTGTAATCTTGAAAAATCTGAATGAATCTAAATATCTATTAATAGTGGGATGCTCAAAATGTTGGTGCTGGTTCCAGACAGATCAACATGTGAGATGTTGAAAATAATGTTGAATGAAAATGGAAAGATGGAGGATAATACACACAACACTTCACCAAATATTGTTGAAAAACACAGAGGATAATAATCTTAATGTAAATAGATTGGAAAGATTCTTATGAAAATGTCAGATGGCAGCTGCCTCTGGGGAGCTTGGAGGGGAATATTACTGACAGGGTTCATTACAGGAGACTAGCTAAACTGCTCAAGTTTGTTCTATTTAAGTAAAAAGAATGAGAAACAAATATGACAAAATATCTGCAGTAGATATTCTAAGCTTTGGGAATATTTTTATATTTTACATACATTTTCTTTATTTTTAAATTTCTTTAAAATATATAGAAAAAAGAAGGGAAAGGGAAACAAACACATGAAATTGAAAATACATATTCCATACAGTTTTGGAATATAAATAATCTTCCATACAGTTTTGGAATATAAATCTCACTTATAAATGCTCAGAAGAGAGTTCTTTCAATTAACTATTTCACAACCTTACACTCTTTAGGGTCATTGTTTCTTAAATAACACAGGCAGGAAAAATTGTTTTTATGTAATTAAGATGACCAGAAAATAACAGGGCACTAATAACTTCAAGAATGAGAGCTATTCAGAAAGGCAACAGAATTTGCCACTTTGAAATATGCCTCTTTGACATAAGATTTTTTTTGGCTGATTATTTTTACAAACAGCAGACATAGAAGAAACTCTGGAAACTGAGTAGAAGTAACCCTTTTGTAAGAGACATCTCCATGTATAAGGGAAATCTCCATTTATAAGGGCGTCTCCTTCCCTGTACCAGGAAGAGGGAGATGACTATATCTCTAGAAACTTTTACCAGTGGAAAAGGTAGAGACAAATCTGCATAACAACCATACTCTGTTTATTGTGCTTTGCATGAAAACTTCTCATAACTGGTTCCCCAGCCCCAAAATCTTTTGTCTTTAGCTGGAGATGGTATTCAAGGTGATGGCTTAGGCCATTTCAGGGAATGGACTCAATTTTCCTGGTTATCTCCCTTGTATACAGGAGAGATACGTGTTATTAAATTTTGGTTTGTTTTTCTCCTGTTAATTTATCTTCTCAGCCAAGAACCTAGAAGAGTAGAGGAAAAATTATTTTTCCTCCTCCACAATTCTGTCGATGTGGTTAACGTGAAAATCTTCCTTGAAGGATTAACATAAAAATTTTGTCTTTATTATTACAATATTATTATCAAATTGAAATGGCTCATTTTTTATTTCTGATACCCAAGGTACCATATAAATTGACTTCGTCTGGCTTATAAGAAACTAACCATTTTTCCAGATTTTACTAGCGCCAGTTCCCAATTAAAAATCTGTAACTACTATTTTTAAATGCTGAAAGGGTTAAGGATTAAGGTGTGGTTTTGAACTGCATAGTCTTATTTGTTTTTGAATGTTTATGTCAATTCTTAATTGTTGCTGGAAGTTCAAATAATGGATGAAGCCTGAATAGCCTCAATAAATACCCATTTAAGACTTTCCCTGTCCAAACACACTAAGAACACTTATATTATGACTTTGAACAGTAATCTTGGATTTGTTTCCTTAACACTTTTTTTTTTTTTTTCTTTTTTTCCTGCGGTACGCGGGTCTCTCACTGCTGTGGCCTCTCCCGCTGCGGAGCACAGGCTCCGGACGCGCAGGCTCAGCGGCCATGACTCACGGGCCCAGCCGCTCCGCGGCATGTGGGATCCTCCCAGACCGGGGCACGAACCCGTGTCTCCTGCATCGGCAGGCAGACTCTCAACCACTGCGCCACCAGGGAAGCCCTCCTTAACACTTTTAAGTGTTACTTGCTTTTTTATAGATTGGAGCCAGATGACAGCTGTCGATGCATAATGTAAGTAACCAAAACACAGAAATAATTAGCTTTATTTACAGCAAAATAGAATAGTTATGGAGGCCTGTCTTGAGAAAATTTGATGACTGAAATCTATACAACCATCGCTTGCATATTCTGGGCAGTGAAACTCTGATGACGAGGGGTAGAATAAGTTCCCATCCTATCTTGTTCTCAAGACTGCATGTGAACTTTGTATATTTTATTTACCTGGAAATTAACTAAAATATATTAGGAATGGGCTTCCCTGGTGGCGCAGTGGTTGAGAGTCCGCCTGCCGCCGGTTCGGGAAGATCCCACATGCCGCAGAGCAGCTGGGCCCAAGAGCCATGGCCGCTGAGCCTGCGCGTCCGGAGCCTGTGCTCCGCAATGAGAGAGGCCACAACAGCGAGAGGCACGCGTACCGCAAAAAAAAAAAAAAAAAAGATATTAGGAAGATATATGATATCATGCTATTGGAGACTATTTGGAGTTTTATCTCACGAAAAATGAAGGCATTTTGTTTTAACCTTTTTCCTATACTTCAGATGTGGTCTACTAATCAAATAATGTCTATGCATTAGAAGTACTATTACTAAATAATTGCTAAGTTGCATGTTTTTAAAAGAAAGGTTGAAGGATGAAATTGCTTTCCTGTGTGATCTGTTTATTTCTCATGAATAATCCCATGCTATTAAGAAGTATTACTATAAATCCAAACATAATTAGCATCCTGCACGTGTGTGCTACAATTAACCGATAATACTGGCTCTGAGCACTTGTGATTTCACTAAAAACAAAGTGGAAAACTAACTTTATAGAGTAAATGTGTAAGTGCTGTAGGAAAGCTTTATTAAGTCGAGGTATATTTTTGTCATTGCCATTGCTGTTTTTTGACCTAGTGCTTTCATAATGTAAATTGAGCATTCCAAAGCATGCAATGTTACTAGGGAACATTTTAATACATTTTTTTCAGAAGAATACTTATATCCTTTTTTAGACTAACCAATGATAATTAAAATTAAAACTAAATGCTTAGAGCTAGACTTAAATATGACCAGGAAGAAATAGAAAAAGAATCACTCAATCACTCAGTGCCTTTCCGGGAGAATACATATACTTGCTCTACTTGATGTTAGTGGAACCAAATCTCTTTTGATAGTACACATTTCAGATATGCTGTAGAACAAACATGAATGAATGAAATACCCATTCAATCCTCATTAAGTGTGTTCCTCTCAGCTGTAATCCTGAACAGCATACATCCTAAATCAACCCTCAATCCCAGCTGTGCATCTGAATTACAAAATTTTGCGACGATTGACTAGTCAGTCAGACCTGGAGTTTCTTGTGTGGGTGCCTCGATTGTACCTTTATTTAGAAAATGACTTTTATCTCTATGTCACTTTACCCACTTGTGATCCCTGAGGGGAAAAATAAATCTCAATGTTTTTACCAAGCCAAAAGCAGAAAGCCCAATGTTTTGTTTCAACTTTGGGCAGTGTCAAAAAAAAAAGTGATCTCAGAAAATCCTCATTCATCACTCTTATATGGTATTTATGTAATTGAGCACAAGAATAAGCTATCCCATCAGGGAATTATTATGTAATCAAATTAATCCATCTACATAAACAACTTTCTGAGTGCTAATTTGTACTTTATACCATTCAAGAAGGCGTTGAGGAGAAAGAGAAAGGAACAAACACATTTTCAAAGAAATAGTTCTTTCATGGGTCTTGATAACTTTCAATCTAATGAGAATATTTTCAGCATCAGTTTTTACCTCCTGGCAATGGTCATGTAAAATAAAAGAATATTGAAAATGACTGCTCTTATATGGTATCTGTAAAGCCATCTTTTGAGCTTTAATTTGATCATGTTTACTTTGGAGATCAGCAGGCGAAAACATTTTTATTTTTGCAAACAAATTCACTAAACAATGGACCATGGCGGGAGAAAACATTACATCAGGAAATGCAATCAAAATACATTTCAAGCAGGGTTACTTCTAAAAAGGTTTCACTGCTTTTCCAAGCTCTAGGGTATTGGCTACCTCTTTTCTTCTGACATTTGAAGAACTTGTTTTGAGAATACCATTTCATGAAGAAATAATACCTTGGAAGGTACTGGACAAAGTCCACAGCCTTCAACCATTGCAAAACATAGCTTTATCTGTCCACTTGGGTATATTCTTTACCTCTATTCATCACTTCATTCTTTTCTCCTGGTCCTGCAGGGAGGTTTAACAATGTCCTAGCCAGTATTACAGCTCAAACAAAGCACATTTTTTTGAAAGAATTGCTGCACTCAACTGACTTGTAAATTTCAGTGATTGTGCATCTATAACAAGAGTAAATTAAATAAAAATAAAATAATAATAGTGTATTTTTGAGGAAATAGTCCAAACTATGAGTATACGAAAAATAGATTTAACATTTTTAATGGATGAAGACAAAACATTTAGAATTGTTTTTTCAAAATTATTGTCCAAAGTAGTTTTGTGTGGGAATTTGTGTTATTTGCAAACTTATATCTCCTCCTATGCAGTAGAAATCATTTCTTTACCTATTTTTCAGTGATGTTCAAAGAACGAGAGGAAATATACACAAATCATATCACATTTAAAAGAACATAAAATAATGTAAAATGGAGCATCATTTAGGCTTTGCCATAGAATGAGGCATTCATTTAGTGAATGTTATAATAAATGAACTTTCTTCCTTTTCTTATTTTGATAGAAAGATTTAAAACTGCACTGCATTCTCTCTACAACAAATGGACTGTGGAACACTTTGTACATTTTTAAGTAGCAATGTAATCATTAAAAACATGTTCTTATTGATTTCACTGTGGTAGAAAGATGGCCAAAAGAGCCATTACATTTCTAGGACATTTTGCCACTACAATTCTTAAATCTGCTTTGTATAACTTTTCCGTATTTTCTCTCACATTTATGCAATTAACAATCTTTTCTTACTGGTACACGTGTACCTTGTACCTACCTTTAAAATCCTCTCGTCCAATGAGCACCTTTGTAATATGCTGCTTCAACTCTTCCGTGAGCTAGAAAAAGAGACAGTTAATTTTGCTAAATATGTGGCCAAATAAAAGGAAATGCATGTTTATTAAAAACAAAAGAGCTGCCTGTGAACAAAGCAGATGAGATTTAGACCTTGACGTCCATGTCATTTTTCTTCACCCTTCTGATGTCTCATGTTCTAGTTTGGTTCTTAACAGTATTTCCTATATTTGAAAGTGTTCTATGTATTAAACTCAGTTTCATTCAACAATCACTGAGATCACATTCTTTATAGCAAAACGTAATGTTACGCCCTATGAATGATGGGAATGTGACAAAATCAATCACACAAAGGGTTTATAATAATGAGAGAGATAAGTTTCCTTCATATAGAACATTTATTGAGCTGTTATAATGTGTAATATTCAATATTTCTTCCAGGAAGCCAAAATCTGTAGAAAGAAATGATTGTTAACCATAATAGAGAAATATTATAATAAACATATAAAATATTGTTTGTATAAGGAAGAGATAAGAGGGAAGATGATCAAGTAGGAATTTAAGATATGCAGTTATTTTAAATTCAAAATGAAAAGTGAGGATTTTTTTAATTCATAGGGATTAATTCCAAAATTCATGGAAACAGTCTAATCAATGTACAATTGAGTGATCTCTCTTTCTAGATGTTGACATCAGTAAGGACTAGAACTTGGTCACATTTCCTTTACAAAAATAATAAATAAATAAAAAAAATAACGTTTTCTGTTAGGGAAACAGAGTCACTCATATTCATTATAATTTTTCCATTAACTTAATATCCTCTATTATAAATTTCTTTATATTATATTTTATCTTTTTAAACTTTGATTGAACATGTTTCCTTTTATGGCTTACACCCTCACTAATTTGGAAGTTTGTAAGTATACCTCCATTTGTCTACCATTTGTCATTCTATCTTCAAAGGAATATTGAACGTATATTTCCATATTGTCATATTAATTTTAAAGAATGAATGGCCCCTCCATATTTTGTTGGCTTACCTACTTTCTTATCTCTTGACCACTGAGATGAAAGCTTTATATGGTTTAATTCTCCCAATACTGTTTAATTACTCAAAACTTTAGATTATTGGTCTAAGCTATTGTTTCATCCCTTTAGTGTTTGTGTGCCTAAGTGTGTGTATATGTACGTGTGTGTGTGGTCTTTATATTACCCATTTTACCAATCCTCAGTTTTACTATCATTATATTCATATAAATTAAACTCTCACTGTATCTGTATTACAGCAGTATAGCAGTATTTATTGCTTACTATCAATTGGTGATAGTAAGATAGAAAGATCTTCATCTTTCCCTATCTTGAGAATTTGTTCTGATTTAATTTAATTAGAATAGTTTCCTAAAGAAGTTCCTCATGTCGGGTACAGAGA